>NC_089821.1:104842345-105450916 GCF_035046505.1 Tiliqua scincoides
TTTCTTCCTTAAAGATATATTGATAGAGGATGTGACTGGAAAGAAGATAGAACAAATTAAAGAAGATATCTAGGAGGTGATGTGCTTTAAACTTTGGTGCTGGGACACAGTCCCATCCCATTTATGATATATTTCAGCCTCTGAATGAGTTTTTGTCTTTTCTGGGTTTGTTATTGCTATAGTGACCTCTCTGCCATTATGAAGACATAAGATATTCAATTTTGTGGTACTTTAGAAATGGGGATTGCAAACTGAAAAGTGCTGTTCCATTCATGTAAGTTGCCTCCCTCCTTCGCCATTTGGAAGCCAACTATAGTTATCATTACTTGTTAGCATTAAGGTCAGTGTACATAAGAAGAGGCTACTGGATCAGCCCAAGGGGCCATCTAATCCAGCTTCCTCTATCTTATAATGGCCCACTAAATGCTTTTGGGAGCACACAAGGCAACAAGATACCTATATCCTATTACCACTTCCTTGCATCTGGCACTCAGAGATAAAACCATGGTTAGCTGCAAATTCCAACCAGATTTTACAATAGCATAAATTCTCATAAAGTTTACATATACCTTAGTCCCCGTGCCTCTCTTCAGTTCACTGCAAAAATCATTAACCTCTTTCATCATTGTGAAATGTGACACTCCTTAAATTCCTGCTGACTTCTTTACTCCTGCACAAGTGTTTCCTGCAAAAGTGTTCATCCTTGCCTCTCTCCTTATCTCTCTAACTTCATATCCTGCAGTACTGATGTCAGGTAGCTGTGTGCCCTGGGGCAAAACAATGCGCTGGGGCCCCCTGTGTTGTTCCCTCCTGGTGCATTGGGCATTACTGCTGCCATCATTCCCAAGTGTTCAGGAGTCAACACAGCCAGGTGGGCCCTCTGATATCTTAATATATGGCCAGTGCTCCTCCTGACCAACCTCTGATCTCACCCTTAATATCATGACTAGAGGTGGGAGTAAACAACGTTAACAAAATAAAAACACAGAACACCACTTTCTGCAGTTCACATTTTTGTAAAACGAAAACCCCAAATCTGTGGGGGAAAAAACTGTTTTATTTGGTTTTTATGTAATGGGGGGATGCATGGGTAGTGACTGTGGCTCATTTGCTGACACTGTACCACCTATATCACCTACCTCATACA
Source organism: Tiliqua scincoides (assembly GCF_035046505.1). Taxonomy (NCBI): domain Eukaryota; kingdom Metazoa; phylum Chordata; class Lepidosauria; order Squamata; family Scincidae; genus Tiliqua; species Tiliqua scincoides. The sequence goes on from NC_089821.1 coordinate 104,843,493, forward strand.
CTTTTAAACCAATTATAATTTATAATTATAATGTAAATTTTGAATAAAATCACATAACACAGTTTTCTGCACTTCTAACTTTAGAAAGCAGCAAAATCCATGAAAAAATAAAACCGTTTTCTCTCACCTCTAATCATGACACATCCCTGCCTGTGACCTTGCCCCATGTAGCTCTACCACTCTCAACCATCCAAAGGTATTCTGTTCTCACAAACGACTCCACCCTTTCTTCCTTGTTTCCCTTATGCATGGATGTGCCTCCCAAAACACTTCCATCATGCCACCACTCTTAAATCTTTAAATCCCTCCTAAAAACCTACCTTCCTGTGAATAACTAATCCTAAATATGTATAACTACAATAATTGCATTCCTTTCAAGTTAATTCCTGCCTTTGCCTCCCTTCTATTTATGTGCTGTCTTCCTTGTGTTGATTTTAGATTGGGAACCCCTTAGGATAAGGACCTGTGTTCTAGTTCTTTTTAAAGTGCTATGTGCACATAGTGTTATATGTACATAGTGTTACTGTACAGGTGTGCCCCAGTATCCTCAGGAGTTTCATTCTGGATACACACACCTGACGCAGATATTGGGATCCGCAAATATGGGGGATGCCCTTTTTAAAGAGAGGGAACGTGAAGGGGAATATTAAAAATCACTTTATTTACCTTATTGCAGTGTAACAGCTGTGTTTTCAGATGCAGCGAGCCTCCCAAGCTGTCTGCAGTCTCTTCTTGGCCACCGAAGACTCTTCCTTTCCACTAATGTCGCCCCAGGATGCATTTTGACCAAGAAGAGGATATGTTGCGGTGCATTCTGGGGCAACACTGGGGGAAAAGGAGGAGCCTCTACCAACCATGAAGTGGCTGCATGTAACTCAGAAGGCTGCCTCTAGCCCTAAAAATGCAGTGGTTTTGCCACGATGAAGTAAACAAGGCAATTTTTAACATTCCCCTTAACATTCCATCTCTTTTAAAAGGCCTCCCTGATGGATAAATGAAACAGTGGATACTGAATCCAAGGATACTGGGGTATGCCTGTACATGTGTATAGCAAACTCTGGCGCCAAAGCACACCTTTTGTTCTATTCAACCTTAACTCTAAATATTTAAAGCCTATAACAGAATATTAAGCTCTTACTCTGTTTACTTACTGTGCAATTTTGTGACTGTTTAATCAGAAGTTAGAGTTCAAGGGTCTTTTTCCTAGGCAGGTGAACAGAGGACTGCACCTCATCATAAGAGAAGACCAAGTTGCTTCATGGACTATATCCTTAATCTTGTGTTTGTCCATAAAACTAGTGACAGGTTGATACCATCAACATATGTAGTATTGTTTATGGTTTGTAGTTCCATTATGCATTTCCCTCCGGCATTATAATGTTTGGGTTTTTATAGTGAAATGGCAGCTGAACAAAGTTACAATTGTGCAGCAAAGAGCCATTTTTGTAATCCACCTCGGACCATGCCACCTCTCAGTCACAGACAACCAGAAACCTAGAAAACTTGACAGGGCCCCAGCATTCGTGGCCATCACTGAATTCAGGACTGTAATCACCCACTTCATCCTAAGTCACCTGCACTTTCTCTACTGTGCATAATTGATGGCCTTTGATAGCCATTATTGCAAGATAAAAAGAGGGGGAATGTTTGATCATTAGATTGGTGACTGGGGTGGCCCTAGCATCCAACTGCAGCTTGCACTGCTCCCATGGTAGTTATGCTGTTGTTCCAGACTGCACATGGTGCAGCTGTTCATTTTGTGGGGTGGGTGACAGCTCTTTCATACTATGGCATCCCCTTGCTTCTCACCTTCTAGTAAACCTGCTATGCAAATGCTACTAAGCACAGTGGTGCAGGTTGGGTATGGAGACTGGGTGAAAAGGAATACATCCTGGATTATGCAGCAGGCACAATATTGAGAACAATGGGGTGGGCAGAAAGGGGGGCATCTGGATGGAGACAATATATTACTTATAAGAGATTCATTTTCTCCCCATCCACACCCATCCCAGTATGGCAAGAATTACCTGGTAAGAATTGAGGATGGAGCTAGGTACTTGCTCCAGGTATTCCTGTTTGCCACATTCAGTGCAGTGCTGTTTCATAAGGAACACAAATATTTTTGCATAACCATTGTGCCACCATTTCCACACCTTCGTCTCTACAAGAGAAAGTAAAAGACTTTTAGTTCCTTACCTCTGTTTTCCCATTTCTCAGTATTCCATAATTGAGTGTTTTTTAAGCAAACTTTCGCATTTAGCAAAACTCAATTGTTCAGTAGTTGGACATGGGAAACTTATGATTTGTAATTCTGTTACAGTCTTAAAATTTTGAAGCCATGGGAGTGAAAGTCCAGAGACCTCGTTGCTTTTTTGACATAGCCATCAACAATGTACCTGGTAAGAGAAACACCAATGACTTTACTGTTAAATTTTGACCCAAATCCTAAAACACAAAATTAAATCCACTTTCAATCAGTGGGTCTTATTCGTTAATAAACGCTGATCACATCCTAACTGTTGAGTGGATATAAGCACAATACTTCTTAATGATTTTTTTTTTCATTTTTATTTTAGCTGGAAGAGTTGTCTTTGAGTTATTTTCAGATGTTTGCCCAAAGACATGTGAGAACTTCCGTTGCCTTTGTACAGGTTTGTAGATTTTTTTATTTCTTTTCACAGTATAATTCACTATATAAGGCAAGTCCAGACTTTTTTGTTCCATTGGGTCCTTTGCAGTATGGCAGAGTAGCAATGGTGTCACAAATTAATGGGAATGAAAGTTTTTGGTATTCATCTTTTTACATATTAAAGCTGAAGATAAGCTTTTATATGCTATTGTGTAGCGTTTGTGAAAATATAACATGAATTCATATACTCAAAATGCCTTATTGTCATCCATCGTCGGTCTACACATGCCTTGGTAGCCAGCCCAAATGTGTGGTTGTCACTGAGTCTACACCTCCTATTGTTTTCCCCTGAACTCTGGAGGTACCCAATAATAAACTTCTGGGTTTTTGAATGCCTCTGAAGCCCAGTAAGAGTTCCTGCCTGTTTCCTAAGTCTGGAGAATTGCTAGGGCTTGTGCTGAACCTCAGAAAGATCTTGTTTTCTGACTAACTCCAGAGCTCAGCACAGGCTCAGAGGTGTCTTGCTTTTGGTAAGCTGACAAGTACATTTGCGGACTCCTGCCATTCAAGAGCATAAATGTAAGAGTCTAAGTGGATGTAATTATGATACTGATTAGAGTGATGGACGAAGTCCATTCTTGTGACTCCCTCATTAGTCTTCAATTGGTGGGTCAGGGCTCACCTGACCAGTCTAAGGTGGATTTTACCAGTACCTTCACCACCATTTTTTCTTTAGATTTTCTTAAGAGGTTTTCTTTAGGTGAAGGAAAGGCAGAGGAGGGAAAAAAGCAAAATGACCAAATGCAAAAAAAGTACATGGTTGCTGTACTTTTCACTTGTTACGTAGAACAGGAAGTATTGGCAGTTTATGACGCAAGGATAAGAAGGCTGTACCAACCAAAAGTTCTCCTTCTACAAGTTGCAGGTAGTCCTGTCTGTCTTTGCCCCTGGTAACCTTAAAAGGAGCAGGACAGGAGCTCCTTCCCTTCTGTGGCTTCTGGCAATCCCTCCTTCTCCTGTAGCTACCCCCCCCCAACATGCCATGGTCCTATTCCATTGCTGAGGGTTCGACAAGCCTCAGCAGTGTCTAGGGGAAGAATTCCAGACTTTGGAAGGTCAGGTGGGGAAGGAGACTGACTTGTGCAGTTTATAGTTGTAATCTCTGGAATACTACCCACTGTCATAATGCCAATAAAGGTTAAAAAAAACAAACAAACAAAAAAAAAAAAAACTACCCACTGTCTACAGTTTTGTGAAGTCTGGCTTGCTTTTTGTTTAATGAGTTAACTAAACAATTGACATTCCAAACTTGAATACTTTAGCTATAGACCAGGCAACTCTGTGACTAGGGGCGCAATCCTAACCAACTTTCCTGTGCTGGCATAGCTGTGCCAGTGGAGCATATGCTGCATCCTGCAGTTGAGGGGCAGTCACGGAGGCCTCCTCAAGGTGCATTGCCCTTGTGTCAGTGCTGGAAAGTGGGTTAGGATTGCACCCTAGATCTACTAGCCCACCAGAATTTTGGACTTGTATTTCTTGAAGAGCTGTTTCCATTCTGGAAGTTTTTTTTTCTTAGAATTTGGACAAGATAGTAATCTAGTTCCTTTTTGTTGGACTGTTTGAGTACCACTTTACATTTTTTTTTCTTTTAGGGACTTGGACCTGTACTGTTTCCAAATGGATCAAAAACCAATTTCTCAGTTTTACTTCAGTTTTGTTCTTTGACATTCTTACCGTGAAGTTTAACTTAAACTATTTTCCTCTTATCTTGGCAGGAGAAAAAGGTACAGGCAAGACAACCCAGAAGCCATTGCATTACAAAAGCTGTTTGTTTCACAGAGTTGTGAAAGATTTCATGATCCAAGGAGGTGACTTCAGTGAAGGTATGACATTGGCTAATTGTCTGCAAGTGTATAAATGTATATGAAATATTTTAATGGTGATTCTCACAGCTCTTCCTGTGGGGCAAACACTTCATTTGGTAGCCTTTGTGCCTGAGGATAGAATATGTGGCTGGGCTATTGAAATATAAATATGTTTGTTAATATATTTTCATTATCTCTGTAACTGCAGTCCTATGTATTTGTACTCAGAAGTAAGTCCCATTGTATTCAGTGGCGCTTACTCCCAGGAAGGTGTGTAGGATTGCAGCCCCTAAAATGTTTGTCTAATAAACATGACTAAAATAACAATTTATTTTCTTTAAAAAAATAAATCAAGACTTAAGAATAGAAATCTGAGGAAAATGTAGAACAACCCCACTGCTCAAGATTTCATAAAATTGTGTTTTGAGATTTGCCGGATTCTGTAGACTTTAAGAACTATTTTTATTTATTTAAAAGATTTTTTTTATCCTGCCTTTCCTCTGCTGTAGCAGATGCCCAGGGCTGCTTACAATTTATAGGTAAAAGAAATACAATATATAAAAATAATGAATAATTACTTACAGTAGCAAAATATTTTCTGTGGAGGCTTTAAAATTGTGAAAAATAGTTGCAATTTACAACAGCTTGCAATTTTCTTTGTTGTAAAACATTTGTAATACGTTTTCTCTTTTAAAACAAGGAAATGGGAGAGGAGGAGAATCAATTTATGGTGGCTTTTTTGAAGGTAAGAATAGTCTCTTATCAAGTTAGCCTGCAACATCCTGCCATAGCTATTGGCTTAAGAACATGTGGTTTTGGAAAATTACCTTTTATAGCTCCAGAGCTACGGACAAAATTATTTACCTAGGGTCAAAGCCTGCTGTTTCCTTGGTATTTGGAGTGGGCATCACACAGGCTAACTTTAGCTCCTCTGTTCCTATCACAAAATTATCTCTGTTCCCCTTGAAAGTGCAGTTCCCACCTTATTAGGAATGTGAAAATCTTGTATCCCACACCCATGTAACCTCCCTTTTCCCACTCAGTCTTCACCATCCTGATGATGGTGGCTAATGAAAATAACTCTTACTGCAGCTTGCTGATTGCCCAGTGTCCTTAAAGAGAAAATAGAACGTCGTCCCAATCTCCAGGTAGATGCCCAAAAGGAACAGGCAGTCTGGTTGAGAGATGAAGGCTAAGGGGCTGTTGGTCCAAACAGTTTAATGAGTGGGATTTTACTGTTTCTACCTTTCCCTTTACAAACTGTAAGGTGGTTGATTGCTGATGCTTTCTGGGAATGGGCACTGGCCAGGCAGAGTTCAGTTTTTTGGAAACTGGTGGAGATGTTAGGAAGCTTTTACTTGAAGTTAAAGAAAGATCATGTTCTTACAGTTAAAAGCTGTTATTGCATTTTCACAAGTCTTTGGAATTTCTCTTTTGTGAAGTTTTAAATTTCAAAATTATTCATCTTGTACATAGAACTTTGTTTTACTGGAATGACAAGCTGTCAATTTTCTTTGTTCATATTAAATTATTTCTATTACTTTTTGCATGCTTTTACAATTGATGAGCTCGTTGTCACAAAAACACACCAGTGGGAATCAGAAGTAAAAGTACACTGTTCCTATTCAGGAAATTTATTTAGTAAGAAGGGAGCTCCACTGATGCATTCGTACACTATATGATAACCCTGATTCAGTAGTGAGTTGATAAGATGATGATATTTATATTTTTGAGCATTTAGACTGAACATTATCTCTATGGGTTTGTTATGGTTTGCACTAGCAGAATGAGGGAACTAATATGCTCCCTCCTCTCTGCTGCATCCTCCTGCTGCACTGAGAAGCTGCTCCTCAGTATTTGGGGAGCCTTGTTATAGCTCTGGATTGTGTGCAAGGAGCTGCAGGGCAGGAGGGAATCACAAAAATTTGGTAGAGGCAGTTTTTGCACAAGCAAATAAAAGGTGTACAAGACGACTGCCTGATTTTGGCATATTTCCCCACCTCTTGCACCCTATCCTACATTGTTCTGGAGGATCCCTAATCCTTTGGAAAAACTTTTTGGTGGGTACAGGGAACTGCAGTGGGGAGGAGGAGGAGGAGGAGGTGAGGAAGTGCTCTTGCATAAGCCTCATGATGCTTGTTCAAGTCAAAGTGCAAGCCAATATTTTTGTTTGTACCTATTTGAATACTGTTTGGCACGACTGATACATCTGTGCAGCTTGACAATCCTAACTTAAAATGCTAAAGAAATACCAGTGCAAGGTAATACTTGGAATTTTGAAGTAATTGAAAACGCTTTCTCTAGATGAAAGCTTTGCTGTAAAGCACAACAAAGAATTTCTCCTTTCAATGGCCAACAGAGGGAAAGATACAAATGGTTCACAGTTTTTTATGTAAGTATCATGCAGCTCCACTGTGTTTCTTCAGCATTTGGATGGTAGTCCTTACAATTTAAATTTCAGAACTTTGAATTGTTGAAATGGCTAACTCCTTTTCAGGGCTTGAATACTTTTAGATATATGAACCTTTACTGCACTCTCAAATGTTTGCTTTGGAGCTAGTAAATAAGGTTAAAAGATGATCTGGAATTTTTTAGTATCACAGACATGCTGTGTGTTAGATTCAGAGGTCAGCTATGTATTATCTTAGGGAAAATATTGCACTACTGTCTTCTTAACCCATGAATGATCTTGGAGCACCTGTTGCTCTAGCATTGTTGTAGCGAAGTGGATATGGACTGATCAGTGCTTGGGTGGGAAGACCATTGGATACACCATGTAAACTGGTCTGAGCTTTCTAAAAAAACTGGTTTTGAAAAAATAAGAGAGACTGAGAAGCAGTGCTTGTTTAGCATAGAGGCTCTCAAATCTGTCAGAGCAAGTGACCTTTTACTTATGGAAACCTTGCTGACTATCTCACGTGTAACAAAGGATCTGTTCAGATGCTGCTTTGACCCAGGATTCTACCCATGGTGGTACTAGGAACAAGTTGGGTTGCTGCTCCCAATGTGGAGTAATATAAGTATATACAAAATAATAAACTGAGAAGATCTCCCTTATTCACTCATTAATATCTAACCATATTGAGGAAGAAGGGCACAGTCTAACAGCCCAATGCTATACACGACTACTTAGAAGTAAGTCTCATTTGAGTCACTGGGGCTTACTCTCAGGAAAGAGTGGATAGGATTGAGCTTCCAGTCTCTCTCTCTTTATCCCCGGTGTGAAAGCATCTGAACAGACCCCTAAGACACATCAAACATGAATCTTCTTTTATTGTGTGGAAAATATTAAATCTAGCACTTATAAACTCTTGTCTGAACATAGAGAGAACCCATGTTTTTCAGCTGCAGCTAGATAGAGTTGTAGGTAGGGAATATATTGAGGACTACTATGTATTCAGAAATTTCATTTCTCCCTCATTCCTCTGTCTACAGTCCTTAATTTTGTTCCTTTTTTAGTCATCTTTTCCTTGCCTCTTTTCCTGGGCCATCTTCTCGCTTTGAGAGGACTGCTTATAAATACTGAGTATCATTCTTGTTTTTATTTATGATATCTACCTTTTCTGAAATAACTCTCACTCAGAACACTTACTTGATTATAAATAAAATTTGAGAGATTTCTGTTCCTATAGTTTATCTACATGTACTAGTATATTCCTGACAACATGAGACAGTTCAGTAATTGGACAGCATATCCTCCTTTGTTTTTTAAAAGAGGTCATACTGTAGTTGCCACTGAGATGGCAAACTGGTGTCTGGGGTGTACCACTTCAGACTGCAGATGGGAGTTCCCAGCACTGGATGTTCTTCCACTAAAAAAATTTCCTCAGAGAAGTGAGCCTCCACCTGCAATCTGAAGTTGTACAGGTCAGGCACAGGTTTACCATCCTATTTGCATCTGCAGCTTTGTAACATGAATTTGTTAAAATGCTTCAAATTTAAAATGCTTTCATAGCAGTATTTTAATTTGAAATCTTGTGAGACCTTTTAATGCATTGATTTTTAGATAATAGTGCCAACATGTACTGCTTTATAAATATTTTTTGTATCTGCCCATTTGTGGCACAGTACAAGTATCAGTATCATCCTGCTCCTGTGGATGCTAACGTTATTTTTCTTTTGTTGTTAAATTCTTGACCCTGATGTCATCAACAGAACAACCAAGCCTACACCTCACCTGGATGGGTAAGCATCCTTTTCTCTTTCATTTGTAAATAACTGCATAGCTGTTTAAAATTTTCAAAATGCTAGAGATGTCCGTCAGCTTTTAAAATTAAGCTTTAATCGTTTAGGCTTCATGTTGTGTTTGGACAAGTAATCTCTGGTCAAGAATTGGTAAGAGAAATAGAAAACCAGAAAACAGATGCATCTAGTAAACCTTATGCTGAAGTACGAATAATGAGTTGTGGAGAGCTAATTCAGAAATCCAAAGGTAAGACTGAAATGTCTATTCAAATGTTTATGAAGGTGGCTTTATTCTAGTTTTTGTTACTGAAATGTGTCAAGTCTGACTGGGAAGCTTAGTAATGATGAATCTCAGTAAGTTCTGTATGGCTTGAAATGACAGTGACACATAGAAAGCATACTGATGTAAATAATAGTGAATGGAGAGATCTGTGTTTTCTTTCCTCTTTGGCCATTTGGGTAGTGAAGGACCCAGTCTATCCAACTTTCCAACAATGATACAGCTGCAGTGCAGCTCCAGTGAAACCTCCATGGCTGCCCCTCCCCAGGGTGACCAGATACAGTGGAGGACAGAATGCCTATACCAGGGTTTGGAACTCAAGTCAGATGACTTGGACTCGAGTCATAAAAATGCCTGTTTTTTTGCTGACTTGTGAGTCACGCGCTTGGAAAACTCGGAAAAACACTCGAGTCAGGGGACCCCTGACTCATGATTCACATTCCACTCCAATGACTTGAGTCACCCACCAACGAACACGGGTGGTGCTGCTGGTCCTCCGCTGCATCCATTGGCCAAAGGATGCATCTCTAGCAGCATCCACTCAGCAGCATCCACTGGCTGAAGGACTTTCTACAGGAGAGGGACAGGGCGATGGGGACAAGAGCAGTTGTTTTTCCCCATAGAGACAAGTGGGTTTTGCAAGGAGAAGGAATTTCCTAGACAGATCCACTTTTTGCCATCACTAGTCCTCACATGAATAATCAAATGTTTGCTTATTACTTTGAGATGGGTGCTATTCACAAACTAGGACCTGGCATTTAAGTCACACTGACATCCTGTAGCACTTTCTACTTCTTACTGTGTCCCTTTAAGTACAGTTCTCCAATAACTGGATAGTTTCGAAGGTCTTAAGAACTGTAAGAAAAGTGAACAAATATGATGGAGCCTTCTTAAATCTTAAAAAGGGTGCACTACCCAGTGTAAGCTCTTATATTCATTGTAATAAGTGTTCTGGACTCCAGGAAACTGGTCAATAGTATACTCTTTAGGTCACTGTTGCCTACAGATAAATCTTTCTTGGAATTCATGTCTAAGTGTTACCTGTTCATCCTTTTGACCCAAATGTACATGTTGTGTTCCATCTTGAGAAGCCGTTATTAAGAAATTAAACTTCTTAATTTGAGCTGGTGTAATATAGTGCCTAAGAGGCTGCAGTGAATCAGGTTGACAACAAAAGCTTCAGAAGAAGGTGATACGTTATAATAATTTGCTACATTTCTTCCTGGCATGTGGTTTGCCTTGTGTCCGAAAAGGTGATGGCCTCATGGTAGTACGTTTTAGATTTATGCTAGGTTTGATAAGAGAAAGAAGAGCTGAAAGGAAATAAGCATTGTTGTTCCTAGACCTAGATCACAAATGCAAGCAAGAAAAACGTAGTGTTTACCTTGCTATTTTTAGTTTTATTTAATGTTTCCAATGAATCATTTGGATGTTAATTCTAATATTCTATGTCACATAAATATGTTGTTCTTAAAACTGTTATCAGAGTATAGGTTCAGAGCAAGAAGTTTCCACAAGTCTAGTGGATTACTGTAGTGAGTTTGCGCAAGGTGCTTTGAAGGTGTCACACACAGTGGCGTAGCTAATGATCGTGTAGCCTGGTGCCAAGTTCAAAATGTTGCCCCAGAAGTGATGTCACAACCAGAAGTGACATCACACCCAGGCTTTTTAAAAAGTGAAAATTGGGAGGAACCCTCCTCCTCCTCCCAGCAGCTCACTACCCACTTGCATTGCTGCCTCCCCCCAGTCAGTGGCATAGCTTATATCTGTTTCCTGAGGTCAAAGAAGGTTTTGTAGCCCCCCCTGCACGACAAAATTAAATTTAATTAAGTAAATAAATTAAAAGTTATTGGTTCCATGCTGTATCATAACATCTCATTGGCACTCAGAACAATCAGTCTCATAGGTCAGTTTGGAGTTAAGCAAATCCACTTTTTGTTCCACTGGGCAGTTATGTTTTCATTTTCTGGTTAATTGGCCATAACTTTTGATAGAATACAGATATTCCGGTGCAGTTTGTTGCTCTGCATTAAATTACCTTTCTAATGATATATAACATGATGGTATTATTCATACGTACCAAGATTTTCACAATTTTGGTCACTAGTGTCAAACTCAGCTTGTTGCCCCCCTAAAGCTTGATGCCTGGTGCAACTACTACCCCCTGCACCGCCTTAGCTACACCACTGGTTACACATTTTATAATGTCTTTACAAATAGGACATGAGATTTAAAGGAAATTTTAGTGTGCGTAGATTTTTTTTTTTTGTAACATGAAAAAGCCTTCTGTGATAACTGCTTATCTTTTGCCTTAATTTGAAGCCAAGAAGGAAGAGAAGAAAAGGCGCAGGTCGTCATCTTCATCCAGTAATTCAGAAAGCTCAAGCGATTCAAAATCTTCATCTGATTCATCATCTGATTCTGAAAGTGCTTCTGAAGAAAAAACAAAGAAGAAAAAAAAGAAGCACAAAAAAAATTCGAAGAAACATAAGAAGGAAAAGAAAAAGAAGAAGAAAAGCAAGAAGAGGTACTTGGGGAATATTTTTTTCTGAAAACTTTAGAAAATCTACCATATTGCACTGCAGTAAAGTGTAGAACTTGATACACAAATAGCTCAGAAGGATAAGTAGTCCCTGACTGCTTGTTTTTTTCTTGTACTATTACAAGAATGTCTTTGTAGAAATAAACAGTGTAGTTTATTTTTTGTGGTTTGTGCAATGCTCACCTTGTCATAAGAAGATTTCTTTCTTATTTTTGCAAACTATGATGATTAGAAATGAACTTCAGGATGAAGACTGAGGTGCTTGGAATTATAACAAATTCTAGCATCAGAATAAAATCTTTCTGAACCTGTATGCTTAGTTTATTAGCATTATTGGGCCAGAAATCAAGAGAGAAGATGGTACCTTGATTTTAATTATTTTCTTTTGTGATTATTTAACTCTTTGTTTTGTTCACTTTTTTGATATTGTTAGTGGATTTATTCTAAGCTCAAGAGGGAGGGGTGATTTTTTTCTTATCACCTTTTTTCTCTGCAGCTGCTGCACCCTCTGAAAATTTGTTCCAAAGATTGTGAGATCCTCAAGGGCAAATACTGGGTGGGGCAGAGGGACTGGCAAAGGAAAGGGGAGAGTGGTGAAAATAATCCCTCCCTCCCCGCTGTACAGATGTAACTGCTTCTGAAAAGAGAAAGAGACCTTAGGATACAACCAGCAGTTCCCAAACTTATCATGGTCACAGTGCTCTTCTTCCATGATGACCTCTTCTTTCTGGCTCTCCCAGGTGATGCAATCATGGTTTGCATGAGATCTTGTGAAATCTTGCATGATCTAGGATAGTATGCCTGGGAGAGCCAGGAAAAAGAGGCTGCCAGTGTCATGCCCTGGCGCCCCTGTGAGTTTGCCAAGGTGCCCTCAGGCATTGTAGTGTGCAGTTTGGGGACCACTGGGATACAACCAATTATTTTTGAATCTCCAGGTCCTTCAATAGTATAACTCTGAATAATAGTTACAGGGTCATAATGGCAAGATAAATTATGTCTTTCTCTTCTGTCTGTGGCCAATCCAGCTGATAGACTGCTGTGAGAAACAAGATGGTGGACTAGATGGGCCTTTAGCCTGATCTAGCAAAGCTTTTCTTATATTCTTATTGTTCCACTCTTGGTTTAGAACATTGGTGTCAAACATAAGACCAGGGGGCCTAATGCGGCCCATGGAAGCTTTTTATCCAGCCTTCAGGCTCTCAGCGGCTGAGCAGTGCTGAGATCTTACTGTTGTTAAGGGCAGCCCACATGAAAATTGTCTCTCCCATATCTTGAATGATGACATCACTTTCTGCCTTATGACATCACTTCTGGCCCTCAGCAGGCATCATGAATACTGTTCGGCTCTTAGTATGAAGCGCGTTTGACACCCCTGATTTAGAAAGCTCAGACCCCAGCTTACCTGAGCTCCCAAGTATTCCCAGACACAGTCTATATTTCTCACTAAAATTGTGGGCAGTATTTTTTGAAGTTACTAACTTGAGCTATGTGCAGTCAGACTCACCTTGATAAAATTCGTTCTAGTTTAAAAGAAGTCACATACTGTTGATATAAAACTGACACAAAATGATTGCCACTTTTTAACTCTTTTATTGTGGCAGGTGCAGGATTCAAATTAAAAATAATAATCACCTGTATTTCATCTTCCAATTTTGAAGTGTTTTACAGAGCAATCCTATGCATGCCTATTTGAAGTAAATCTCATTATAGTAAGTGGAGCTTATCTCAGCTAAGTGTGCATAGAATTGCAACCTAGAATATGCATGTACGAAGTGCAAAATAAGCATATTATGTTTAAAATACTTATGAATAATTTTTGTCCTTTTGTGAATGAAGCTCGGCTAGTGAAAGTGAAAAAGAAAAAGAAAATCCTGAATCTCAGCCACTCTCTACTGTATGTCCTGAAGAGATTCCTCCTGTACCAGAAAACAGATTTTTGATGAGGAAAAGTCCTCCCAAAGTGGATGAAAAGGAAAAAGAAACAAAGAGCAGGGAAAAAGAAAGGGAAAGGTACAATTGTGTGTTTGATTAGGACTGCATGGTGATGGGTGAGCTCCCAAGTTGCAGTATGTTGAAACTATTTGTAAGGTGACTTGCTGTGTGCTGACACATTAAAGTCTTTTCCACTTACTTATAGCAGAAGACCCTTACAAAAATGGGCAAAAAAATTTCTTAGCTCTACTTGCATTAGTTTCAGTGAGATTTTTGTATAATGTACGTAGGATTATGTTGATAACAACTTTTTGTAAGATTATACTTGCTACTTTTCACTATCTTCATAAATTTCACAACCGTAGATTTGAATCCTTTGCCATGAACAAAATGTCAATCAGTTATTTTTGAGATTGTGGAATTTAGTAGAACTTCAGGAAAAATATATTAACTATGTAAGAAAATGAGGACATCACAGAATTGTTGTGACACCTTTATTTTCTCAATTTCTAGTAACCCATCAAACTGTCAATCATCGTATCAGAGAAGGCTGCTAGTGACTAGATCTGGGCGGAAAATAAAAGGAAGAGGACCAAGGGTATGTTTGGTTTCTTATGATCTTAAACTTTGATTACTCTTGTGCTTTAATCTAGTGATATAGATTCAGTTCTATATTATCCTTGTGAGTAATGAGATTCCTTTTCATGGGAAGGAAAATGGGAACAATGCAAGGCATTTGAAGAAAAGCATTGTGATTTGATGTTTAAACTGGAGACTTTTATTTGTTTTTTAGATGCATAGTATTTGGTTTCATAAATATTAGATTTCACCTATCTGAACACTGCTACTACAGAAATGCAGTGAAACATCCACTTACAACAAGGAAATTCAGTCATGCCATTCTTTCCTGCTCACCAGCATAGTTTAGAGCACAGGACTGACTCCTGCATATGTAGTCTCTCTTCTTGGCTGCTGAACTTTCTGTTATCTGAAAGTACTAATTTTGCACTCCTTTGATCTTGTCTTTGATCACAATTTGTTTTCTGAGATTATTGGTACTTATGTAGGTTCAGCCTCATATCAAACAGCAGCAGAGTTAGGCACGTAAAGGACAATCTTTTTTCCCTGAAAGCTTTCACTGTTGCTCTTAGCACAAGCTTATATTCGGTCATAACACAAAGAGTATCCAAACTCTCACAGTTCATTCTGTGGTTGCGTCTTATGTGACTTTTACTGTTAATTTTTATTGTTGGAATAGTCTCACCATAGTTATGCACTTTTTGATTGATTTCACTGAGAGGTGTTTCAGCATATGTTTATTCTCATTGAATAAATTTATAATTCTCATTCTTTCTTTGAAATGTGTTTTAACTTAATTGTGATTAACTTTGGTTGGGCTAATCTTTGCCTTTGGATTTTTACTACATTGTCAGCATTTTGTAAAATTTTGTTTATAGAAAAAAATAAAGTCTGAATAGTATGTGTACTATGTAAACATGATGTATATTGTTACAGATTAAATGGATATTGTAAGACTACTCCCTTGGAATAATATAAAAAATTTGCACTGCTAGCACAATACAGGTGGGTCCTCTGTATCCACAGATTCAGGACTCACCGATTTGACCGACTATGGATCCCAAATCCACAACTGAGTACCTACTGAATAATAATATCTCTCAGATATGATTGGAACCTTGTTCTCAGATATTATCAGAACCTTGTTCTGATCACATCTGGGAGCCTTTCTGAGGCCTGCAGAGGCCTCAGAAAGCCCCCTAAGACTATTTAAAGAACGTTTCTGGTTTTTGCTGAAAGTGGCCTTTAAACACCTCTGGCGGGCTTTCTGAGGCCTATGGAGGCCACGCGGGGGCCTCTGTGGGCCTCAGAATGGCTCTGGATGCTACCAGGTTTCAGTCACATTTGAAGTCCCTATAGATTGCAATCCATGGACTTTGTCATCTGTGAGTTTAGGTATCTGTGGGGGGGGGGGTGTCCAGGAACAGATCCCCTATGGATACTGAGGTCCACGTTAAAAAGAAAATAACCTAATTTATGAGATACAGCAGGTTTGATTGGAACTCTGCATAAAAGAATTCAATTTCAAAATGAAACAACACTTACAGTTCAATCCTATACATGTCTGCTTAGAAGTAAATCCTGTAGAATTAGTGACGCTTATTCTCCAAGTAAATGTGTATGGGATTGCAGCCCTGTGTCAATGTGATTATTTTGCTCGTAGGTTTATAAACTTTTTATTTTTCTGCTTTTGATGAGAGTTTATAGTCAGATACGTCACAGTCATGTGTAGTCAGATGTGTCATGTGAAACTACTACAAGTTACTGTGGTACATGGACACTTATAAATCTAGCTTATTTTTTTCATTTTCATAGCGCTATCGGACACCTTCAAGGTCCAGATCAAGAGATCGCTTTAGACGCAGTGAAACTCCTCCTCACTGGAGACAAGAAATGCAGAGAGCTCAAAGAATGAGAGCACCAAGTGGAGAAAGATGGATAAAAGGAGACAAGTAAGATGTGACCAAATATTTTGCTTTTCTGTTTGAGTTTGTCAGCATGGAGGGAAAAGCCGAATAAAAATCAATTAAATAAATGTATTCAAACACATAACAGTAACATTTATCAAATATAGTAGCACCCATTCGTACCTTGTACAAATGGATGGTAAGGCCACACCTGGAGTATTGTGTCCAGTTCTGGTCGCCACATCTCAAAAAGGACATAGTGGAAATGGAAAAGGTGCAAAAGAGAGCAACTAAGCTGGGGCACCTTCCTTATGAGGAAAAGCTACGGCGTTTGGGCCTCTTCAGCCTAGAAAAGAGGCGCCTGAGGGGGAACATGATTGAGACATACAAAATTATTCATGGGAAGAATAAAGTGGATAGAGAGATGCTCTTTACACTCTCACATAACACCAGAACCAGGGGACATCCACTAAAATTGAGTGTTGGGAGAGTTAGGACAGACAAAAGAAAATATTTCTTCACTCAGTGTGTGGTTGGTCTGTGGAACTCCTTGCCACAGAATGTGGTAATGGCATCTGACCTGGACACCTTTAAAAGGGGATTCTGGAGAAAAAATCAGTTACGGGTTACAAGCCATGATGTGTATGTGCAACCTCCTGATTTTAGAAATGGGCTATGTCAGAATGCCAGATGCAAGAGAGGGCACCAGGATGCAGGTCTCGTTATCTGGTGTGCTCCCTGGGGCATTTGGTGGGACGCTGTGAGATACAGGAAGCTGGACTAGATGGTCCTATGGCCTGATCCAGTGGGGCTGTTCTTATGTTCTTACCTTCTGTTCAATATAACAGTGAAATTACTACAATGGTGACCTTCTTCCCTTCTCATGTATTGCTAGATCTGTTTGTAAACTATCAAGATGCTATGCAGAAAAAATTGTTTGTGATTCATAAGTAGCTTTAGGGAACAATCCTTACCAACTTTCCAGCACAACATAGCTGTGCCAATGTGGCATGCACTGCATTCTGCAGTGGGGAGACAGTCAAGGAGGTCTCCTCAAGGTAAGGAAATGTTTGTTACCTTATTTTGGAACTGCATTGAGGCTAGGTCAGTGCTGGAAAGTTGGTTAGGATTGTGCCCTTAATTATTGGTCTTTTTTATTGACTTCTCTCTATTCATTTTGTTACTTCAAAGTTCACAACATAAATATTTCTTGTTCTTCAAGGAGTGAAATGAATGAGAACAAGAAGGATGCTGCAAATCAGAAAAGTCCAGGGAGAGGGAAAGAGAGAAAAGTATCTGATCACCAACACATTTCTGAGAGCCCTAGCAGAAGGGGAGAAAAGGAAAAGAAAAATAAAGAACGCAAATCCAGCAGTAAGGACCGAGAGACAAAGCGGAATTCTGAAAAGGAGGATAAGGACAAGCATAACAAAAGTAAGGCCAAAAAAAGGGCTAGATCCAAAAGCCAGAGCAAAAGCAAAGAGGTGTCAAAAAGCAAGGAGAGAGACTCCAGGCACAGCAAACATGAAGACAAGAAAATGAGATCAGGAAGCAAAGAGAGGGATTACGAGAAAGAGAGGGACAAAGAAAAACATGACTATTTTCGTGGGAGAGAGAGAAGCAGAAGTAAGGAGAAGAATAAAAGGGCAGGATCTAAAAGCAATGGTCAGAACCACACTAAAAGTAAAGATGCTGAGAAACATACAAAATCTAAAAGTAAAGAACGTGAGCAGTCTAAAAGCAAACATAGCTCAGATAATAAGACCAGAGAGCGAAGCAGAAGTGGAGACAGAGGGAAGCGAGCCAGGTCCAGAAGTAAAGAACGAGACCGCAGTCGAAGTAAAGAGTACTCCAGACACAAGGATAAGGAAGTGAAAAGACGAGGAAGGTCCAGAAGTAGAGACAGAAAAGGCACGCCAGAAAGAGCCAAAGGCAAAGATAGCAGGAGGAGGAAGGAATCGCAGAGCTCCGAGAGGGAGGAAAGTCGAAGTAAAGACAGGCATCGAAACCAAGAGCACAGAAGTTCTTACAGAAAGAATGAGGCTGAAAAAAGAAGGCGTTCTAAAAGCCGTGACAGTAGTAGCTCAGAGACCAATAAAAGTAAAAAAGCCTCTAGAAATCAGGATAGGAGTCCTGACTCAAAGAAAAAACGAAGCAGCAAGGACAGAGAATTGAAAAGATCATCTTCACACAGGAGCAAGGAGAAAGAAAAGGACAGGTCCCGTTCCTCAAGAGAAAAAGAGATCAACCAAAAATCAAAGAACCAGGAGAGGGACCGTGCCCACGGGAAAGATAAAAGATCTGATCATGAATCAAGTGCTGGAACTGATGAAGATAGACATGGATGAGTTTATGAACTTACTGTGTCCATGCTGCCTCTCCAGGTTCTAGAGACATGTTGGGGAACACTTTTTTCTTTTTTTTAATGTGGACTTCAGTTTGGTCTTTTGATAATCCACAACCTGGATCATTTGTACTGCTAAAGTTTTAATAAACTTGAAATGGAAAAACAAGTTTTACGTGTAATATGGTGTGCTGTGTTTTAATATTTCATGGTTCATGTATCCCACTTCTGTGTTATCAGAAGCAAACATACTGTATTGCATTTACATTTTAATTTAGATGGCTAACTGCAAGCAAGCACGTTGGGCTTTAAATAAATGAAATTTCAACTGGTAGAATTCTGCCTACTCATGTCTCAAAAAATGGCTGTTACAGTAATTTTAATAATTAACATTGTTACTATTACAGAACTACAGTAAGTGGACAACCAGAGTACAAAAGGGGCATGGTATGCAAAAGAAGGGATAGTCATCAATTTGAATTCTTTAATGAAGGTACTACTTTGCCCCAAATGTTAAGTTGTTGTTATGATCATGAAAAATGTAAATTACTTTCGTCTTTGGAATTGCCATTTATCTTGGATGAAATGTTTTCAGCAGAAGCAACTCTTTTAGAAACACGTATCATTGTGTGCTCCTGAATAACCTCAGTTTAGATTCATCCTTCCCAGTACATGAAATTGGCAGTACATTTAACATTCTGTGTTATTGCATTTTGCTCCTGTAGTTGATTCAAATGTGGATGCTTTGTGTGAAGGAGAAAAAGTTTCTTCATAAAGGAAGAAAATAGTTTCATGGTGCTAGAGTATAACTGTATGTACATGTTGGAACTCCCCATTTTCTCCAATAGCTACTGCTTCTTTTCACCAAAGGTTTATTTGGGTTGTTCTGGACAGGAACTACAGTAATCCTCAGTTGACTAGGAGTGCAAGTCAACTTGCACCTAGTCAACCTTAGTTGACTAGGGATGCAAGCAAAAGTGTCTAAGAGGGAGAAGCTGTTGCTTTGTTACTGCTTTTTTTTTGCAAAAACCATTTCCATTCTGCTTCCTGCTCTGTTAGGAAATGGAAACATCAGAAGAACAAAAAAAAAAAAAAGCACAGAGAGAGAGAGAGAGAGAGAGAGAGAGAGAGAGAGAGAGCAGAAAAGAAAGGACAAATTTAACAAGGGTTGCATTAATCAGATTTGAACATCAGTGATCTAGGAAAATGATGGCTAATAAGGAATTTACCCAGCTATAGGATGGAACATTTGTTGCCCCCTTCTGAGATGAGTACATTGGATAAAGGATTATACAAGCCCAACCTTGTTATTCATTGATTTTTTATACAAGGATTTGACTCAACACAAATAGCCACTGCAAATGGGAAGGAATGCATTAATTCCTGGAGAAGGGGAAAAATACATCCTTTTAAAATCAGTTTTAAAAAACTGCTTTTCTTACTGTTGTAGAGAGACAGTCATGCAAGCAATTCAGATATAACCTAATTATCCATGGATTTTTTCACAGTGGAAAAATTCATGGATTTTTCTATCTCATTAGGACCCTTTAAATTAAAGGAAAAAAATGTATTTAACAATAGCCTCATTAATGCAAGAGAGGGCAGCTGGCTGATAATCCATCAATCATTCTCTCTCCAGGCACTTAGAATGGCTTCACTGCTTCACTCCTCAGAATGAGGAGTCAGCAACCGCTCCCTTCCCCCTGAACATGTGAAAGAAAGATAATCACTGTGCATTCTTTCTCAGCTCTGGGTGAAGGGAGGGGTCTTTCTAAGTGCCTGGAGACATATTGATTGTCTGTCTAATGGTTCTGTGTAACATCACAAAGGCTGTTTTTAAATCGCCTAACAAAAGAACATTATTTTTTAAATGCATTTGCTTTAATGCAATTTTTGCCTTCCATGTGAGTTCTGGGAATGGAACACACAGAAATAATGAGATTCAACCTGTATGTCCTTTCCCAGCCCATTCACAATGGAAGAAGAAATAGGTTACACAGTTCAGATGCTGCAGGTTCAGTTCATTCCCTTCCTTTCTTCCTTTTTTCAGTTGCAGAGAAGGAAGATCAAAAAGTTTTGTTAGTCTCTGTTTAGTCCTGTGGCTGTGATGCTTTAGACACAGAGTCCTTCATAGTTGTACATGTATGCCTGAAAGATAGGGAACTGTAGCATAAGCATTTTATTAATGTTCTTAAATCTTTCACATGTCTGCAAACAAGGATGTCTGAAGGTGAACTGCAGTGCTCCTATGTTCCAGACAGCATTCTGATGTATTTATTAACCTGCTGCCTTTTGCATTGAAAAATGGGGGGGGGGGGGAAACAGGCGATCAACACAGTGGTTGCCCCTATACTGAGCAGTCTTTCCCATTTTGGGCCTTTCTTTAACTTCTTAACATGGGCTTCTGCAGTCAAGGAAGCTCACTTTCTAAAATGTATCAGTGGCCCAATGTTTGCTGGGACTTTTCCTGTTTTTGCTTTGCTCTAGGTCAGCCTGTGGGCTGGATCCAGTGCCCTGTCGAATCCCTCCCCTGCGCAAAAGATTCTTACAGTTTAGTGGGGGGGGGTCTCTTGTTTTCACTGCAGTGCGCCCCTGACCTTCAAGCTCGCTTTGCGCTTCTAGGATCTTTCACTCCAGCAGGCTTTGTGCCTGGATTTCTGGATATGTGCAACTGGCCAACGCGAAGGTCAGGGGCAATTTGTAGTGCCGAATAGAGGTCCCCAGGTGGAATGGTGAACATTGTCTGCACCGGGGAACAGTTTACCAGCTCGTAGCGGTCTCCTCTTTGAAGACCACTGCTCTAGGTGGAGGAATTATATGTTGTGAGAAAATTCCACACATGGCTTCTGCTACCTTTTCAGACCATCAATATTGCACTAATCCTTTCCTCGTCTCCTTGGCACAGGTAGATCACTAGCATAGTAAAGCTTATGAGAGTTTGATGGATATTTAAGGAGACAGCAAGGGCATATCATTAAATAAAGCAAATCTGAAATAAAATTGTTTAAAATAGTAATATTTTGAGGCTGACTGAGACTGTGAACTTTGTGCCTGATTAAACTGTGACAAAACCATAACACATGGGCAGATCAATAGACAAAATATCATTGAACCTTGGGAATAGATGACATTGTGAACATTGTACATCAGGATTATTTTCAAAGGAAGTCATTTGTACTGGTGGTTTATAGTTCTGGGCAAATCATTTATGCATACACCCCCACAGATACTCAACCACACACAGAAAAGCCTTTCAAGTTACTCTGTATCAGAAAAAACAGCTGCATAGCCTGAGTATTTTCAGGAACTGTTTTTCAAAAATATTAATACTGTAGAATTTACACTGTGATATTTTGTAATGTAGGATACAGGTGCTACTGGCTGCTCCTTTGGGGAAGACGTGATATACTAGATCCAAAAAAAGCATTCATTGTATTGGTGAGAAGAGTCTTGGTGCTCTTAACAAAAGTAGATAGTATATTCAACTGATCTGGTTCAGGTTACAATTCCGTGGTGCAGCGGGGAAATCCCACTGATTCCTTAAGACTGCTTCACAGTTAACATGAATAGGATTTGGCAATTACTTTATTTGGAGTCTGATTCTAAACCAAAACAAAAAGGGACAAGTTTACTTGTGCTACTTGGACCAGACAGGCATACATCATTGATGTAGGAAACCTTCTAGCTTAAAAGATTAGTATAATTACAGTAGATGGGCATTTTCTCCTTAAGACCTCAATCCTAAACATACAACTTGAATTTTCACTGTCAGTTGAACCCTCTTTCATATATAATGTAATTAAGGTTGAGGTGCAATGACTTCAAGGTTCTTTGCCCAGTATAGAAGTCTTATGGATAAAAAATAATAGTATAACATTTATTTTCACATTTGCCATAAAATCAGTTAGATTTTATGTAAATGTAAAAAGCTACAACTATTATGTAAGCGTATTTTTAAAAAAAACAAGCAACTCCCCACAAGTTACATAGGTATACTATTGGGGATTGGGCGGGTTGTTAGATGTCTCCAGTAGCAGTTGGTGTTACTTTGTGAGAAGAAGCTGTTGTATGATCTAGTTTAGTGTCTTTTTCTTTTTAGAAATTAAAAGTATTTATGCTATAAAGCACGCAAAATTTGCTGTGATAAAAATTAGAATTTATTCATTTTCATGAAAAGAAATTACTCCCCTTGCTGTATTTGTTTCCCCAATTCAATTTCATTTATATTGGGATTGAGATGATTTAGTTACTGCACTCTATAATGTCATTATGGGAATACACCATGTAGGAATGGGTTAGTACTTGGTGACATCAATGGCCAAACTTCAGTAACTGAAGTGGTAGTATAAAAACTTGACTCAACAGACAATTGAAGCTTATACGCATTAAATTAACACCAAAAGTACATGGTGTATATTTTAAGAATACTGCTGCTAAGTCTTCTAGTTCATTTTACTGAACATCATGAAATTAGAATTCAGATATGTTACAGAGCATCTACAGTTTTGCCTATATTGTTAAACCCAGTTGTGCAAACTTGTTCTATAATGCTTCAAATACTGATAGAGCAAACGTTCCATTCTAGATCTTTGTTTGCTTCATGTAGCTGCCAGTTTATTACAACTATTATGCTGTTTACAGTATGATTCCAGACTGCATGTTATCTTCCAGACTGCATGGTATCTTCGTTCCTTTGCTGTCTGATCCCAAATAAGATCTGTGATATTCCAGATGCCATTAAACACAGAAATTCTTTCTTGGAAGATGGCCATTTTTGCTCAAGACATGCTGCTATCTGCTGCTTCTTGGGCTGCTATGCAAGATGTCCATAAATGTAATGCCCTTTAACATATCTTCAGATTGATACCATACAAACAAATGATCAAATCTAGAGAACAATAGGATCTTAGTTTGATCCTGAGAGTCAACTACACTTGCTGTATTGTGCAAAATAGTGGTAAGATCGTGCTGCTACGGGCACAAAATTTTTGCAAATGGGACCAAGCCCCACTTGCTATGGGAAAGTCCTAACACTTCCGTTATTATTAACAATAAATAGGTAATCTGGGGATAACAATTGCCATTCCTTAAAATCCGGTGTGTGACACCTTTGATCATACATGCTTACATATACCACCTCCAGTGTCTGTATAGTATAGGAACTGAGAAAAGTGTTGATGGTAGATGTCAAAGACTTGGTGTGGGGGCAGCTGGTGAGGCAGAACCACTTTACCAGAGTCCTTCAAAAGGCACCATCTCTGCAGTTGTGAGCGCACAAGCACTCACAATCTCCACACTCCAGCCACTATTCAGAGTAGGTGGGTTGTGAGTGCTTGTGCATCTCACACGGTGACAGCTGCACTTTTCAAAAGACTCCTGTGGGGTGGTTCTGCCTCACCTACTGTCTCCACACTGCATGTCCCTGGTGGATGGTGTCTAATTTTAGCACCAGCTCTAAGACCCTAATTCTGATTATCTGAGCTGCTGCATTAGTGCATCAAATTGAAGCATTGATCAGTTAGGAATCTGATTATTGTCATGTAATGATGACATCTCGGAATAAGTTCTTAGTGTTTTTGAAATTGAAGCGTGTTCACATCCCTCTTTTCTCTCCTATATTTTCTGAAATTTCTATTTTAGGAAAAGTGTCTTTCACTACAGCTGTATTCTTAATTAAAAACTGATGCAGTGAAATTACCATGCTGTAAAACTCCAACATACTTTTGATGTACCTTATGTATTTGTATGTACACTCATACCACCTCCAGTAAACCCCTATTCAGGTGCTCAGATGAGCATGTGGGGACATATTGGGAATACATCAATGACATGTGTTTAGCCCTGCACTCCCCAATGATCAGTGTTTGTCTGCAGAGACAAACCAGGTGCATGTGCATTATCAGCATGCTCCAAGGAACTCCCCCATATGTTCATGGGGAGACAACTTCCTAAATACTGTAGATCTTAAGTCATCATCAAATCTATACCTTTCTAGATAATCCCATAACTTAGTTTACAAAAAAATCCAAAAACCTGGGATTTCAAGAGTCAATGATTTGTTCTATTTTTGTGCAGCTATTCATTAGTTGGTTTTTTTCGGAAGCTGTAAGCAAAAATATGTACTGACTATTTTTTATAAATAATTCCTAAAGCCACTGTGATGATGGCACACACTTTTGTATGTGTGTGCAGATACTCTACTCAATTTGTCTCCATGGTGGCATTCAGGATTGTACTGGTGTGATCTGAACCCAGTCTTACAATTGCATGTTGGACATTTCCATAACCTATGCTCATAGAGCTCACTGCACATCTCAAAACTTGTACATTGCAGAACTGAGATGTACAAATCACCCTGGCCATATGTTTATTGGTATAGGGCCTCCATGTGGTACAACATGCAAAAACCAGGTGTAGTAAGGTGAGTCCTTGGTCCTTATCCTCCCTGTGAATGCATGGACTGAACAGCTCACAGGGCTATTGTTTCATTCTCTTGAAGTGCTATTGTTGGTTAGATTCAATGCAATATTTTGTTGCCATCAGTTATCTAGGGCTGCAATTCTGTACTTAGTCTCCTGGGAGTAAGTCCCAATGGATACAGTGGGACTTCGGAGTACATATGTATAGGCTTGCACTGTAAGTTACTTAGGGCCCAATCCTATCCAGCTTTCCAGGGCTGGTGCAGCTATGTATACTGTATCCTGCATTGGGACGGGAGGCAGGGTCCTCCTCAAGATAAGGGAAAGTTTATTCCCTTACCTCAGGGATGCATTGCAGCTGCATTGCCACTGAAAAGTTGATTGGGCCCTAAATTTTTTTAACTGAAAATTTAACTGCATTTTGCAAAACATATTATAGTTCTAAAAGTCATTTAAAGTTCAGGCACTGTGTGGCCAATTAGCCTTTGTTTTGTGATTTCCATGTGTTGTGTCAGTATCTTGAAGGATTGCTAGCATGATGTATTGGGGAAACAGTGAGTATCTGATGGTGGTTTTATTTTGAATTAAAAAATCTAGTGAAAACAAAGTAAGCTTCATTGTATGTGATACAAAATAACCATTCCTGTCTTTAGCTGAAGCAAAGTAAAGGTATGTCCAGTTTGTCTGTTCAGCTATTATTCCTTTGGAAGTATTCAGTCCAAACAGCCTTGTAACAGCTGTTAACTAAGTTGCTATAGCTTGTCTTCACACTAAAACAAACCAAACCCCCTCTAAAAAACAAGTAAGAGCTGTCCATCAAGAGAGAGAGGTTGCAGCTCTTTAGATTGCCCATCAGTGTGTGTGTCTGTATCTTAAAAGTATAAAATGTCTCTGTTCATGAAAGTTCTCAAGATGCAGACCATACCACCCTAAAATTTTGCACTAATATAATGCAATAGTTGATAAAATCACTTTGTTTAAAGTTTCCAACATGCAGAGCATGACTGTAGAAGAACTAGCAATGAATTTCAGCTAGCATCTGTAGCCCCTTTTTTGCATATATCTCTGTAAAGTTGTATAGAAAATTAAATTCGTGTTAATTTCAGTGTATTCCCTTTAAATGTATTTTTTTTAAGTTACTAACTTACAATATCTGAACCATTACAAGTTGCACCTGGTCAGCATGGTGGTGACTGATAGCCTTCTTAGAGGTCTTATGGTCACTGATCTGTGGAAACACCTGCGTTTTCTGGATAACGTATCGCTCTCTAGGTATTGCCTGCAGAGTGTTGGAAGCTTATTATTTTGGACATTTTTGTAGTTTGTAATTCTCCGCTGGAACAGAACACCTGAAAATGAGTGCTTGATCTGAAAAATGCAACTTGTATATTAAAAATATTTTGAGAAATTAAATGCTATTGTCATATTTTGTTATGTCTCAAGTTTCTTGATGTTCTTGATGTTCAGACATTTGGTGCATTTATGTGTGGTGGGCACAGGCCTTCCAAGAACATGTGCAGTTCAACTAGCCTTTCAGGTGCTGATAGTGCTAACTTCTACTCACTTCCCAAAGGGACGAGGTCATGTGATTTTTCTGTACCACACCCCATCAGGCAAATATCATTCAAAGCATGATACGGCCCTTGTCAGTTTTTTAAAAAATTGAGATTCAGCTATAGAAAGCCACCAAAACAGCCCTTGTTCTTCATTGATTGCCCTGACTAAATTGCCCCAAAGAGCAAACAGTTGGAATAGTGGTGATTTGCCTCTAAGGGGCAGAAATTTTTTCAGATTAATTATGGGTGTCCATTTAGGCAACTAAGGGCGCAATCCTAACCCCTTAGGTCAGTGCTTTCCAGCACTGACATAAGGGTAATGCAGCTCTGAGATAAGGGAACAAACATTCCCTGACTCTGAAGAGGTCTCCATGAGTGACACCCAACTGCAGGATGCAGCACATGTCCCATTGGCACCACTATGCTAGTGCTGGAAAACACTGGCATAAAGGGTTAGGATTGTGCCCTCAAGCTGACTGCATTGAGTTGAAATCAGTGTCTTTTCAACAAGGATCTCTTCCACAAAACTGAAAACTTTTGAACTGGTTTATTACTTTAAAGCCATTTTGACTGCAGTGTTACCATAATGAAATGTTATATACCTGTAATAAATAGTGTTGCGATAAACTTCTTTACTGAATTATAAGTCAAACTATCTCCCCCTTTGTCCACAGAGGCCACCTGTATTGATTGAAGTTTTAGTTAAACTAAATTAATGGAAAAATAATGCTTAAAAGCTAAGGCAATTGATGTTCCTCTTATTTAGAAGACATATGGCCCAATTCTATTTAACTCCCCATGCAGCAGTGCTGGTGTAGCTTGCCCTGCATCCTACAGGGGAGTTTTGGCTGCTGAAGGTCTCTCTTGGGGCCTCTGAAGCGGCTATGGCTCAGCTTGGACCTTTGCTGGCACAAGTCCATGATGACCTGGGAATGTGGATCAAGCCCAGGAAGGGGATTGGGATTTGGCATGCATTGCTGCCACTAATCTCATCACCCTTTCAGGCCTGATTTGCCACCATCATCACCCTGTTCCACTCAGCCCCAACCTCCTCTGTGCAGGCTTACCTGCTCCAGCAGGTCTCTTGATCTGCTGGCACTCATGAGAAGGCTCTGGCCTTCTTGCCGGCACTCTGGCAGCACATTTTGCTGGAGCATGCTTTACAGCTGCTTTGCAACGGCTGGTGCCAGCAGAACAAATGCTCCCAGTGGTGGGCAGCCCATTAGGAGTAAGCTATTACAGGGCTACAGGTCCTGTACAGAAAAACTGTATAGAGAAGGTATGCAGTCCAGTTCATAGTGATACTATGGGTAAAAGACATCTCCCACCACCTGTTTTCAATGAAGAACTTTCTGCTGTTTGCTTTTCATCTTTAGGCTGGAACCAGAAGTTTGGTGGCAACTATGGGGATTCCCCATCCTGTTTGCTTTGACTTGCAAAGCTGAAGGAGGCACTTGCAGAAGAAAAGCTGCAGAGGTAAGACGAGGTACAGGTTGGTCCTCAGCCTCAGTGAGGGTTCTGTTCCCAGAACCCCTACAGATGCAGAAAACCCGAGATAATGAAATCTGCAGTCTGACTTCTTTGACGCACAGGGAGATAACGTGCTGTTTCCCTACAGCTCAAAATGTCTGCTGGAGTCTTCTACCAGACATGTCTGGTTTTCATGAAAGAAGGCTCTGGCAGGCATTCTGAGTTGCAGGGAAGTTGTGCCTCAGAAGACCTCTGTTTGCATCTGGCAGGTCGTCTATCGGTCCTCATGCAGGTTCAGAACACACAATGGGTCAAATCCATGGGTTCTGAATCCAGGGATAAAGAGGACTCACTGTACTTAAATCTCCCCTTGCTTGTTCGCTTTCCTGTGCAGACTCTCCTGATCCTCATTTTTGTCTCAGCCTTTCCCTAGATAAGATTTTTCAGTCAAGTAGAGAAAGTGTCGGGCATGGGAAGGGTTAAGCACTACCTCCCCACCACCATCGCACCCCTTCCTTGCATATGTCTTCATTCTTTCTATGCCAAAGGAAAATAGATGAATGGAAATCCCATGTTTAGAACTAAATGGCTAATTGATTCATAATAGCTCCATCTTAAAGTGAACAGGATGAAGTATCTCCACAAACTGTAGATTATTCCTGGTATTCATACAAGTGCTAGTAACTTGCAAAAGTTGCTAAATTAGAGCTAAATTGTAAATTACAAATGGCTTGTTTGGTAGCTTGTTTCTGCTCTTCAGACTTTATGTGTTGTAAGTAAAACAAAGCTTTATCCTGCTTGTAAATATTGCACATTTAATAGAACTTGTACTATTGATTTTTCTAAGTTTTGCAAAAAAATTTAGATAGTTTCAAACGTGACAGAAATATTTTTAATTTGCTGTTTTTCTACTACTACTTTTACAATTTGGGTCACTTCCAAATGCATCATACTTTATTTTAGCATTTGAACAGGACTTTTTACCATGTAAAACCTAGTCGTGCCTTAGTTTTATCATATCTGTATTCATTTAACAGTTTCATTTCTTGAGCTGTATCACCAGTATAAGGTAGTTTAGTAGCAGACGTATCATCCTCTCTTTCTCTGTAAACTGGACCACCCCCTTCCTTTGCTGCTTTGAAAAGAGGGTAAAGATTCCGAGCTGTCTTGGATTCCTCATCAATGATTTTCTTTGCGTATGCCTGAAACTCTTGCTCCTTGCACAGTGCAATAAGTTCTTTTTGTTTAACATATTCTGCCTCCTCTTGCTTCTCCCGCTCTGCTCTTCCAATTTTTTCAGCCTGCATTGAGGGGGAAAAAAACATTAAGTATATTTAAAAAGTTATGGAAATTCTGGTTTTCTGTCCAGCCAAAGCTTATTAAAAAAGATATACATGGGAGAAATATAGTATACCATAAGTGCAGTCTCTGTTCTGATCAGATCACATGTGCCTTTATTTTTAATAGCTTAGGGCCCAATCCTATCCAACTTTCTAGTGCTAATGCAGTCATGCCAATGGGATGTGTGCTGCATCCTGTGGTGAAGGGGCAGTTATGGCTGCTTCTTTGAGGTTAGTGAGCATTTGTTTCCTGCATTGGCCCTGGAAAGTTGGATGGGATTGGATCCTGAGAGACTGGACCCATTGCATGATCAGCAATATTCCTGAACAAACAAGTGGAATGTGAGATGGTCTGAACAATAGTGTTTGCTAAATTTTTACTACCCATCTTGCATTTCTGGACTAATTGCACAAAACCAAACTTACGTTCTGGATTTAGGCATGGCAAATCACTAATTTCAGCATGAAATTGACCAGTTATTTGAATCATCAAGAATGTTCAAAGTTGAATTATTTGCTAATCCTTGCCAAAAAGAGTGCAAGGTACTACCATTATTAACAATGCCCATGGCTCAATGTGTAAAAAAAAAAAAAAAATTGTATGTAAATTGTCTGGCGTTTATTTGAGAGAACTGCACTTTTGGTGAAAAATCTTCAGTATTGTCTACTTTAACATATGGTATTTCCTAAATACTCACACTACAACACAGGAGTTTTGAACATAAGGCCTGCAGAAGCTCTTTATGAGGCTCTGGGATGGAGAGACAGAAGAAGGGCCTCAGAAGGCAAGGAATGCAACAGGAGAAGGGACAGACCAGTAGGGGTGAGAGAGGGAGACACTGCCAAGGTGCTAGGAGAGCCCAATTATCACACGGGCCACGTTTTTCAGAGCACCTCTCTTGAGCTGTGAAGTGATGGCTCTGCAGAAACTGCTGCTGAAAAAGCAGCCCAAGTGATAATTGAGCTGTCCCTAATTCTTGAAAATATGATCAAGATTTGCATATTTTCTATCATTTACAGATAATTTCCTGTGTGCGAACAAAGTACTTGTTAGTGGCCATCTGCTTCATGACCTCGCTTTCTGTTTGGTCCACTGCATGAAATGAGTTTTATATATGGCCCACTTCCGATGACCTTACATTTGGTGGAAGAGTGGACTCATTAATGTCTTTCTTGCATGAGACTATGGGCATTACATGGAGGCTCAAAGTATCAATATGCCATATAAAATCAGAATGTGGATGGGCAATGCGTTCTGTGGTGGGGAGGCCTCCTCAAGGTAATGTTGGTTCCCTTACCACAAGGCTGCATTGCAGCAAGATCAGTGTTGGAAAATTGGTTAGGATTGGGCTGTCAATGTTTTCTGACTGGGTACCACATTCTTTCTCTAAAATGTTTACCATATCTGAAGATAAAGATGACATCTGTTTGCAAATAGAGGAGAGGGTTTTCTCAGTTGCAGACTGCCTTCCTGGCACAATATAGGTCAGGTTCCTTTCCCTTAGTATATCTTGTAAACCTATTAATGCCTTACTTACTATTTGAACGACATGAGCTTCTTGCAACTTTAAGTTTGCACAATGATTTCTATGTTTCTTATCTTTCTCCAATTCCTGGTAGACCCGGTCAGCTTCCATTAGTTCACGAAGCTTCTCTTTAGCTTCCAGTCTCTCCTGTTGTTCTTTATCTTCTTTCATTTTTATCTAGAACAACATAATCCAAATCATATCCTATGAGTTATTGAAATTCAAAACATAACAACTGTGTTACTTTACTGTTTTCCATAAGGGTATACATATACGGTTCTAATGTCTCAGATGTCTGACTTTCAAATAAAAATATTTAGAACCAAGTGTCACTATTTTTAGTGGCACTTGTTTTCATGCAAGCTGCTTAGGATCATAAAGTTTCTTTGCTGTAACTGAAATCATCAGATGGTGACAAATGGTAAAACAACAGAAGGTGCAACAGTGCATTTATTTTTCTTACCACACTCATTCTGTATTCTTTGATGGATTGCAAATCAGCTTTGTTCTTTTCTTCTTTTGCTTTGCGTTCTTGTGCTTCCTCCTCTTCTGTCTCTGCAATTTCTCTAGCAATACGCTCATCTTCATCTAGACCTTGCTTCTTCATTTGCGCAAGAAAGCGGTTAGAAATTTGCTCTCTATGTTCCTCCATTATCCTGCAACAATTCAATAATTAGTGCAATGATCCCCCAATTGCATGCTATGAATAGGTCTAAAGTGTGCCTTGATTAATAATAATAATAATAATAATAATAAACAACTTTATTTTTACCCCACCTTTCTCCCCGAAGGGACTCAAGGCGGCTTACAACAGATTAAAAACATAATTTAAAACAGATAAAACCATATTGACACATATCATAAAAACAGCAGTCAGATAAAAAAATAGCCAGGTAAAAAGAGCATAGAGCAGCAACAAATCATAAAAGAATCAGGCCTGTAAAAAATATTAAAAGATGTTAAAAAGATGTTAAAGAGACCAAGAACTCAGAAGGCTTGTTTAAACAGAAGGGTCTTCAGGCCTCCCCAAAAAGTCTCAAGAGAGGGAGCCATTGTGATTAAGCTGTGATTAATCACAATGGCCATTGGGATGGCTGTGATTAAGCCATCACAGTGGTTACAACTGCCACCATGCCTACCAAAGTGGAGAACCCCATTCAGCATTGATATCAGTGGCCATTCTGAGGGAAGAAGACGGTGCACCAGGATTCTCGGACACAAGAATCCCTGATGTGTCACAATTGCTCAAAGAGCAAGCCACATCTGATTTCAGCCCTATGTTTAATTTCTCACTCAAACATTATGCCCACCTGACAATTTCCTCTTCTTTTGCTTTTCTCAGCTTAGCCATAGCTTGCTTTGCTTTAAAATGTCTTCTAATCTTATCATCCTCTTCTTCTTGTTTTTGCTTTTCTATAGCCTTAAGAATGATCTGGTCAGCAACATGTTCCTTTAAAAAGCAAAGAAAAAAACATTTTGCCAAAATGTGAATTCTGTGAATGTGGATGCCAAAACAAGAATTCTAAGCTTTTGGTGCATTTGTACAGACAGGGTCAAAAGCACAACAAATAATAGTTGACACAAATTGGGACTGGTGAGGAACTGATGAAGAGGAATACAGTAGAGAGTTAATGGAGATGTATTTATTTTGTGCTCACTCTCCAGTTCCCAAACAACTTTCTCACCCACTGTATGAGAAGATAGGCTCTTCTTGGGCTCCAGGAATGAATGCTCCACGTCTTGTTCATTCCTTTAATCTTAGGCACCATGATAGATTTGGAACTAAAGGACATCAGGTGGTGGAGAGCAAGCTTGCCATGCCTTCAGTCCCAAACTTGTCCATAAAGGCTTTTGCAGGCAGAAGGGAAGCAAGTGGTGAACTTTGAGTCCTGGATGGACAAGGACTAGACTTGTGTGCTGCTCTCTGCTACCAGAGATCTTCCTTGCATATGCACTCTTTGGCTCACTACAGTTTTCAGGATATTGGAGGCAGAGTTAAAGACCCTGACCAATGCTGCACCATCTCATTCCACACCTACATTTACCTGCACAGAAGCAAGACAATACAGGCGTGCCTCCATATCCGCAGGGGATCCGTTCCAGGGACCCCAAGTGCATATGGAAACCACAGATATGGGGGACACCTGTATCAACAGGGACACTAAGTGTTTCTTGCTTCAAACAGGTCCCTAGAAACATTCCAGCTTATAAGGAGACAAGAGCAGACTGCCAGCAGCCTGTTCTCTTCGTATTATAAGTGGGAGTGCTTAGAGTGACCTGTTTAAAATAAGAACACTCCCAGTAAGCCTTTAAAGAACGTTAATGGGCGTGCGAGGGGAGGGATTCCAGGGTAGCCTATATACTTGCATTGGTCCTTCATTTCTTTGAGGAGCAGAAAAGAAATGGAGACTGTTCAAGTTTAAATCTCTGAAACTAGGTCCCATTGAACTCAAAGGGACTTAAGACATACATAGGATTGTGCTAGCTAGACATTTTGGAAGGATTGAAAAGCAATTTTTAGATCCTAAATTTTAAGTGTTTGCCTGCTACATACCTGATGGGCCTGTTTACGCTCGAGCTTCTCCTCATGGAGCTTTCGCTCTCTTTCCTGGATTTCCAAATGATGTAACCTGGTCAATTCCTGAATCTCTCTCCCTTCTCTTATGTCTTCTAGCTTGGCCAGTTCTGCTAAATGTTTATGTTCTGCTATCCTAAAATAAACAACAAAGGTAAATTACTATACATTTGCAATGTGGAAACGCTTTCTGCAATTAGCAGAAGTTTTGAACTGAAGACAGGGAGTGGATCAAAATTCATACACCAAAATCAGTGCCCAGGAAGACTGGAATAGATCATTA
This sequence comes from Tiliqua scincoides, assembly GCF_035046505.1. Lineage (NCBI taxonomy): Eukaryota > Metazoa > Chordata > Lepidosauria > Squamata > Scincidae > Tiliqua > Tiliqua scincoides. The sequence continues at coordinate 104,876,925 of NC_089821.1, forward strand.
TGCTTTGCTAGTCATACATATTGACATTATTTATTTATTAAAGACTTTTCCCCACCTTTTAATTATTTCAAGCTGGTTTTGTGACACAATGAAATATTTTATTAAACCACCCCCATCCTTTGTTCTTCTGGGAAGTCACAAAAGACAAAGTGCCCCTCCATTTGCTTCTGTTATCCCTCAAGCAACTGGCCATTGGAGCAGGGTTCTTTTTGACAGGAATGTGGAAAAGAAGTCCATTCAGAATATGGAACAATAACAGAAATTCTGAATATTTATGCTACGTGTATGCCTCACTGTTCTTTTTGCCTCACACTACTTTCTCTTAACATTCAGGCAGCTTACAAAAGAAACAAAACATTGAATGTTAGAACATCTTCTTTAAAAGGTGAAGAACATCAAACAGCAAAGATTTTTTAAAATCCAAAAAATAGGGAAGCAACAGTGTATCAAATATGTCAAAACAAGACAGCATCAGAACAAGTCAAACAAGGGCCAAAAGACAAAGGTCTTAACCAGCATTCCCTCTAAGATAGGGGTGGCAAACTTTCAACTTTAAGGATCCTGGACCTTATAGAACAGGGAATTTCAAAAGGTGCAGCCTGTCATCTCACAGACAATTGTTAAAGGTCCAGGATCCCTAAAGTTGAAAATCTGACAACCCCTAAGAAATCCGCATTCACGTCCAAACTCCTTTGCTAGCTGTACAACATCATGACTCATTGCAACACTGCCGTTGGCTGTTAGGTGATGATGACATCGTATCATGGCCGAGCTCCGCACTGTGCATAGCTCAGCAGGTAGGTATGCAGCTGCACCACTGCACATTAGAGGGAACAACTGGTCTTAACCAGCCACCAAAAGATCAGCAGGCCTGGATGCTCACTGGTAGCAATTGCTGTTGCATCAATAACACTGTTACATGGTTGCATAAGTAGGATACCCATTAGTACCCAAACAGCTGCAGTTTGCACCAGCCGAAGCTTCTGGAGAGTTTTAACAGGCAGCTCCGCGTACATCACACTGCAGCAAAAGAGTTATTAAGGAATGGTAACCGTCACAAGGTCTGTCTGGGTCAGAAACAGGCACAGCGAATGTACTGTGTAGGCAAAAGCCTGTCCATAAAACTATCGCATTAAGTGGCAAAGTGGAAGGGGGTGATGTACTGATGAGCTCCCAGCCTGTCTCTCTGGCACCCTCTCCAGCCTGCCACTCTGGTCAGTGCTCCAATCCTCTTCTGGCTTGCTGAGAGCAAGCAGCCTCCTTCTCCTACCAGCTGGAGAAAGAGAGGAGAGGGAGAGCTGCCATGGTTGCAGGTCACCTCTTCCAGCCCACTCTGCTAAGTTACAAAGCACTGAGTGAGAAGATGGTGGCAATCTAGAAGCTGTTCTCCCTTCCACTCACTTGCCTGGAGCTGCTCTTGGATCATAACCCCCTTCCTCCATACTGCTCCCATTTTGAATGAACAGGAGCACTTCAGAGAAGGGAGACTGAATGCTGAGCTCCAGGTAAACTAGAAGAGCTCTCATCTCATTCATTAGGGGGCAAGCATGCACACTGTGCTCACTTGCCTGTAGCAACAAAACTGGGCAGGTTTCTGGGGGTGGGAGGAACAGGCCTTGATATCCTTTTTATGATTGAAAAAAAGTCTTCTGCTGTGTAATGTATTTCTTAGTTTAACTTGCTATTGTCTGAATGATTATTGTAAATACCTTGGAAGTTTTGTTAAACTGATTGGCAGCATAAAAATATGTTAAATAATTGTTTTTAAAGAGCTAGTCTGATGATAATTACTGTTCCAGTTGATCATTGTTAAGCTGCATTCGCTTCTTATGATGCTCCTTCGCTTTTTCCTCCTCTTTTAGTACCATTTGCAGACGTTCACATTCTATTTCATCATCCCTGTTCTTGTACAGATTTTGGTTTTTCTTTTTAAATTCAATCTGGGCATCTCGTTCTTTTAAAACATGAGTAAGTAAGAGGGCTCTCTGCAAAACAAAACTGGAGCATTTAATAGCCTTCTATGCTTAAACATGTCCAAACATTAAAGTTTAAAAGTATCATTTGCATTACGTGAAATCCTTTCACTCTTTCATTTTGATAATATTGATAGGTTTTGGCTTGTTCTATGGCCTCTTTTCGTTTCTGTGCTTGGTACTTTGCTTCTTCCAGGTCCTCCCGTCTCTTTTCTTCCTCATCTTTCTGTTGGCGCATTTTTTGGGCTTTCAGTTTTTCCTGTGCCATACCCTGCAATGCAAAGAAATCTCATTCGAAATACTATTGGAAGGAAACTGGGTAACAAGTGGCATCTTTAAAAAGTCATGTAAAAGTTTTTAGAAAAATGTAAAAACACAATCATTACATTTATTTTGCTTATTATACTCACAGTATTATATACTAAAACACTTTGTTTGCTTCTGTTGCAACCTCCTTTTTAAGATCATCTGAATTAGCCTCCACAGTGGCAAACTACTAAAACTACATTGACATACAGCATGTCAATCCTATACATGCTTACTCAGAATTAAGTCCCAATGTGTTCAATAAGGATAATTCCTGGGTAAGGGTGCATAGGACTGCATAAACAATACTAGGAAGAGAGGGAGACAACACAAAAAAGACACAGTGTCTTCTGCTTTTGACTAACATTCTTGAATTGTTCTTTCTCCCTTGACATTTGGTCTACCGCAGTGGTTCCCACACTGTGGGTTGGGACCCACTGAGCTCAGTTCTGGTCCCCTCTGAAGGACTCAGATGGTGCTGAGCTCAGCTCTGGTCCCCTCTGAAGAGCTTTCTGAAGCCTGCAGAGGCAGTGCAGACCTATTGGCTGCCTCTGGCTTCAAAATGGCCTGGAAAGGCAAAAAAATGTCACTTCCGGTTTCCCAAGGGAAGTGACATAAGAACAGCCCCGCTGGATCAGGCCATAGGCCCATCTAGTCCAGCTTCCTGTATCACAGTGGCCCACCACATGCCCCAGGCTTTGCAACCTGATTTTTGGTGGGTCACCAAAGGGTGATGGAAAGATCAGATAACTAATTGCCTCAAGCCCTGAAGCTATTCAAAAATCAGATACTGTAGCTGCTAATTACCCTGCAAAGAGCTCAGCTGCTGCTGTTTGCAAGCATGTGTAAATTTAGGAAGATAAATATTTCAGGGTCTTTTTTTTTAGTTAATATTACTTATAAATAAATAAAATATTTCTTTCTAGATCTTTTTTTTTAGTCTGGTAAACCTGGATAGGTCCTGATAGACTACCATTTTAAAAAGTGGGTCTTTGTTCTAAAAAGTTTAGGAACCACTGGTCTACACAAGTACAGGTGAAGCATGTTTATCTGCAGATTTTTATTCATGGATCTGGCTCAGTGCAGGTCACCCAGACCTGCATTGAGCCAGCACCACCTGAGCCCTTTGAAGGGGACCTGAGCTCAGCTCAGAGCCCTCTGAAGGGCTCAGATGGTGCTGAGCTCAGCTCTGGTCCCCTCTGAAGAGCTTTCAGAAGCCCGCAGAGGCAGTGCAGATCCATTGGCTGCCTCTGGGCTTCAAAATGGCCTGGGGAGGCAAAAAAATGTCACTTCTGGTTTCCCAAGGGAAGTGACTTTTTCACAATATAAGGCAGTCTGAAACCCTGGAGGGCTTCCCCGGGCCTGAAATGCCTTATATCATGAAAAATGTCACTTCCGGTTTCCCGAGGGAAACTGGTATTTTTCACCTCTCCAGGACATTCTGAAGCACGCACAGGCAGCAAGCAGACACATGCTGTCTCTGCAGGTTTCAGAAAGCTCTCCAGAGGGGAGAGCTCAGCTCTGGTCCCCTTTGCAGGGAGAAAGGGATGGAAAATCACGGATTTGATTATCCGCAATGTTCTACATTATCAAGCGATCTGAGAACGGATCTGTAATAATCAAAAGTCGTTTATGTACTATAAAAGGCCATTTGCACATTTTGGATTCTGATGCAACATAAGCAACAATATTTGAATCTAACCTCAATTATCTGAGTGGAAAAGCTTGGAGTCTTAAAGATGTATAATAAATCTAAGGGTGCAATCCTAACCCCCTTATGTCAGTGCTTTCCAGCACTGGCATAGCTGTGCCAATGAGTCATATACTTCATCCTGCAGTTGGGTGTCACTCATGGAGGCCTCCTCAAAGTCAGGGAATATTTGTTCCCTTACCTCAGAGCTGCATTGCCCTTATGTCAGTGCTGGAAAGCACTGACATAAGGCGTTAGGACAGGGGTGCTCACACTTTTTTGGCTCGAGAGCTACTTTGAAATCCAGCAAGGCCCGGAGATCTACCAGGGGGGAAGGAAGCGTCTGACAGACACCCCCTTTAATGTATGGAGCCCCTGCTGGAGTCTAGTCAGTTTCGTCAGTTTTGTTGCTGCATGCCTGAAGAGCAGCTAAAGTGTCAGTTTCAGTGTCAGTTTAGTGTCAGCTAAATATGTCAGTTTTGTCTAGTCACTAGACGAAACTGACATATTAACAGTTTGGAGAGACAGGGCTCCGCGATCTACTCATTTTGCCTCGCGATCTACTGGTAGATTGCGATCTACCTATTGAACACCCCTGCGTTAGGATTGCGCACTAAATGTATAAAGGTCAACTGGACCAAAGTTCATGTAACCCTCTTTTTACACATGATTTGCTGCATCAGTGCACATGTGCTCAGCATTATATCACTAAACAAGATACCAGTGTTGCAAATATGAGGCCAATGTTGATCATGCTGCTGCATTTTACTATTACAGTACAAGGACTCAGCATTTCTATAGAGTAGGGGAGTCCAAAGATTTTGACAGGAGGGCCACATCATCACTCTGACACTGTGTCAGGGATTGGGGGAAAAAAGAATTAATTTACATTTCAAATTTGAATAAATTTACATAAATGAATATATTAGAGATGGCACTTATATGAATGAATGAAGGTCTCGTGATAGCTCAAGGCCTAGAAAACGTGTGAAATAGAAAGCAGCAGAGGGGGCCCTTGGCCTGAGATTGCATGAGAGGTTGAACAGTTGGCCCTGAGAGCAGTCACACTGGACCAGTACAAGCTCCAGCAAATCTCTGGTGGGCCAGAGACATTCATATGAATGAATGAAGATCTGGCAATAGCTCATGGCCTATAAAAGACTTTGCACAAAGCAAGGCCGGCCTTTCCTTTGCTGCTACTGCTGCATCACAGACGTGAAACAGCAAGCAGTGAAGGGAGCTCTTATCCCACAGCTCACATGAGATGTGGAACAGTTGCCCTCATGCTGAGAGCAGTTGTTTCAGGCCAGCACAGGCTGCAGCAAGTCTCCAGAGGGCCAGAGGCTCATTGCAGACTGGGGGTTCCCTGCGGGTTGGATTGGGAGTCCCCAAGGGCTGCAAGTAGCCCCCCGGGGGGGTTTTGGGCACCCCTGCTATAGAGCTTCACATAACAACCTAAATAATTACAAGAGGCCTTAAACTATTGGCCTATGCAGTATTATTATTCCCCCATCACAGACGGGGGAGGATTGAGGTTGAGAGTTAGTGGTTTGCCCAGGGTCACTTAGTGAGTTCATGACTGAGATAAAGTTTGAACCTAGAATTTTCCAACTCATGCTGTGTAGCCATTGCACTACACCAGTTCTGCTAACAAAGGAAATAAAATATTTGACTGACAAATCTTTTTGCTTACTAAAAAGTATGAGAAAAAATGTACAAATTCAGACAGCTGAAAAAGGAGCCACAAGTATAGACATCTCTTACTGCAATCGTGTTGGTCCAATTCTGCACAAGTGCTTGAGACTTTAAGTGCAAGTCTTTCCGTTCTTTCTTTTCAGCACGAATCCGTGCTGCTTCTCTAGATCTGGCATGGAGGCTATCTTGAATCCTTTCCCATTCTGCCTTGGGAAATATAGTTATTTGGCGAAGATCTACTCCCTCTGGGAGAAATATTCCCTCTATGTCATCTTCATTGGAGCCATTACTTGCTACATGGGAAAAAGAAAATTGTTCAGCATTCCACAGTTAAAATTCTTTTACCTTGCGGCCGGAAAACCACTGCTTCATGGTTCAACCCTACTAAATTATATACTGTAGTAGCAATTTTCAACCTTTTTATCTCATAGCACACTGACAAGGCACAAAAATTGTCAAGGCACGCCATCAGTTTTTGGACAATTCCAACATTGTTTTTGGACACTGCAGTGCCACATCTCACAGCCATAGGGCTCACATCTCCCAATAGCCCTACTAATAAAATATCCTACCCCAAAACCCCACAGCACACCTGCAGACCATTTGAAGTACACCAATGCGCTATGGCACAGTGGTTGAAAATAGCTGTTATACACATAAATAGCTTTAATCTATGCTTGAATTCTTTACTGAACAATAATAACTAAGTTAATGACAATTCTTGGGAGTTAATGGTTATGTGAATCTACTTATAAGTTGACATATGAGGATACAACTTTGAGGACAGGCAACAAGAAAGGAGCTTAGAAAGGAGCGTTACACCTAGAAAGGAGCTAGAACTAGTTGGGCACTAGCCAAGCAGAAATAAAGTACTTTATGTTCAAGATGTGATCTTTCGCTCTGGGAATATATACCTCTGAAAAGACTTACCATAAAATACTCCACAAAAAGGAAAGGAGAGTCAGGGAGAGAAACCAAATTTAGAATATAGGTGTTAATGCACACACACCATTAGTTCCTCTGAATGTGGTGAAGAGTTCTATTGTATCTTCATTAGCACATAAAAGCTATACAGATTTCTACATACCCACTTCTGGGGCTGTCATATTATTATTGCCAAATACTGTGTGAGGGGGCCACTGTGTTTGTCTTCTATGCCAGCATTTCTCAATGTTTGTCCCCTGCTCTACCTCTTCACATGGCCCATCTATTGGAAGTAAGACTGGAAGTAACTGATATCTTCACCAGTTACTTCTGGATTGGGAGGCCAGGCGCAATGAAACAAACAATGGTAGGAAGCTCAGGAGGATGGGAGGGCTTTTTTGAGTACAAGAAAACACATTGGAGCTCTGCCTGCTGAGTCAAGTGTTCTACCACAGTTTGTCATGTTGCATAGCTGGTCTCACTGCCAGGAGGCGGGCGTCTTGGGGTGCTGCAAGCAGCATGGGACACCACCTCAAGTACCACTGGTTGAGAAACGCTGTTCTATGCTTTTGAGTTTTGCCTAGGAACAGAGTGATGAGACAAAATCCTTTTTCCAAGACATGTCCTCTTTCTGTAGCCTCATTTCTTGGAAAAGAACTTAAATGTCCTCCTTTTCCCTATGAGTGGGCCCCCGCAGGCAGTGCATAGCCTTCTTGTAATTAATAAATTATATGTACTATCTTATATGTAATATAGTTTTAAATGTAATAATACAGGTTGAGCCTCACTATTTGTGTGGGTTCTCTTCTAAGCACTCACCTGGGTGGCAAAAAAACAACAAAATGCACTATAGCAAATCAATGTGAAAAACAAAATCTCTTTCCTCCTGTGATTGAAAAACAGCCTTGCTGTCCTTTGTGATGTAAGGATCACAAGAGTCATTAAGAGTCATTAAGATCACAAGAGTCATTAAGAAGACAATCCATCAATCAGTCCTCTGCTTCACTCAGCCCCTCCCTTCACCAATGCAAAGTGATCACATTTCTTTCACGTGCTCAGGGGGAAGGGGGGGTCCGATGGAGAGAGGAGGATTGATGGATTGTCAGCCAGCTGCCGCGTGTGTGTGTGTGTGTGTGTGTGTGTGTGTGTGTGTGTGTGTGTGTGTGTGTCTCTCTCTCTCTCTCTCTCTCTCTCTCTCTCTCTCTCTCATTAATGCGGCCGTTGTTAAAGGACTGTCCAGTTTTTAAAACTGATTTTAAAGGGATGCATTTTTCCCCTTCTCCAGGGATCAGCATGTTCCTTCTCATTTGCAGGTGCCATTCGTGTTGAGTCAAATCCGTGTATAAATAGGCTGGACCTGTATAGTGTTTAAATTAACCCCATGAAATCAATACAGTGTTTGAGTGTTTCATCCTCTGGTGCCCTCCATTTTTCTTGGGTGTCCTACATTTTGGGGTGCCTGGTCCTCTTTTGCGGTCCTCTTCTGACATCTGGTCACCCTGCCCAGGAAATGTACAGGTGGCTGGCTGCGCCTGTGGGCACCCGATCTCCCCCATTCCATCTCTCTCCTCTGGCCTTCTTCCTATACGGAGAGGGGAGTTCGGGCCCAGCTGGGTTCCAGTCCACAGCTGGGCAGCCGGAGCCCAATCCAGCGCTGGGCAGTCCCGTTGCGGCCAAAGGGACTCGTTGCCAGGAGAGGGCGGATCGCAGACCCGCGCACGCCTGCTAAGAAGGAGGCCCGTTCCGGCTGATGCGGAGGGCGGAGAGGGCTGCAGCCGCGGACGCCACTCCTCTGCGTGCCTCCTCGGAAAGAGGCCCACGAGAGTCAATGGGCTTCCTCCCAGGGGGTGTGGCTGCGCTTTCCCGGGACGAAGCCCCGCTGACTGACTGTCGGGGAACCGACTTCCAAGCGGATAAGCGCAGGCAGGCGCTGCTTTCTGCGGCTTTCTGTCTCCCTCCCCGGCCGCGCCCTCCCCGCCTCCGCAGCAGCGACAGACTCACGCGTGGCCTGCCGACTCTGCCCCTTGCGCCTGCCGAAGCGCACGAGCGGGCGGACCACGGCGCCCATGGCGGCAGGAGAGGCAGCGCTGCCCCCGGCGCGGGGCGCTCTCTCCCTGCAGTGTATCCGCGTTGCCGGGCAACGGGGGAGGCGGAAGTCACGCGACGTTCCGCGGGCCGGGCGGGCGGCGCGAGGGCGCTTTCGGCCCTCACGTGACCGGCCTCAAGAAGTCGCTGCAGGTCAGTCAGACCGAACCGCGGCCGGTCCGGCCCCGCCTCGCCCCGCGCGCGCCCCCCAGCCGTCCCCCCTCCTGTCCCTCGCGCCGCCTTCCTTCTCGCGGGGGCTTCGGTCGCGGGATTTCTGCTGAGCGGCCGCTCGGCCCTCCCGTCAGGCCGGCTGAGGTTGCCCCGCGGAGCCCGCGAGGGTGCAGCGGCCGGCAGCGGGCTCTCCCCGGGCCTGACGGCCACCCGCCCGGCTTCCCTCCCGCGCCGCCCGTCGCGGCCGTCGTGACAGTGACCGCTCCGCACAAGGGCTGCGCTCGCAGGCGCGGGGATAGTCGGTGGACGGACACACACGCGCGTACGTACGTACATACACACGTGTACATGCATATATACATATCTGTGGATACGTATGTATAGATACACACGCATGTACACACACACACGTGTGTATATGTGTATATATATACACATACATACACACATGTACTTGTATACAGGTGTGCACCACTTAACAACAGGTGGTACTTTCTCCAATCCCTGTTGTTATGCAGTTGGGTCATTAAGTGAACATTAAGTCCAATGTCTTGCCTTTGTTGTGTAAACAGACAGTCCCTGCAGACTGTATCTGGTTGCACAGGCCACTGGAAATAGACTGCATCTTCTTTGCTTTAAGAGCCTCTCTGTTTTGTAAACAGACACACTGCTGCAGGCTATGGGAGACCCAATTACCTCATTAAAAGCATCTTCATTGTGCTTTGACCATCGTCATATATGTGGCCCATCATTAAGCAAATGGTTGTTAAGCGGCACACACCTGTATGTGTGTGTGTGTGTGTGTGTTACACATACATAAACACACACATAGTAGAATCAGAAACATAGAGTTGGAAGGGACCTTCAAGGTCATCTAATCCAACCCCCTATCTATAGCAGGAAATCCTCCTAGACCAAGAGCATCTCCAGCAGGGTTGTGGATTCTCTGCTTGACAATTTCCAGTAAAGGAAAATCCACCACCTCCCTTGGCAATCTCTTTGACTGCCAAACTGCCCTTACCATCAGAAATCCTCCCCATATCCAATTGGAATCTCTCCTCTTGCAGTTTGTACCCATTGGATCTTGTTTTTCTCTCTTTCTTTCACACACACATGCTATGTAACTATCTTCCATGCTAATTGCAGATTGTTTATTTATTTGAAACATTTATAGCCCGCCTTTCTCATGCCAAAACAAATGCCCAGTGCAGTTTACATGGCTCCGGTATTTGATCTGTCAGATACAGATAGATTACCCCTTCTCCTGACATCCAAAATCTGGACTATTACAAATCTCATTCATTTTTGTCCAAGACTTTTTTTTAATTTTCTGTTTGGGAACACTAGAAGGTCTTGGTGCTCATTCCCATGTACAGTGCAGGTACAGGCTTTAAGTTCTGTTCTCTGCTCTGTGGTGGGTACCCATACAGACATTGTTTAAAAATGTCAAAGAGGACAGCAGACATCCATAGGGGGAACGGTGAAAAGAGCAAGAGGAAGCAGTTCTCAATATATTTATGCAATTATTCTGAAATCCAGACAAACTGAAGATCCAGATACCTTCCCATCCCAGGCAGTTCGAATAAGAGATGATCAACCTGTACCTCTGTCCTCACTCTTCTCCTGTCAGGGCATGGTGTTTCTCAAATAGGCAGGAAGGCCATCAGTGGCAACCACCAAGGTCTTTTTACCTTTGCTGTCTATGCACACACTTTTGGGACTATCAGTAAGGTCCACTGACCACATTCTTCTGCACAGGATCTCTCTATGTTATTACTGTCAATTACTGTTGTGAGGGGCCAATGTGCAGATCTCAGTTGCAAGGTCAGTTGCATTCTGATGTTCCTGCCTGAATGGTATTGGTATTGGCAACCTTCAGTCTCGAAAGACTATGGTATCGCGCTCTGAAAGGTGGTTCTGGCACAGCGTCTAGTGTGGCTGAAAAGGCCAATCCGGGAGTGACAATCCCTTCCACACCGGGAGCAAGTGCAGTCTGTCCCTGGTCTGTCTCCCTGGCTATGGGCCTTCCTTCTTTGCCTCTTAGCCTCAGACTGTTGGCAAAGTGTCTCTTCAAACTGGGAAAGGCCATGCTGCACAGCCTGCCTCCAAGCGGGCCGCTCAGAGGCCAGGGTTTCCCACTTGTTGAGGTCCATCCCTAAGGCCTTCAGATCCCTCTTGCAGATGTCCTTGTATCACAGCTGTGGTCTACCTGTAGGGCGCTTTCCTTGCACGAGTTCTCCATAGAGGAGATCCTTTGGGATCCGGCCATCATCCATTCTCACGACATGACCAAGCCAACGCAGGCGTCTCTGTTTCAGCAGTGAATACATGCTAGGGATTCCAGCACGTTCCAGGACTGTGTGAATGACTATCCTACTTTCCTTAAATCTGGCACAACTTAGGGCCCAACTTTCCAGCACTGATGCAGCTGTGCCAACAGGGCACATCCTGCATCCTGTGTGAGATGGAACATTTGTTCTCTTAACTTGGGACTCCATTGTGGCTGGAAGTTGGATAGGATTGGGCCCTCAGTTTCTTAGAGAAGTGTTTTCTCTAAATTGGAAGTGATGTCTGCTTTAAAGATTGCAAATGGCTTAAGAAGTAAGGGCATTGCATGAAGTTTATGTTGACAGGTAGGGAACCTGAAGTAAAGTTAAGCCTTTCCCTCTACCTTACCTGTGTCCTGGAGAATGCAAAAGCAATTCAGAGTTTAAGATTGGCTATGTCACTTTCAGTGCTCCTCTGGACAAGCTGTGGTCTTTGTGTGAATACATTAATTTTTCCTCTCTCTGCTTTTGTGCAAAGAGTTGTTAAATAAAATGTGGATTCAGTCCAATTATTTTACTTTGTCTAAAATGGAAAATAACTGAAACACACTCATAGTTACAGATGGAACTGGGAAGATATAAGTTCAAACCGTCACTCAGCAACAAAGCTCACTGGGTGACTTGGATTCGTCATTATCTCTCATAGTAGTTAAAATTACAGAGTTGTAAGGATAAAAGTGGGCGAGATGAAGAACCATGTGCACCACCCTGAATTCTTTCCAGATTAAAATGTAATAAATAAATGTCTCTATTCAGTTGTTATAAAGGACCTGGCATCCATGTTGAGACAAATCCATGACATTCCTCACATTTTATCCAGCATCCTCCAGTTAATTCCGGTTTCAACCCTCAGAGCATCAACCAGTGAGTATCATTGCCGTGAGATCCTTTTCCTTTTAAAAAATGTATTCTTTTGTTACATTGGAAAGATTTTCTCTCTTTTTCAAGGCAATTTAATAAACACAATCAAATATCCTATGTTTATATCTTTGTTTTCATAAACAGCTGCTTTGCACATTACATCTGTAGATTTAACATGTAGCTTTCATGTTACTGTATGTGAATACACATAATAATTTCACCTGATGTACAGTCTAAAATGCAACCTTGATTGGCTCTAGTTTGCTGCATTATGTGTTTGTTATTACATTTGGTGAAATACGTAGTATAAAATGTGTTAATACTCTATGCACTATTTTCAGTCTCGACTCTTCTCTCCAGTGTGCTGGTTTCCTGCAGAGAAAAGAGTGGTCTGCACATTTATAAATGTATTCTTTAGCCAGCTTGAATGTGCAAGAAAAAGCAACTTCAGCTAACTTATGGGCAACTTGCATTGGAACCAACACTGGCTCTGAAACAAATTCCAGAAGTTAATATTGATGAGTTGAGCTTAGATTAAACAGAATGTTTCCAAGAAGGTGAACACAACTCTAGCTAGAGGATAAAGTTAGGTTGCCTAGGGGGGGCCTTCAGGATAGTTAAATTTATTCTGTATACTTAATAGAATAGTATAATTTATAGATTTATTCTGTATCCTTATTGAATAGAAATTGTGTAGCCAGAAAAAGTGTTACTGGAGCTGAAAACCTGATTATCTTTAACAGGATAGCTAATATTCCTCTTTACAAATTTAACTGAATCCTAATTTACTTAATCCTAACTTCAGTCCTGAATATGACAGGTGTGCTGTCCTTCTGATTTTACCTGCATTGATGACCCACATATGAACACAATATATGTTAAGAGTGTTAAAGGAAAATGAAATAAGACTTTCCTTACATTTTCCAAGAATAACATTTAGCAATTTGTAATTATGGAGGAGAATCCATGTATGGTGAATACTTATACATCCAAAATGGATTACATATTTTGGGATATTGCAAATTCTAATATCTTGTGGTTTCTCTGCACTTTGAAAAATATGGTGAAATTCTGTAGACAAACCTAATATGTGAATGTAACAGCCCAATTCTAACAAAGTCCCAAGGTGTTGATGCCACAGTGGTTACCACTGTATCCCACAGTGGATTTTCAGCTACTTGAGATGTCTTCAGGGTAAGGGGACATTTGTCCCCTTGCTGTGGAGGAAGTCCCTGCAGTCTCTATGGGGCAACTCAGACCTGCACCAGCTCAATTGCTGGTGTTAGTCCTCATTGCCCCATGGAGGCAGATCTGGCCTGGGAAGGGGCTTGGGATTCAGCATGTGCTGCCTCCACAAATCCCCCCCTTCCAGGCCTGATCTCCTTCCTGCTCTGTAACTGCCCCATTTCACCCAACCCGTCCCCTGTTCCATCCTTCCCTGCCCCGGTCAACCCTCTTCCTGCCACCTTCCAACTCCCTGCTTAGGCTTACCTGCTCTGGTGGGTGTCTGTGGGCTTGGAGGCACACAGGAAGGCTTCTTTGCCACAACTGTTAAGCAGTCTCTGCTGGTGTAACGCCAGTTAGGCTGACAAGGGAGAAGGTTAAGATTTGGCCATAATCCTTTTTTTCTTGCAACATTGTCTTCCTGAAACCATATTTAAACTATATAATATAATTATATAGCAATAGAGCACTTCACCAAAACATTTCTCTCATTTGCAGGCTTATGATTATCTGACAACTATGAAGTTTCTGCTGGTTTTTGATTTTGACCATACAATTGTAGATGAAAACAGTGATACCTGGATTGTGAGATGTGCACCCGACTCAAAGCTTCCTGATGAAATAAGAAACTCCTTCCAAAAAGGGCACTGGACAGAATATATGGGCAGGGTTTTCAGATACCTTGGGGACAGAGGAGTAAGAGAAGAGGAAATGCAAAGAACTATGGCAACAATCCCTTTCACTGATGGAATGAAAGATCTTCTAGATTTTATTGGCAAGCACAAAGGCTATTTTGACTGCATAATTATATCTGATTCCAACACAGTATTTATTGATTGGATTTTAAAAGCCACTGATGTCTGTCAAATATTTGATGAAGTGTTTACAAATCCTGCAAGCTTTGATGATCGCGGCTATCTTAATGTACATAATTTTCATATTCACAATTGTGCAAAGTGCCCCATAAATCTCTGCAAGAGGAAAGTATTAGAAGAATTCTTAGAAAACCATTTAAAACAGAAAATGAAATATTCTCAAATTTTATATATAGGTGATGGTGGGAATGATCTGTGTCCTGTAATGTGTTTAAAAAAGAGTGATGTTGTTATGCCGAGACGTGACTATATGTTACAGAAAATGATTTGCCAGTTGTCTAAGGATCTTGTTCCTCTGGAGGCATCAGTTGTTGTCTGGTCATCTGGTACTGAGATACAGGCCTATTTAGAATTGCTTATTAAAGGATAGTTCTAATTAATACCAATGAATAATAGTAAATTGGTGCTGGAATCTCAATCTTGTCATGCTAGAGCCATTTCTTTATGAATGTTAGAAAAATAACACTTTGTTTACACCACTTTGATTCATTCATTGTCTTCCCTCATGCAAATTCAGTGTTGGAGGAAGGAAGGTGATGTGAGGGAGGTATGCCTGAGAAAAGGAAGGAACTCATACATGATTGAAACAAGTGCCAAAGTAATTTCCGAATATAGTTGTCATGTAGACAGCTATATCTTATCAGAGAAAATAGCAATAGGAGCTGTTTTGTAATATACAAAAGCAGTTCCTCTAAATATTTTAGGGCAAAAATGTATGAGCAATTGCCAATTATTTTTCCACTGAACAATAGGACATCCATTTACAGCACTAAAGATGTTTCCCTTAATCCTGCAAAGAGGTGAAAGTGATGGAGGATAGAAATATGGCATGAACTATGTTAGAAATATAGATAGAAATAAGGCCAAGTTTGTACCATAGTAACCCCTATGCCTTTTTAAGCAGCAGTTTCTACTATAGAGTAGCTTTAGTTTTAGTGTTTGTCAGCCTCCCAAGGGTTCTTTGCATCTTCATACCTCAGCTGCTACTTGAAAGAGCACTAAAGCAGCCTACTATAGGGAATAACGAGACATTTCTGTAGATTTTAATCCTGTCATATACATTGAGAGGCAGCTACTTCCATGTGTTAATGGAATCGGCCAAGAGGCTGGGGCTAACTTTTGCCAAGAATAACATTTGATTTTGTGCATATCACCACACAACATGGCAGCCACCCTCATTCGTTATTTAGTAAATAGTAAGCATAATTCAATGACAGTCTATCACAAAGTGAAAAGCAACATCAGCATCAGCAAAGAAGAAATGTGAAAAACACCTGAAGTCTCTATTATACTCTGTGATTCCACTTCCCCTGCTATGTCTCTTACCTTGAATGTACTGTGAGGAAACTGAAAGGAATGATGCAATTGGAGGAGAGTATATATAATCCTTGTCAGTAGGCAATAGAGCCCTTGAAATATGCAACTCAATCCTATCCGTGTTTACTTGGAAATAAATTCAGCTGAGGGCCAAGCTACTTGTTAACAATGAATCTGTCATTAAGAGACAAGCTTAAAACTTGAAACTTCTCTCTTGATTTAAGGCCCAATCCTATCCAATATTTGTGCCGATGCAGCAGCTGTGCCAAGGGGTCATGCACTGCATCTTGTGGTGGGGCAGCAGTCACAGAGGCCTCCTTAAGGTATGGGAACATTTGTTTCCTTACCCTGGGGCTGCATTGTGACTACACCGCAGCTGGAAAATTGGATAGGATTGGGCCCAAAAGCGGTCATGGGGAGATAAGGATTCAGAGAACTACCTCCCCAAGCTGTTGTTTAGTCCCAAATAGCCATTTGAGGAAGCATTATTTTAGGGCTATTTTTTAATTATGGTTTAGTCTGGCCCTGACTTCAGTGAAATTTAAATGGGTGCACCTATGTATTGGATTGCAGTCTTAAAACTGAAGTAAGGAGTTCGCTAAAATAATTGTCTTGTGTACAACAGAATTGGAAAGGGATGCATGTATCAATGCCACCAAAGCAGTTCAGATGCCTGTTAATGTAATCATCTGTTACTGAGGTGCTACATTTGTTCTCCTTTGCCAGTATCTTTGAGAATATCACCAGGAGTACATCATCCATCTTCCCGTGGCAGTCCATTACTGTTAGGGTGGTAGTGTCTGAAATGAAGATTTTGAAATATGGCATATATTGATAAACAGTATTGTGTTTGACCTTTTTACCTTATTGTGAAAGGTGATTGTGTTGAAATGTCTTGCTTAATATGTAGAAATGCACATTTTGGTAAAATGGTTTTTCAGTTTTTGAAAGCATAAATATATTTCAAAAAAAGGATAAAGGAAGGAAGGAACAAAATCTAATTGCTAACTGGCTTCCAGACTAGGAATTTTATAGCAATCTTTCCCTTGAAGAGTTTGCTAATATTCAAGTGTTGAAGCTAAAGGGCTTGTACAGTGATCCATGGATTTGCCTGGAGATCTGTCTTTTAGCTTGATTGTTATTTTGTCTGAATACAATGTGCCTACTAGAACTTTTGGAGCTGTATTCTGGTTAAAATTACAAAGAGATAACTTTAATTTATGTTTGTAGTTTTATATTTAAGGATCCAAACTTATATAAAATATTTGATTAAATATTTTATTAAGTAAGTATATTTTAATTGAATTCTTTGGCTTTTAACATAAAATTATAGCTGTAATATACAAGATGCGACATATATTTGTGTAAACAAATCTTATGTTATGATGAGACACATTGTTCCAAGGATGCTCTTGGAAATTTGTGTGTTCAGTGCTTGTAAAAATTAAAGTGCCATGTCTTGCATGCAAAAACAATCCCTTAGCTAGTTCCCCAATCTTGCATCTTATATGGAAGGAAGGTGGAAAGAGTTCTTTACTTCCTTCTCTGGCCCATGTTCAGTTTGAGCAGTGGCTGAGGGCCAGATCTGGAGAAGTAGGCCTGATTTCCCCTTGCTGTTTTGTGGCAATGGTCTCAGTGATGGGAAGAGATGGGAAACTCTCCCTTCCTTCTCTAACAAATTGACAGGCTTTTTAGGCAGTACAAAAGGTGGGTGTTATTGAGCTGTACCTTAACATTTTTGACAAATCAACTTGTGACAAGCCTTGCCTCTCAACAAGTCACCTCAAATCTACTTTAAAAAATAAGAGACAAATTGTTATATGGAGGAATAGCGATTGGTAAAATGGATGGGCTGCCTTCAGTCTTATATGGTTTATATTTTTTAACTAAAATCCATTGTTAAATTAAAATCCATGAGTGTTAAATTTATAAAATAAAACTCACAGTATAAGCTTTTGCATGTTTACTCAGAAGTAAGCCTCACTGTGTCAAATGACTCTTATTCCCTAGTAAGTGTGCCTAGGATTGCAGCCTAAGAGCCCAATCCTGAGCTGCCCAGGCGTGCGGTGGCACAGAAAACTGCTGCAACCGCATCTTGCATGCCCAGGGCAGCTGTGG
This sequence comes from Tiliqua scincoides, assembly GCF_035046505.1. Taxonomy (NCBI): domain Eukaryota; kingdom Metazoa; phylum Chordata; class Lepidosauria; order Squamata; family Scincidae; genus Tiliqua; species Tiliqua scincoides. The sequence continues at coordinate 104,894,491 of NC_089821.1, forward strand.
GCGGCACCTCAGGAGACGGGGACTTTCATCCCCTTCCCCTGGGTAAAGGGAGTAGCCCTGCAGTGAGGCTACTCAATTCACCGCCGACCAAAAGGTCAGTGGTGAGGAAAAAGCCTCCGTGTCAGGCAGTGGCATCACTAGGGTTCGCATCACCCGGTGTGGGAGGCCAGCACATCACCCCCCTGCAGTGGGTGGGGCAACACTCCAGGTGGTGGGCATGATGATCTACCATCGCCCTGCTCCCACTGGTTTATTGGCTATACCTATTGATAGAATAAAGGTATGTCAATGCAGTTCATTTCATCGCATTCTACATGAAATTATACATTGATTGATATATAACATGATGGTATTATTTTTGCAAACTGTGATTTTAGTGATTTTGATCACTAGTGGTGTCACCTCCCCCCCCCCCGTGTCAACTTACTAACACCCTATTGGAGCAGTTCTCGAACTTTTAGCATTGGGACCCACTTTTTAGAATGACAATCTGTCCAGGACCCATCATAAAGCAAATTAAAATAAATAATTATAAATAAAGTAAAATAAATAAATAAGGGAAAGCCAGCACTGTTCCACCAGGTGAATTTTCTCTGTAACCTGCCTGCAATAACACCCCCCCCCAAAAGCATCGGTAAGATTTTCACCCCTACCCAGTACCCAGTTCAATTTAAGTTCTTATATTTCAAGCATATCACTATCAGAACCCACCTGGCTTTACAAGTCTGAGAGCCCAATCCTATGCCTGTCTACTCAGAAGTAAGTCCCATTATAGTCAGTGGGGCTTACTCCCAGGAAAGTGTGGATAGGATTGCAGCCTAAAACAAAAAAAATTCACCTTATCCTGTCAAGCCTCTGTTTCATTCTTTTTATAGGGGGGCTGACTTCTGGAGCATTTGTTGAGCTCCATTTGTATCAAATCAGGACCATTCTGGTGGCCTCACATTTCCCTTTGCCTGACCTGCCCAGGAGCCAAGGTAAACGCAACCATGTGGCTTAGTTTCGCTTTCCATAGGGCTCGATACATTCGCCAGCTTGGAGGGAGGGATCTTCTTGGGTGTTTTGGGGGGGCTATATTCATTGGATCAGGACCATTTTGATGTTGTTGGATTCCTCTCAGCCTGCCCTTTCAGATGGACAAAGGCACGCTCACCTACTCGCGAGTAAATGCGTGATATGGCTTGGTTTCACTTTCCATTGGGCTCCATGCATTTTTTGTTTTCCGTTTTTTGCCAATATCTTTTGATAGAAAGGTGATATTTCACTCCCGTTTTTTGCATTGCATTCAGCTCAAAATTCCGCATCCAATGGTATATAACATGATGGTATTACTCCTAACCACTGCGATTTTAGCGCGTCAGCCTCCCAGTGCGCGTCACCCTCCTCTTGCACGTCACCCAGTGCGGTCCGCATCTCCCGCACCCCCCTAGCGATGCCAGTCGTGTCAGGTGCCGAGCCTGACAAGGAGGTTCAGGATCCAGTGAAGCTTTGCTCCACCAGTCCTGCCTCCCTCAATCCCTGTTCCCTCCCCCTGGCACGCCTCCCACCACCCTCTCCCCGCCTCCCTGTCATGCCTCCCCCCACCCTCTCCTTGCCCTCTGCCCCCCTCCCCCCCTCCCCAGAATGCCACCTCCCCCATGCCCCCACTTATCTCTCTGCTGCTCGGTGGTCCATGCACCCGCCTGGCGCTAGCCCAGTGCCAGGCTAGTGCAGGCGCTCACCCGGCATTAGTGCTTGCAAACATGCCTTACGCCACGTTTGCAGCAGTGTGCACTGGCAGTAAGCTGGCACGAAGAGCTCAGGATTGGGCTCTAAGGCTGCAGTCCTATCCTATATGCACACTTACATTGAAGTGAGTACTATTGAAGTCAGTAGGACTTCTAAAAAAAACCCAGCAATGCTGTTGCTGGGACAATGCTGTTGGAATCTCTTTACAGTTTTGTACAAACAGATCTGTATTTGTACTCTTACTTAGGGCGCAATCCTAACTATCTTTTTAGCACCAAGGTAAGGATAGTGCAACTCTGAGGTAAGGGAACAAACTTCCCCTTACCTTGAAGAGGCCTCCATGATCGTCCCCCCACTGCAGGATACAGCACATGCCCCATTGGCACAGCTATGCCAGTGCCTGAAAGTTATTTAGAATTTGGGCCCAAAAAACATAGGCACCTTGCTCTGCCAGACAAAGGTAAATCTAGCCCAGCATTCTTTGCAGCAAGTAGGTGCTGCTTGGTCCATTGAAAACTGACCATTTTGCCCATTCCTTCTGTATAAGAGACTATGAATATTCTTTTTTTAGGGCGCAATCCTAACCAACTTTCCAGAACTGACCTAGCTGCAATGCAGCCCCAAGGTAAGGTAACAAACATGCCCTTACCTTGAGGAGGCCCCCTTGACTGCCTACCCACTTGCAGGATGCAGTGCACTCCACATTGGCACTATGTCAGTCCTGGAAAGTTGGTTTGGATTGCACCCTCAATTAATTGAATGATTGCTATCCTGTCCTTCCCTTCAAATAAAGAAAGGATATTGCTAGGCTTACTCTGCAGGTCTCAGCAGGACCCAACCCTGAGAATGGAGGAAGTGAGAAATATTGAGCATGTGCAAAATGCTTTTCCTGACTCCACATTGCGTTGCTACAATCAGAAACCTAACCATCTGGGATTGGGGTGAGAGATTCAAGGTAGACTACCAGCTAAGCTTGAATGTGGCATCTCACCTTGTGGAAGCAAAAGCAGTCTCCCTCAAGACAATCAGCCTTCTTCAGGTACTGTGTTTATAAGAGAGGCAGTCAAGGGGTGCATGTGTCAGTTCACCTATACCAGTGGTTGGTTTGCGACCTGATTTTTTTGGGTGATGGAAAGATCAGGTAAATCATTGCCTCAAGCTCAGAGTCTATTCAAAAATCAGATACTGTGGCTGTTAATTGCCCTGCAAAGAGCTCCGCTCCTGCAGTTTGCAAGCCTGTGCTCATCAAGGGAGGTAAATGTTTGAGGGTCTTTCTTCTGGTTCTTAGTACTTATAAAAAAGTTTCTTTCTAGATCTCCTTTTTTAAAAGTCAGGTAAACCTAGGTGGGTCCTGACAGAGTGTCATTTTAAAAAGTGGGTCCTGGTGGTCAAAAGTTTGGGTACCACTGTCCGAAATACAATACTCTGCCGGTGAGTGTGTGGAATCCTGCAGGGGAAAGGAACATTTACTGCTAGTGTCCAGCTCAGGCACTCTGAGGTAAACAGACTCCAGGGGGTGGGGAAAGGACCGAGTCAGTCAGAGGCGAATCAAAGGAGGGCTCCTGGGAGCAACAGGCGTGGGGGAGGGAAGGCTAGAGGAGGATGACCTTGTTGGGAGCAGCTGAGGCACCAAAATACGCGGTGCGCGCAGCCAGCCTCTGCCCCATCTGCTCTCCCAAGCGCTTGCAAGCTCTTTGCCAAAGATGGTCAAGGGGGCTGCCAGTCAGGAGCCCGAGGAAGCCCGCGCTGGCTGGCTGGCTGGAGCCGCAAGTGCAACAATAGCTGCCCCTCTTTACCCCGCCTGGCGCCCAACGCAGGGAGGAGGCTTTGCAACGGGAAGGCGCGCAGCTGGACCTCGCAGGTCAGCCCAGGTTTCTCACCTGCTGCGGAGCTTCGCCTCTCCCGCCTTGTTGGTGTGAGGCAGGCAGCAGGGCTGGGGCAGAAGCAGAAGAGTGGGCAACAGTGCTCCTGCTCGCCCCTCCACAGAGCCTGCCTGTCAGAGACCCCTCCTTCCCTCTGAACCCTCTAGGGAGGGGGGGGACGACATCATGCCACTTGGAGCACTGAGGACAGCTGACAGGCTCCACATGCAACAGCAGGGGAGGCGTTCCCACACTCCCAGCCTGCTCGCTTATGACCAATCCCCAGCCTGCTGCTCTCATCACATATGTGGTGGCGTTGGTGGGAAGGGGGGCTTTCCTCACACTAGCCTTTGTTTTCATGTTTGAAAGCTTCCCTGCTGGGTCAAGCAAAAGAACTGCACCTACCTGTCAACCTCTGTGGAGAGCAGGTGGGTCTTGGCAAACTGGGGGTCTGTGTCACCAGGGGGAGAGATGGATCTCTTTGTCACCACAGTGGGTGAGGGAAGCGCATCAGTTAGATTGCTTGGGTGGTGACCAGGTCTGTAAGAACCCAAACTCAGACCTCCAGGTGGCCACAGGTGAGCCTTTGTTACTCCAAAGATTGTTAATAAGAATAGCTTTTCATGGCTCTCACAATACTAACATCTCAACACAGAACAAAGGTCACCACCACTTTGTCCTTGGTTGTATTTTATTCCAAAGACATTCATTTTGACCTACCCCTGGTGGTGGTTGAAGTAGCGCTGGCTTTGCTCATGTGCTGCATTTCAAATATGCATAATAAGTGATAGAAATTCTGCTTTATACCTCATCTGGTGCACCAACCCCTTCTTCACAAGGGTTGTGGAATTGTATACTTTATGTGATTGAATTAATTAAATAATTGATTTTATGTTATTGATTTAATTAGTCTTATACAACAGTTTTCACATCCCTTTGTGAGTTGTACTGATCCCCAAATTGCCCAAAACTCTGAACTCAAAAAGTGTTTAATTGTGTTACTTCCACCATTCCCTATGGAGAGCTTTCATTTAAGAGATATATCTTTATTTATGCTAAAACAAGGGTTTTCTAAAAAAAGGTTTTGCTTTTATGTGTGTGTCTGTAAGAAGATATTTATCTTCTCACTCAGAAAATGGTCTAAAGACATTTGATACTTTTATGTTAAGACAAATCAGATCACAGCCGGGTCAGTGGTTGAATGAGTGATTGGGAGCCCGATGTTTCTGAAGGAAGAACTGAACATAACTTAAACTGTTGCTAAAAATTAAACTCCTCCATGCAAACAGTTGTAAATGAATACATTCTTTGGCAGCAGAAAAACATATTTAAAAGACAAAAGATCTATTTTGCTCCCTATAATTAGTTTCTAGCCTTGAGATGGAATTTATTTGTAAATCATTGTGTTTAAAAATTATTTACATTAGGGGAAATTAATAAGGATTAATAAGTGTATTCTGACAAAAAAAATTAAGAATGTAGTCCTGCAGACAGTTGTTAGGGAGTAAGCTTCATTGAAAAAAGTGAGATTTATTTCAGTGTAAACATGTATAGGATTGAGATGCAAGGCTGTGATGCTATGTATACTTATCTGGGAGCAAGCACCATTAAACTCAGCTGAACCTGAGAAAAAGTTGAAATGTTTTAATTAATAAAAAGTTGTAGACTAGAGAAAAATCTTGTCAATTTAATTCTACAAAGTTTGTCACTGCTAAGTAAAAAATTGAAAAGTATTTCTCATCACTTGATGTGTCTTCCTTGAACTGGGTAAGAAATCCATTTGTGTTAGGTGCTTGCAAGTCAGCAGAATGTTGCAGAAGATGAGCTGACAGAAATCGGAAATAAGAGGATTGAAACACTCAACCACACAATGATTACAATTTTAGTTATTGAACTTAATATCATTTAAAAATAATAATAAAATATGTCCTTAAAAAATTGATGGTGTGCCTTGACAGTTTTACAGACTTGTCAGTGTGCCTTGAGATGAAAAAGGTTGAAAATTGCTGGGTCATAGTATATGAAAAGACAAGCTCTGTTGAGTCAGCAGGGCCTTAAAGATTATGTTTCCAAATAGTGGGTTTTTTGAAAAGTACATTCTTTCTGGTAAGAGGCTTTATATCAGCAATATCATTTCATGCAGACATGAAGAATTAAGAATGACAAGGACTAAAGCAGTAATAAGTGCATTTATTCAATTCCAGCATAAGTAAATGGCCTTCCATAAGTGCACATTTGAGGGATCACATACAAAATTTTGGCCCATTGGTATTTTACCCCAGTGGCATGTGTTCTCTTGCAGTAACTGGAACTGGGCATTGCTGGATAGGTTATGGAAAGAGGACAATGTACATCCTACCACATGTGGTGAAATTTTCAACAATGTTCAATTTCTGGGATGATATTCTATTTTGTACATCCATAATCCTAAATCAGGATAGTTGCATTCCAGTTTCTGGAAAGATCCTGAATTGTTTTCTTAATGTTGTTGATGAAAATGTGCAGAAAATGTGCCATTCATAAGGATCTAGTGTTATGGCTTTTAACGATGTTCAAATTATTGATAGTGATACACTGGAAAACAGTAAGTCTTGATAAGAATCATTTTGGACACAATCCTAACCAGGTCTACTCAGAAATAAGTCTTATTTTTTAATGGGGATTACTCTTAGGAAAGTGTGGTTAGGATTGCAGCCTTTGATGATGAAGATGCTTATCTCTAAGTTGGCAGAGGTTAATTAGTTTGGCTGATTTTACTGGTTTACAATGCAATTTTACACATATTTATTCATAAGTAAGTCTCAATATGTTCAGTGGGGCTTGTTCTCTTGTAATACTGTTTAAGATTGCAGCCTTAGTTGCAGTATAATGTTTATTGCATTTGAATGTTGTACTTTTATTATGCTTTAGCTGGAAAAAAATTAAACTCTGTGTGTGTGTGTGTGTGAGAGAGAGAGAGAGAGAGAGAGAGAGCACGCGAGAGAGCGCACGCTCAGTCCTACTTTCACTTTACACTTCTGAGTAAACATGCATAGTGATGGACTTAACGAACATAATTATCTTATAATTCCTAACATTGTTTTGCAGTGATGGCACTGGCTGGGCAGGAGGAGTATACGTATCTTTACAAAGACCACTCTCATCCTGTGAGATTCTTGGACGCTTTCAGAAAATTCTACCTTGATGGTTTATTCACAGATATTACTCTACAGTGTGCTTCAGGTGTGATTTTCCATTGCCATAAAGCTGTGTTAGCTGCTTGCAGCAACTATTTCAAGGTAATGTTCACCTCTGACATGAAAGAGAAGTCTAAGGACCAAATAAAACTTTCTGGACTTAGTCCCACAATACTAGAATCTTTGGTGATCTATACATATACATCAGAGATCCAAATAACAAAGGGAAATGTTCAAAGCCTTCTTCAGGCTGCGGATCTCCTCCAGTTTATTTCAGTAAAAAGAGCCTGTGAGCAGTTTCTGGTGAGACATTTAGACATTGACAACTGCATAGGGATGCATTCCTTTGCAGAATACCATGTCTGTTCAGAACTGGAAAAGGAATCTAGAAGGACATTGCTTTCTAGATTTGAAGAAGTGTGGAAACAGGAAGAATTTATGGAAATCAGCCATGAGAAACTCCAGTTTATTCTCTCCAGGAAGAATCTTGGTATCTGGAAAGAGGAGGCAGCAATAGAGCCCATTATTAAGTGGATAGCATACGATGTGAACAAAAGAATTGAGTATATTTATGATTTGATAAGCTGTCTCAAAACAGATTTAGATGAAATGTATTTGAGGTCAGCCATAAGCTTACACAAGAAATGCCAGTTGAATGAAAAGAAAATCAAGTCTCTAATATACAATGCACTAAGACTTAACCCAGAAGCAGTTTCAACAAGATCTACAGCTGTTATGTATGTGATTGGAGGATATTATTGGCATCCATTATCTGAGGTTCATGTATGGGATCCAATAACCAATGCCTGGATCCAGGGAACAGATATGCCAGATCATACAAGGGAGAGCTATGCTGTTGCTAGTCTGGGACCTAACATTTATGTGACAGGAGGTTATAGAACCGACAACATAGAAGCCCTTGATATTATGTGGATATACAACTGTGAAGCTGATGAATGGACAGAAGGGTGCCCTATGCTTAATGCAAGGTACTATCACTGTGCAGTTACCTTGAGTGGCTGCATCTATGCTTTAGGGGGTTACAGGAAAGGGGCTCCAACTGAAGAAGCAGAATTCTATGATCCTTTAAAAAAGAAATGGGTCCCTGTTGCAAACATGATTAAAGGTATGTGACATTGTACACTTATGGTATGAGTTTTTTCTCACTTGTCTTAAGTAACAATAAATGTTAAAGAACAAACAAACAAACAAACAAACACTAGACCAACACCCAAGCACAATAGTTTTTGTTCAGGTCTTTCAAAGACAGTTGAATCATGACATTACAATCTTTTGCTCATGGGGAAAAAAATGTTTGCAAGGCAATGGCTTGAACAAATAACAGCTTTATTGGCAATTGGCCCTTAAAATTAATGTGCAAATTGGAGACTATATTGAACAGTTATGCTTTATTATTACAGTGCTATTCATGTGCAACATTAACATTTGTGGCTTAAGCTTTCTTTCAGTAAAATGTGCATTCACATTCAGTAAAATGTGCATCTGTAAGTATTATGAATGTACTGTACATTTTATTGTAAGAACTTGAACAACAGATGTTAAAGGAAGTGTGGGACATAAATAGTATTAATAAAACTTTTCAATATGTAATACATTTCTTCAATGTTTGGAATGTTCTGTATTTGTGCTTGAGAGTAGCACACATTTCCTTTGGTGAGAATATTCAATTGCAGTGTTTGCTTAGGCTGAAAATGCAAAGATAAAATTGAGGATTACAAATTTGCTCATACTTGTCAACAATTGATCAGCAAAAGATACTGCTGTTAACCTCTTTGCTTCTTCAAGTTCTGAAAAACTAACTGTATGTTCAAATGCAAACACTACACCAACACGGTAAAAATTACGATTTTAAAGTCCCAGTGTAAAACAGCAAAATAGCTGCTTATTTTTTCTCACAGTGCAATCCTATGCATGTCTACTCAGACATAAGCTCCACTGAATTCAGTGGACTTACTGTCAGGTAAGCCTGTAGAGGATTGCAGCCTTGGTGTGCATTGTCTTCTGTTGACAGGGGCTGTCTACTTCAGTATAATTTTATTATGAATGTTCTATAAAACATGAACATACAGTTTTGTATTTTTATAGTTATGTGTTCTAGGAGAAACTTTAATTTCTTCATGGAAATGGCGATGATGATCAGCATAATTTTGAAAGCCTCTTACACATTCAATATTGATAAATAGGGGTTGGAAATGCCACAGCCTGCGTGCTGAATGAAGTCATTTACGTTACTGGAGGTCACTATGGTTACCGGGGGAGCTGCACTTACGACAAAATTCAGTGCTATCACTCTGATATTAATGAATGGAACGTAATTACTACCAGCCCACATCCAGGTAAGCTTTACTTGTGCTTAGCGTTTGATTAATCACATACCAAAAGCAGTAATTGGTATGATTTTCTTCCACTGGAAAACTGTGAAACCACTTGATTAGATTCACTGTGACCTCAGTACTGCTTCAGGTGATGATAGCCAAAAAGGTTGTGATACCTCTGCCTGCCAAGTGCACTGTATTAGCCAGTCATTGCCAGATGACATTTGTAGCTGATGGCCTGTGAGTGGATGTAAAGGAAAATAACTTCTAAAGAAGATACGTTTCATTTGAAGTGATAGGATCAGCCTGCTTGACCCATGACTGATTGCTGTGGTACAGACTCTGGCCTCTGCAAAGTATGACTAGCTTTAGCCTGCAGACTTTGGCCTCTGCAAAGCAGAGCTCCCCAGCTCTGCTGAACAGTATATGAAAAATATAAACACAGAACAAATTTTGTTACACATTTTCCTTGGCATTAGAGAGATGGGGCCGCCGTAGGCACTGATAGCTGCTCTTGCCTTATTGCAAGGCAATAAAGTCTCAGCACCAAAGAGGCAGACAACCCTATTTGAAAAACTATTTTTGATTATTTGGATGAGCTTATTTTTAATTAGCTTTTATTGAAATAGCACCAAAATATATAAAGTGATTATAAGAAATGCATTGGCAGGAGGATAGCTTACGTGTGTGCAGTATTTACCATAGTTATGGTGGGGTACAATTAACCTCAACTGTTTATTAGAGATAACCAGATAAGAGTCACTCAGGTTTTGCCAAAATGACTTTGGGTCATTTGAGCTCCTGTTGGAGCATGGGGCACCTGAATTCCCGTTAATGCTTCTGAGGGGGGGAAAACTGATCCATGGTGACAAATAAAAAAGGATACTGGTTGATTTAATACTTGAATTATCAGAAACTTAGATGGATGCGATGGCTGCTGCCAACCACACTTTTTAAGTGCTCCTTGTTACATTAAAATCCCTGTATGCTACAATGTGGAGTAGTTATTTATCTGACGAAGTGAACTGTAGTCCACAAAAGTTTATGCCACAATACGAGTTGGTTTTTAAAAGCGTCACAACACTCCTGGTTGTGTTCAACTATTCTTGCAACCCAGAACCCAGCCAAGACCCCTTGAAAGAAAGAAAAAAAGAGTTCAGCAAAGAAAAAAAAATCCAATAGTTTTAAATCATGATCTCCGATCATCTTGTCCTGTGGCTGGATTTCCCCAGGATGACAGACTTGCTATGTGGGGAAATCGCACAGCAATTTTTCAAATTATATTCAACATTTAAGTGCAGTATTTCTCTTTTAACAGAATATGGATTGTGTTCTATTGCACTGGAAAACAAGCTCTATCTTGTGGGTGGACAAACTACAATCATAGATTGCTATGATCCAGAGCAAGATGAATGGAAACAGAAGGCTGATATGATGGAAAGAAGGATGGAATGTGGTGCAGTCGTCATGAATGGATCCATCTACGTAACAGGAGGCTATTCTTCTTCTAAAGGATCATATTTGCAGAATATTGAGAAGTATGATCCTGAATGTAATAAATGGGAAATTGTGAGTAGCCTTCCCAGTGCAATGCGTTCACATGGCTGTGTCTGTGTGTACAGTGTCTAAGAAGAAGAATGTACTGCTTCTTTGACAAAAATCCAATGACTATTGTGGAAGCTTAGAAGGAAAGCTACCTTCTAATGATGGGATTTGCTTATGGAAGAAACGCACCCTCCAACCACTAGGTAAACTTCCCAATTGGACGTCTGTTGACTCTGTACCTAGTAAAACTGATATCCCGTTTTGCCAGTGTATAAGGATTGCCTTGTTTTTCTGTCTGTAAGACAGAATTCTGATTATTGATAGAGACAGAGACAGCTCAGAATAACTTGGCTTTTATTTTTTTTCAAAAAGATAGTGTCTGCTGCTTCTTTGCCCCAGTAGTAGGATTTGGTGCAGCATGCGATCTTATTTGCACCAGCCATGATCTAACTCAGACCTTTTCACCCTGGTTTTTACAAGTAGAACTTTTGCAGTACTGTTGCCATTAGGTACAGCTGCCAAGCACAAGAGTGTGACTGTGAGAGAGGCTTCTCCAATGGTTACTGCTTCCTGATGTCTCCTGCATTCTTCTTGCTCAGATTGATCTTTTGAGGGGTTAGGATGCTGCGCAGCACCTTTGCCACTAGTGTCCCAGCCACCTCCACTTACACTGGGATCAAACCAGGCAGAGTGGTGCTGTGGCAGCAGGGTCAAGTATTACCTGCCATATGTTAAGGTATAATTAGTTATCATACCACTGGTTGAAAAGCACTGATCTAACCTAACTAACGCTGCAGTTGGATGCACACTTACCTTAGTATAAGCCCCATTTAACACAATGGGACTTAACTTTGGAGTAACTACATGCATAGCATTGTGCTGCGTGTGGGTCTGTGCAAGAGTTTCTCCATTCCATCTGAAGACCATTACAAGTTGCAGGCTGGGGTTTTTCACCATGGCCAGCAGTATCCTTTTTTTTCTTTCCCACTTCATTCTTGGTTTGTGTCTTATTCACACCCAGCCTGACAAATTTTGGTGAACTTGGTTTTTTTCATACTTGTGACTTTTAAAATTTGTTCTAAGGAAGGTATTGTATTGTGCTCTTATTGTAAGTGTAAACTACAACTTGTCCCCCCTCCATTTGGATTTTATGGAATTCTGTATTCTCAGGTTACCTTTATGTTTTATCAGTACAATAAGTATCACAATAAAAGTGTGGACAGCAGTTACCTGATTTTTATGGGCATGGGAAGTCAGGCAATGACATGTCTATGGACCTGATTGGGCAGGAGACTGTGCCATTAGTGTGCATCATCTGATGCACTATAAACTTGAATGGTGTGACCTGTTTCAGCAAAATGTCTGACTGGGATTGTATTGACATTTTGCTGAAACAGGTCACACCCTTCAAGTTTATAGTGCATCAAATGATGCACACTAACAGCACAGGCTCCTGCCCAATCAGGTCCACAGACATGTCACTGCCTGACTTCCCATGACCATAAAAATCAGGCAACTGGTTATAACAGGTTTTTAAAAATATTTTTAAACCATTTTTGCAGATCATTTTTGTGTTTCAGATTTACATTTATATAGTATATGATGAACTTGTTAGATAAAAAATAATTGAAATGAATTATGGTCTTTGCACCCAATCCTATCCAATTTTCCAGCCCTGGTGCAACTACAATACAGCCCCATGGCAAGGGAACAAAAATTCCCATACCTTAAGGAGGCCTATGTGACTGCTGCCCCACTACAAGATGCAGTGCATGCCCCATTAGCATAGTTGCACCAGCACAGGAAGATTGGATAGGATTGGGCCCTAAGTCTCTAAAGACTGTAATCATATGCTTCTGTCCTCTGGCCTACAGAACATCACTAAAAAGAATTTTGTCAATTGTTCTAAATGTTATCTGACATACAGAATATGCGATGTTGAAATGCATCAAATTTTGCTTTTGTTTTTTGCTTCTTTACTAAAATGGGCTTTGCAATGACCAAAATATTCTTAAGCATGAAGTACTATGTTTAATTTTGGTTAGATATTGCCTGATCTGTGTGTTGTCATTTATCTGCAGTTGTATGTTACAAAAATCGGTGGCTTCTTTCTACTGAAATGTGTAATGACAAACGTGATAACAAAGTGCTCAAAGAGATTATAGAGCCATCCACTTTATTTCATTGAGCTTTTGGGGAGATAGTACTGATGACCTTTTATTTCAAACTTAATGTGTGAGCATAGTCCAGGCTAAAATCAGTATTTGGGAGCAGGAGATGCAGTGTAGGCTATATCCTTCTGATTGAAATATCACCAGCCTTAACATCTAGAGTCCACCAGAATAAAATGTTAACCGTTAACTTGTGTTTGGCCACTTTAGCTTGTATAGGATTGTATCTTTACTTAAGAGTAAGTCCCAATGAATACCATGGGACTTACTTCTATATAGACAGGCATTAGGATTGAGCTGTAAGTACAGTACCTGTTTTGAAGTACTGCACTCTAAGTGAAGTACTAAGTGCAAGTACTAAGTGAAGTAATAAGTGCAACTTCAAATGTTCTGGACTGGAGTGATAGGATCAAGTGCTGTAGGCTTTGAAGGTGCCACAAGAATCTGTAGTGTTTTGGGTAGTTCTGCTGCAGGTTACTTTATCTGCAGAATGATCACATTTTGATACTGAGGCAATAATGTCAGTGAACAAATACATACCACACAGAGATTATCAGTATGCATTACTTATTCTATTTTAGTTCAATAGTGCTGGCAGTGTAATTTCTCCTGAGGCTCCTTACAGGATTAAAGAATTCCCATTCCCATTTGCTGCACAGGCCTAATTGTTTAGAAAAGGGTGTCATCAATTGCTTTGCTAGAACAGTATCATAATTATAGTGCTGCAAGCAGATATGCTAGTTCAAACATGGTAATCAGTCTGCAACTCATTTGATTCCATTCTTAGAACTGTAGCTTCCTACATGTTTGTATTTATAAAAGTAGAGATGATTGAGATGTAAAGATGTATAGTTTTCATGTGCTTCTCTGAATTACTATGGTTTAATTGAGAATAATAAATGTATTACTTATTTGGCAATATTTGTGTCCTGGTTGGAGGGGAGGTTTGCAGTCAAGGTACGTTAAAGTGTTTCATTGTTTTCAAAACCTGAAATAAGAAATGTACAACTTTTTCCTCTCTCATTATGAATTAACTAGGAAAAAGTAAAATTTGATTTAAGCTGTGGCATGTCCCACAATAAATAAGGACTTGTAAATGTATTAGGTTCCTAATCAATGAATGCTGTTATATTGAGTAGCCTCAATTATTTTTCTCAAGTGTGCCAACCCCTTCCCAGTAAGACACCAGTCATGCTTAGCTAATCAAATAAAGGCAGTGTTAATGCCCAACTGAAGATGGGGCAAAACAAATAATTTTGTTTAATCTGTCTTTGTTAGACATTGGTCAAGTTAGGTATGTTATGCCAAAAGAATCATCACTGACGTCAGTGGTCTTGTTCTGAGTAGACACAGGATTGGGCTCTTGGCTTGCTCCGAGCCTCTGGCTGTGACGGATGGCAGCTTCTCTCCAGGTCTCCATCGGAACTCTAGGCTCGCTTATCCTGCCTGCCTGCCCGCCCGCCCGGGACACTCTGCATGCTGAGCAGGTGCGCTGCTGCCTACCTCTGGCCAGCCTGAGCGGAGGAGGATCTCCAGGTACTTGCAGAGAGCGTCTATCCAGAATTGCAGTGCGGATTCGGAGCCAACAGGTCCACCACTGATATGGTTTTCTCCCTTAGACAACTGCAGGAGAAATGCAGGGAACAACGACAGCCACTCTTTATAGCCTTCATAGATCTCAAGAAACACCATTCAGAGCGCAATACCATAGTCTTTGGAGACTGAAGGTTGCCAACTAATCTATTCCCCCGTTATGAGTGCATATGATTGCAGACATAATTATCATCATCTATATCAGGGGTGTCCAAAGTTTTTGGCAGGAGGGCCACATTGTCTCTCTGACACTGTGTCAGGGGCCTGGGAAAAAAAAGAATTAATTTACATAAACAGTTGCCCTCACGCTGAGAGCAGTTGCTTCGGGCTAGTGTGGGCTCCAACAAATCTCTGGAGGGCCAGAGGCTCATTGGAGACTGGGGTTTCCCTGAGGGCCGCACTGAGAGGCCTTGAGGGCCGCAAGTGGCCCCAGGGCCAGAGTTTGGGCACCCCTGATCTATATGAATAGAGAAATGGGGTGGTTGAGTGTCTATTGGTTTGTAAATGAAATTGAACAACTCACAGACAAGGTATTTCTTTCTACAGATTTGGGCAACTATCTAAAAATGCAGAAGAACATAAATGTGTATATTAAAAAAAAAAGGTGATGAAGTTCTTCACTTCAATCACCATTTTCATTTCACTGTTATAAACACAAGCTCTGCTATTGTTTGAGAGAGTGCAGAAAGCAGTGGGTTCCATATGAACCCCAGCAATAACCTCTCTATTCACTTCATGGCTCCCAATTCCGTCTTCAGAAGGAGCACTGACCAGTATGCCATGGAAGGATCAACAGGGAGGTGGCCAGAGATCAGCAAGGTGGAGGCAGACAGCATGAAGAGACAGAAGTGACAGGCAGGAGGGAGGGTCGCCCACAGCAACTGGAAGGCTTATGACCCAATCCTTTGCAGCTCTACTCAGAAGTCCCATTGCAGTCAATACCTCCCCCCAGGTTTGCCTCCCTGGGCTATCCAGGCATTTTTTTCCTATTGCTGGAACCCCCTTTCCCCTCAATTGGGCTCCTCCTTCTCCCCACCTTCATCCAGAGAGAAAAATCAAGCCAGCCATTCCACCAACTGATTGTCCATACCTGGGGTCTGCAACCTGTGTTTTCAGAGCCGCATGCGGCTCTTTCAGCGGTCTGCTGCGGCTCCCAAATGGGGGCTGGAAGTGGGGCGCCTTCCCTGCGGCCGCCACCCAGCCAGCCCAGCCCTGAGGGCGCCTCTCTCTGGTGCAATGTGCTGCGGGCACTGGCTGCTGGTGAGTGCGGGTCGGGCGCTGCCCTCGCCCACAGCAGCTTCTGTGGCAGGCAGGGGCAACCGCGCTCTCCCGCACCTGCTCTCCGTTCCCCACTGTGAGCAGGCGCCACGGGACAGGGCCGCGCGGGAGGCGCTTTGCAGGGACCCCTGTGGCCGGGCAGGGAGAGCTGGCAGCGCTGGCACAGCCGTGCATGCGCTCAGCGGGGAAGGGCATCAAAGGAAGGGGCAGCGGCGCTCTCCCGCACCTGCTCTCCACGCCCCACTGTGAGCAGGCGCCTGCAGGTGCCCCACTGCGAGCAGGCGCGGGGGGGGGGGCAGCCGGGCACCTCTTCCCTGCGCCCTTCCTTCTCCCTGCAGCGGGCTGAACCACGGGACAGGGCTGCTGGTGGCAGGCGCGGGGGGCGCTTTGCAGGGACCCCTGTGGCCAGGCAGGGAGAGCTGGTGGCGCATGGGCTCAGCGGGGAAGGGTGGGTGAAAGTGGCAAAGGGGGTGACAGAGTGCCTCTCTGTCACCCCCTTCGCTAAACTAATTACTATGTAAAAATACAAAGGCATTTCCAAGGCAGATAAGCTGCGCTCCGAAGCCTCCTCGGACCCCTTCCCGCAACTTGGAGTGCTCAGCCTGTGGTGCGCGTGCGCCTCCCCTGCACCCAGGCTGGGCTCTTCTCACCCTGGCGCCGCCCCCCCCCCCCCCGCACAGAGCAGGCAGGGGGATCCTTCCGCTCCATCCCTCTGAGTCTGGCAGGCTTCCCTTTGCCTTAATGTTGCCCCCCCACTGCAGAAGAGAGGGGTGACCAACCCTGGAGCGCGCCTGCAGGGAGTGCAATGGGGAGTAAACCCCATTGAACTGAATGGGACTTACTTCTGAGTAGGCAAGCTTAGGATTGGGAGCCGACTCTGGAATCAGCCCCTCTGGCCTTCCTGCGATTTCTCTCCTGGTCAGTGCGCCTGACCACGGAGGCACGACAAGGCAGACTTCCCAAAAGATGTCTGAGGGTGGAGGATGCGATCCTAATACTACACACACTGGCTAAGGAGGAAGCCCCATGGAAATCAGAGAGGCGCTTACTTCTGAGTAAGCCTGCACAAGTCTTCCCATTGCTTCGATTCAGCGCAAAGCAGCATCTGTCGGTTTTTTTCCCCCTCCCCTGACTCCACTTTGGAGTCAAATGAAATGAAATTTTTAACACACTATAGTTTTTTTATACATAGCATAAAGGTAAAAAAAAACAACTATATTTGCAGTGTTATCTTCATTTTAGATGTCAAGAGGCTTTTGTGGCTCCTGAGGTTTTCTTTACTCCGGAAAACGGGTCCAAATGGCTTTTTGAATGTTTAAGGTTGCCGATCCCTGGTCCATACCTTCAGAGATGGACAAAAGAGCCTGCTCCCCCCATGTCCTGGCTGCCATGGCCTCCTTCTGGTTCCTTCCCCACCCCAGATTCTTGCAGCTTCCCTCTTCCACTCCAGGCCCTGTCTCCTGGAGTCAACTTCTCCTCCTCCCACCAAGTCTGCTGTTTATGCTGGTTTGAATGCTGGCTTCAGGATTGGCCATAAGGCCATGTGGAAGCAGTAGAAAAAAAATAAGCAAGCACACATGTACACAGAGGTGCCAAATCACAGGCCCAAAATGGTGGGTCTTCCTGACTTGAGTCTATAGAAGTCATATCTCTGTTCTGGTCAGAGCCCTGAGTTGCAAGTCAGTTCTCAAATGAGTGATGTGTGTGTATTGGAATCCTGGAAGATCTGGCGAGGAGGTAGGATGTGGTGTCAGCAGTGGCCCCTTTAAGGGTAAGGCCTGGGCATTCAGCAGAGAGTGTGCTGCACAGCTGCAGCCACTTGAAGGCAATAGGGCCCTCAGGCATAAAAGCACCTGATGAAGGAAGAGTTTAGTGTGGGTAGTAGGAGGAAATTGAAACTGGATTAATGGACTGAGGAACTGCTGATGGACTTATGTGTGAATGGACTTTGGACACTGCTGGAGCAGAAACTACTGGAGACAGTGAGATTGGTGTTTGGCTGCCATGCCTAAGAACTGTGGTGGACCAAGGGACTGCTGTAGTGGCGGAAGGTTGCTGGCAGGAGAGAGGACCTCTACAGATTGAACTGGTGAGCTACCCTGGTGGTGGGGTCCATTAGGACTGCAAGGCAGAACTAGAGTCATTGTTTGGTTAAAAAAAAGTGGAGCTAATTAGCTAAAAGTGGGCATTAATTCTCCAGGCAGAGCTTGGACTAGGAATCTGGCAAAACAGCATGCAACTCAAGTTCCCACAAGTTGTGGAAATGTGTATTTTTGTGACTTGAGTCAAGTCTTCAGGACTTGACTGCCCACTTCTGCTGTCTCTCAGTAGTATCCTAAGTATGTCTACTCAGAACAGGGCCAGCCTAATCACAGAGATTGTATGCCACATTTTGTCTCCCCTTACCCGATGATGTGCCAGTCTCTGTTCCTCCAACTCTCCAGAGTTCTAGCTCAGCACTCTCCATGTTTCTTCCTCTCTGCCCTCCTCTTCCTTTTCCAGTCCAGGGAATGGGAGAAGGAGAAGGGACAGTGGGGGAAGATGGGTGCCCTTGTCAATCTGCTATCTGAAGGGACCACTTCAGTTGGCCTTCAGAAAAGCCCCGACTCAGAAGTAAGTTCTATTGGCTCACACCCAGGTGTAAGTGTGTACAGTATAGAATTGCAACCTTATCTGAGATACTTATTCTACGTAAGAAAAAAAATGAAAATCTGACTGAAAGAACATTATGATGCAAAATGATCTCCATTATTTCTAAGGAAATGTTCTTTATAATAAGTTATCACTGTAAACAGTGGAGGAGCACAAGCTACAGTAATTGAACTGCTCTCTGTTTTTTTGATGTTTCACAAGGCAACTTTGAAAAAATATCAGTCTACCAGGCAAGGCTGAAAATCTTGCTAACAATGTAATGGGACGTGCTAAAAAGAACAATGCAAAATGGCCTGGTCATGTTTTGTTGTTCAGAAACTCTGTCACAGGTAACTTGTGCCTCAGCATTGCAATCAAATTAATAAAACTGTGTAACAAGTAACTTGGCAATATAATATTTTCAGGATAACAGGAGCATTAAGTAAACTCCATTTTGTTTCCAGTAAGTGCTACTTTATCCTCTCTCAGTGTTTCTCAGACAGTGAGTTGGGACCCACTAGGTGGGTTGTAGGCCAATTTCAGGTGGGTCCTCATTCATTTAAATATTTGTAATATATTAGACTTGGTGCTACCATGGTATATGACTGCATGTGGGTAAATGTTACAGATCTGTACTTTGAACAGGTTACTATGTATAGGTTTCTAACAAGTGCTCACTATGATATTTTGTGAGGTTTCCATTGGTTCTGATAACCCTTCTTTGGACTGTGAATTTTCTTCCCTATAAATGTAAACTAACGGAATAATAATAATATATGATATGTTAAAGCAAGAGTTTATCAATGGGTAAAGTTTACCCAGAGTTTACTCCTGGGTAAATGTGGATGTGACTGCAGGCTAGGATTGTTAAAAAATTTTCCTGCTTGATGGTGTCACGTCTGGTCATGACATCATTGCCAGTGGGTCCTGACAGATTCTTATTCTAAAAAGTGGGTCCCAATGCTAAAAGTTTGAGAACCACTGCTCTATATACATGATGCAAAAGCTGATCATGCAGAGAAAACCTCACAGTTGCCTTTGAGTCTTTGGGAGAGGAATGTCTCTGATCACTTGGATCCTCTCAGGGGATAGCTTCTTACTGTCCTTCTTCATCATGTGGCCCAAGAAATGGATTTGGGCGGACAGGGATGTGGCTAAATTCAGATTGGAGACAATGGGAGGGACCAGTCTTAACCAACTTTCCAGCACTGATGCAGCTCCAATGAAAAGGAATAAATATTCGCTTGCTTTGAGGAGGCCTGCCCCCCAGCACAGGATGCAACTCAAGGCCCATCGGCATGACTACATTGGTGTGTACATTCTAAATAACATTCTGTTACTATGGAGCTGAAGGCCTGTGGGTTTTGCACAAACCTGAACACAGCCATTTCACAAGAACATGGCTTTAGTTTTCTGACAGCCATGGGGAATAACAGTTCTGGCGTAAGCTCTGCTCCCAAAAACCTTCTGATAACTGGTTCTAGACCGGCTAGGGTGACCAGATGTCCTCCTTTTTTTAGCCTTGTGTCCTGGAAAAGAACTTAAAATATTTTCCTTTTCCTTGTGAGGGGGGCCCCTGCAGGCAGCGCATAACCTTCTTGGAATTAATAAATTGTATGTAATGTAGTTTTAAATTTAAATTCAATAATATGGTGTTTAAATTAAACACATGACATCAATATATGAATGTTTTTAGCTTTTTTCTTGTCATGTCTTACATTTTTCTTGGATGCCCTACATTTTGGGGTGCCTGGTCCTCTTTTGCAGTTATGACATCTGGTCACCCAGAGTCTGGCAGGAGCTTCCCGTGCTCTTAGGTATGGTCAGGGCCATATTATTCATTAGGCCAAAGCCTAGAGCCCCATTTTCTTTTTTGCTGAGGCACAGTTATCTGTGCTCTAGGGCTTCAAGGGTTAAAGGCATTTTGCATTCTGCACTGTAGCAATACCTGTCTATATATATTTATTCATACACAGCACTGGTTCCCAACCTGTGGTCTATGGACAACTGGTGGTCCACAAGACCTTGAGAAGTGGTCCTCAGGAAAAAGAAAATTGCCTTTGATCACTTCCAGTGTCTTGCTGAGCAAGCAATTTCCCATGGACCACAAAAGAGGATGGAGACTGTCTGCAGCCAGAACCACTTAAGTGTCTGCTGCGGCTATGGGTGGTCCATTCTGTGTCCTCACTGACAGTCTGTAGGCAGGGTGACTGGATGCAATGGAAGAGAGAGTGCCCATACCTTTAACCATTGAATAGAAGAGGGCATTTTGGCAAGGGGAGCTCAACATGGATACAAGGGTTAAAGGTGTAGCCCCTGTGTCCTCCATTGCATCTGGTCACCCAGTCTGTAGGTGACAGACCCACCACCAGAGCAGACAGACACCCGACCACCCACAGCCACATGTGGTCCATGACAATCCCAATTTTTGCCTCAGTGGTCCATGGGCTCCTAAAGGTTGGGAACCACTGATATACAGTATATCATACATACAGATGTATATACTGTCAGCTGTAGTTGGGTGAAAGATTTAAATGTGGGAAGGGGCCCAAAACACCGGAAAGCCTAGGGTCCCAGCCATAGATTAACATGCCCTTGGGTATGGTCTAATATGGTGGGGCAGAATAGATTTACTTAGCTACTGCTGGAAAGAGGGAGATCCTTTCCCTTCTACTAACTTCTTTGCAAGGCAGAAGTTCAACTGCAGTGTCTGAGGCTGCAAACCAATTCACACTTACCTGGGAGTAAGCCCCATTGACTGCAATGGGATTTACTTCTGAGTAGACCTGGATAGGCTTGGGCTCTGACTGCAGCCCAACAGCACCCCAAGATGATGTAGAAATGGTAGATAAGAAACAGAATGTCCAAACCTCTGCTCTGTTTTGCATCCTCTTTCCAAAGAAGTGACTGTAAATATTTTCTCCAATCCCAGTGGTGGCAGGCAGGAGGCACCCGACAGAGTCCACTCCTGCAGCAGCAGCAGCTTTCGGGAACTCTCCGGCGCTGCTTTCTAGGGCAGGCGCGGAAAACCTTCGGAGTCTGCGGGCTTCATGCCCAGTCCTAGGCGAGTCTACTCAGAAGTAGGTCCCATGACAGCCTATGGGGCTTACTCCTAGGAAAGTGGGTAGGACTGCAGCCTGAGAGCCCAGTCCTCGGCCTGTCTACTCAGAAGCAGGTCCCATGGCAGCCCATGGGGCTTACTCCCAGGACAGTGGGTAGGGCTGCAGCCTGCGTAGGAAGAGGAGGCGGCGACAGAGCGCGGCCCTCCCGGGTCGGGACGGAAAGGGGTGCGGCTAGTGGCGCACAGGCTGCTGGGCTGCTGCTGCTGGCGGAGCTGCGTGTGGTCGAGGGAGCGAGCCGCGGCCTGCACAGCTCTCCGAGGAAGCGAGCGCGCCCGGTGCCGCTGGAGCGGGAAGGTCTGCTGGGCCCTGCGGGCTTGCACAGCGAGCGCAGCTTGCGCGGGTGGGTTTTCTGTGCAGGCTGCGCCGCGCTGCGCCCCGGGTGACGCACGTGGGTCGGGGCTGGAGAGGTTCCTGGAGGGCTTGCGCGGGGGGAAGGGAAAGGCGACTCTGGCATCTCCAGCTCGGAGTGGCTCCTCTGCGTGTCACCCCTGTGCATTCACACGACCTGCGCTTATTCCTGGTGGGCCTGCACGCGGACTAGCAGAAGCAGGGACACAGGCTGCGATCCTACCCACACTTTCCTAGGAGTAAGCCCTGTTGGCTGTAATGGAACTTCTTTCTTAGTAGGCATGTTTAGGATTGGGCTCTGTGGTTGCAATCCCATCCACACTTCCCTGGAAGTAAGCCCTATTGACTGTAGTGGGACTTACTTCTGAGTAGACGTTCCTGGGATTGGGCCCTGCGGCTGTGATTCTGTATACCCTTTCCTGGGAGTGGGCCCCATTGCAGACTATAGGACTTACATCCAAGTAGGCATGCCTAGGATTGCACTGGCAGTAAAATCTCAGGAAAGATGCAGATTTTGTTTTGGCCACCCAGGTAGACAGAGGAACACCAAGGTCTCAAAAGGGATGGAGAAGCTTCAGATTGCAGGTGGGGTGGGATAGGATTTCTGAACCATTTGATTTGCACCAAAAACTCAATGCAGCTCTTTACCAGGGTGAAAATTCTGAACAGATCAGAGATTTTGGCTCCAGATTAAAATTGTAAAATGAAAATATTTGCCTGTGAACTCCAAACCAAAAGTTCAGGAGTTGAGCACATGAGAAGAGCCATGTTGGACCACGTGGAAGAGTGTTTGAGTGGCAGCTAATGGGTCTTCCTTTAAAAATGCTAATGATGATGGCAGTGAGGAAGGTTCCTTTAGCCTCCCGAAGGTTTATTCTGGCAGAAGTTTTCACTGAGCACTGTTGACTGCATTGCAAGCTTTCCCTGGGTGTAATATACGGGAAATGAGGTGTTTTTTTTTGCAGTTGCTTCCAGTTAAAGTGAGGTCAGGCTGATATCAATACTGCAGTACAACCCTTGCCATCCAGAGATGTCATGTGGTGTTACTCTTATTTTGTATTCCTAAGGCAGGGTCCAACAGACAAATGAGCTGCCTGTGTCACTTTTGTTTGTGAACTAATTGTTGCCACACAACAAGAAATTGTACCTGAATCTGAGGTGTACAGCTCGGCAGAGGAAAGGCATGGTATAAATCTTTTAAATAAAGGAGGGGTAAGAGAGTGGGAGAGGGGAGGCCTGTGGTTATAATGTTGAATGAGAAGCATTTCATGATTAATGTAGTGTTCCCAAAATCAAGGAATATAGCAAATGTGCATGGATTGGTTACAAAGTAGAGGTCTATTCATCTTTCTAATGAATGTTATCTGGAATGGTATGGTGGTTCTACCTCTAGCTTAAAAGAATGTTCACTCGCTCAGCACTGCAACCAATATCTGCATTAAAAGTGGGTTTAAGCCTGTAGTAGTAATAAATGCTGCTCTAATTACAGTTGTTGAAGATGGATAAAAATGGAGATGATGACAATGTGTCAGACTTGGAAAGGAAGGTCTGTCAGCAGATTGAGGTAGGATCAGTTGTGGAATGTGCAGCAGTCTGCATATCAGTGTAGAATCTAGATTAAAATTTTTGTATCTTACCTTTTGAAGTACTTAAAATTAGACGTTTTTCCTGCTTCTGTGTGTATTTTTGTGAGATGTTTATATATGCTAGCTGAACAAATGTGTTTTATTACAAACTCTGCTAAATGAGGTCCTCCCCAGGCTTCAAGATGTACAGTACTCCTTGTGAGTTGCATAATAGTGAAGCTACATCTCTTTTTGAATTGCTATGTTTCCTACCCATTTGGCAAGCCTCTATTTTTAAAAAAGAAATAGAAAGCTTTTGTAACTGAGCACTATTGTATGGTAATAGAAAATGTTTTTCCACTTGTATGTAAAATGTGTATTGGACACAAATGCTTTTAGTGGCTATATAGGAATGGAAACTGACTACTTGATATGTGAAGCAGCAGATTCTTTTTGGTATCATTTATGTTGCGCTTATTTTCTAGTACTATTTTGGTGATTACAACTTACCTCGGGATAAGTTTCTCCAGGACGTAATCAAAGAAGATGATGGCTGGGTTCCTTTGGAAACAATAATCAAATTCAACAGGTAAACCTGAAGGTGCTTATGTGCCTATCATGACCGGGAAAAGTCAAAACTTGTTCACTCTTGTAACATGTTTGTCTTCCTGAGTAGACTGATATTTAAATTGTCAAGAAAATGGGCCAATTGAAATTAAAATGGACACTCTAGTGTTATAAAGTATTTATTATTTAGAATATTTATATATCCAGGTCCAACAAGTTCAATTGCCTCATTTCCTGTAGGGGCATGAGTGAAAAATTCCTCTTACTGTTGCTATTACAAAAACCAGGATGAGATTTTGAGATAGGGAGAAAGGAGTCCATGTACTCCTGCAGAAGCCTTGTCAGAGGGAAAGAAAACATCATTCCCCCCTCCCACCAGAGAACTTCAAAAATGAAAGGAGGAGCTTCTCCTACTGAGTGTTTTTGCACCACTGGAGTGTGCATACAAGCTCCTATGTGCCAAGACACATGGCTGTGCTTGCCAGAACAATCCTCTCTTCTGGCTTTTGTTGTCTCAACCAGCACCCGGACAGCAGATCAGCAGGAAGTCTGCTTCCAGAATGTGCAAGTAGGCTTAATACTTTGTTTCTTTTTTTCCCTTTCACCCTAGTGTTGCCAGGCAATCCTAAATACTCCCCCTCACATTTTCATTCCAGATGAACATACCAAAGGAAACACTCAAAAGCAAATCAAGTGGGTAAAATGCACTCATAGAAAACCAAGCTTAACTGAGTAGCAAGTTTCTCCTTTGAATGAGATCTTGTGAACTTCCCTGCATTGCTGCTTGATAACTGGGTGGGTGTGCAGCAATGGTCCCCACATGAGAAAGTGGGGAAGGCCCAAGATTCTGCACCAACTCTCTGTGTTGCCTTAGCAAGGCTGATCGAAGGTTCCCCCCACCACTTTGAAAAACCAAGCAGCTTTAAAGGGCTGGGATGACATACAAACCTTGTTCTGCCAGATTCCCAATCCAAGCCTCATTTAGGGAATTTATGCCCACTCTAAGCTAATTAGCTCCCCCTTTGTTCCCCAACAATGACCCCAGTTCTCTACGGCAGTACTGCTAGACTCCACTACCAGAGTAGCTTGCCTGTTTAAACTGCAGGGATCCCTCCTCCCAGTTCCTAAGGCAGCAGTCCTTCCAGGTATAGCAGCACACCTCAGCTCTCCCATTAGTCAATTAGCCAGAAGGTCAGTCCACAAGGCAGAGTATCCAAGTCACTCTCCTCTCCAACCTGCACTCCTTCTACAAACCACACCCACTTCCTACCTCAGGTACTCCTTATATCCTTAGGGATCTCATTGCCTCTAGTAGCTGCAGCTGTGTAGCACACCATTTGCTGAAAGGCCAGGACTTAAATCTTAAAAGGGCCACTGCAGACACCACATTCTACCTCCTCACCAGATCTTCTTTGGTTCCAATACAAACCTGAAGTGGAGTTCTTTTGGAGAGAGACAGATTATACCCCACCCCCTTTTTAGCCCTGATAATGAGAGATTCTTATTGGACTCTGCTGTGGTGCAAACAGGCTATGTCTTTGTGAGT
The DNA here is from genome assembly GCF_035046505.1 of Tiliqua scincoides. Taxonomy (NCBI): domain Eukaryota; kingdom Metazoa; phylum Chordata; class Lepidosauria; order Squamata; family Scincidae; genus Tiliqua; species Tiliqua scincoides. Next base: position 104,919,959 of record NC_089821.1, read on the forward strand.
GCAAAAATGGAAAAACTTATCTATGGCAAAAAAAGTTGGAGAGGAAGAAAGCTGTATTTTAATTGTCAGGAGATTCTGGATGACAGATGCAGGAAGTCCAGATTTTATTGTGCAGAGACTCAGGCTTGTGGAAGAGACTTGCCAGTTCTATACACTGTTTTCAAAGCTGCAACTGACTCTGAAGGAAAGGGGGTGCTTTACACAGGCATTCCTGAAAAAATTAGCATTTTGCCCCCCTCCAGAAAAGCCAGTGGCTCTAAGGCCTTCTTAACTCTGTTAGCAGTAGCAGGCTGCACTTGCTCAGTGGAAAGGGAGCAGTACTCTTCATGCTCAGAGGCATTGATGTTTGTGCTGGAATGAGTCATAAATTTGACCATGTGTAGGATAGGGTGAGGTCATGAGTGTGCTTTGGGATGTGTGAGAGAAATTATGACATTGGAAGATGTTTGGGAGGCAGTTTAGAGAGTATGTCTGGATTGTTGAGAGTATGTCTAGAGTATGTCGGGCAGGAGGTCTGGTCTAGAGGGTAGAGCCTCCATTGCCTGAAGATTAACATCCACAAGGTCGCCAGTTTGAGGCCACCTGCACCGAGCGACCTTGAAGCAGCTGGCAAGCTGCAGCTGAGCTGTTCCATCTGCTCGGAGCGTGGGAGGATGGAGGCCAGAATGTTAAACCAGATCGGAGTGTAACACCTTGAATGTAGTGGTTCTTGAAAGAAAGAACCTTCTTTCAATTTGTAAAAATCCCTGCGTGGATTTAATAAGCCTGCCTTGAATAAAGTCTTGAATAAAGACCAAGAAAGGCAGTATATAAATACTGTATATTATTATTGTTGGGGCACATGTAAATGCTTGGTTACTCTGGTATCCTGCCACATCCCACAGGATCAGAGAGCTCATGCAGGTGTGTGCTTAGCTCTGATGCTGTTAGCATGACTGTGGGGGTTGAAAGGAATTGGCCCACCTAGCTGATTGGGAGGAGAAGCTGCAAGAGATGGAAAGCCTCAAAGGCAGCTGATGGGGGGAGGAGGGAGGCAAAGTTGGAAGCAGAAAACAGAGTGGAAAAGCTGTGAGGAGGAAGAGGAGAGAGATACATGAAAAGGTAAGCCAGAGTAAGGCATGGGAAAGGGAGCTAGGTGTCCTGCCAAGCTCTGAGCTTTGCCTAGACATCCATTGCCCATTTTAATGCTAATTAGTTCCTCCAACTTGACTACAGCTAATCTGCCTGTATCAGCAGGAAGGAGACCAGTAGGTGGCTTACCTGTAAGTCTGCAGGGTCCCAGCTCTCCAAACAGCAGTCCTTTTGGGATACAGCAGCAGCACCACCTCACTTCTCCAGCAGTCTGTTAGATTAGTCTGTAGGTCAGTGCACCAGTTCGCCCTCTAGTCCATCTGAGTGCCAGTTCATTGTTCAATTGCAAGTCCATGAATCAGTGTACCAGAAAGTCAGTCCAATAGGTAGAGCCCTGAGTCAATCCATAAGTCCACAAGCCTCTCCCTCCAACTACAACCCACAAACTCTCTCTGCATCAGGTGCTCCTTATATCCTGTAATGGCCTGACTGCCTCTAGTGGCTGCAGCTGTGCAGCACACCCTCTGCTGAAAGCCCAGGCCTTAACCCTTAAAGGGGCCACTGCTGACACCACATGCTATCTCCTTGCCTGATCTTCCGTGATTCCAATACACTAGGAAAAGGGGAAGATGAAAAAGAGAAAGTGGAGGTCTGTGGAGATGCCAAAAGTGGGGAAGAAACAGACTGAAAAAGTCTAAAAAAGGAGCCAGAGACTTTGGAAGGGGACTGAGAAGAAGACCCAGGGCAAGGTGACTCCCAGCTGCAGAGCCTCTTCCAGGGGCAGAGACCCAGGGGCTCAAATGTCTAGGGGCCACTCCCCACAAGGCAGTCCTGTCTTGTTCATCCACCTTGGTCAGGGTTCCTGGCTGGTTTGACCTTTCCTGCTAAATTCCCCCAATGCACTGGTGTGGTGAAGCTGCCTCTAATTAAATCAGGTACTGGCCCCCTTTTAAGCTAATGAAGAGACAAAGAGCAGGCCCAGACTACTTGATATGAGGTGTTCTTACTGGTATGTAGAAATAAAACCCTTCCTTTAGTGTATTGTGGTCTATCCTGTTAGAAAGACCGAGAGAACCCTGGGTCTGTGATACCCCACCCTGTTTGATGTTGACCTTCTTTCTTGGGAAGAGGTAGAGGGGGGGAAGGCTCCCACTGCTAGTGAGCTAAGAGGCTACTTGTGTACCCTTGTACAGACCACTTCTTAAAAAAAAAAATTGCAAAGCAATCTCCATAGCAAAGGGATAAGATTATGAGTCCCATTACAACAGGAAACCAGCTTTGAAAAAGATAAAAGAAGAAATGTTTGGGAAGTACAAGGTGCTGTTGTCCTGCTTACCACGAGAGCTACCACTAAAAGGTGCCTATATTTCCTTTCACAGGGTATTTATTAAACAACCAGGCATACTAAATGGTTGCTATAACAACCAAACCTGTGTTTGCACCTAAATAGAATTATTATGCTATCCAGGAGAAGAATTCAAAAGTTCCAGTCATAAAGCTCCCATTTTTTTTTGCCTTGTAGAACTTATATCTATCAAAGGGAGAAATTGAAATTATGGATTTTTGTTGTGGCTGTCGTTATATACATTTAAGGACACTAACCAAAAACACCAAAGTGAAGATTAAATTGCCTGGCCCTAGAACTTTCCAGGGTTAAGGGTTACTGGACAAAAACAGTGTTTTTTTCTTTGTCAAGGAAATGCATCCATGTTTCATAAATATTAATACAATCCAAAAATCAATATTAATCTAAATATTAATACAATGGGCCCTCCTTATCTGCAGTCTTGGCATCCTCTGATTTGAATATCTGCAGAGGCTGAGCCTGTGGCTGGGGGCCTTAGAAGGCCTCCTGGACATAACTGGCATTCCCAGTTTGCTGGCATGAAATAGACATGCCTTCCAGTCATGTCTGGGAGGTTTCTGAAGAGGCCAGGAGGCCGCATGCACTTTGTTAGATTTTATTATCTGTGGAATTCAATATCTGGGGGGGGGGGGGATCCTGGAATAGATCCCCTGAAGATCCAAGGGCCAACTGTAATTGCACAATAATAAATACAGCAGCAATTGTGTCATATTTATGTTTGGCCTCAAGACACATTTGCGCTCCTAATTGTTTTATTTGCATAGAAGAGCAGATTTTAACTCAATACGCTTGATGGTCATGGATTCAGTTTGAAGAGAATATATATGTCTTAATATACATTTGTATTGCATTCAGGTTTCTTTTTAAACCAGGTTAATGGACAGTTAGTATAACTGAATGCTTTCTTTCTTAGGTTAAATCGCCTTACAACAGACTTCAAAGTAATAGTGGAAGCATTAAGGAAATCAAAGACTGGGCTTATGGAAGTCAGCGAAGACGAATCCAAAATCCGAAGAACTCCAAACAAACCTTTGCCTGAAATAACGGAACAATATAAGAATGAAGTTAAAAGCAGATCTGTGTATATTGTAAGTCAGCATGATATTCTAATGCAGTAGATTTCAAACTTTTGATCTTGTCTATCAAAGACCCCTTGCGCACTTAGGACATACTTAGTTCAGGTGGAGCCAGGCCAGGGTCTATGAAATGAGAATGAATCTCCAGAATGTTACCCAACACCTCCTAGGAGTGGTGAAAGTGGGCAAGCTCTCTTTCAGGGTTCAGGGAACTCCTAGGTTCCTAGGAGCACAGATGAAAATATTGTAGTTGTGTCTCATATAGCAATGAAATGGAAATCTAAGGATTGGATTTGTGTACTTTGTATTTTAAAAAAATCCAAAATGTGCACTCTGTTGACATGCCTTAATAAGCAAGTTCGGTTTAACGCTATAATTTTGCTGATCGTGAGGGGAATAAGGAACTATTTATTACTCTGAAATCTCACACCTCCTATAGGACGTTCTCCATACTCCTTTTACACCTGAGATTTCATCATGTACTGTCTACATGTCTTCAAATGTTTCTCTATAGCTATAAGGACTGAAAACTTTAAAGTAGAGAATTTCAGAGTGGTGACTAGTGACAGCCCAATCCTAACCTGCACTGGAATAAGCAGCTCAGTGGCCTGCGCTGTATCTAGTGCAGGTTAGGTGCAGGCTTGAGGTCACCTCAGGGTAAGGGGTAATTTTGGGGGGTATGGGGTAATTTTTCCCCTCGCCCCATGTCAGGCCCTATTTTGCCCTATTGGATTACCTGGCTCTGCACCAGCTATTTACCTCTCCAGGCCTCCCCCTGCTCCCCCCCCCACTCAAAATGCTTCCTCTCCACTCTGGAACACCCTCCTGTCACCATGTCCCACCCTCTGCACTGCCTGGTGCAAATGTACCTTGTCAGGCTGGCACAGGGTCCAGATCTGGGCCAGAGCTGCCCCGCTGATTCCTGAGTCGGTGCAAACATGCCTTATAGTGTGTTTGTGACAGTTGGCAGCTGGCACAGGGGGTCTGCACCGACTCAGAGTGCTGTTTGAATTGTGCTGTAACATATTCTGTGCTTGTGCAGCATGACCATTGAAATGCAGAATATTCACGAGCAGGTTTGGTATTGACTGTGGTGAATAATAACAGTTTAAATAATCTGAAGGTCCCCAAATAATCAAGTGATGTTAAAAGTTTGTGGTGGGGTGTGTGTTGAAATATTTCAACTGAATGTGAAATAAGTACCTGAAATGTTACTTTTCAGAAGGGCTTTCCATTAGACTCAAACCTTGATGATATCAAAGGATGGCTAGATAATAAAGGCAAAATCGAAAATATTTTCATGAGGAGAACATTGGAGAAGAGTTTTAAGGTAACCACTTTAAACTGAATTATGTCAACTATAAATCTTCTGGCAACTTTTAACTGATCTAATTAATACTACTTTCTTTCCCCAGGGATCTGTATTTGTAGTATTTGATAGTGTTGAAGCGGCCAAGAAATTTGTGGACACTCCAAACCAAAAATATGATGACACAGAGCTTACTGTGCTTCTCAGGTAAGCGTGGTTTTAAACCATGATTGGTGGTGGTCTGAAATGGACTTGAGTCAGTTCAAGTCTTTTGACTCTGAAACAGAGTTGGCAATCACTAAAGGTCTTTGAAGAACTCTGCTAATCAGCTGATTCATCAAATTGCTATAAGTTTCAGAAGCACAGTACTACTCGAGTTTCCTTCCTACTTATTTTATTCCTTCAAGAAGTTCAGGGCAGCATGCCTGGTCCCTGCCATCCTATTTGCCCCCCTTTGATCCCTGCAGCCTTCCTACGTTGAAGGGAGTGTTCACAATATCAATCAATATTTGATTTTCTCTGTAAACCACTTTGTGAACTTGTCTGTTGAAAAGCGGTATATAAATACTGTTGTTATAATAATATTTATTTGAAGAATTTATATCCCGCCTTTCTCCCACAATCGAGGGGATTCAAGGCGGCTTACAGCATAAAACCAATAATAATAAATTAAAACAATACTAAAAACATAGGAATAAAAACAGTTAAAACACTAAACAGAACAAACAGGACCACACAATTATTAAAATCTATCTCATTAAAAATCCTGCCCACAATGTCAGTCAAATGCTTTCCTGAATAAAAAGATCTTGAGTCCCTGCTGAAAGGTCTTGAGAGAGAAGTCGTTCTTAATTCCAGGGAAAGGGGATTCCATAAATGAGGAGTCACCACCAAAAAGGCTCTATTTCTGGCTGCCATCCCCCTCATCTCTGCTGGTGGTGGCATAGTCAGAAGGGACTCCCTTTGATGACCTTAGTGGATGGGTAGGATTATATGAACCAATATGGTTGGTTAGGATCAGGAATGGGACCTTAAGCCCAACAGGCTTGTGTGTCTGTTTACCATTGTGCTGTGTACTTCCTGATTTCTTCAAACTGTGACTAATGCAAGACCAGGAACTTTGGTTTGACTTTGGTTAACAAAAAGAGGATATGAAACCAGAGTTTGAAGTTGTTTTATAATGTGGTTTGTTACGCTGCAGTTTCTGGCTTTGCAGGAGCTATATAGCCATGGTTTAAAGAAACTGGAATTTCAGTCATGCAGACAGGAAAGACAATGGGAGGAGGGAGCACATGGGCTTGTTGGGGTCTCATTCCCACTTCTAACCATTCATAGCTGTATCAGGTGAACTAACCCAGTAACTATCTCAAAAGTCAGTTTTACAACTGAATGGGATATTTAAATCTTGGTTTCCCTAACCAAAGTCATATTCTGATTCTGTCTTACCTTTCCCATGGCAACTGTCTTTAACCTTGGCAGCTGAGGCTGCCATCAGACTGCAGTAGACGTGGTCACGTGTCTCTGTTGGCTGAATGTGCTTCTCTTTAGTCCATTACACCAAGTGCCAGAAAATTAGTCTAGCGTTTTTGTGTTTTCTCTGTTACATGACTTGCTCAGTCTGCCTGCCCTTTAACACCAGTTCCAATAAGACAGAGAGTGAATAGTAATGTTCGGTCTGAGGAATGGAGGGTTTAGCTCAGTGGGAAGTAGAGCTTACTCATGCTGTATAAGAGCCAGATGGCCAGGTTTAATAAGAGCTAATGTCTGTCTCTTCAAAGACCGTCTGTCAACACTAATTGCTAACAGCTGTCTAGCACAGCTAAGGATGAGCGTCGGAGAGTGATTAGCTTAACATTTTACTGTATTCTTGCACTGAAATAGTAGTAAAATGATTTAACTAATTGTGCAGGGAAGATTACTATGTAAAGAAGAATGATGAGAAAAGACGACAAAGAGTGGAAGTCAAAGCCAAGGCCAAACAGTAAGCTTGACCTGAATTCCAAAATAGCATCTCTCCTTCTTTAGAATTTTGAGTTTGTCCAAGGTTGCTCTGTAAACTTTATAATCTTTGTTTGTAACAGGGAAAAGAAAGAGAAACAGAAACAAGCAGAAGAAGCTGAAATGGTATGTATCCCATATTGTCTTTACTGTAATCATTGCTGTGGTGGCCAACCCACAGCATGCCACGTGTCAGTTTTTATGTAGAGAATCTTGAATGTGCCACTCCACCTTAATGTCGCTTTTAGCAATTACTACAATAGCTAAATAGAGCCTCGAAGTTCAAGGACAGCATGTTTCTGAGAGTCAGAAGGTACATAGCAAGAAACATGGGAGTGCTGTTGCCTAATTTGGGGCTTTTCAAAGACATTTCATTGACTACTGATGATGCCAGAAAAGCGACCTGCATGTGGCCTAGGCTGGCTTCCAGAAAAGCAGCGGTTTATAGCGTCAGATGGTTGCACCTAGTGGCTAAGAACTGGTGAAGTAGTGCAAGAGATCCACAAACGCCACAGTGCCCTGGAACTCTTAATTTTGTGGACCTTCTTATACTTAAAGCTCCTGAGTACTTTTATGATTCTCTTCTCACTGAAGTCCAGCTAATCAAGGGTGTCAGCTGTTCCATCTTAACTGAACCTTTTCTTTTTCTTAAATAAAAGAGATCTTTGGAGGAGAAGAAGGGATGCTTGCTGAAATTCTCTGGAGACTTAGAAGATCAAACTTGCCGAGAAGATCTCCAAGCAGTTTTCTCTGACCATTGTGAAATTAAATGGATCAACTTTGTCAGAGGTGCAAAAGAGGTCAGAAATTGGGTAACTGGTGAAGCAAATGAGGCAACATGTTCAATTCTTGAGAAGTCTGTTTTGTTTTTCTTCTAATCTGTCTACTGGGTAGAGTTAGGAACTTGCAGTGCATAATGGATGGAAAATTAAGAGTTTGAAAACCTACAAATTTTCCACAGAACAGTTTGCATACAATTGCTTGGGGAGCTAGCTGATTGCTGGTGGAGTCATCTCTAGCATGTAGATAGCTGCTCTATACCTGTTGGTTACAGGTACTAGTTTATCTCTGGTTGGCTGGCTGGGTAGGTGAATTAAAGCTAAATGTGTTCTCAAGGTGAAAGGAAGAATAGCAGAGAGGGTAGAATATAAATAAGTGGTTACCCACATGCTACTTTCTGTGAATACCTGAATTGAAGCCTATTCCAAGCAAAAAAATGATACAAGAATGTAAACAGGAACAAAAGGATATATGGGAATTTACTAGTGGATTATGTTAAGTGTACAGTGATGCGTTTATGGAATAGGTCCCCAGAAGGGTGATGTCCAGTACACAGCATAAATGAGGAACCTGTACAGTGTAGAATGAGAGCTTATGGAAAAGCTTGGCTTGTGTGGTCTCGACTACCACACGTAATGTGGTATATTGGCAACTATTAACTACCAATCACTTCTTTGAGTCATTGCTTCAGATTTCAAATCTGAACAAAGCCATCAGTTGAGGGCAGCAATGGCTTGCATCTAGCAGAAATTGAACATTCACAAATTACAGTGAGCTGTGTGATGGTTTATGGTACTCAAGGCTAGAGCTCCTTTGTTAATTCAAATGTATTTTTGTTCGTAGGGAATCATCCTGTTTAAAAGTAATGCAAAAGAAGCGCTGGAGAAAGCCCAAGAAGCCAATAATGGGAATCTGCAACTGCGAAATAGAGATGTTATATGGGAGGTACTTGAAGGAGATGTAGCAAGAGAAGCACTGAAGAAAATCATGGAAGTACAGCAAGAATTGCTAAATAAAAAGAAAGGGAAAGGTGACTTATTTCTTAGGCTTTAAGTATCTATTGAGCTTTCTTAAGCCTTTATATTGACAATGGATATTGAGCAAGGAATGGTTTGCGCTCCATAGTTGTGGTTCCAGTTCAGGCAGGCCCATGTGCATTGGAAGCATGTCTGTAGTGTACAGTGGCTCATAGAGGGAACCCTGCACTTTTTGGGCCAGCACATAGTGGCAGAGAAGGGCAGGCCAGTGCTGGATGAGCAATAATATTGAGCCTAGGAGGGATAAGATTGCACAAATCGTGGTAAGTGGGCTGCATGATAGGACCATTGGCATGAGTTATATATTGAGGGAGGAAGAGAATGTGTTGGACAACAGGAGATCTGGATGTTAGTGGTAGAGGTTATGGTTGGAATCTGAGTTCACAGGATTGCTTGCAACTGGATGGACAAACTAGCCACTATGTTTTCAGGTGATAAGAAAGTTCTATCTGGGATTTGATCTGTGATGGCATGCATATTCAGCAAACCCTAGATGTTACCCAACTGCAGAGAACCTGCAGTCTAAAAATCTCCGTATCCTGACAGGTTACAAAGGTAAAGGAAAAGGTGGTAAGGGATATCAAGGTGGACCAGACAGGAAAGTGAAATTCCAAGGCAAGAAAACAAAATTTGAGAGTGAAGATGAAGAGGAGTGTGATGGCAATGGCACAGCAGGTAAGCTGTCTCCTGTATTGGAAGAAGTTTCTTACTGGGTATGGTGCCCTAAAAGTAATTGTTGCAAAGGGGTGCTGTAAAGGTGGATTAACCACCTGTGATATATTTGCTCACCATTTGTTTTAGTTTGTTGAATGTTGCTTCCTAATGTAGAATATACTGAAATGGTGAGTAAAGAATTTGCCACTCCAAGCTACAATACAGGGAATTTAGCTGATGGTCCAGATGTATTAACTAACAAAATGTGCCCTGCTTGCAAGTGGTTGGAATTTGCACTTTTGTGTATCGGCTAGATCGAAACCAGGGGTGCCCAAACTTGCGGCCATCTAGGCCTCTCATTGCGTCCCTCAGGGAGCCCGCAGTCTCCAATGAGCCTCTGGCCCTGCAGAGATTTGTTGGATCCCGCACTGGCCCAACGCAACTGCTCTCAGTATGAGGGCGACTGTTTGACCTCTCGCATGAACTGTGGGATGAGGGCTCCCTCCACTGCTTGCTGTTTCATGTCTGTGATGCAGTGGCAGCAGCAAAGGAAAGGCCAGCCTTGCTTTGTGCAAGGCCTTTTATAGGCCTTGAGCTATTGCAAGACCATTCATTCATATAAGTTCATCTTTAATATATTCATTTATGTAAACTTATGTAAATTTATTCAAATTTGAAATATAAATTAATTCTTTTTTTCCCCTGGCCCCTGACACAGTGTCAGAGAGATGATGTGGCCCTCTTGCCAAAAACTTTGGACACCCCTGATCTAAACTGACACTTAGTTTTAAGGCTTTCCACCTCTCCCTCTCCCCTCCAAACCTACAAGAATTTCAAGTACCCCGTTGGTCCCTGTTGCATATATGCAAGGTTGGGCAGAAGACCTGTATTTTTCTGCCCAACCTTGCATATATGCAACAGGGACCACTGGGGTGCTTGAAATTCTTATAGGTTTGGAGGGAGGTTTGCAAGGTTGGGCAGAAATGGCTTAAGTAAGTTAGAAGGTCCTTTGTTATCAGACCAAAAAAAAACAAAAAAACTTTCTCCCCATTCATAGAGGGGCCCTGTGAGGGAGGAAGGAGGATGGATGGAGCAATACCACAGAAGCAAGCCCTATATAGTAAGCAAGAGAAGGGCTAGCACATAGTTGAGGGGGTGCATTATTTGGTTATGTGGTCTAACAAAGCTTGTTCTGCAAGGAAAAGTACTACAGGCTATTGAAACATCATGATTCAGATTACCCTTGGAATTTTTTAGTACCATAACAAATTCTGTGATACTTAGAAAAATGTGAGCAGTTTGATAAAAGCACTGTTTTAACAGTGTGGTGTTGGGAGAACTTCCCATCCACATTAAGCCAGGGGGGACGGACAGAAGTTATTGTAGTGTTACTCCTTTCTGAGTTGTTCACTTAGGCAAGAAGCTTCAGCTTACATTGGAAAAAGATTCTTCTACATTTTTCCATTGCTGTGTCAACTCAATTGCCAGAGGGCTTATGTTTGGAGGCGGAGAGCAGCAATATGGTCTTGTGTGGGGCTTTGTGCTTTACCAACTGGTGCTGCTGGTGTAATGCAAGGATTCTAAGTAATATCTAACTGACTCTGTCTTATGTGTTTACATAGACAGGTTCACCAAATTAATACTAGATGTGTTACCTTGCTTCAGGTACAGGCATACCCCTGTATACATGGGGATCCGTTCCAAGGGTTCCCCATGGCTACAGCCCCCCCCATACCCATTAACATTATTTAAAGTCTTAACTGAGCAAAAGTGTTCTTCTTTTGCAGTTGTGGTTTTCAAAATCCCAGGGAGTTTGAAAGCCCCAGTAAGTTCTTGTGTGTGTGGGGGGGGGGGGGGGGCGAACAGCGGCACGATCCCCAGGGTCGTGCTGCTCAGGGGGGCTACAGGGGCTTGGGTACACTTACCAGAGCCTCCTGCAGCCTCCTGGGGGTGTGGGGGACACTGCACGGCTGCTCCCTGATGCTTCAACAGTGAAACGATCTGGTAAGTGTACCCAAGCCCCTGCAGCCTCTCTGAGCTGCACGATCCTGGGGGTTATGCCGCTGCCGCCTCTTTGCCCCCAGGCTGCCCCTGCCCCTTAAGGTTGAAACAGGTCAGGACCCACAGGCTGGGGCATCATGACACCCCAGTCTAAAAAGCCCTGCTTTACAGGGTCACTATAAGCATACAGCAGTGTGCAGGCTGCCTGCTGGCAACCTGAATGCTTGAAAAAGAACTAGATTGAGGTTAACAGGAAACAGAAGTTACATAACATTAGCAGGCACGGGGGGGGGGGCAGATCTTAAGCTCTGTAGGAGTTATTCTTCACTCTAATAGATGTTTCATTTATTTGGAAGATCCAGGGTGGTGGGGAAAACAAGACTGCAGCCCACACCAACTGTACATGGTGTGGAAAACAGCACATGAACTCATCTAATGTGCTCATTCTGTCCAATGACCTAGTGTAAGCACTTGAGACCATTCTGAGAAACAGGGTGCCATGAGTACAGGGTATGAAACCTTCAATATTACTTGCTTTATTTCTGTGGAGTTAATACAAGTTGAATTATTGTAGATCATAATACTGAGAATTTCAAATTTTCAGGTCCAGATAGTCCCAAGAAAAGACCGCTTGAAGAAACAGAGCAAGAAGAGCCTGCCCCCAAGCACATAAAAACAGAAAACGGAGCCGAGGATCATGAATAGAACTTCAAAAAGCATTTTGTGTCTATAAACCATTCCCCCATTCATGTTATTTTTCCGCAGGAGAATCTGATAAAATCTACTTCAATGTCCACCTGCAAAGGGCAAAGAAGAAAATTAGACTTTGAGATTTCCTTTTTGTGCTTGCTTATTTTGACATGCATTTTAAAAAATATTTATAGTCTTGTTACAGTCAGACTGAAGGGGAAGGCTAAAACACTTGAACCCCCTAATTCAAACTGTGTACAAAAGCTGTATTAAGTCGTTTATACTACATAAATTTTAGCATTTTCTGTCTCAAAATTCAGTGAACTATTGGATTAAGGTACAATATAGTACTGGAACGGGGTTGTTGAATAATACCACCTTGTTCAGAGAAGAAAATCTGGATATTAAAACTGTGTACAGTTACCCCTGTTTGTGTAATTCAATTTGAACTGTTTTCCCATACTGTCTTATGGACTGGACTTCATTTGTTTTTCCTTGTGCTATAATGACAGGCAATGTCAAGCTCCCTTTATACGAGAAAGAAAAATCTTGTGTTAGTTTGTGTTTTCAATAAGAACTTGGTGCTATAATTTTTATCTTGGGAAGTATTGAAGTTAGCAGGGAGAAGCATTTGACTGACTAAAATGCATGTCTAAATTTTATTCAGTGCCTACTTTACATACAGCAAAATCTAAAATGGTAGAATACTTGTATTTGTGACAAAGGATGATTAACTGGAAGGTTGGCTGAATACTTGATCAGCTGAAGCAACTCATAAGCCTGAATCCAGAAAAGTGACCCCTGGTTGCAGGCTACTCATTCCCCCCCATTGGCAGTGAAGGGATATCTAGCTTTTTGAATGTGGAGGTCTGGCTCCATGACAAAACTACTTTTCGACGTATTCAGTGTCTGTGCTGCCCTGAAAAGATTTTCAAAATCTCATGTAGACAAAATCAGAGCAGAGCACTCTGAACTAAAAATTAATTTTGGACTACAAAATTTCACATTTCCTCTACTACTAAAAGTTGGATTATGTGACCTTTCCAAAAAAAAGTCACAATAGTTTATAACAAGCCTGCTAGTTGTAATGATGGGCAATGATGAGAGGTTGGGTTGTTTTTTTTTTTTTTTGCAATAATGAAAAAACACTGCCTCCTGACCTTCTAACTTTGGAAAACACTTAAAACCCATGAAAAAATAAAACTATTTTCACCCACCTCTGTCTTCTTAGCCCTGGAAATGCCCTCCTTTCTCTGGCTCCTGTGGACCACAATTATAGTCCACCTTTACTCCATTAGCTCAGGGCAGCATGTGTCGTGTCTATCCTCCCTAGATGCCAAAGATGCATATGAGGTCATGGGTCATGATGTATGAGTGAAGGGGGATTCAAGGACAGGTGTCCTTGGTTGAAGTTAAGCAAATTTGTCACCAAACCCATGACCCATACCCACTGTGCATAAAAAAGCAGTCCCTGTTCAGAATAGCTCCTACTATTCCAGCTCAATGCTCAAAAGAAGCCCATGCAGTTGTGTCTGTAGCCCACTGCCCCAGCCAGCTTTGCCCCTGCATTTCCAAGAAGACAGAATTGCCTAGAGTGTCAGGTTGCAGCAATTGGGTGGGGTTCTTTCAAGCATCACACTAGAAAGCTAAGCACAGCTCATGGGGGTGGGGCGCTTCAGCATTGCACCAGCTATGCCCTGCAGACTTCAATTTGGCAAACACTGCCCTAAGCTACTGAGGATGAAACTGGTGGCCTGGTATCCACTTTGTTTAGATGGTGGTTAGGAAGATTAACTTGTGAAACACTGAAAGGGATTCCTGGATCTGAAAAATTCTCAGCTCCCTACACCATGCTTCTCAAATCTATAGTTACATCTTAACCTAACATTTTTAAGAACATTTATTCTCAGGGTGCTGAATTCTGTTCCCAGTAGCAGAATTCCCAATGTCCTTGTGCAATCCAGTTGCAGAATAAAGTGCCGCTTAAAAGTTCTTAGGTCATCATAAGCATATGGCTGTTAACTACAAACTGAGTATTTTCATAATATTTTGCAGTGGCTTAAATACTTACTGATTTCTTCTTGTGGAATTTATATGATGCTGGTAGATCATATCTCAGTTCTAAAAATAAAGAAGATGCATGGTACTAGGAAATTGCTGCTTTGATCCAAATTGCTTATGTAATAGATAGTGATAAGAACAGCCCCACTGGATCAGGCCATAGGCCCATCTAGTCCAGCTTCCTGTATCTCAAAGCAGCCCCACCAAATGCCCCAGGGAGCACACCTGATAACAAGAGACCTGCATCCTGGTGCCCTCCCTTGCATCTGACATAGGCCATTTCTAAAATGAGGAGGTTGCACATCATGGCTTGTAACCCGTAATGGATTTTTCTTCCCGAAACTTGTCCAATCCCCTTTTAAGGCATCCAGGTCAGATGCCGTCACCACATCCTGTGGCAAGGAGTTCCACAGACCAACCACACGCTGAGTAAAATATTTTCTTTTGTCTGTCCTCTCTCCCAACACTTAATTTTAGTGGATGTCCCCTGGTTCTGGTGTTATGTGAGAATAAAGAGCATCTCTCTATCCACTTTATCCTTCCCATGCATAATTTTGTATGTCTCACTCATGTCCCCCCTCAGGCCTCTCTTTTCTAGGCTGAAGAGGCCCAAACGCCTTTCCTCATAAGGAAGGTGCCCCAGCCCAGCAATCATCTTAGTGGCTCTCTTTTGCACCTTTTCCATTTCCATTATAAACTTTTTGAGATGTGGCGACCAGAACTGGACACAGTACTCCAGGTTTGGCCTTACCATAGATTTGTACAATGGCATTATAATATTAGCTGTTTTGTTCTCAATACCTTGTAGTATTGAGGTCTGGGCAGGAGGTCTGGTCTAGAGGGTAGAGCCTTGGTCTGCCTGAAGATAAAATCCACAAGGTCGCCAGTTCGAGGCCACCGGCACTGTGCGACCTTGAAGCAGCTGACAAGCTGAAGCTGAGCTATTCCATCTGCTCTGAGCGTGGGAGGAAGGAGGCCAGAGTGTGAAGCCAGATCGGAATGAACCAC
Organism: Tiliqua scincoides; assembly: GCF_035046505.1. Lineage (NCBI taxonomy): Eukaryota > Metazoa > Chordata > Lepidosauria > Squamata > Scincidae > Tiliqua > Tiliqua scincoides. The sequence continues at coordinate 104,935,010 of NC_089821.1, forward strand.
CTGAATGTAGTGGTTCTTGAAAGAAAGAACCTTCTTTCAATTGTAAAAATCCCTATTTAATAAGGGATTTGGATAAGCCTGCCTATGTAAACCGCCTTGAATAAAGACCAAGAAAGGCGGTATATAAATACCTATTATTATTATTATTATTATTATTATTAGTAGTAGTAGTAGTAGTAGTAGTATTGATGTAGTAAAACAAATCTGTTGAAAGTATACGACTCCATTTATAGGCTCACATCTATTGGGGAAAAGGAGCCTGGATCAAGCCATAGCCTTGCACAGACTAGAATACTTAAAAAATTATATTGGCCTTTGGGCTATTGGTGATGGAGGACATTGGACTTCTTTCTAAAATTAAAATCACACACAGGGTTTTTTCCCCCCTCAAAGCCTAATCATTCAGTTGGGTCAATTTCTAAAATGCAGGTAGATCAAAGATCCATCTATTTTCTGCTTCTAATTTGTATGCAACAATTTCAAAATAGCTTTGATGTGCAAGGCCCAATTGATGAGTACTGGTTGCTGTGAGACAATTGGACTCTTAAACTAAACTTGCATTTCAATGGTAGGCTGAGAAATGGCTATTCTGTTTAAGTCCAATAGAAGTTATACTCTGTCCTTCCTTGACCAGTTTATACCTGGTTCCCATTCTTTCTCACATCAAGGCAGTGTGCAGGGCCAATCTGCTGCAGCAAGACTGTACCTTTGAACTGACCTATACATGATGCTCTTACCTGCTAAGACATCCATCTTTACCTCCCACTCATCTGCTTTCTTCTGAATATGCTGGGAATAGAAGAAGCCCAAGATATTTAGTGAGCATCTAGGAACCTGACAAAGAGGTGTTTCCTAACTGACATGATCCCTTGGAAACTGAAGCACTTTTTCTTGCAGTTTGCTCTGTGCTTCTACACAATCACAGCTTCCACCACAATCAAGGCAATAATACTCAAGTTTCGGACTTGTTTTAGCATTGCTTATGGTGACATGTTCATGTTGCTGGAATGCCCATTCATGGAACGGATCAACATAAAAATATACACAGAAATACAGAACTAAAATGTTCTGTACAGAAAGGCAACTAAGAATTTACACAATAGAACACTTTGTAGCTAGTCGCTCTCTGTATTGGGTTCTCAGCTAGAATTACACAACCCAGCAGTACCTTCATCCAGCAAGGGAAAGAAGAAGAAGGGGCAGGAAAAGGAATGGAGGGAGTACATGCAATTGTCAGTGGGATGATCAAAATGTATTAGTAGGCCAGTTTTGGCAACTCCTGCTACACACTTACTTGACGAGTTGATGTTTTGTGTAGGGAATATACAGCTGTTCTTGCCATCTGCAGTGCAGTCTTGAGAAAAATCATATCCATGCCTATGAAAATTAAGAGTGTTATAAGTTTGAAGACTCTTACTTAACAGTGACTATTTAGCAACTTAACAGTGAGTATTGCCTTCTCTAACCAGGTAACAACTCTTTCAGTACAATCTTTTGAATGTCTACTCAGAAGTAATGCCTATTGAGTTCAGTGCAACTTACTCCCAGATAAGTGTGTTTAGGATTGCAGCCTTAGGTATCTTGAGATGTGCCATCACAATGAACCTGTTTTAAGTTTTGCTCTGCTGCTGCTAAGTAGAACTCGGTATCATACATAACTCTGGTTTTCAACCAGAGTTAAGAACCCTTCTCATATACAGGAGAGGAGAAAGTACGAACCTCAGGCCTGTTCAAGCAGTTTTAAAGCATAGCTTAACATAATCTCTGGAATGGGCCACAATCTCCTATGACTTAACCCTTAAAAAAAAGTCTAGGAAATGTGATGATTTTGCCACCATGAATTGGTGAGCATAAATTGATTACAAAAGAAAAAAGGTTTAGCCTAAAAGGATTTGAAGGCAGATTTCCACAGTTGTTTTCCCCAATCCAGTGCTAACAACTTGGTGAAAACAGAAAGCATGTTACCACAATTTGTAACTGTCACCAATTGTGTGCAGCTTAAAAATCTAAATTAAAAGCAATCTTGAATTCAGTAAAAATCAACAGGATGCAATTAAGTAAGTCCCTGTTTATTCCGTAAAAACAAAGGGACACTATTACATAGGGAATATCTGGCAAGTCATGGTTTAGGAAAGCAATCCAGGAATTATAGTTGGGGAACTGCATATTAGCGATATAGTGTGCTTGAAAGAGCAAACAATCTACTCTGTTGTGCTAATAAGCAGAATTATGACTTCAGTCATAGAAGCTATTTCTGCACTTCAAAAAACAGAAACGTAAAAAAATTGAAGCAAGGCAACAATGATGATGAGAAATAAAAAGGAAGATACATGAGGAATGGCTGAAGAAGATAGGTTTGTGTAACTTTGACAAGAAAAGATTGAGAGATTGACGATTTTGCAGCAAAGACATGAAGGACTGCTGCGAAGTGGGGTGCATTCTTCTTGGCCATCACAAACACCACAAGCAATGCCAAGCTGAAACTGCAGTCCAAAAGACATTTCTGCTTAAATAACTCTGCAAGGGTAGAAGAGCACTACATCACATTGCCCGGGAGCATAACCGGACAAGTATTTTGTGGAATGATTTCTAGGAGATTCAAGCCCTTAATGAGAAAGACTGATAGGAGGCCCCAGACTTCCCATAGGTTGTCTGTTCTAGAGATGAGGGTGCTTAGTCTTTTGATAAGGATAGCACTGAGAAGGGCAACTGCATGAGATTCTTTCCAATTCAAAGGATGACCAACCTTTATTGTGCTTGGTTCCAAAGGGAGGATTCATAATAACTGTATCAAATGTTTTTGGCATTTTGTCAGATAAAGAACATACGTTGCACTGAACCATATCAATATTCAGGAGCTCAAATTCTCCAGCATTCCTGTTAAATACTTGTAGGGCATCTGCATCTACATCAAATCCTATACAAAACCTGAAAAGGCAAAAAAGAACATTCGGAATTACAGCTTCCAAGGCAACACATACCTAAATAGTACATCTATTTACATAGTACTTAACAGATTTAAAAATACATTGTTCCCAGATACCTGTATCAAGAGTATATAAAATCTTAAAAAGAGAGGGCTTAATACAATTTTCAATAATCTCTCAAAGATCCAAATGCTGAATGCCTTTAGGTGTCAGGTGGAAATTTCACTCCTTAGGAGGCTGTTTGCATTGGGTCCAAGCTGGTTCTGTTGCAGTATTAGCAGGTTGTCATGTGTATGTGCAACCTCCTGATTTTAGAAATGGGCTATGTCAGAATGCCAATGCAAGGGAAGGATGTCATTAAGCAGGTATGACCAAAAATAAGCATTTTTTTTCTCACTAAAGAACTCTTAGCTGCAAATGGCAGAAGAGAAAATATGTAAATCTTGATTGTATTTTCAAGACATGGGAGAGCCCATGTCAACATCCAACAGTGACATCTTAGCAGAGCTCAGTAGCTGAGAGCAGCTGAAGGTGGTGCTGGGAGAGCCCAAAGGTTGAATAAAGAGCTTCTGGGGGACACAACCAGCCCGTGGGATAACAGCCCTGCCTTGAATTCATTCATTTTATTAGCTTCCCTAGATTAATTATTAAAAATAAATAAAATAAAATGGAAATACTATTAAACTGTTTAGAAAACCTGATGCATTAATGGAAGTCCACAAGATATGGGACCACAAAAATGTCTCTGTCTAAAGCGCTTCCGTTTAGGAAATCTAGCCAAACTATGTACCCATTTAGTATGTGGGCAGCTAACTATCCCTTACCCTCCTGATTATTTATTTATTTATTTATTTATTTATTTATTTATTTATTTATTTGATTTGTATTCTGCCTTTCTCCCCGAAGGGCACCCAAGGCGGTTGATGATACAAGAACCACCATATCTTTGAAGCAGAAGGCAGCAAAGCTTAGGTAAACTAATCTTCAATAAACTAGTCTTCAAGTTACTTGATGCTAGCAAAGTACCACAAAAATGGCTTAAGGTTGCACACTATATTAACCTGAATGGTTAGCATGACCAATGGTGAAAGCTTGGACCCAAGTGCAGATATGTTGTACCAGATTCTGATGCAATGCTAGTCACATGTGGAGAAGCGGTTAATATATCATTAGTTATGCACAAATGAACTTGGGAACGCACATAAGGATGGACATCCTAATCAAAGCAATAAGGTGTGGCTAGACTGCATCCTCATTTGGATGAGTATCTGAATATTTGATTTATGCTTGAAGTTTCCAATCCAAGTGCAAGCTTGTTTATGTGCATAGATCTCCTTACCTGGGCGGGGTTGTTAGCCTCTAAATTAAACCATTTACTAAACTTTAGTGTGGTAATATAGGTTGGGCATCCCTTATCCAGGATTCTGAAATACAGCATAATCCGAAATACTCAACTTTTGAGTGCCAACATGACAGTTAAAAAAAATGTTTTTGCAAAATGACAAATTGTTTCATGCGCAAAATTATTAAAAATGTTGTGTAAAAAGTTACCTTCAGGCCATATGTATAAGAGGTATATGAAACATAAAGGAATTTTCTGTTTAGACTTGGGCCCCATCCCCAAGATCTCATTAGTTACATGCAAGTATTCCAAAATACGGAAAAATCCAGTATCCAAAATGCTTCTGGTCCCAAGTACTTCAGATAAAGGATGCCCAACCTGTAGTACTTTTTAATAGGTTGACTGGTTTCCTCATGGCATTCTATTAACAAGTTTTGTTAATCATGCTACTGAAGTGAGACCCAGCAATAATAACCATATTTCTTCATTTAATTCTGCATTAAGAAAGCAAGAACAACACAGGAGTCAGCTACATACCCTGCTCCCAACATGGCACTTCCAATGGTCAACACACCACAACCACACCCAAGATCTGCAACAATCTTGTTTTCAATATCATCAAAAGTATTGTGAATTGTATAAAGCATACATGCTGGAAGATAATAAAAAAAACAGTTAACAGGATCAGGGCAAATGCAGATCTGTACTGCCAGCCTAAAATGAATCTAAGATTATAAATATGGGTTTTTGAACTGTGGGGAAATCCTTTGTGATGATAATATGGGACACTCCCGGAAAGCATGTGCTGTTTGCATTGAACAGAGCCCCCACTCCAAAAGAAAAGCTTAATTTCAAAGCAGACAGTCATCTCATTTGATATCTTCTTCAATTATAGACCCCTAATTAAAAAAAAAAATGTAAGAGAATCTATTTCAGGCATCAACAATTGAATCAATACATTTACTAAACGTCAGTATTGGGGAATACTCCTTAAGTTTTAACCATTTTCATTGTTCCAGAAAAACTATTTTTTCCAACCTAAAGATTGAGCGTAGATATCTTGATAAAATGAGAAAAATCCAAATAACCATATGGTTGTATAAACAATCTGGTATAAGTAGATTCTCCAAGCAGCTAAGCCATACATGGCAATAAATTCCAGAGTGAATTTGTTCATCAAAGTGCTCAGAATTGACTTGCATTGTTTACTGTAGAGAAAAATGAGAACTAAAGTTTACCTGCAATGTGTGGCCTTGTTGGATACTGTTCAAGAAGCAATTTGGGATTCTCAAAATCATCAACTTGTTGAAGACAGGATTCAAGTTCCTTAAGCTTTAACTTCTTCATGTTCCTCTTTTACGCTTGAAGAGACACATTCATATCAGGTGTGCCTAGGAATCATGGCTATGATTTTTTCTTATCTGTACATACCAAAACCAGAGCTCCAGTTTCTGCAGTCTGTCTTTGTACAGATCAAGCAGCTTAGCTGTCTTTCACGGTGAGTGGAGAATTGTCTTCCCATCTCCACATAAACCAAGATACCAAGAAGCCCATTCTTAATGCATGTTTATACCTAAGCTTAAGGACCATTCTAGATGCTCAGCCTATAGCACAACAAATACACAAAGGCTATTTATTTGCTGTGCAAGAATCTAGTTGACTGCCTTTACACAAGTACTTCTACTTCAAGGAATATCACATTTTCTCAGCTCCCAAACAATGTATTACTTATCCCTGCTAACTGAGAAAATAGGGCCTTTTACAGGGGCTACCTTCTTATATTTAGCAGGGGGAGAACAGTGCAGGTCTTCTGCTCTTAACGTCAGAGCACCCAGACCATTTGTTGTTCCATCACACCTCAGGCCCACTTAATACACAGCACCTTCCAATGGGTCTGTAGTGTAGCTCTCAATTTAGTTACTAAGTTTGAGTCTTAAGTAACCCTCTCTCTCAGACTCTCACAATTAGCTAGAGAGGTCTGGTTACTGATCTTAGAAAGTAGTTCCTCTGTTACTGAATATCTCAGGGATTCATAACTCTAGCAACAACCAGGCACAGTTCTTTGCCAAATAAACAAAATAAGAAATAACAAACAAACATCTTGAAACAGTGAAGAGTCACCCTTTCCTCTTAAGCCATTTCTATCCAACAGGGATAAAATGTGGACACCTGTGGGCTGGGCAGAATTGGGTTTTTAAGTCAAGGGTATCATAATTTGAAGCCTGGCTCTGGTTTCAACCAGTAGAATTTACAAGGACTCACGGATGGAATCACTTGGCATTATTACAATCACTCTCTCTAACCCCAACTGTAAAAGGCCAGCTGTATTCCATCTGTAATTAAGGTGTCCTTGAAGCTAGGTGCAAGAAGCTGTTATCTTGGTGTGAGAAAGTGCTGGCATGTTGCTGGCCTGGCCAGTTGTCAGCTTTGTGATAAGCAAGCTCTTCTCACCATGCCAATGAGCAGTTTTACCACAGTGGATAGAGACTAAGGGTTCAATCCTACCCAACTTTCCAGCACCAGTGCAGCTGCAATGCAGCCCGAAGGTAAGGAAACAAATGTTCCCATACCTTGAGGATGCCTCTGTGACTGCCTCCCCACCACAGGATGCAGCGCATGCCCCATTGGCATAGCTGCACTGTCACTGGAAAATTGGATAGGACTGGGCCCAAGGACTGTTCTCTCAAAAAGGGAATCAGATGGCATTGTTGCTTTTAGCTTACTTCCAAAATGGAATCCAACCAAGGCCTACACAAGGCCTCTTCACAAGAACAACTGTCCCTCTGCACTCCAGCAAAGCACCTTTTCTAGTGGCCATTTGCTGGTGTTTCCTCTGAATCTTCTTTTAGATTGTGAGCACAAAATACAAAATCCTTTCCACTTTCATTTTATCCTCACAACCACAGTAAGAGGTAAGTTAGCCTGAGAGATAGTGACTCACCACTCAGAAACTTTATGGCTGAGCAGAGATTTTACCTTGGGTCTTTCCTGGTCCTAATCTGACACTGGTTCTCCGTGTGCACAAGTACATGGCTCTCATAAATCCCTTAATCCTTTCACCAATCTGTGAAGAAGAGAATTCCAAGAAAGTTAAAATTCAGCTCTGGAGAAACTGTTGAGAACCCCCTTATTAATTTTACTCTGGTGCCCAGCAGCAAGTTTTCAGATTATATCTTGAGACTTTAGTTGACTCCATGCAGTTTCATTCCTGCCCAAACCACTATGTTGCAGGCAAAGCCCTAAACTTCTTCCACTCTTACACACAGGAGTGCACATAATCCAGGCTTTCCTCTTTTTCTGAAGGGTAACAAGATGGCTACTCAGGTAGACTACCCCTTATCCAGACATTCAAAATCCAGACTACTCTGAAATCCAGACATTTTTGTCCAATACTTTTTTTTGCACCTTCTGTAGTATGAACACTAGAAGGCCTTGTGCATTCCCACATACAGTACAGGTACAGGCTGTAAGTTCTATTCCCTGCTCTACGGTACATACCTGTACAGACATTGTCAAAAAACGTCAGAGACCAGTATGGGTAACAGTGAAAAGAGCAAGAGGCAGCATTTCTCATTATATTTATGCAATTATTTCAAAATCCCAACAAATCCAAAATCCAGACACCTTCCCATCCCAAGCAGTCTGGATAAGGGGTACTCAACCTATATTAGTTTTTGTTGCAATAAGGCTACTCTTCCCATCCAACCCAAATGGAGTGGATATAATATTACTGCCATTCAGGTGGGACTTGCAGTATCCTGAAAAATACAGCAGGGACATGCTTTATACTGAGCATGTAATGCTGCCTTATAGATAAACATATTAAATTGGATACTTGGTCCTCTTAGGGCCCAATCCTATCCAATCTTCCACTGCCGGTGCAGCTGTGCCAATGGGGAGTGAACTGCATCCTTTGGGGGCAGGGCAGTCACAGAGGCCTCCTCAAGATAAGGGAATGTTTGTTTCCTTATCTTTGGGCTGCATTGTGGCTGCACCACAATGTGCTGAAAAGCTGGATAGGATTGGGCCCTTAGTCCACTATGCTGATTGACAATGGCTCCCAAGGGTTTTAGACAGAGGTTTCCCAATCCTACTTGGAGATGATGGGATGATACTAACTTTCCAGCACCAATGTAGCCACAATGCAGCTCCAAAGTAAGGGAACAAATGCTCCCTTGCCTTGAGGAGGCCTCTGTAAATGCCTCCCCCCAGGATTCAGTGTGCACCCCATGAGTACGGTAGCATCAACACTGGAAAGTTGGATAGGATTGGGCCCTTAGGCTACAATCCTATCCACACTTACCTGGGAGTGAGCCCAACTGACCTCAATGGAACTTACTACTGAGCAGACACACCTAGGGTTGTGAACAGGAACCTTTGCATGCAAAACATGTGCTTTACTGCTGAGTGATGCTAATGTTACAATTGAGTAGATACTCTCTAAAAAGAATCCTCTGTCATACTTGGGATGAATTACCCACCATGCAAATTAATTTTCAAAGTAGAGCCTCAGCAAAACCATGCTGTTGATTTAACTGTCAGGGAGATTCTTAATGTGGGGACTTGGCCATTCTCTTCCTTGCACTCAGAACATAGTGATGGCTAGCTCAAAATATGACAGTAAAGCAAGAGAGTAAGCCTGAATAACGAGTATAATCGCAGGAGAGTAATACAAAACAGAGTGTTTCAGAGAATTCTCATATCTTAATACAGTGTAATCACAGGTACATTTTCTCTGTGGTCCTGAGAAGTCAAATTTAACTCTTTGCACCCTGATCCCTATGCCTGTTTGCTCAGAAGTAAACTGCACTGAGGTTACACAGTACATCCTTATGGGAAAGAAAACCAAGTTTTTTTCAATACCTTTTTTTTCCTTACCAAGAAGCAGCTACAAAGCAATGCATGCAACTGCAGTTACAAATTATTGCACACAATTGCAATTGCAAATCATTGCACGCGATTTTGAACACAAAGGAGATATTTTTGCCCACGAGCACATTCAACGTCACGTCTTCTACAAAATGCAGAAAGACTGCAAACCCACCTTGCCTGTAGCTTCCTCCAAAGTCACCACATTTCCGCATGGTGCAAGGACCTCAGTGATTCTCCCAGACATGAGGGAAACTCAAACCCTCGCTTTCAGTTCCCCTCTGTACTCTAGTAAGGCAGCATTGCTGAGATCTCATCTGTGCTTGCTCCCTCTTCTGGAGACATGAGGAACAGAAGAGAACCAAGCATGCTGTATACTGATAGTGTGGATATACATTTGCAGGGGACCAGCAGGTTGGATTTGAGTTGGGGAAACCCTGCTCGTGTTCAAAGACCTTAACCCAGTGGTTTCCAAACTTTTTAGCACCAGGACCTACTTTTTAAAACAACACTCTTATCAGGACCCACCTAGCTTTACCACACTTTTAAAAAAAAGGAGATCTAGAAAGAAATATTTCATTCATTCATTCAATAAGTAATAATAACCAGAAAAAAGACCCTCAGACATTTATCTCCCTATACCAGTGATTTTCAACCTTTACATCTCATGGCGCACTGCCAAGGCGCTAAAATGGTCAAAGCATACCATCAGTTTTTTTGACCATTGACAAGGCACACTGTGCTGCCAATGGGGGGTCACACCCCAATGGCCCCACTAATAAATGACCCTCTCCAAAATTCCCACAGCATGCCTGGGGGACCATTCACGGTACACCAATGGGTCACAGCACGGTGGTTGAAAACAGCTGTTCTATATTTACACATGCAAACTTCAGGAGCTCAGCTCCTTGCAGGGCAGTTAGCAGCTATCTTGTGAACTGCAGGAGCTGAACTCTTTGCAGGGTAATTAGCAACTATTATTATTATTATTATTATTATTATTATTACAGTATCTGATTTTTGATTAGCCTCTGGGCTTGATGCAATTAGTTATCTGATCTTTCCGTTACCCTTTGATGACCCACAAAAAATCAGGTTGTGACCCACCAGTGAGTCCAGACACACTGTTTGGGATCCACTGCATAACCTTTTAACCACACTGATTAGGGAGTGACAGCCCAACCCTATGTGTATCTACTCAGGTAAGCCCCATAAAAGTCAAAGGGACTTACTTCCAGGAAAGTGAGGATAGGACTGCAGTCTAAATCCTGTTAAGCATAGTAGGACGTACTGCTGAGTAAACATGCACCAGATAGAGCTGCGCTAGGATTGCAGTGATGTGATTCTGCTTCATGGAAATACACCCAAACCATTGGAATGTATAGGGACTGTAGCTTTGCCCACTTGATGAAAAATTCTAATTTTGTTGAATAGAAATTAATAATGGATTTGGAGAAGCTGTTTGCTGCTTGGGAATGGAAACAAACCCAGGCCAGTTGTTTCAAAAGTGCCAGAGATGAATCTCATAATGATGTCTGAATGTTTGTTTCAACCATTTGTTCTTCATTATGTATTTTGTTCCACTAACTTCTGATCAGTTCAGGACTAGGTCTCTACTGTTGTAAGCAAGAGATGTTTTTGACACCCTAGTTTGGAAATGCAACCTGGAAGGTAAAGAGCAATCAATTATAACAATCTTTATTATTCAGTACTTTTGTGCAGATTTCAGTTTATTAGGGCTTGAACATACAGGAATCAACTTTATACTTATAGTGCAATCCTATGTATGTCGACTCAGAAGTAATTTTCATTGTGTTCTGTAGGGCTTACTCCTGGGAAAGTTTGCATAGGATAGCAGCCAAAGAGCCCAAGCCTAAGCATGTCTACTCAGAAGTAAGTTCCATTATTCTCAATGGGAATTACTCCCAGGAAAGTGTGGATAGTATTGTAGCCCAAGTCAGATTATCAGTGCTTCTAGCTCAATATTGGCTATATGGACTGATATCAGCTCTCCAGAGTTTCAGACAAGGGATTTTTTCTCTATTTGGGAATGTCAGGAATGAATGAAAGGCCCCCTAGAAAGTTCAAAATGTAAAGAAAATACAAATAAAACTGACTGTTTTTCATGAATACAAAATTAATTACACACCCCATGTTGTGTTGTATCTAACCCTGATTTTTCTTCAATATTTCTGTACTGCCTTTTCATTTAAATGTGCCCAAGTGGTTAACAATACCAACAACAATAAATTATTTTCACATTCAGTGGGGCAAGCAACATTCCAATTTTACTTGTAGAAATAAGCCCATGGTTTTATAAGGATCATGGATGGGTATTGATGCCATGAGCCGAGAGCTCTCACTAGACTCTGGCAAAAGTAACGCCATTTTAACATCAATTCTGACTCTGGTCCTAAAATGCTTGTTAGCCTAAAATGCTTGTTAGCAAGAAACTGTGAGCCACCCCGACCCAGTGCCTGGCTCGCTAGCGCCCTAGTCCTTGAAGACCAGACAGAGCTGGTCTGCATTATCTTGCCAAAGCAACAACTGATAGGAGGGGTAAAGGGGGTGTTTGAGTGTGGCAGGGATGGAATTTTATTTATTTTAATAGCTATAGATTTATATCTCTATCCAATGAGGACACTCAAGGCGGCTTACAGGACCCCTTTGTCTATGCTTGTCTATGTTTGAAATGAGTATAAAAAGCTATCTGTGTCTAGCTACACTTGCGCATGATCTGAGGCAACTGGCCTCCTTGCTGCCTTGCTTTGGTACCAGCAATAAACAAGCTGTTTTCTGCTATACCTTCCCTCAGAGTGTTAAATTAGGGTGCAGCATTCCAGGTAACAAACCTCACGTTGCCTTTAAGCGAGTAAAAGGCAACAGGTTTCTTACTACAAGTAGCTGGATCCCTTTTGGTTATACAGTGAATTAACATGTAATGCCTCAATAATTCAAGCAGCATTTATGATGCTCCAGTAATCTTTAATCTTGTAAGGGGGGGATTTTATTATTATAGAGAGAGGGGTTTGCGACAGATGTGAGGACCGCATGGCAACTTGCCTGCCTGGTGCGAAGGTTGTGGACATCACTTCTCATCTAGACAGGCTGGTAGATAGTGCTAGGGAGGAGATAGCGGTTCTGGTGCATGTTGGCACCAACAACGTGGGCAAGTGTAGCTGGGAGGTCCTGGAGCCCAAATTTAGGCTATTAGGTAGGAAGCTGAAAGCCAGGACCTCAAGGGTAGCATTCTTGGAAGTGCTACCTGTTCCACGTGCAGGGCCAGCTAGGCAGGTGGAGATCAGGGGTCTCAATGCGTGGATGAGATGGTGGTGTAGGGAGGGGGGATATAGATTTGTTAGGCACTGGGGAACGTTTTGGGACAAGCGGGGCCTGTACAAGAGGGACAGGCTTCACTTGAACCAGAATGGAACCAGACTGCTGGCGCATAACATTAAAAAGGTGGCAGAGCAGCTTTCAAACTGATCCCTGGGGGAAAGCTGACAGGAGCCAAGGGGTATCCGGTTCGGAACTCCTTATCCCTATGGGACGAGGATGGGGAGGTTGGAGAACAACAAGATAAAGGCAGAGTAGGAGAAGAAATTGGGAATGGTAGCATGATGGGATGTGATAGATGGTTTGGCACAGTGAGAGGATGTGGGGACAAAGGAGCTAATAAGCAGCCCATCCTGGGGCATTCCATGTACAAATGCTTTTATACAAATACCCGAAGTCTCCGAGCAAAGATGGGAGAACTGGAATGTCTGGTGACAAGAGAAAACATTGACATAGTGGGCATAACAGAAACCTGGTGGAATGCGGAAAATCAGTGGGATACCGCAATCCGGGGCTATAAACTCTACAGGAGGGACAGGGAGGGGCGTGTTGGAGGTTGAGTGGCCATTTACGTTAAGGAAGGGATAGAATCCAGCAAAGCACAGATTCTGACTCCACCGTAGAATATCTGTGGGTTAAATTACCAGGCCTGAGGAGCGATGTAATACTGGGGGCGTACTATTGTCCTGCAGACCAGAAACCGGAAGGGGACCTTGAAATGAGGAAACAGATCAGGGAGGTGACAAGGAGGGACAGGGTTGTAATCATGGGGGACTTCAATTATCCTCATATAGACTGGGTCAATTTGTGTTCTGATCACGAAAAGGAAACTGGATTCCTTGACATGTTAAATGACTGTGCCTTAGAGCAGCTAGTCATGGAGCCAACCAGAGGACAGGTGACTCTGGATTTAATATTGTGTGGTACTCAGGACCTGGTTAGAGATGTCAATGTTACTGAGCCGTTAGGGAACAGTGATCATGCTGCGATCTGTTTCGACATGCACATTGGGGGAAGATCTCTCACAAATCTCTCATAAAAACCCTTGACTTCTGACGGGTGGATTTCCCTCACATGAGGAGGTTGGTTAGAAGGAGGTTGAAAGGGAAGGTAAAAAGAGTCCAGTCTCTCCAGAGTGCATGAAGGCTGCTTAAAACAACAGTAATAGAGGCCCAGCGGAAGTGTATAGCACAAAGAAAGAAGGGCTCCACTAAGTCCAGGAGAGTGCCTGCATGGCTAACCAGCCAAGTTAGAGAGGCCGTGAAGGGCAAGGAAGCTTCCTTCCGTAAATGGAAGTCTTGCCCTAATGAGGAGAATAAAGCAACATAAACTGTGGCAAAAGAAATGTAAGAAGGTGATACTGGAGGCCAAGCGAGACTATGAGGAACGCATGGCCAGCAACATTAAGGGGAATAATAAAACCTTCTTCAAATATGTTAGAAGCAGGAAACCTGCCAGAGAAACGGTTGGCCCTCTGGATGGTGAGGGAGGGAAAGGGGAGATAAAAGGAGACTTTTATCCAACGACGGGGGCAAGTGTAGCCGGGAGGTCCTGGAGGCCAAATTTAGGCTTTTAGGCAGGAAGCTGAAAGCCAGGACCTCAAAAGTAGCGTTCTCTGAAGTGCTACCTGTTCCACGCGCAGGGCCAGCTAGGCAGGGCCAGCTAGGCAGGCCGACACGCACCACAGCCGCTACCTCTCCCCCAGCACTGTCTACTAGCCTGTCTAGACGAGAAGTGATGTCCGCAACCTTCGCACCAGGCAGGGAAGTCACCATGCGGTCCTCACATCCGTCGCAAACCCCCCTCTCTATGTCTCTTTGTAATGGGATGTTTGGCTGATTGAAGTTTAGGTTTGAAGCCTAAATTGATGATGTCACTTCTGGCCATGGCACCACTTCTCCAATAGATTGTCATTCTAAAAAGTAGGTCTCTGTACTAAAACTTTTGAAAACTACTGACTTACAGCCCAATCCTATCCACACTTTCCTGGGAGTAAGTCCCACTGACTGCAATGGGACTTACTTCTGAGTAGACATGTTTAGGATTGGGCTCTTAAGCCATGACTATGAAATGAAGAACCCAATTCTATGTCTGTCTACTCAGCAGTCAGTGGAGTTTACTCCTAGGAAAGTGTGGATCAGATTGCAGCCACAATGTATTTGGCATTGGGCTCTTTGGGCTCTTATTTCAAAGAGCATTGGGCTCTTTGACATAAGAGGAATAATATAAGGTTAAATTATAGTAAACTCTTCTTGGGTCAGCACTAAAGTTTACAAAACATCAATGAACTTCCTGAAGCAAAGATTAACAAATTGTGAGCTGGAACGCTTTAATCCTGAATGTATGGGATGAGCTGTAGTTTCAATAGTGAAGAAAAAGCTGAACTTCAAACAAGGGGGCGTAGGTGAATGCATTGTGTGTGTGGGGGGGAAGGTGTTTCTCAAGGGGCTAACACTTGGCTTGTACACCTCCCCCCATTCAGTCAGGTCTGAATAAAAGTAGTATATACTTGGCCCAGAATATCCCTTTGGGAGCCCTGGGGGAATTCATTTACCATTTAGTCAGAGTCATTATTTTCTCTCTAATGATTTAAAATATTTCTTGGCATCAATATTTCTTGGTATGGCTTATATCAAGACTGTTTTCACTCACTGACACCAAAACACCTATTTTTGGTTCTTCAGTCCTACAGTGTTGCATATAAAAGGTGTTTTCACATGTGTGGCTTGAATTGGGTTACACTTTAATCTCTAAATATATAACTGTGCTGAGTGGATTGAATTCAATTTCTCTTCTGTGGTTTATTCTGCATTTTTCAAATGTGATACATATTGTACAAGTTAATAATAGCAATTTTAGTGTCACATGTGAAAATGGTCTGAATTTTGTTAATGGACCATTTTAACGGTGAATGTATATTAAGTTTCCATTGTCTAGTAGTTGGTGATTCCATATAATACAAATATATTGGTTTAGCTTGCAATGAAAATATTGCAAGTCTTTGAATTCCCATGTTTTTTGTCATGCAAAATTCAGGGAAATATAATGTACAATTACACGATTTCCTGTATCATAATATTTTAAAATAACTGCATCAGGGCCCAATCCTATCCAATTTTCCAGTGCTGGTGCAGCCATGCCAGTGGGGCATGCTGTGGTGGGGAGGCAGTCACAGAGGCCTCCTCAAGGTGCGGGAACATTTGTTCCCTTACCTTGGGGCTGCACTGCGGTTACACCAATGCTGGAAAGTTGGTTAGGATTGGGCTCTCAGCCACCTTGCAAGAACTGGGTCCGGAAATGGAGAAGGAAGCAATAATACTGTACATCAATAAAATAAACACGAACGTAAAAAAGTTTTGTTTTAGATCCAGGTTGATTCCTAAAGATGACCACTTCAGAGGAGTGTTGGTTGCTCTGATGGTTGCTTGTGCTTGCTGGGTGACGTATCCTCTGGCATGGAGAGCAAGTGTTTGGGGAAAGCTGGATGTCAGAAAAATCTTCTGCAAAAGTGTGTCCGACTGCGAATAATAAGTGAACATAAGGCGGGTCATCAAAAAATGTTGGCAAAAAATGCAGTAACAGTTTGAAAGCCTGAATTTTGTTTTAAGTGCCGCACAGTCCAAGGCGTGCTTAGGCAGCCCCTCTCCACACTGAAGCCTCGTTGACGATAATGGGGCTTACTTCTGAGTAGGCCGGAGCTGTCGGGCTTCAATTCTCTTCAGTCTTACCTGAGAGTAAGCCCCACAGTGGAGCTTCTGAGCAGGCCCGGAGCTTCTGCAGTCCTGCCCGCGCTTACCTGGGAGTAAGCCCCACCGACTGTAATGGGACTCGCTGCAGAGGACTGGGCTCTGAGGCTGCAGTCCTGTCCACACTTACCTGGGAGTAAGCCCCACTGACTGTAACGGGGCTTCCTTCTGAGTAGAAGCGCCTGGGGCTGGGCTGGGCTGTACTAGCGCTGCCTGAGAGTAGGTGGGTGCCGGGGGACGAGGGCGGGCTCGTGTCAGGGCGGCGGCGGCGGCGGACCGGGAGAGGAGGCGGCCCGAGGCGGGCGGGCGGGCGGGCAGGGTGCCGCTTTCCCGGCTATCGCGAGAGGCGCCGCCAGCAGGGAAGGGAAGGGAGGGGAAACGAGACTGGAGGCGGGCGGCGGAGGAAGGACCGAGCGAGAGCCGGCGGAGCCCCGCTCGTAGCGGCCGCTGCGGAGGCTGCGGTCATGGCGGGGGCCCAGGAGAAGCGGGCGACGGCGGCGCGCCTGAAGGCGGCCCTGGGCCCGGCGGCCGAGGAGAGCGGGGCGGCGGGGGAGCTGCGGGCGCTGCTGGAGCGGGTGCTGAGCCCGGCGGGCGGCGGCGAGGCGGCGGCGGAGGCGCTGGCGTGGTGCCGCTGCCTGCTGGCGGGCGGCGAGCCCTGGGACGGCTTCGTGCAGGCGGTGCGGGCCTACGACCCGGCCACGCTCTGCGGCCTGGTGTGGACGGCCAACTTCGTGGCCTACCGCTGCCGCACCTGCGGCATCTCGCCCTGCATGAGCCTCTGCGCCGAGTGCTTCCACCAGGGCGAGCACGCCGGGCACGACTACAACATGTTCCGCAGCCAGGCGGGGGGCGCCTGCGACTGCGGCGACGGCAACGTCATGCGGGAGGCCGTGAGTGAGTGAGTGAGTGAGCGGGGCCGGCGCGCGGTTGGCCTTGGGAACTCCTTGCCACGGGGCTCCGTGAGCGGGGCCGGCGTGTGGCTGGCCCGTGGAACTCCTTGCCACGGGACCCGGTGGCATCTGGCCTGGATGCCTTTAAAAGAGGACTGGGCAAACCTGTGGAGGAAAAGTCCATCACGGGTTACAAGCCACGATGTGTGAGGTGCAAATCCTGCCCACGCTTTCCGGGGAGTAAGCGCCATTGACCAGAACGGAACTTACTTCTGAGTAGACGCGCATAGGATTGGGCTCTGAGTGAGGGTGGCACTGTCACTGGTGGGTGGACAGAGGCGGAAAGGAGGACCTGGGACAGGGTGGCTAGTACAGTGGAGAACAGAATGCTTATACCTTTAACCATTGTATAGAAGAGGGAATTGGGGCAGGTGCAGCTCAACATGGAAGGGTTTAAGAAGCTGCACCTGCCCCAATTCCCTCTTCTATACAAAGGAATAGACAGTTTGTATGCCCCAGGAATGTGTGTGTGTCTTTTTCACACACACACAATTTTGTAATGTTAAAAAAAGCTGTTTTCCATTCATGAAACCAGCAGTGCGCTATGATGTGAGTGAACCACATAAGTATGACCATGTGTAAGATCCTAGTGCTTTTGAAGAAATTATTCTGGAATAGTTTTCTGCCACACGATTCGTGCTCCTGAGCACTAAGTGCCCAATCCTACTCAACTTTCAGCACTGGTGCAGCTGCAGCGCAGTTGTGAGGTAAGGGAATAAATGTTCCCATACCTCTGTGACTGTCCCCTGCACCACAGGATGCAGCACACATGCCAGTGACATGGCTGCACCAACAGTGGAAAATTGGTTCGGGTTGGGCCCTGATGTCATCCAGGTAAAGAGTCTTGTGGCGCACTCTCTTGATAGACATATTGTGGTGTAAGCTTTCATGGACAAAGGTTTCCCTAGTAGTTCTGCTTAGAGTGAGGTCAGGAACAGGCCTATGTGCATCTTCCTCATCTCTACTTCTAATTCTCAGAAGCATATGCCATGATAAATCTATTCATCTTGAAGGTACGACAAGGTCCCTCTCCTGTGTTTACTGGAATGGACCAACAACATAGCTGTCCCTCAGGAATTTGTCATGTGAGTTACAGTGTACGTGCTCCAAGAGGAGGAAACATCCATTTATTCTTCTTGTATAGTCTGTAAATCTTACAGAATGGTTAAAGGCTAATTAATTGACATTAAGGAGTCTTGAGGCTGTATCCTACATGTATGTAGGAGATGTATCTTACCGTTTGTGTGTAGGCAAGTATTTATGTAAGAGCACTGGGGATGAAAACAGTGCTGAAAAATGAGAGCTGTGCGTCAGTACTGAAGACGTTGGCCAGTAGGGTTTGTGTTGGTTTGTATGAGAAAAATGTACAAATGGGCAAAGACAGATGCTGGCATGCTGGTGCAATGTATACACATGGTTTACACCCTTTAATTCTACATTAGTTGAGAATAGCCTCAAACTCTTGGTTTTTTGGTTTACATATGTCTTTAACCACTTTCATTTGAATACAAAAGCATGATAAGGGATAATGTATGATTCAGACTTCAATTTGTACCTTCAACTTACACTGTTCATATAAAACCACTCTTCTAGATGCTACTGTATGACTATATGGGTGTGTTTGTGTCTTGGTGAGTCTTGCAAGACCGGTGGGCTGAGTAGGAATAGGCAGAGTGATGTTGAAGGACTCTGCAACACACTTTGTAATCTTTCTGGTTGGTCACTATAATCATTTTCCTAACCCTTGTTAGGTACTTGTTTTTTTCTCTGTATGACAAAAACAGAAATTTAAACATTTAATGCTCTTTTTTTAAAAATAGTGGAAAATCAATGGCACTGTCTCTCTTTGTGACGTATAAAGTATCATTAATACTGTTTCTCTTTGCTCCACACAGGCAACAGAGTGCGGTAATGATTTTAGTGAGATAGGACTGTATATGTGTGCAAGAGGGTTTATCCTCCGGGCATTGTGCATGTTAAGATGTTACTTTCCCCATTAGTTCTACTTAGAGTGAGGTCAGGAACAGGCCTATGTGCATCTTCCTCACCTCTACTTCTTTTTTCTCATTGCAGATAGACAGTGGCGAGCAAACTAGACAATATCGCAGTACTGTACTTTTAATATAGGATCTCTTTGACTCTGTGAGATGGAATGTACTTTGAGGCTTAACTTAGGATCCAATCCTATCCAACTTTCCAGTGCTGATGCAGCCCTGAGGTAAGGGGACAAATATTCCCTTACCTTATGGAACCCTCACACCGAAGAATGCATGGCACACCCCATTGCCAGAGCTGCATCAGTGCTAAAAAGTTGGATAGGATTGGGCCCTTAGTGGAGTGGGATGCCCTACAACATAGTTTCTTCTCATCTTGCTCCAGCAATGTAGGAAACCAAAGTCAGGTGGGAAAAATTGAGTTCCCATTCCTGTTTTGTTCCACCTCCTGAGCGTGGCAGCAGTGACAGGGGAAGTAAACATGACCCCTTCTTCATGACCTTGAAGATTTTATTATTGGAGTGGTCTGGTATCAGAGCTATAGGAATAGAATAAGAGATGGGGTGGCAATTGATTTCAAAGGACATTGTTTTGAAAATGGGATTAACCATGAAGAATAGATGCAGAGAGGCATCTATGGCTCTTGCAAGCCATATGCAGCTCTTTGACATATAATGTGCGGCTCTTGGATATATGTTGGCTGAGCTCCTTTTTGCATCGCAATTAATTCAGAAGGTAAATAAGAAATTTTTAAGCTTTATCAGGTATAAGCCGAGAGTTCATTGGATTCAAACATAAGTTTAATGTTCATGGTAAATAAATACATTTAAGAATTGAAATTATTATTATTATTAACAGTATATATATACAGCTTTTCAACAAAAAGTTCACAAAGCAGTTTACAGAAAAAAATCAAACTAATGGCCCCCTGTCCCAAAAGGGCTCACAATCTAAAAAGATGCAGCACCAGCAGACAGCCACTAGAGAAGACACTGCTGGGGTGAGGTGGGCCAGTTACTCTCCCCCTATTAAATAAAAGAGGAGCACCCACTTGAAAAAGTGCCTCTTAACCAGTTAGCAGGGGTTATAAACAGTTAGCAGGGGTTAATTCTTCTTAAATATTGTGAACCCTTTTGGGATCTTCTTCTTAAATATTGTGAACCACCCTGACATATAGAATAGAGCTAAATGTAGGGTTGAGATATGTTATGCTATGTTGGAAGGCAAAGTTGTGCTATGTTGGAAGGCATATAACATGCACAGGGTTTTGTTGAAGTGTTGGAGAGTAGGGATGCCTGCTGTTGCTGGTATAATGGGCAGATGTAAATATATGAGGGCGTAATTTCAGCTCCATGTTGGTACTTTATTGGCAGGACAAGATGATCAAGTGCTGCCAAATTGTGGAAGGAGTCACTTGCTGTCATGGTGAAAGCATGTGATAGCTGGAGTCATTCTATACCCAGCCCCCATTTTAGTAAGGATTGATGTGTGAACTCTGAGTGTGTGCCAGTATGTAAACAGCTCTCAAGTGTTGTCTGCTTGTTGTGATAGACACTGTCCATTGTTAGTAAGAAGGCTGGAGAGAGAAGGCAAAGGCAACTTTGGGATCTAGTCACTTTTTATTTTCATGCAGTGATGCTGTCACTTCAGTAGGCAAGGCTATAATTAAAATGCAGCTCTGTCTTGCAAATTGAATGGAAAAAAGGCAACTGAATGTTGTCATGGTTTACTAAAACAGTACTTGCAAATTGTATATGCGCCTGCTAAATTGTCATGACAATCTTGCTTTTGTGTGTGTGTGTGTTTGTCATAGCATATGACATGATTTTTTTCTTCATTATTATATACAGTATTTTCTCTAATCATTGTCAATGAGTGAGTCAAGAGTAACTGTTGGGGAATGTTTATTTTCATTTAGTGATAGTCATAGTCAAAGGTGTTACATTTTCAGATGTACTGCATATTTTTTCTGAACTAGAAGTAGCTGTACAGTGGTACCTCGCATAACGAATGCCTCGCACACTGAAAAACTCGCAAGACGAAAGCGTTTTTGTGATTTTTTCCAGTGACTCGCAAGACGAATTTTCTATGGCCGTGCTTCGCAAGACGAATTTTTTCTATGGCTGTGCTTCGCAAGACGAATTTTTAAAATTAAAAGTTGAAGTTTTGTGCTTGAAATTTTTGAAATCCTCAGTACAGTATGTATGCCTTTAAAGAGCACTTAATAAACACTTTGTAAACCAAATTTGACTTTGTTCTGACTTTTCTTGCCCATAGGAACGCATTAATTAAATTTCAATGCATTCCTATGGGAAAACGCGCTTCGCAAAATGAAAAACTCGCATAACGAAAGGACTCACGGAACGAATTAATTTCGTTATGCGAGGTACCACTGTATATTTGGTACATCTAGTACTGTCAGAGAATCAGGAAAGCATCTTATGGAAATAGTCATGCCATCAGTGTCCTGCCTGAAAGGAAATTTTGTAAAAGTTGTAGTGTTTCCTGGATTGTGTACCATCATTTGAATATGGTATAAGCACCCAGTTGGACTTAGTTTTCATGAACAGCAGATGAGTTGTTAAACCTGTTTGTGGGCTGTACCATTTGAAGCAAGGCCATCCACAAGGCCAACTGAAGTAGTTGCCTCAGGTAGCAGATTAGTGGAAGGAATGCCCATATCTGTTTCTCTACTTGCATCTACTGCTCATTTGTCTTCTACTCCCTCCATTGGAAAAGGAAGAGGGGCTAGAGAGAAAGAAGAAATGTGAAAGGGAGGAGAGTGCTGAGGTAGAACATTGGTGAATGGCAAGAGCAGTGGCTGACACATCATTGGGTAAAGGGGGCAGCATTTAGCATGCTGCCTCAGGCATCAGGAGGTCTTGAGCTGGCAGTGATGTGAAGATTGCAGGTGGGAATTCATGTGATTGAATGCTTCAACACAAACAGCTGCATTTGGAAAAATGATATGGCAAGGAGAAGGCTAAGGCTGTAAACCCATACACATGTACCTGGGAGTAAGTTCCATTGAAATCAGTAGGACTTACTTCTGAGTAGACATACACATGCTTGTGATGTAAATTAGAATCTTTCTTCCTGAAATGAAGTTTTCTGTATGATAATGTAGAAGGATATCCAAATTGCTGTGCTTCAAAATACCTTATTTCTAATGAGATTTACACGTGGTTTTTATGCCTTGGGGAATCACCTGTTTCCACCCTGCTGACTGGATATTCTTGCTCCTTATCTTGACAAGAGTGCAGATAGTGAGTTCATAGAAAGCTAAAAAGATAGATCCCTAAGAGCTCAATCCTATGCATATCTATTCAGAAGTAAGTCCCATTAGAGTCAATGGAGCCTACTCCCAGGGAAGTTTGACAGGAGTGGGCTGTTAATCTTTTATATTTTAATGGGGGGGGGAACGCCTAATGGAAGAGGTGTATGTTGGAGGGAAGTAAATTATTTCTGATCATCTCAGTTTACACACTGTCTAGCAGCTGAGACTTTCTAGTCTGCTTAAGGTCATCTTTTGACTCTTATTTCTGGAATGGAAACTTGCCTTTACCATCCCACTCTTTACCTGTCTCTTCCTTCTGATTCATTCACCACCTTCTCCCTCTTCCCACTGACTGACTGACTGTTCAGCAGATTGGTCACAACTATATTTGTCACGATAATCCTTTAGCTGTTTGGGGGTATTAAGGCTTCCATCCGAGTGTCCTCTCCTGTAGCTAAACAAACTCTTTGGGGTCCTTGAAACTCTTTCTAGTAAGTAAATAAAGTCTGAGTGGTATTCTGCCTGGCCCTGTCTGTCTTGGCAACATCCCTGCAGACTTGCTTATTGCCTTCTGCAATTAGAATTTATTGATAGCATCCAGTATAAGATCTCCTGACACATTCTCTTCTTCTGTCTACTGTTCCAGTGAGGAGTTTTCAATGTAGCTGTGATTCACAAGTGTTCACACCTGTACATGTTTTCTTGATAAGCTGAATTGTGTGTTGTTTTGCTCAACTGTGTTACAACTTTGAATTAAGGATTATTATAATGATTCTGCTCGCTCTTTCCTTTGACACGTTTTGATGATTTTATTTGTGGTTATAAACAAGAATGCTGAAGCTCAGAGTTATCTAGTTCAGTGGTTCTCATTTTCTGCCCCAACAGGGACGGCAGTCAGGGGAGCATGGCCAAGAATCGCCCTGTAGCCAGTCTCCTATGCTGTTCCCAAAACCAGGGGGAAGCATGAGCCTATAGTTGTCCAGCTGCTTAAGGGGATGAGAAGCAACCCCATTTTCTGCCCCAACAAGGACGGCAGTCAGGGGAGCTCAGGCAGGACGGCTGCAATCCTTTTCCTCACAACTTGTTTAAAAGTAAAGAAGGGGCCAACGTCCCGGGGGGAAAAAGTTTTGAAGGTCAGGTAAGCTGACCAAGAAAAAACCCAACCTACCATGACTAGAGACAAGGTCAGTCTGGGGAATCAAGGGAGCCCCTCCCCTTAGGAAGACTTTGTAACCTGACCTGCCTGCCTGAGAGGGAGGAGCTTCCCAGATGTCAAGGACTGACCCTGCCATGGAGACCACCAAGAAGGGGAATTCACAGGTAAGCTCAAATCTCCCCGTTTGACAATCCTAGGCTGCAATCCTACCCGCACTTACCCAGGAGTAAGTTCCATTTACTATCATTGTTAAAAGAATATATAGAGTAGCTTGTTAAAAGTACAGGTCTGCAACATTTCCCCAAATGCAGCCACATACTGTGGTAGCATCAAGTCTAATATATTAAAAATAAAATATTGAAATGAATGGGGACCCACCTGAAATTGGCTCGCGAACCACCTACTGGGTCCCTACCCACAGTTTGAGAAACTGCTCAAGTTTATTAGTTGTAAAGTGACTTCAGTCCAATGCTAGAACGGGTATGTGTGTGTGTGCGTGAGTGAGACTTTCTTCTGTTTGAGAAATAGGTAGTTAAAAGTTGGGAGACATTTCCCAGCAGTGGGGGGAGGGTTTTGATCCAGACAACATTGAATTACATTTTAAAAATCCATACTTTCTGCAACCCAGCAGTTTATTTTATTATGTATTAAATAAGGCACTGTATACAAAACAAAATTATACTTGGAGACCCTGTCATTGAGTTACTGGTATTCATGTACAGATGAATCTAACTTTTGTATTATTGTTTTGAAAAACTGGCATACTTGTGTATGACTTTTTGTGCCTTTGTTTTATATCTTAGTCTTTAATATGTACCTCTGAAACTTTATAAATGAGTAGCTAATTGTACAACTTAGAGAAGGACATAATTTGTAGTTAGGTGATGTGCTAAAGTAAATGCCAAGCACACCTGGCTGATGAGCTATACTGAAACAGTATCAACTCTCGCACACAGAGATCCTAAATAGCGTTCTTAAGGAAAGGCCATAGGAAAAATCAAGTATACAATGAAGGAATGTTTTGGCAGTAAACCTTCAAGGGTGCACCACTCCAAGGCAACAGAAAGCAAAAGCCAAAGGCTTCCTCAGTGGGTGATTCAGAAAATAGGTGCTATGTGCACTTTGAGCAGAACTCTTAAGGATGTAATCCATATAATCACTTGAACGTCATAACTGAGGAAGTATTCTGTGTACTAGGTCACTGAGTGAAACCTTTTTTTCTGTTATGTTTTGTGAGAAATTACATAGACTCTGCCCTAAGGAGTTTTCTTGAAATTCCAAGGGCACCTCAATAATCATTGCAAGTATGTTGTTTTGTTTTGGTTTTCTTTGTTGGTGTGGGGAAAACCTGTTTGTTTTTTGTTTCCCTGTCAAGGTAGTGCATACATCTAAGGTTCCAATCCTATCCAATTTTTCAGTGCTGGTGCTGATGTGCCTATGGGGTATGCACTGCTTCCTGTGTTGGGAATGCAATCATAGAGGCCTCCAACTGCATTGCAGTTGCACCGCTGCTGGAAAGTTGGATAGGATTGGACCCTAAGTTGCCTGCAAATATTTAAAATAATTTGATGCTATTTCATGTTGTGCTTTTCTGTGTAGGAGGAATTTCAACTTAGTGCCATGTCTGTATTTTTACTATTGATATAAACGTGATGTAATAATCATGAATTTAATTAAATCTTTTTTATTTTTTAGAAATTGTAACTTTGCTTTTGGTGTGATATTTAGAATTGGAAATGTCTCTCATGTTGGGGTGTTTGCATGTATTCTCCTAAAAGTGTGCTAATAAAAGTATTCTAACTAGTACTGTAGGATCTAGCTGTAGCTTGTTTTCTCAGCTCTAGAAAACCAGTAAAGATGGTCCTGTAAGCAAATACATCAGCAAGTCAGGACAAATATTTGTGAGCACGATTTTTTATCTCTGCTATCCCCTGCTTTTTTAAAATGGATGGAAGAGTTATGTTGTATTCATTGCATAGAAAGAGAGAAGCTACAGGTGGGGAGATTTTCCAAAAACCATGATGAATTTTGCAATGCTGCCTCTGCAAAATCTTCTGCAGGACTAGCTTTGCAGGAAGGTTAGTTAGTCTTTCTTTAGAAGGCTATCTGAATAATGAAAGACACTGGCATCTAATGTGCTTGTACATCATATGCAGCTTGATGTACAGAAGGTTATATGGTTCTATGTAAGTATGGAATTTGGTTTGGATACAGCAGGTGTGTCCAAAACCTTGCCCAGGGGCCGTTTGCGGCCCTTAGGGACCCCCAGTCAGGCCCGCAGGGAACCCCTAGTCTCTGGCCCACCAGAGATTTGCTGGAGCTTGTACTGGTCCAGTGTGACTGCTCTCAGGGCCAACTGTTCAACCTCTCATGCCATCTCAGGCCAAGGGTCCCCTCTGCTGCTTTCTGTTTCACACGTTTTCTAGGCCTTGAGCTATCACGAGACCTTCATTCATTCATATAAGTGCCATTTCTAATATATTCATTTATGTAAATTTATTAAAATTTTAAATATGTTCTTTTTTTTCCAGACACAGTGTCAGAGAGATGATGTGGCCTTCCTGCCAAAAAGTTTGAACACCCCTGGGATATAGGATAGAATATTCAGAGAAATTATCAGGTTTAGTTAAGGGTTAGAAACATGATTATTTTTAAGGCAGTGGTGTCCAAACTGTGCAAAGTGGTACCCTTGGGGGCTGCAGCAAATTCATAGGGGTGCTGCTGGATGTCCCTTGAGACCTTACCCGCTCTCCCAGGTGCTGCCATCTTGTACTGGCCAAGATTGCATGTGATTCAAGATGATGGTGCCTTGGAGAGCTGTGTAAATGTGCCTCTGCAACAGGGTGCTGTGACCACAGTAAGTTTGGGAAACCTCTGCCATAAGGTCATGAAAAGAGACTTTATAGTATTTGAAAACTGCCTGGTGAAAGCTCCAGGGTCATGGTTGTGGCATTTCAGTATCCTGTATAGTTTCCATCTCTATGAATAAGAGAAGCAGAATAAATTAAGCAAAATAAGTAAATAGGCTTAATTCATATAATTTAGACATCAGATATTGTTTGGTGTTTATTTAGAACCTAGTCTGAGGCTGCAGTTCTAGCCACACTTACCTGGGAGTAAGCTCTTTTGACAATAATGGGTCTTCTGAGTAGGCGTGCCTAGAATTCGCCTGTTACTTTAATGGGACTTGCTCTCAAACAGATGTGCATAGGATTGCAGTCCTTGTTTTAATCCTGATAATATACAAATGATGAGCATGTGGCTTTGAAGTTTTCCAGGTGTTGTGTACATGTAGCAGTTCCTCAACGTCCTGTACAGATGGAACATTGCTTGCTTGTATAGGTTTATAAAGCCCAACAGGCATGAGGTAGTTCTGTTGGTAGTTGGCTCCAGATTGAAAAGTACAGGTTGAGTCTCATTATTCACAAGAACTCATGTGGATGGCAAAAATCATACTAAAGCAAATCAATTTAAATAAAGTCCCTTTGCTCCAATGATTCAAAAACAGCCTTGCTGACCTTTGTGACAGAGACATTAGGCAGACAATCCATCAATCAGTCTCTCTCCAGGTGAGTCAATGATCCCTCCCTTCACCCAGAGCAAAGTCACTTTTCTTTCAAGTGGCTAAGGGGTCCTTTGCCTTGGAGAGAGAATCAGATGGCTGCCCTCTCTTGCATTAGCAAGGCTATTGTTAAACAACTGTTTTCCTTTAATTTAAAGGGCCCTTTTCATCAAGTTGAGATAGAAAAATCTGTGGATAATTAGGTTATACCTGCAATCCCTTGCATGACTCTACAATAGTAAGAAAAGCAGTTTTTAAAACTGTTATTTTTAAGGGATGCATTTTTCCCCTTCTCTAGGGATCAGCACATTCATTCTCATTTGCAGTGGCCATTCGTGTTGAGTCAAATACTTGTATAAAAAATCAGTGTATAACAAGGTTGCACCTGTACTCATTGCCGGTATGACTACTGAAACCTAAAAACCATGATATGTGAACATCCTCTGTGTTGACTTTGTGAGGTGAAGGTAGAGTTGGGGATAGCAAAAAATCTTGTGCAAGAAAGGTGTGACTGTCTGAAGTGCAGAAAGTCCTATTGTTTCTGTGGCAAGACAGTGGCTAACAGCACAATCTATGCATATCTACTCGGACATCTCACTATGTTCAGTGGGGTTTACTTGCAGGAAAGTATAAATAGGATTGCAGCCAAGTTTGTCAAATGATGTACAATGGAGATAAAGTATGCATTAAAAGCATTGAGAATTAGGTGGAGGAATAATGTTATTTTAAAATAAAGTCATTGAAATTCAAATAATGTTAAGGAGTATGTCATGAATAAAAGTCACATGCTTTGTAAATTTAAACTGAGAAAAGAGAACAGGATGAAACCAATTTTGCAAATAGATAAACTTCAAACATTGACTGACTTTCAATACCTTTTTGATGGTCCTCAAAATCTGTCTCTTTTAATGAAAATGAATTCCCATCTGAAATGTGTGACTGACTCCAATATGACAGCAGAGTTCTTGGTATCCTTGCAAAACCCATTTTAAGGATATAATGGATAAGAATATTGTCAGTGTCAAACTGGAATAGATCATCTTTGATAAGAGTAGTATCATTCTCAGTTGTTTTGTGTAAGATACAGGTAAAGAGGAGATGCTGGTTGCTGACACAAACAAGAGTAAACAAATTAGAAGCTTTTTGTTTCATGTTATTAATTCGATGTCAATAGTCTAACTGTATATTTGTATAACTTTACAGGTTTTGCAAAAGGCACCGGATAAAATCAAGCTCGGAAGTTCCGTCTGTTCCAAAAGATCTGCTGATAATGTCAGAGCTCGTTCTTCCACAGTTCATCTTTTGTCTTATTCAGTACTTAAGGGAAGGCTACAATGAACCAGGTATAGATAATATCAATTTTAATTGATGGTTTTTATTTTATTTCATTTATTTTAATTATTTTTATTTCAATAAAAACATTTTATTTTTAATTCAATTAAACTTAGACTCACAGATTCCTATGTTGAGTAACACTAGTAAGCAGTGCTTCATTAGTTTCTTTAACTTTTAGAAGGTTGACAACCTATTTTGTTTTCAAGGAAACTTTAAGGAACAGATGAGTTGCCACCAGTGTTTCCTCTATGCAGTTATATAACCGTGCATCTCTCAACCAAGTTCAGTTGACCTAGGTGACAGCAATGATGTGTTTACATCATGGCCGATTGCTGGGAAGATGCCACCATGCTGCATGGAAAGGCTCTGCACAGTGGTGTTGAATCTTAGCGGGAATACTGTCTGCTAATAGGTGTAATTATGTGATATGTGCATGTTGTGTGATATGTGATATGTTGTGTGATATGAGCATGTTGTAATATAATGCTAAAGTTATAGCATTATAACTTTATAATGCTATAAAGGGGGCAGGAGGTCTGGTCTACAGGGTAGAGAGCCTCTGTTAGCCTGAAGATAACATCAGAAAGTTGCCAGTTCGAGGACACCGACAGCTCCCTGAATGGCTGAGAATGGCGAGACCTTGAAGCAGCTGACAAGCCGAGCTGAGTGATTCCACCTGCTCTTGGTGTGAGCAAGAAGTGTCTTGGCTGCCCTCCATGTAAGAGATGGAGCTGCTTGTCAGCCTGTGTGGGAGAACTGGAGGCCAGAAGTGAGACCACACCAGGAAGATCCATTCTGAAATGTTGTTGGTTCTTGAAAGAGAGAAACTCTGTGATTGTAAAAATCCCCTGGAGGGATTTAGAAACGCCTGCCTATGTAAACCGCCTTGAGTAAAGGAGGAGTAATCCAATGACCAGAAAGGCAGTATATAAATACCTAGTTATTAGTTGTTGTTGTTGTTATTAAAGTTATATAGCAAAATTCTCTAGTTGTAGAACTCTGCTTGAAGAGGAGCTTTGTATATTTTGCAAAATGAGTAGTAAAACTCAATTGAAGAAAGCCTCAGAGGGTGTGTGATGCACACAGCTTCCTTGATTTCACAGGAAAGAATTGGAATGAGCATGGTGCATTGTATCTCTTTGAACAGAAGCACTGGTAGGAATAAGAGAGAACAACAACCGTAAGACTATGTTGTATATGTACTTGTATTAAAAATTCATGATGATGATTCATATAATCATTGATTGTATGCAGATATTTTAATCTTTGATTTAAAATTTTGGTTGTATGAACAGGCAAATTACTTGGCAACACAATAGCCAATGAAATTATGTAAAATAATAAGAAACAATTGAATGGCACCTTATTTGTTTTTTCCAGTTCTTGATCTACCGTCCGAAAAAGATCTTAATAAAGTTCTTCAGATATTGGAACCCCACATTTCATTTCTAGAAGAACTGACAAAAATGGGAGGAGCAATGCGTTCAGTCCTAACTCAGGTTTTGACAAATCAGCAGTTCTATAAAGATCTTAGTTCTGGTGAGTTGATGTCTTGTCTTTAAAGCAGTGCTTTCCAAACTCTTACAAGGGAGTTGGTGTGTGGGAAGGGGGAAAGCAGCAACACAAGCCCCAGGATCATGCTGCTGCCAGGGATGGGAAGGTTTTTTTTTACTTACCTGCAGCCAGCCCTGCATTCCTGAGGGGTCTGGGAGGGGTGCAGGGAGTCCTCCGCAGGGTTTCTCATGCCTGCAAAAGTGTAAGAAGGAAAAATAGGCACTTACGGTTTTTGTGAGGAAGTGCCCTTTTTCTTTTAAACACTTTTGTAGGTACCACCAAGATCCTGGTGATCTCTACCTTCCTTCACCCTGTCCCTTAAAGGGGCAATGGCCAGCGCTTCCCAGGCTGGTGGGTCGTGGAACCACTGCTTTAGAGGTTTTCCAGAATTAACCATATGTTCTATACTTTCAAAATCAATCTTGCCTGCCTGTTGCAGGGGGAATAGCAGACTAGCATTGTGAAGTGTTAAATTCTAATGTCTCTTCAGGGCTGTAGCAGTATAAGGGAAGGTGCCTGGATTCCATGCAACAAATGAATATTGGGTGCATTTGTTAAGTAGAAAAGCCCATTTCTTTCCTGCAGTGGTCCACTTACAGCCCAGTCCTAAGCTATACTGGCACAGCCAGTCCAAATGGCTTGCATTGCATCCAGTGCAGCTCAGGAAGCATCTGGAGGTCTCCTTGGGGTAAGGGGATATATTTTCCCTTACCCTGGGTAAAGCCCTAGCCACACCATGTGGCTTCTTGAATCTGTACCAACTGTATTGCTGATACAAATTTGGGAAGCTCTGTGTAGTGCTCCTTAGCCCAAGAAGAGGGTTTGGATGAAGTGTATGCCACCGACACCGATCCCACTCCCACCTGGGCGACCTTAACTGTGCTAGCCGGCACTGGAATGGGATGCGGCACCGGCAGGCTGGTGTGGGCTGTTGGCTTGCAAGTAGCCGCAAATGTGCTTCATGGTACATTTATGACACTCTGAGCCGGTCCAGTATAGGGATGACTGTGCTGGCTCAACGAAGAGTTAGGATTGTGCTGTTAATTGTACTTCATTAGTAGAGTTTTAAAAACTTGTTTCGCATAATAAGGTTTGTGTTGATCCCTAGAATGATGTGGAATATTTCAAATATATTTAAGGTGGTGGAGAAAATGCATGTGCAAAGAAGAGCCATGAAAAGTACCTTACAGCTCTGAAAGGTTCTGGACTGACATTTCCTGAAGATAAGCTTGTGAGTGGAGTGCAGGAACAAGCAGCTGGAGCCAGCACTTCAGTAGCTCAAGGTTTGTGTCAATTGTGTTTTTAGAATTAAGAATGAAAACATTTTGTAGGATGAATTTACTGGGTATTATAGAATGTATCAGTTTATGTGGTGGTGTAAAGGATGAGTATGAAATGGGGGAGAAACATAAATTGAATCGCTTATTCAGTTTCCAGAATTTGGGGGGGAAGGGATGATGATGGCAAAGCTTCAATGGTTATATAATGGAATTGGATTACTATAGTAGCATAAAATCTCCTCACTAGTCTAAATTTTGAATGACTGAGTAGTCATAGATCAAGATAGCAGTCGTTGGTTATAATACCAAATAGTAAGCATTATTTCCTCAAGTACTGTGTTTATGTCTTGTACTTTCAGTACAAAATAGTCTCAGGGTGGCAATTGCAGATGCATATATTTTCGAAAAAACCATAACAGTTTCTTTGAGATAATGTCGTCTAATGCAACTTTACTTGAATAATTAATGTTTAATTCAAAGGGCAATCCTAATGGTGCGCCCCGCTGGCATAAGTCCCTTACATCAGCCAAGGAGTGTCACAAGCATGTTTGTGCCTCCGTGAGAGCAGGTCAGGCTGGCACGAGGATGCGCGCTGGCCTCCCTGTACTTAATCCAGTCATGTAGGTGATAGGTTTGCACCAGCCAAGGGCGGCTGGTGCGGGGGTTGGGGAGGGTAGCAGGAGGGCATGACATGGCATTTCATGGGGGGGGGAGGGTGGACCAGTGAGCGGACCAGGCCTGGGAGGGGAGTGGGACTGGACTGGGTGACCTAGGGTGTACCTTAACCCCCGTCCTGAGCAGCCCAGCAGCAGCGATTTTGCTGGCAGAGGTTTGAGTAACCCCATTGGGATGGCTGCTGCGTGACCCGGGGTAAGGAGAAATAAATCTCCTTATTCCGAGTTGTGTGGCAGCCATCTCCTTCCCTGTGCTGAATACAGCGCAAGCTAATTGGCTTCCCTGTTCCAGTGCAGGATAAGATTGGGATGCCTGGCTAGTATGGACATGTGGAATTTGTTTTTGAAAGTAATACTCTGGAATGATTCATTTTCCCAGATATGCATGAATTTAAAAGAATATTTTAATTTCACAAGGTTTTGCAGGTGCTACATCAGCTTCAGGGCAAGGTGACTCTTCAGATGAGGTAAGCTGTCTTCAGAAGTAAAATGGAATATAATGGTATGTGACATGCCTTTAAATAGTCTGAGCCTCATCTTGCCTGTCGTTGCTAACAAGTAGAACGCTTGCTTAATGGGCTGTAATCTCTTAGGTGGGAACTACATCTCTTATGTGTTCTCAGGGTCAGTTCCTCTCAGTTTTCTCCCACTAGGAGAGTTGTTGCTAATACTGCTGTCACTGAACTAATTTTAGCAACACCAGGAATCACAGTGTAGATAGCAACTTCTAGAAATATGCCAGCTCACTACTGTGTCAATTTCACTTGCTCTGAGCAAGGTTTAAACTAGTGTTATGCTAAAAAGGTTGTGTGCGTCCTTGTATCTCATTTGTGCAGCAAGACTAGTGTTGCCAATAATGAGTTTTCCCTCATAGGCTCCTTTACCTATTTATTGGTAGGAAAGTGCTATTTCCCTCCAGAATTCACCATGCTAGGCAAGTAATAGTTCTTTTTATAGGATGCATGCAATGTAAGATAGCAATAGAAAAAGATCTGACTTGTTAGATACACTTAATTTTCTGAAATCAACAGTTCCCAGAACAAGAGGTGGGCTTTCCTAAAGCACATTAGTTGCTGGATCAGCTTCTTCCTGATATCCTCGTATTCTGTAAATAGTCTGGTGCAGGAATGAAAAAAGAGGAAGAAGCAAGGGAAAGGAAACTGCTGAAGCTGCAGGCTACTGCTGGCTCCAGTCAGGAACTGGACTTTTGCCTGCTGAACAGGAAAGATTTTGATACTGTATTCCCTTCATGTGCAAGCAACCAGACACATTGTGCTGAGTTCTCTTTGCCTGGTTCTGCACTTGGTTCTTAATATCTCTGTAGATGTTATTGTGACAGAGAATAGGCCTTTTTATTTTTACTAGTCCTTTCTTTAATTATACCGAATCTTTCTCCGAATGTCTAAGCTCCCAAGGCAGCAACTTATGTTGTTGTGCCCTTAAAAGTAACCTGATGTACACAGCTAGTGAAACTTTCCTTGGCGTTGAGTTAAGTGTTGTGAAGAATTTCACCTGCGCAAGTTCTGCATGCCTGACTGCTGTAAAAGTAGCAGAAGATTCAGCCTATAAAAGAATGGTAACCCTGTTTGAAAACAGCAGTTTGAAACCATTAGCTGTCCCATAAAGGGCTGTCCCATAAAGGATTTTGAACTTGTATTTTGTTCTTGTTCACCTTCAGAAGATGAAAGTACCAGTGCCTTTTTCAGACTAGTTGTCTAATGTGACTGTGGAAAGAGAACATGCTAAATGTTTACAGCATAGCATCTCTTCTGATAGCTGTATGCTAGTGTTTCTTATGCATTTATTAGAGCCCTTTATGGGACAGGGAACCATTTATTTATTTTGCTGTGCAAACCACTTTGTGAATTGTTTTGTTGAAAAAAGGTATAAAAATATTCTTAATAGTAACACTTTTCTGGTCTGCTCTAAATTGAATTTATACAACTGTAGATAGGGTAAATGTGTTTATAGCCACAACAATTTATTGAATGGTTGTCTTTAGTGCCCGGTGAAAAGCAGTATCTGTTGTACTCTCAGTTCTTTTTATAAGCTAATATTTTTCAGAAGTGCTGCTGCTGTACTTTGACAATTTTGGAAACATAGCAGCTATTAAAAAGAACAAAATGTAATAGAGGGTGAAGTTCATTCCCTGCTCCTTCTGATTGTACAGTTTATTGTGTGGGAAGGAATATGTTTTTTCATGGTTTAGACAGGGATCAGATATTTCTCTGGGTAGAATGAGACTGAAGGGCAAAGCATCTTGGCTTACAGTTTCTGATGTTGGAAAGGGGAGACATGGAATAATTTCATTGCAAGATGCGCAGCTGGAAGACTTTAAAAAAGAGAATTTTGTGACAGAGGGAATGTCAGAGAAGGTAACTGGAGAAGGCCAGCTTACCAAGAGGAATATTGCTAGTAGCTAGTATTCACGCAACCCTGCCTGCTCCCCACTTTCTTTTTTTATGGAAAATGCGGCTGCATGGGGGACAGCGGCTCATAGTTCTTTCCATTTCTACCATCCTAGGCTAAAGAGACCAGAAAGAGGGAGGCCATCTAGGAGAACTCCTCTCCCAAGAGAGCACATAGCCTCAGGGGTTCTTATTAAAAATCAAATTGCAGTAGTGCCCTCAAGCAGTCGAGCATGACAGCTCACTGAATTACCCATGAACATGGACTAGGCAGGCAAATAGTCAAAATATATCTAGTTTATTAAAAATCCAAAATAAAAAATTTGAAAAATGGGGGGGGGATTAAAAAAGTACAAGTGGGCTAATAGAAAATGCCTGAAGTTGGCTGGATGGACACCAAGGAGCTTGGCCAAATTTGGATACAATTAGTAATACCCAGCAGACGGGAACCTGCTTAAGAGCAAAGCACACAGAACCCCTGTGCTGCAGACTGGCTTGTAGTGCAAAGAGAAAACAAAGCAAAATTAAGTCCCTAAGGACCCAATCCGTTCAAGTCAAGTGCTGGCAGTACACTTGTAAAAGTGATGTAAGGCACTTCACTGCTGGCACTCAACACGCAGCACTGATCCTGAGGCCAATGCCAGTTGGTGCTGGGACTCGGGAGCAGCAGATAGTATGTTTCTCCACCTGCTGGTGGAGTGGTTTTTGGGGCGGGGAAGGGCGGAACTGGGCCCATCCTGAAACTTCTAGGAGAGGTCACCGAAGCTGTGCTGTGATCGCCTGCGGAGGCTCTTCTGAGGCCCATGTAGGCTGTGTGCCTACATGAAAGGCCTACACTGGCCTCAGAAAGGCCCCTGAACGTTTTGGAGGGTGAAATGGAAGTCACTTTCTGATGGTTTCGGAGGCCTCAGAAAGGCCTCCAGAGGTCCTAGAAGGGCACTTATGGTTTTCACAGATAATGAGGGTTCACCTGGTAGCAACCAAGGATGTCATGCAACACATTGTTGAACAGAGAGCTTCGAATCATGTTTGGATTGTGATCTTTGACTATCTTACACATGTGATTAGCCAAACTGAACAATTCTGACAATTTTCCTGTGTCAGATGGGTTGACTTCTGTGGCACTCCTTCCTCCTTCACATTCTTTTGTGTCGTTAGTTCTTCATTTGTTAATTCTTCTCCATGTGAAGTCAAAATATGCTTAACATTGTCATCATTAGCCTCTTTGAAGCCTGCTTGATTTGCAAGCTGCACACTTGTCTTGTGAAGGTCTGCAAGCACATCCTGGAAGCTACGGCATTCGCGAACCACTCTGGGTAGCAGATTTTCCCAAACTATGTATGCATAATGATTATTGGTAGCAGCAAAACCATACTGTAATTTGATAAGAACTATGTGAATCTCTCTGCTGAAGAATGTAATGTAAAATAAAGTTTGCATTTTGAAAGTATATTGGGTTTAATTTGCTACCATAACCAGCTGTTTCCAGGGTTCTTGGTTTCTATCATCTTTCAAAAACATAATTTCAAACTCTTCCCCTGTTGCAGGAGGACCAGGACGGTGGCCCAGGTGTGGGAAAGCGCAAGAGGGTGAAACTAAGCAGCAGCACCAAAGGTACACGGCAGATTCTTTTTCAGATACTTTGTGTTTTGAAACCAAAACTAATCCATTTTTGGCTACCATTGGCAGTATGTAATAGGAGCATGCAGAAAGAAAGACAGATTAGAAATATGCTGATAGGAAATGTTTTCCCAAAGAAATTTGTAGTCCTTACAGTTTTCTGCTAATTATATTAGTGCTTTTTAGATGGCTGGTATATTTCTGGAAAATGAAATGACATTTGAGTGCACACTGAATAATTTCCTGAATATTTAAGTTCAAGCCTGCCAAAGAGTCATAAGTTCTGGAACATGTAGGAAAATGTATAGAAGTTGAGAGAATATGTTTAAGTGTGAGCAAGTGAGGATCGTCAGTAAAGGATTTGGGCATAATACTTTCGCAAGTAGCTATATGGCCAGATTCCCATAAGGCATAACAGATTCCTTTTTCCATCATCTCCCCCAAACATACAGTCAGTTCTCTTTATATGCAAATTTGCTATCTACGAGGGGCAGAATTGCCACCTACCTCTTGTAATCTGCTACTCCGTTTTCGTTATCCGCTAATACTGTGCTGGTGCTGCATCAAATGGGCATTGGTATTGACCCATGGGGAATTGTTGGACACATTTGTGCCCACTTCCAGACTTGCCCTACTATCTTGGGCACCATCTTGGGGACCAGTAGAAGCTTCACAATCCTGATAAGACACTGATGTTGAGAGGGTCTCTGGTAGGCTATCTGAGGGCTGCCGTGGGGCTGGGCAAACCAAGGGAAGGAGCCAAGAGAACGTGGAGGATGACAGGTGAAGCAATCCTCTCCTCACTGCTGAACACTGAGACCTTGTTAGGCCAGCAATCTTCAACAAGTCAAGGGATAGCCAGCATGGAGAAATTGCCATCACCATCAACACAACCTTCAATGCATCAAGGGATATCCAGCGTGGATGAGGAAACATCAGATGCTGGAGATGTAGATGAGCCCTTGCTATCACTCAGTCTTATAGACTTCAAGTTCAGGTTTATAAAATTCATGCAGTGTATGGTGAAGAGGGTTCCCTGGAACCTAACCCCATTTTTTCAGTAGACTGAATGTTTCAGTATCTTCTAGTTCATTATCCACTAGGTTTCCAGGAACCCAACCCTAGTGGATAACAAGAACTGACTGTATCTGTGGGTATTCAGTGCTCTAGGAGACTGATATGGGACAGGAACGCGTGTGCACACCTTCTGTATCCCTATTTAGACTTCCCTTTTGCTGAGTCAAGGCAAGGCATAAGCTCTGAGTGTTAATTGACTGATTTGAGGGGGGAGGACTCGAGGGATATGGACACTGGGTTCCCTGGTGCATAAGCAAGTTTCCTGCTGATTTCTCCTCTTCTTGGAGATCCTGGGAAAATGGACACTCTTCTTCCAGGCAGTCATGGAACTCCAATTTACATTTGAAAGTGGAAAGCTATGTGTGATACATCACCTAGAACTCTTGTCAATAAGGAGAATGTGACAGCTGCTATGTACACAGAGAGCTGTCATTTAGATAAAAAAAATCTTTCTCAGAGTTCTTGCTTGTGACAAGTGGCTACATTAAGGGTGTGATGAGCTTGTCAGTGAAATGAAATCCAAAACTGTGGAGCAGCCACTGAGGATCCTTTGCTCCGCAACCTTTTTATTTACATATGGTACAGTATATAGATCAAGTTGTATTAATATAAGGTGTTCTGAGAAATTAACCCGAGAGATTCCCAAACATTACAAGAGAGTTTGGACCTCCATAAGTAGTTGCAGGGGGGATGCGGGGGTGGCGGTGATGGCACTTCCAGGATTGTGCAGGCATTGTGAAAACGTGTTTTTCCACGCACCTGGGAGTTATGTGGGTCTGCCCACACCTCCCCCTGCAGGCCTCCCTGCGCCTCAGAATGGCTCCCTGATGCAATCACAACTCACTTCTGTTTTTACGATGAACACCCTCCAGAGGCTGGTGCTATTCCTAGGTATGTGGAAACCCTAATTTTTTTCAGTGGTGTGATCCTGGAAGTACAGTTGCCACCACTGCGACATTGCCATCCCCCCCCCCCCCCCGAGGTGGGTAGCAAATATTTCCCACTGACTGGGACATTGCAATGCCTCAGTTTGGGACCTTTGAGTCAGCCTCTTTAGAAAATGGGCGATGGAGTTGATGGTTCTACAACAGTTGAAGATTTTAAGGGACAACATTGTGTATAACTCAAAGGCATGAATGATGGCTATCTGAAAGAAGAAAGGGTTGTAATATAGTCAACAGA
Organism: Tiliqua scincoides; assembly: GCF_035046505.1. Lineage (NCBI taxonomy): Eukaryota > Metazoa > Chordata > Lepidosauria > Squamata > Scincidae > Tiliqua > Tiliqua scincoides. The sequence goes on from NC_089821.1 coordinate 104,973,299, forward strand.
TGACTGGTGAAATGAGAACATTGTTCTAATGTTCTGTCTCATTGTTATCACCCTTCCTCTGATTTTATTACTCATTTTTGTACAGATCAATCCATCATGGATGTTTTGAAGCATAAATGTTTTCTAGAGGAATTATTGTTTTGGACAATAAAATATGAATTTCCCCAGAAGATGGTAACTTTCTTACTCAATATGCTTCCAGATCAAGATTATAAGGTATTTATGTGCTTTGTTTTCTCTCTCTTTGTGTGTGTGTGTGTGTGTGGGGGGGGGGGGGGTCCTAACACTTACTATTGTAGTTCTGTATACTACAACTTTTGGTGGCATAGAAGAATTGTCATGTTAAGAAGAAACCAATCCCAGTGTATTTAAACATAGTGATTCCTGTGTTACTTATTTTGAAATACACTAAGGCCCAAATCCTAACCAACTTTCCAGCAATAGCATAGCTGTGTCAATGGGACTCGTGCTGCATCCTGCTGTTGGGTGGCAGTCAGGGAGGCTTCCTCAAGGTAAGGGAATGTGTATTCCCTTACCTCAGTGCTGCATTGCCCTTATGTCAGTGCTGGAAAGTGGGTTAGGATTGCATTCTAAGTGGGTTAGATGTTACAGGTTCAAAACCCATACCAGTTACTACTACTAACATATATGCCATGATTGAGGGAGTGCCACAGGCATGACTTGTGCTTTCCCATTGGTGAATGTGAAGTAGTATTCAGTATTTATTGTTCTTTGTCTTCCATAGCTGGCAGTGGGGACTAGCTGAATCTCTGCTTCTGTGAATTTAATCTATAAAACTTTTAATTGCTTGTGGAAGTCATAAGAAAAAGACAAGCTTCTAGAATTTTTTAATGGTATCTGAGTGGTTTGGATGGTATATGAAGCTCATTTAAAGACTTCATTAACAGTTTAACCAACTCAGTTATGGTAAGAGTAAGTTACCCAAACATTTGGTTCTCATCTGCAGAACTTTAAATACATTGGAATTAATAAACTTAACAGTCACAGGGCCTCTGAGAGGAATTTTATCAGGGGGCACAAAGTTTCTTTGGGCCCCTTTGCAAAGGGGGAGGGGTGAAACAGTGGGGGAGGGTGATGACGGGCAAGCAGAATGCAGGTAGGGAGGGGCAAAACAGGATGGAGGGAGGGTAGAGACTGCTGGAAAAGTCTTCTGAGCCCTGGTCTACCCATCCAGGTGGCATCGGCAACTAGATACAGTAATACCCAACACACTCCTAAGCATTTATGAATTGCAAGTAGTTGCAGCTGCATGCTTGTGGTAGTGTTCCTAGCATGCCATGCAGGCAACAAGTCTGAGTAGATAGGAAAACGCAAGATCCCAGGAGATTTCTGGGCCCCTCCTTTGGCTCCTGGGCCCCCTATTTGACCCTGGGACTGGGTACAAATGACCCCCTTTACCTCCCCCCCCCGGGCTCTGAACAGCCATATAGAGTTTTGCATGCCCAAGCCCACTTAAACCATTGGAGTCGGGCTGCAGCCAGTATACTTGAAAACTGAAAAACAAGTGTGCTCCCATATTGTGATATGCAGTATCCCATCCTATGCACTTCTTGCTGGATCAGGAAGTCTTAGGACTGGACTGTTAAAATGTTGAGACTGTGAAAAAACACTGTTCCAATTTTAAGGGACAGGCACTCAAGAGAGGCCTCTGATGTTTCGTTCTGAGATTTTGCTTCATTTAATAGAACCCTTCTTATTCAAATTATTTCTTCTAATTGTACTACATGCCATCCTAGTCTTGATTATGTACAACTGCAGGATTTATTATTTTAAATATTTGTTTCCTTGTAGGACTTATAATTTACTATTTTCATACATTTGTTTTATACCTTGCAGATTGCTTTTACTAAAACTTTTGTGCAACATTATGCTTTTATTATGAAAACACTGAAGAAAAGCCATGAATCTGATACCATGTCTAATAGAATTGTACATATTAGTGTCCAGCTGTTCAGCAATGAGGAGCTGGCCCGTCAAGTGACAGAAGAATGCCAGCTGCTTGATATTATGGTTACTGTCCTGCTGTACATGATGGAGAGTTGCCTTATTAAAAGTGAGCTGCAAGGTGCGTTGAATTTAGGTTTTTCAGTTGTGTGCTGGATTGAAGCTGTTGTCATTCCATTCTGTCTCTTCTTGGGCAGCAAATGAACTTTAAAGCACCCTTGCAAATAAATCCACAAAATGTATTAACCCACTGATATGTAGTCATTTGCAACCTAGAAAAAAGAACATCAATTTTTTATAAACTTCCCTGCCTAATTGGTTTAGAGGCAGATTGTGCTTGCTGAAGGAGGTCAGGTGAGTGGCAATTTCTAGAGGCTGATGAGCCAAACTATGTTATATGCAACCATGTAATGTGTAGTTGCAGCAAAGGGAGCGACTTAACCCTTTCCCTCATGCCATTTCTTTTGCTTAAAATTTCCCTCACCCTGCCAGGGAAAACCTGTCATTCCTTTACTGAAACTTGCAGCCTTGAATGTAACTGTAGTTTGGAACCAGAACCTGATTTGAATCTTCTGAGTCCTGAATGTTCTTGCAAACTTGAATACATGAAAGTCCCCCCACCCATAGGATTGCAAAACCTGCAGTCATGAACTGGAAGTGGGTCCGGATTGTCCATGGCTTGGGGAGCCTTGCGGAGGCTTCTGCTGGGCTCCCTGCACCTCTGGGAGGCTGCTTCCGCCTCCTGTAAGTACAAGAGATTCCCCTGGCAGTGGCGTGAGCCAGGGGATTGCATCACTGCATCTCCTCCCTCCCTGCCCCTTAAAGGGGCAAAGGCAGAGGTCCTCAGACTTGGGTGTTGTGACTCCTCAGTTGGAGAATCTCTGCTATGTGTAGAAGCTTTGATCACTGAAGTGCAAAGAGTAGGTGTGGTTAGGGTATACACGTACTACATGTACCACATGTTCATGTGGTTAGGGTGTCTTAACATGTACTAGTCTACATTTGTATCTTAACATTTTTATTTTTATTCTAGATGAGGAAAACAGTTTACATGTAGTAGTGAACTGTGGGGAAGCATTACTAAAGAACAATACTTACTGGCCACTTGTCAGTGACTTCATTAATATCCTTTCACACCAGAGTGTGGCTAAGAAATTCTTGGAAGATCATAGGCTGTTAGTAACGTGGATGAACTTTGTATCATTCTTTCAAGGTATGTGACCTTTAGTGTTCATTAACTACATACACTAAATTTGTCTGGGTCAAGACAATGTGGTGAAAATTGACAAATAATTACAAATGATCCAAATATTTGCTTACCATAAAATTCTTAAAATGTTCATTTTAAACACTATAATTTAGTACTAAAGGTGGCTTTCTTCTAATTGGGGTCTCCATTTCTGTATTGGGTTAGAAAGAAAAGTCCAACAACTTGTTTCAAAATTATTGTGTATTCAAGAAGAAATTTTGAAAATGATTTAAACGGTTCTGGAGGATACAACTCTCATTGTTAGCAATCTAATACTGCTATTATAAGTTGTTTAAAAGATCAGTTTACAAAATCTTGCATTTAAAGTTATTTGATGCTGCCTTATGAGTAGTTGAAGTTTTGCTCAGGGTAATGTGCCAGCTAAATAGGAGTCCTACAACACAGTCTTATGCATGTTTACTCATAAGTAAGTCCTATTGTATTCAATGGGGCTTGTATTCAGGTAAGTGTGTGTTGGATTGTATTCAATGGGGCTTGCATTCAGGTAAGTGTGTGTTGGACTGTGGTGTTGGTAGCTTTGGAAATGGGCCCTGCAATTGTGACTCCCTCCTTTCTGGTCTAAGGATACAGTGCTGCTGATCTGAACAGCAGTTAAGGCTAGCCAGACTTTTCCACTCTATTAGGATTCTGTCGGAAATTTTGAGGCATACGTCTAAATCAGAACTCCATGGGTGTATACAATATCTCAAGGGGAGGATACAGAAGATGGCAGTGTGGGACTTCTGATGAGAACCCACAGTGGCCCTCAGGGTTCCGTATTGTCCCCTATGCTATTTAACATCCCCATGAAAGGTAGTGTAAAGATTAGGGCCACGTTGTGACCAATGTACAGATGTCAGCAAGCTCTATCTCACTGTGTCATCTGATCCCAGGTAGTCAGTGGAAGTCCTCAGTTTAAGTTTGGAGGCAATGGTGAACTGGATATGAACTAACAAGACGAAGCTTAATCTGTACAAGACAGAGGTGTTGATGGTCATATGAAAGCTGATCTTGGGTTGGAAGTTCAGTCTGTTCTCGATGGAGAATGTTCCATCTGAGAGAGTGTGACACTTGGGAGTGCTCCTGGATCTGAACCTGCTTCTAGAGGGGCTAGTGTCAGTTCTGGTGAGAAGTGCTTTTGCACATTCCCACCATGCATCAGCTACATTTTTCCTACGGAATCCCGACTGGGCCATAGTTGTTGTTGGTTTGGTCATAGATGGGCTATTGTAACATGATCCCTGCAGGGGTACCTTTGAAGAGTATTTGGAAGCAAGTGCTGGAGTTGAATGGTGTGGCCAGATTGCAGATGAGAGCCATTTGGGGGAGCATATTATTCCCATCCTGCAGGAGTTACACTGGCTTCCCAGTTATCTCTCGGTCTGTTTTAAAGTGCTAGTTCTTACCTCTTAAGAACCAACTTTTGCTGCATTGAGAATACCTGCCCGTTTAAATCTTCTAAGGAGGTCTTACTTGTCATTCCGTCACTAAATAAGATTAAGTTGGTGTGTGTGCATAGCAGAGTTTTTGTGTCCCCTTGATTTGGAACTCCCTGCAGTAGGTGGTGTGGGAGGCCCCCCTCAACCTTTAAGACATAACTGGAGACCTATTTATTTTGCCAGACATTTGGGCTGTCGGTGAAGAATGTTTCCTGCTTATGATTGTACTATAGTTGGGTTCAGTTTGAGTTTTATTGAATTATTTGTATCGTTTTAAGCACTTTTTATTAGCCTCTTTGATGTCAATTAAGATGAATGATGGAACATAAGAACAGCTCCACTGGATCAGGCCATAGGCCCATCTAGTCCAGCTTCCTGTATCTCACAGCGGCCCACCAAATGCTCCAGGGAGCACACCAGATAACAAGAGACCTGCATCCTGGTGCCCTCCCTTGATAAATAGGTAGATAGATAAATAAATAACTCCTGGGTTTGAGACTGAGCTGGTCAGTCCTTAAGGCTGCACTATTAGTCATGTCGTTTATCCAGCATGCTTGGTTTTCTTGTGCAGGGGCCTGATGGACAAGTTAGCACCGATATGATAGAGGCCATCATGCACAATCCCTGTTGGGGAGCTTTCCCTCTATATATGTGTGTACCAGCACCCCCCCCCCAAGTTCCTCAGACCAGAGATGGAGGGTGTAGAGAGCAGATGGATGAAGGAGGACTATTCTCCACTGTGGCAGCTGCTCCCTCATAATCTTCCTATAGGCATCCTGTGAATGGAAGCAGCCTCCACAGCAGTCCATTTTCTTTTTCAGGCTACCATTTTAAAATTTCCAGATGCCCTGGCCCCAATGCTGCATCGGGGTGGGGCATTCAGGAATTTTAAAATGACCGGTGCCAGGAAGGAAGAGGACCGCTATGGCTGCTGCTCCTTTCTCCATGGTCTGGTAAGCAATGAAAAGCTTATTGGATGATGTGGGGGGAGGGAAGCAGTGACCAGGTGGCACACAACCAGGTGCGAATGTGGGCCCTAGGCACCTTCCTGATGAGGCTCAGTCTATGCTGCTGATCCTGCTCATAGGGACTGTGGCTTTAATCCTAATTCCCCACCTTGGAACTGATTTGCCTCAGTGTATGAACAAGTTACGTAGGGAAAAACGCTTCCACTAGTGCCAGTATAAGTACAGGTGTGGAATCTCCCATGGATAGTTGGAACCCACTGTGGATAGCTGAAACTGCGGATATGGACGAACACCCATTCCGTATCTGCCCCCCTCCAGAGCCAAGGGGAGCTCAGCTCCCTAACCTCTGGATGGGAGTCTGAGCTGAGCAGAGGCCAAGGACATCCATCCCCAGCTTCTGCTGAGCTCAGACAGAGCTCAGAAACGGAAAACACATGACTTTGAGCTTCTACGTGAAGCCGGAAATGTCATTTTTAATGCCTGATAGGCCATTATAATACCATATAATAGTGTTTCTCAAACTGTGGGTCAGGACCCACTAGGTGGGTCTCAAGCCAATTTCAGGTGAGCCCCATATGTTTCAGTATTTTATTTTTAATATATTAAACTTGATGCTACCATGAGATGTGACTGAATTTGGGAAAATGTTACAGACCTATACTTTTAACAAACTACTATGTATATTCTTTTAACAATGATAATAATTGGGACTTACTCCTGGGTAATTGTGGATAGGATTGCAGCCTAGGATTGTTAAAAATCTTCCTGCTTGATGTCACTTCTGGTCATGACATCACTTCCGGTGGGCCCTGACAGATTCTCATTCTAAAAAGTGGGTCCTGGTGCTAAATCTGTTGGAACCACTGCCTTATAAGGCATTTAAAATGTCACTTCCGGCTTCTCTGTGAAACCGAAAGTCACGTGTTTTTAGCTTCTGAGCTTGGCAGAGGCCAGGGACAGATGTCCTCGACTTCTGTTGAGTTCAGAGGCCCCTCCAAAGGCAAGGGGTACACAAGCTGGGGGAGGGCCTGGATCCATTCCATGGATAAGTGAATCTATAGATACAGGATCTGCAGATATGGGGTGGCCCCTGTATAGTCCTTAGAGAGACACAACAGAGGTGTTTGACATTAGCCTCTGAAACTGCCAAATAAAACCACTGGATGTTTGCATTGGCCTTGAAAACGCCACCATGCAGGCTGTCAGTTTAACTAGATGGGGTTCAGATGATTGGCTAATTTTTCTTTGGACTGGGTGTGTGTGTGTGTGTGTTTGATGTTGCTGCACAGGCAAAATCTGAATGGGGCTGAATCATATGAAGAGGTACTGACTACAGTTACCTCTGGGACCACAGAGCTTTGAATAAATGTCAGAAATCCTAGAACTAATGCACACCTGGATCAATGTACAGTGATAGTAAAAATCATGGCATGATGGGAAAATAGCCATCTGAATCCATCTTAGGGGCTTGAAATCTTTCTTTGTACATGGAGAGTCGTACAGTCCAGACCTTAACTTTAGAAATTGCTGTACGTGTTGGCCCCAATAAATGCTTTGCGCACTAATTAGTAATATTTGCTCTATGGAGAGTGTATTGGGGTCACAATATACTCTTATGTTGCTGTTCTTGCATTGCTTTACACATGGAGTTGAATATCTATGTACACTGAAAAATTTAACAAGCCCTTTAAACTGACATCCAGAATTGCTTTCTTAGCCCTGTGTAGACTTTGCACTACATACCTTCTGCTCAACCACTGCACCTATTGCTTTAATGGCAAACTGACATTTGTAATTAGGTGTTTGGCTAAATGTCTGGTCATCTACTGAAATCTAAACTTTTTCTATGCTCTGTCTTCACAGTTGATCATACCTTATATACAGGGTGAGAAAGGTCAAGTGCTATTTAGCTGTAACGTTGTACAACTTTATCTCAATCTTCTAAGGTATGAATTTAAACAAGAGAGAACTTAATGAGCATGTTGAGTTTGAATCCCAAACTTATTATGCTGCTTTTGCTGCTGAACTTGAGGCCTGTGCCCAGCCAATGTGGGGGCTACTATCACACTGCAAAGTCAGGGTGAGTTGAGCTTTTTTTTTCTACTCTGTTTGTTCAGTGATTGATGATGGTTTGATGATAAGAACATTTACTAATAGAAGGATGTGCTATGTGATACACGTGCCAAAGCCTATTATGCCAAATTATGTTTCATTTTGATTATTCTTAATAAAGGTATTAGCAGAATGTGGCTTTTGACTTTTGCATATTTACCAACTTGAATACCTACAGTTGTTATAATATTCTTGCAGTCTTTGATGATCCCCAACTCATTTGGTTTAAATAACTGGACAAAAGGACATTCATCAGTAAGATGCAACTGTAGAAAAACTGAACTCAGAAGTGTAAGATTATGGCAACAGTAACTATTCCCTACAGACAACCATACAGCTTTGATCTATAGGAAAGTCAGTAGCAAAAAGGCAGATTATGAAAAGGCTGTAACCTGTAGTGTGGATATGGTGCTATAGCACTCCTGTGCTTTTTCCAAGTGTCTTGATCCAAGTATTTCAAAATCAGAAGTTATTCAAGTATTACTTGATCAAGTAATACTTGATCCAAGTATTTCAAAATGCACCTTTGTCCTTCGTGCATTCACTGGGGTCAGCAAAATCTGTGCACCAGCCAGGGTGAATCAATTAAAGATGGCATTACCCTCCTTTGCCGTAGGTGCTAGTATTGTCTTTCCTATTATTCATACTATTCTGGCATTTTCTATTTACAGTTTTTGCTTTATTAGAACATATGGCACAATCCCTTGTATTATACTTTTGAGGATGGCAAAAGGTGAAATTCTGAACTAATACAATTAAGTTACATGAGAGTTGTATGGTTTTCTAAAATTGAATATCCTTAAGTTTTTTATGCCAATTTTTGTGCAGTTGGGCAGTATAAAGTCAAAGGAATTTTACTGAAAAAACAAGAATTATTTAATGTGATATTTAGCCTGTTCCAGATGGGGTTGCAATTCTGAACGACCAGGTTTGCCTCTTGGGAGAGCTGCTTGATCCAGCTTTGTCACTGAAGGCCTAAGTGGTCTCTATGAAATGCAGCACCTTCTTCCAGGTTCAGCTGATGCAGTACCTGTGGCCCTTCCTGAACAAAGGTCACCTGTCCACAGCTGTCCATGTACTATTAACCTCTGAGTTATGTAGCTGTACTGTGCTATATATTGTGTGACTGTCTTTGAAGATCCTTAAGAAACTTCACATTGTTCAGAATACAGTTGCTAGACTGCTAACTAGGATTGGTTTATAAAACCTTTTAAACTGTTTTTAAAAAAAGCTCAGTGGCTCCTGGATAATTTCTGAGCGCCATTCAAAGTGCTGGTGCCTACCAGCAGAGTGTTGTGTGGCATGGTATTTGAAGGATTGCTTTCTTCTGTGTTCCACTCCATGCACTATGTTTCCCTATGGAGGTTGTTCTCTGGGTACCCTTGCCTCCTGAAGTCATTTGGGTGGTGACTGGAGACAGGACCTTCTTGGTTGTGGTGCTCCATCTAAGGAGTGCTTTTTCCAGAGTGATGTGACTAGTGCTGACTCAAACTGTTTTCAGCATCAGAAGAATATCTTTGTTTTCACAGGCCTTTTAAAATGTCAGCTGAGTCTGTTCTTTTATTCTGTGATTTTATCTTTTTTTTATCTTATCTTTATCTTTTTTCTTACTGATGTTTTTTTATTATACTATTTATTGATTTTGTTTGATTATGTAAAATGGTTTTAGTGGTGGTGTTAGCTGCCCTGGAAGGTACATTGATAGCTGTAATTAAAAAAAAAAAAATCTACAAAGAGCAGCATGTTCTTGGGATTGAATGTAGATTGAAACTGGAAAGAGGCCCTAGATGCCATCCCCTGAATCCCTTCCCATGAAGAGAAGACAGTTTGCAGACAGGAGAGCATACATGGTTTGCAAAGCAGATTCTGATTCATAGCACATAGGAGATCCTTCATTCAAATAAACAAGGGATCTCCTGGTCCACTTGTTAACTTCTTCCCTTAGTGGGGGAGCAGGGAGTGCTGCATGAAAATCTAAGGCCCATTCCTATGTATAATTCCAGGAGCCACGAAATAAATCACCAGGCTCAAATTCCTCTAAGTGTTCATGCCATATTGATGAGCTGTCTCTTGGTAGGGTATGTTTTGCTGTCTGCCAAATCAGGCCTGTTAATTTCATCTGAGCAAATCTTAATGGTGCAGTGTTGAAGCTCTTTGCATGTTTAGTTCATATTTAATAGAGACTACTCCATTCTAAATGGTACTTTTGAAAAGGAGCTCTACTCTCACATGAGATTAGTTATATGTTTTAACTGATGAGATTTCGTTTATATCCTGTTTTAGGAGACTCAAGAGTACACACGAAATGTTGTTAGATACTGCCTGGAAGCACTTCAAGATTGGTTTGATGCAATCAACTTTGTGGATGAGGTGTGTGTATCTAATGTATTTAACGTCATTCTGGTATCAGGATGGGATCCATACTAAAATTCGGAAGTGTCTTTTTTTATACCTATTGTGATTAAAATGTGAGAATGTTCTTTTAAGCTGCAAAGGTCTGATTTCCTACTTTTTACTAGCAGCGCAGAAATGCTGACTTGACTGTTTCCTTTCATGTTCTTTGGCACTTTTCTGTACTTGTAAAGGCTGGGCATGTGAGGAATTTGATTTGCTCGTGTAGCTACATTTGGGAAGTGATGATTAGCCTATGCCTTGCACTGTCTTTTTAAACTTTATGTGTGTTTGTGGCCTAAAATGAACTTTTTATTCTAAGTGAAAATTGCAGTTATTGGAATATGAAAAGCAGTAGCTGCAAAATGCTTGTCATGAGAGACGGGGTGTGTGCACAGAGAGGCTCCTTTTGTGCACTATAACCTTTTAGAAGATTCTTATGTGAACAGTCCATTTCATGCACTTGTGTATCCACTTTCATTGGTGCCAGGGAATTGTTAATTTTGTGTCCTTGTTAATTTAAAGCCACGTCCCCCAATTTTAGTGGTAGAGGATAGATTTCATCCTTATAGCAAGTCTCCTCAGTATTTTGGATTTTCCCTCCTGATGAATTGCCATTATTCTCTTAGGAAAAAATTAAAGGTACCATCATGCACCTAGGCAGCTAAACACATTTTCTATCCTTGGTAACCCTAGCCAGTTAAAAAAAAACAACCCAAATGCCTTCCTGTCTGCATAGCCTATCCTCAGTTCTGTTTCTTGGCTGAGTGAGAATGGGACGGAATGTTGGAAACTAGCTTTCATAGAGAGAGATTCCGTGGTCATCCAGGTACAATGACAGACTACCAGACTACTATTACCATTTATGCATTAGAGTTCTTTGGATTTTGCATCCCAACTACGAGTCCCTGTACAGGATAAAAGACTATTCCAAAAAGCCCATCTATTTTGTGGAGGTTTTCTTTTTTAAGTATTTTGAGCAACTATAATAGGATGGCATGTGCCTCAGAAGCCATGGAGTGGAGGCAGAAATTCTTGTGAGCCTGTGGATGTTGCAACCACGGTTCTCAGGGTCCTTCTGCAAGAGCAGAGAAAATAAGAGTGGGTTTAATAGTACATATGTGGAATTGCTTATTTTAAATAACAAAATAATCTTTGTTTTCATTTCAGCCTACTCCTAATCAGGTCACTTTTCATCTGCCTCTGCATCGTTACTATGCTATGTTTTTGAGTAAGGTAGGTCAATGATTTTTCTTGGGAGAAAATTTATATTTTTTATGTAACTTTGTTCCATGCTGTGGTAAAATTCTATCATAATTTGGTTGTAGGCTGTTAAATGCCAAGAACTAGATCTGGATTCGCTTCTTCCAGACCAGGAGATGTTGATGAAATTAATGGTTCATCCGCTTCAGATTCAGGTAACTTGACAAGTGTGTGTGTGTTTGTTTCTTTTTGATTGTACTATAAACTTTTTTTGTGATGTGTGAAATATCCGTCACAGGGCAAGCACCTTGAGTCAGAACTTTCAAAGTGTCCGATGTCCCTTCAAATGCTTTTTTCCGCAATAGAGACAGTAGACTTGCTGCTGAATGTGTAAATGAGTGATAAGAACATACATACATATGTGTCTGTCATTCATTTATTCTAGCTATAAAGATTTGTTCCATTCCTGTGTAACAATGCTTTAATTATCTTCAGTTTATTCTACTGTGTTCTCAAGTGCAATAGTTTGGAAAAATTCAGTAATCCCATTTTGAATAATGAATGTGTTGGCAAGTTATTTGGGTGATATGACTGCCAAAAATATTGTACAACTCAGAAAGATGTAGGTTGCAGAAATGCCATGTAACACCTCTACATTGGTTGTACTAAAACAGTCAGGGCCTTTGACATGTCTGACATTTTCTCTATATTCTAACTATTGGTGAAAGTCAGAGAACAGAATTAAATGTTAAATTTGTCACGTAGGTTTAGCAGTGACTTGAAAGTTTAATATAGCAGCACTGACTGAGGTATTCTACATAAGCTGTGCAGTAAATTCAATATAAAATGAGTTCTCGGTTTTAGAACTGAGGAGACAAAAAGGGCATGCTAAACTACAGACAGGTTACATGTTTGATGGTAATTCCTCAAAGCAGAAAATATAAACCTGAGTCAACTTTCTCTGTGTGTGTGTTTTTTTTTGGCAGGCAAGCCTCTCTGAAATACATAGTAATATGTGGGTAAGGAATGGCCTGCAGATTAAAGGACAAGCCATGACTTATGTGCAGTCGCACTTTTGTAATTCCATGATTGATCCTGACATTTATCTGTTACAGGTAGGTCGGTATGTTCTGTGACTTTATCTGCCCTGTGTTAGTAGATAATTACTACTCTTTACCTAACATGCATATATATATGTGCTTTTTTGATAAACAGGTCTGTGCTTCTAGACTTGACCCAGATTATTTTATTTCCTCTGTCTTTGAAAGGTAAGAGTCTGTATTTGTCTAAAAAAACAAGTACTCCATTGCATATTCAGTAAACAAATGTGTATATTTGGGAGATTGCAGGTCAGCATTTTGACAATCACCTCTCTGATCTACATATGTCAAAGGCTTTAGGAAAGTGACAACAAACATATTACATGATTTTGGTTTTCCCTGTAGACATGAGAAATGTCTATAGTACATCCTACAGTTCAGTCCTTGGGTGAAAAGAGGAGTACAAAACTGTCTGCATTCTCTGCTCCCCAATTATGCTGCTTCGTTTCCAGGCTCAAATAAGTGAACACAACAGCACTCCTGCTTTTTTGTATGTCTTTTAGCTGTGTTAGGACCAGAATGGAGAGCTTTACAGCCGAATCATAAACTGCACTGGTACAACCAGGTCTCAATGGCCTGTACCCAGTGCAGGTTGGGAGGCTGCTGGACAGATTAGATCAGATCTGGAGATCAGGAGAGAGATCTTGGGGTGGTGGTGGACAAGTCGATGAAAGTGTCAACCCAGTGTGCGGCGGCAGTGAAAAAGGCCAATTCTATGCTTGGGATCATTAGAAAAGGTATTGAGAACAAAACAGCTAAAATTATAATGCCATTGTACAAATCGATGGTAAGGCCACACCTGGAGTATGGTGTCCAGTCCTGGTAGCCTCATCTCAAAAAGGACATAGTGGAAATGGAAAAGGTGCAAAAGAGAGTGACTAAGATGATTATTGGGCTGGGGCACGCCGGACCAGAAATCCCCCCTCCCCACCCCCAGAATGCCCTCCAACCACCATCTTCCACCCCTTGTACCGCCAGGTGCAAACTTACCTTGCTCAGGTGGCGCAGGAATGGGATCTGGCAGCAACAGGTTGGCACACATCCTTGTACCAGCACGACCAGCTCCCGAGTTGGTGCAAATTTGCTCTGCACTCAGGAGCTGGCGCTGACACAAGTCAAGGTTAGGATTGTGCCATTAGTGCCTGTAGCTCTTGTATTTGTGTGTGCATGCGTCTCTCCTCTCTTTAGACTTAATGCTAGGAAGGAAAAGACACCGATAGTACCAATGCACAGCTGTGTTATGTTTCCCTCACTGGAAAAATGCAGTTCTGCACTACAGAGGTGGTGTGTCTCCTCCTCCCATGTTATGGCTTGTGGGGTGAAGGAATGACAGTGATGACTGAGGGCAACTATATTGTAATAGTGTGGTTAAGGGCTGCGGAAACTAGATTGTTGTCTGGTTTCAGGGGTACTTCCTCTCCTGGCAGACATGTGAGTAAGTACACAAGCACAAATACTTTTTGAATTGGAAGAGAGAGGGAGCAAGAAAGTATTGCAGCCTTTGTTTTTTGGCAGCCGATGGGACAGCTGCATAGAGAAACGTGAAGCTACTGGAGTGAGAATCATTAGGCAAGCACAGCTAGTTGTGGGTGACAACTGTACTTTCAAATGAAAGGGTGATTTTTTTTTTGTTAAACTTTTAAGACCTAAGCCTTGTAATGTGCCTCAAATATTGTAGAAGAGCTTGTCATAAGGGTCTATGATGCGGATGCATTGTTCAGAGCTAAGATGCTTTTGTCAGGTTAGTTCTTGCTAGGTCAGTGTCTGGCAACCTCATGAGTGTGTGCTCTCTGTCTCTCTTATGAAGTTAACAATAATAGATTCTCCATACTTTCTTTCTCTCCTGTAGGTTCAAGGTGGTAGACCTCTTAACAATGGCTTCACAACATCAGAATACAGTGCTGGATTCAGAGCATGAAAGGTCAATGTTAGAAGGCGCCTTAACATTTCTTGTGATTCTCTTAAGTCTCCGCTTGCACTTAGGTAAGATCAAGAGTGGTCCAAGCTGATCTGCCACCTAAATTGCTAACATGCATTATAAGAACATAAGAACATAAGAACAGCCCCACTGGATCAGGCCATAGGCCCATCTAGTCCAGCTTCCTGTATCTCACAGCGGCCCACCAAATGCCCCAGGGAGCACACCAGATAACAAGAGACCTCATCCTGGTGCTCTCCCCTACATCTGGCATTCTGACTTAACCCATTCCTAAAATCAGGAGGTTGCGCATACACATCATGGCTTGTACCCCATAATGGATTTTTCCTCCAGAAACTCGTCCAATCCCCTTTTAAAGGCGTCTAGGCTAGACGCCAGCACCACATCCTGTGGCAAGGAGTTCCACAGACCGACCACGCGCTGAGTAAAGAAATATTTTCTTTTGTCTGTCCTAACCCGCCCAACACTCAATTTTAGTGGATGTCCCCTGGTTCTGGTATTACGTGAGAGTGTAAAGAGCATCTCCCTATCCACTCTGTCCATCCCCTGCATAATTTTGTATGTCTCAATCATGTCCCCCCTCAAGCGTCTCTTTTCTAGGCTGAAGAGGCCCAAACGCCGTAGCCTTTCCTCATAAGGAAGGTGCCCCAGCCCCGTAATCATCTTAGTCGCTCTCTTTTGCACCTTTTCCATTTCCACTATGTCTTTTTTGAGATGCGGCGACCAGAACTGGACACAATACTCCAGGTGTGGCCTTACCATAGATTTGTACAACGGCATTATAATACTAACCGTTTTGTTCTCAATACCCTTCCTAATGATCCCAAGCATAGAATTGGCCTTCTTCACTGCTGCCGCACATTGGGTCGACACTTTCATCGACCTGTCCACCACCACCCCAAGATCTCTCTCCTGATCTGTCACAGACAGCTCAGAACCCATCAGCCTATATCTAAAGTTTTGATTTTTTGCCCCAATGTGCATGACTTTACACTTACTGACATTGAAGCGCATCTGCCATTTTGCTGCCCATTCTGCCAGTCTGGAGAGATCCTTCTGGAGCTCCTCACAATCACTTCTGGTCTTTACCACTCGGAAAAGTTTGGTGTCATCTGCAAACTTAGCCACTTCACTGCTCAACCCTGTCTCCAGGTCATTTATGAAGAGGTTGAAAAGCACCGGTCCCAGGACAGATCCTTGGGGCACACCGCTTTTCACCTCTCTCCATTGTGAAAATTGCCCATTGACACCCACTCTCTGCTTCCTGGCCTCCAACCAGTTCTCAATCCAGGAGAGGACCTGTCCTCTAATTCCCTGACTGTGGAGTTTTTTCAGTAGCCTTTGGTGAGGGACCGTGTCAAACGCCTTCTGAAAGTCCAGATATATAATGTCCATGGGTTCTCCCGCATCCACATGCCTGTTGACCTTTTCAAAGAATTCTATAAGGTTTGTGAGGCAAGACTTACCCTTACAGAAGCCATGCTGACTCTCCCTCAGCAAGGCCTGTTCGTCTATGTGTTTTGAGATCCTATCTTTGATGAGGCATTCCACCATCTTACCCGGTATAGATGTTAGGCTGACCGGCCTATAGTTTCCCGGGTCCCCCCTCTTTCCCTTTTTAAAAATAGGCGTGACATTTGCTATCCTCCAATCTTCTGGTACCGTGGCCGTTTTGAGGGACAAGTTGCATACCTTAGTCAAGAGATCTGCAACTTCATTCTTCAATTCCTTAATAACCCTTGGGTGTATGCCATCAGGGCCCGGTGACTTATTGATCTTTAATTTATCAATGAGGTCTGAAACATCTTCTCTTTTAACCTCTATCTGACTTAACTCCTCGGTTAGGAGGGGCCGTTCGGGCAGCGGTATCTGCCCGAGGTCTTCTGCCGTGAAGACAGATGCAAAGAACTCATTTAATTTCTCTGCCATCTCTAAGTCTCCTTTTATCTCCCCTTTCCCTCCCTCACCATCCAGAGGGCCAACCGCTTCTCTGGCGGGTTTCCTGCTTCTAACATATTTGCAGAAGCTTTTATTATTCCCCTTAATGTTGCTGGCCATGCGTTCCTCATAGTCTCGCTTGGCCTCCCCTATCACCTTCTTACATTTCTTTTGCCACAGTTTATGTTCCTTTTTATTCTCTTCATTAGGGCAAGACTTCCATTTACGGAAGGAAGCTTCCTTGCCCTTCACAGCCTCTCTAACTTGGCTGGTTAGCCATGCGGGCACTCTCCTGGATTTAGTGGAACCCTTCTTTCTTTGCGGTATACACCTCTGCTGGGCCTCTATTACTGTTGTTTTAAGCAGCCTCCATGCACTCTGGAGAGACTGGACTCTTTTTACCCTCCCTTTCAACCTCCTTCTAACCAGCCTCCTCATTTGAGGGAAGTCCGCCCGTCGGAAGTCAAGGGTTTTTGTTAGAGATTTGCCTGGTATTCTTCCCCCAACGTGCACGTCAAAACGGATCGCAGCATGATCACTGTTCCCCAATGGCTCAGTAACGTTTACATCTCTAACCAGGTCCTGCGTACCGCACAAAATTAAATCCAGAGTCACCTGTCCTCTGGTGGGCTCCGTGACTAGCTGATCTAAGCCACAGTCATTTAGCACGTCAAGAAATCCGGTTTCCTTATCGTGACCAGAACACAAATTGACCCAGTCAATATGAGGATAATTGAAGTCCCCCATGATTACAACCCTGTCCTTCCTTGTCACCTCCCTGATCTGTTTCCTCATTTCAAGGTCCCCATCAGATTTCTGGTCTGGAGGACGATAGCACACCCCCAGTATTACATCGCTGCTCAAGCCTGGTAATTTAACCCACAGAGATTCTACGGTGGAGTCGGACCCACCTTCAATCTCTACTTTGCTGGATTCTATCCCTTCCTTAACATAAAGGGCCACCCCACCTCCAACACGCCCCTGCCTGTCCCTCCTGTAGAGTTTATAGCCCGGGATTGCGGTATCCCACTGATTCTCCGCATTCCACCAGGTTTCCGTTATGCCCACTATGTCAATATTTTCCCTTGTCACCAGACATTCCAGTTCTCCCACCTTTGCTCGTAGACTTCGGGCATTCGCATAAAAGCATTTATACACGGAATGCCCCAGGATGGGCTGCTTATTCGCTCCTTTGTCCCCGCATCCTCTCATTGTGCCAAACCGTCTATCACATCCCATCTCCCTACCTTTCCCAATTTCTTCTCCTACCCTGCCTTTGTCTTGTTCTCTAACCTCCCCATCCTCATCCCATAGGGATGAGGAGTCCCGAACCGGATGCCCCTCGGCTCCTGTCGGCCTTCCCCCAGGGATCAGTTTAAAAGCTGCTCTGCCACCTTTTTAATGTTATGCGCCAGCAGTCTGGTTCCATTCTGGTTCAAATGGAGCCCGTCCCTCTTGTACAGGCCCCGCTTGTCCCAAAACGTTCCCCAGTGCCTAACGAATCTAAACCCCTCCTCCCTACACCACCGTCTCATCCACGCATTGAGACCCCTGATCTCCGCCTGCCTAGCTGGCCCTGCGTGTGGAACAGGTAGCACTTCAGAGAACGCTACCTTTGAGGTCCTGGCTTTCAGCTTCCTGCCTAAAAGCCTAAATTTGGCCTCCAGGACCTCCCAGCTACACTTGCCCATGTCGTTGGTGCCGACATGCACCACAGTTCCTGAGAACCTTGACCTGCCTTATTAGCAGAATATATGTGCTATTTGGGGTGAGGCGAAGCCCAGTGCTTTGCCGCAGGGCCCTCCAGCAACCTGGGTAGGGGAGGTTGCTGAGTTGGTTAAACTTCTGCAGTCCTTACACAGTGATTCCGTAGGCACATTGCTTATCTGTAGTCTTTAGGTTGCTTCTTTTCTAACTTCAGTTTTACAGGGTTTTGACAAACTCGGAATTCCATATTTTGACAAACTTTTTTTTGAAGTTCCATGCAATTCACTGAAATTCTAAAACTTGTGCAAACCTTCATGAGGTTAATACCTTCTTAACTTTTATTGCTTTCCTGTTAGCCAGAATTCTACCATCGGAAAATTATTTTGCTAAACCACAATGCACGAATGAGTCAGGAAAGCCACAGCCCCATTCTTATTACTTCCTTAAACTGGAGTGATCTTCTGTGGTAAAACTTTACATCAGGCTATTTCACTGCTTTATTTTCACATTTTTATACTGCCCTTCTCCAAGGAGATCAGGGTGCTGTATATACTTCCTTCCCTTCTTTTTGTCCTCACAACAACCCTGTGAAGTAGGTGAGGCTGAGAGAGAGAGAGAGAGAGAGAGAGAGAGAGAGACTTGCCCAGGGTCATCCAGGAAGTTTCCTGGCTGAGCACGGATTTGAACCTGCCTCTTCCAGGTCTAAGTTCAGCTCCCAAACCACTACACTGTCCAGGCCTATTTGTTATCTTATTGTCTTATTCAATGCATTATAAAATTGGAGAAAGCTCTCATAAGCTTGTCTTCAAGACTCTCTTTCTAGAAGCATGTACCGAGAGGCCAGGGCTTGTCCAAGTTCTCTTGGTACCTGACGAAGTGTGACATATGCCATTATTTGGGGTGAGCCAGCTGCTGTCATATCCTTTCCTCTTCCTGTTCCCTGAATTCTAAAAGGAAAAGCAGCAGGGAATAGGAACATCATGTATGAAGAAAGTGTAGTGGTCTCTGTGACTTGGAGTGACAGCTACTGTTTCCTTATGGCTTGGCTGACCCTGCAGGAGGGATAATAATGTACCAGTGAAGACAATTTTAAATAGATTGAACATTCAGTTCTGAATCCCAGTCTACTAAATTCTTGTAGATTCTCTGTAGATTTATAATCTAATAAAAATAATTCAATGTGAAGTTTTCTGCATTCATAATGTGTAACTGAATGAGCTTCTAAGCAAGCTCAAGTTTTTATCTTAAACTATGTTATGTGTTATAGTTAATCTCACTTTCAATTGCCATAGGAATGACTGATGATGAGATTCTGAGAGCAGAAATGGTAGCTCAGCTCTGCATGAACGACCGGACTCATAGTTCGCTACTGGACCTCATATCCTTTGGATATCTGAAATCTATTTTTGGTGTATGATTAATTGGATTGCTGCAACATGCTTTTGTTTGGTGCACAGCAAGTAACTTGATTGATGATAATATTTTGAACTCCGGTTGAATACAATTGCTTAACTTTTTTCCTATGAAACATGACACATTAAGTTTGCAATGAATCTTGAATGTTCTCTTTAATATGACACTGAGCTGGCAAAAAGAAGATCATGTTAGTTTTTCCACCTGTAGCCTAGGAATGCAAAGCATCATTGCCCTCTTTGGTCACCTTTGGTTTCTAATGTAAGTAGATAGGATTTGAATCTGTGAGTATGCTTCAAACTGCCCTGCGCCCCAATTGGGTCATGGCACAGTGGGATCTTCCAAATGTAAAGATGTGAAATAAGATTGTTTCTCTGATGCTAATGGAAAGTGAAAAATTACCTCAGTATCCACTGATTCTGCATCCACTGATTCGACTCACCACTAATAATGGGGACTACCTTTAAATGCCTTGTAAAAAGGGAAAAAAGGACCCAAATCCCATTTCCTATCTTTGCGCTGTTAAATATTTATAGTTTCATTCCATTAGATTCTATTATTCACCCCATCTAGTGAATGAATACGGTATAGTGTCTATACCACTGCATTCTGGGGTGGCAATGGAGGAGCAAGAAACCTGGAAGTGGGTCTTTAAAGCTATTTCTACTGATTTGGTATCCACTGATTTTTTTAAGTCACTGAGGTTCTGGAACAGAACCCCAGTGGATAACAAGACATGACCTGTAGTTGAATCTTCAAAGTCTGTAGGCCTTTGGGTCGCTGTAGTTTCTTCCATGCTCTAATGCATTCAGTGCAATGTGGATTAAGAGGGATTAGTAATGTCACTTCTATGTTGTATGAAATTATGTTCTTAAGCTAATCAACACTTTGTATTTCATACAGTGGTCTCATTTTTCAGAATATTTAAGTTTCTAGTTTTCCCAGATATATGATCAGGAATAAGAATTAGATTGTGAATCTCCTAATTTTCATGTGCATAGCTAAAAGAGTAATAAAATGTTAATAGGAATTATATGCCACAGTTAAGAAAGTAATTAAATGTTTGAACAGGATTTATTGAAAAATAGAGACCTCTTGTGGTGAAATAAAGCAATTGCTGAATTCCAAACTGTTTTCAGGCCTTTGGAAGACATGTAAAACTAAAGTGATTATTTCTAGTTGAAAAGAGTAGCAACTAAATAGAGTGCTTGCTGAAGAACGTAGTTGTTGAAAGGATTTTGGCAATGATTGTTGGTTACCTTAACACAAGGAGCACATTCCAGAAAATCCTAATCCTAAAAGTGGTATTATTCCTGGAAGCTTAAGCTTTGAATCAATGTTGTCAGCTGTAGCTGATTTTAAAGCTCCTGTGTTTGAACCTGGGGGCTCCATGCAGCAAGGAATGTATACTCCTAAAGGTAGGTTATCATTATATGAATACTAGGGTACAACACATGTACCTGGGGTTTATAAATTGGCATTAATTGTTAGTATGGACATACTCCAGTTTGGTTTTAAATTTATCATTCTATGCCAGTGATTTTCAACCTTTTTCATCTCACGGCACACTGGCAAGGCACTAAAATGGCCAAGGCACACCGTCCGTTTTTTGACAATTGACAAGGCACAGTGTGCTGTCAGTGCGGGGCTCACATCTCCCATTGGTCCTCTTGATAAATTACCCTCTCCCAAATTCCCATGGCACACCTGAGGACTATTGGCCACACACCAGTATGCCATGGTACCAGTAAGCCAGTGATTGAAAATGGTTGTTCTATGCTTTTAATTTTATTTCTTGCCTGGAATCCTCCTCTATCCCCAGTCACTCTTTGGGGGAAAAAAAACCTGTTCATCATCCTGTTTTCAAAAATACAGAAAACGTGAAATGTTTGAGAGCAAACAAAGTGTATTGGCTAGTAATCATGTGTTTTAAAAAAAGTTGTAATGATGGTGGTATGTGCTTGTAAGAATAAAATAGAAGTAAACTGTTTGCTGCTAAAAACACAGGAGCCTGTGACACAAAATATTAACTTAAAAAAGGTTAATGTATCAATAAATATATTCCATCTTTTTAACCATAGCTGAAGTCTGGGATAAGGAGTTTGATCCAGTCATGGTAATTCTTCGGACTGTTTATCGCAGAGATGTACAATCTGCAATGGACCGATACACAGCATTGTAAGTTGACTACAGGTGCAAACTATATATCCATGGATTTTTTATCTGCAGATTTAACTCAACGCAGGTGGGGGGGAATTCAAAGTCACACACACCTTTGCCTCCTTTGCCCTTCGATGGTGTCTGCTTCCGTTTAGGCAGCCCAAAACACTGCAAAAAGGCTCCGACTCGCCTAGGCAGGGAAATAGCTCTGGAGCCATGGAAGAGGTTCCCCTTGCGAAGGAACAGTAAGACTCCTGGAGCCCCTGAGCCAGCAAAGAGGCTGATTAGAGGAAAGGGGGGGAACCTCTGTAGCAAGAGCACTTGCAGCAAGGTGGAGCACTCACTCACTCACTCTCTCTCTCTCTCTCTCTCACACACAGGCAGGTGCTGCGGTAGTAACAGAGGGGATTGCTTTAAAAAACCCAGGGAGTGTTTGGACTCACTTCATACTGAGGTGGTGCAGGCTCTCTGTTCTCCAGCCTACACACACAAAACAGCCCAGCAAGCAAGTCTTCCCAGCAAGCCAAAGCATGAGATTTAGGCTACAATCTGATCCACACTTTCCTGGGAGTACGCCCCATTGACTAGAATGGGACTTACTTCTGAGTAGGCAGGCATAGAACTGGGCTCTCGGGCTACAGTCCTCTCCACACTTTGCTGGGAGTAAACCCCCTTGACTAAAATGGGATTTACTTTTGAGTTGGTAGGCATAGGACTGAGGCTACAATCCTCTCCACACTTTGCTGGGAGTAAGCCCCACTTCTCAGTAGAAATGCATAGGACTGGAGTCTTAAAAGCTCAGCATCCCACCTGTGAAAGAAGCGGGGACATCTGGCAATGGGGAGGGCTGAGTACGGAGCGGAGGGGGGGCAATTGAGAACAGCTGCCTTATTTCCTTCTATCCCCATGTGTCAGGCTACAGCGTATTTGCGTAAGTCTATGCAATTCGTGTAAAACACGTCATTTCCGCGTCTGATTTAGCGCAAAGCGTTTTTCCTAATCATGGCGGGTTAGAGAACAGAACTCATGCGCATAAAAAGGCTCCACCTGCATTCTTAATACTACATTACATAATGCTACTATGAAGCGTCTTTAAACAGAGTATGTTAACAGTAAGTCCAAGAAGCATGTTATGAAATTTGTTATTTTGGAGTGCAGACGGGATGAGAGTGCCAAGATGATAAATATAGTGGATATAATGGATGATACATATAGTGTATTAACTGGCAAATACAGTGGGGATGTCCTCTGATTTAAAATACTTAGTTTAACAATAACAACCATTTAACCAGATCAAGTCAGCCAAGGGATTAAACCCTTAGATCTGATACTTGGATCTGATCAAAGTCTAAGTACAGTACTTCACTGAAATAGTTAGGGATGTATAAATACAAAACAAAAGCTCTCACTTGTTGCTAAGATTTTCATTTTTCATTTCCGATCACAGTAAAATAGCAAAACAGAAATAGCCTCAGAAAACAATGGATGCCCACAGTTCAAACTCGCTCATTAAAATTGTCCATCACCAATTAATCTGCTAATCTTCAGGAATGTCTTTTGCCTGTATGGCCTGACCCCCATTATTTAAGAGCAGCAGGGAAGGCTCAGCTTTCTGTCTCACTAGTTGAAGATGTCAGATTGATGAGGATACAAACTGGACCACTGACTTTGTGGAGGGGCATCAAAGCTATTAGAAAGGGAGATAGAGAATTTCTTCTTTAGCTAGAACTTTGGGCTGTAAATTGGTTTGATTTTATAACTCTGTTCTTTTCCAGTCTAGTTTATGATTTGTTATGTATTGCATCATATATGCTTTGGATAGTTTTTGGGAAAGGAGGCTGATTAATGTAAACATAAGATCAAAGCTTGCAACATTATAGTAATTGTGTTCACGCCACCCAGTTTGCCATCCAGGAGATGAAGTGACAAACTATCCCTCCTTGTCCCTCTGCTCGGTATGCTGCCCTTGGAAGATATGAAATGCTCATCAGGAAAGAACACCACAATTATGTGATTTGGTGAATGGCAAGGACAGCTGACAACTGCTGCTTAATACAGCAACCCGGATCCCTTCCCTGCCAGCATATCTGCCTTGAAAAAGGGCTGGAGCCCTGTTACTGGAGTGTTTCTTGGATGCAAGACTCTCCTTCCTACATTAAACTCCAGAAGTGGAGTGTAATCAATGAATCCATATGGTGTGAACTGTTTCTGGGATACAGCCTGGGAAACACAGTTTGTGTAAATATACATTAAAGGAGATGAAAATGATACATGCTGCCTCAGTTAGTCTGGGAAGACTCAGTTCGCTTTCAGCTTATGTCACCTTGCATTCTGATTACTTCTATTATTATTATTATTAATTATTAACAGTATTTATATACCGCTTTTCAACTAAAAGTTCACAAAGCGGTTTACAGAGAAAAATCAAATAACCAAATGGCTCCCTGTCCCAAAAGGGCTCACAATCTAAAAAGATGCAAAAGAATACCAGCAGACAGCCACCAGAACAGACATTGCTGGGGTGAGATGGGCCAGTTACTCTTCCCCTGCTAAAAAAAGGAACACCCACTTGAAAAAATGCCTCTTACCCAATTAGTAGGGGCTTAGTACTTAGTAGGCTAGTACATCTAGTTCTGACATCTAGGAATATGTTCACTAACGCTGTTTGAAATTTTGAAATTACATGGTTCAGTTTCACAGATCATTACCAAGACATTTAATTGTAAACCTATGGGTACTTATGTGGCTTCAAAGTGACTTGAAGAGTGAATATAACATGTTGCTCACTTAAAAGAAATTATTAGTCATCCTGCTTGAATTGTGTGTGAGGCTGAAGTACTTACATGCTTTTCACTAGTATAGATTCTATGAAACTTACAGTTTTACTGGTTTGATTTCCTGAAGTGACATGTCAAAATGATGTATTACCTGCCATCCTGAACAAACACATAACCTTTTCATTTTTTAAGTGAATTGAATAATGTGTTCCTTGAGGCCATGTAAAACAAATTGGAAGTCAACCTTTTGTGTTACTTTTCTTCTTTGTTTTCTCCCCAAGTCTTGCATCTTTAAGAACTGTTCTAAAGATGATTTTAGTTGGAAATGTCCATCTTCAGATTTGTAGTTATTCTTCATTCATATAAGAACATAAAAAGAACCCTACTGGATCCAAGGACCAATCTAGTCCAGTTTCTTGTATCTCACAATGGTCCACTAGTTGCCTCTGGGGGCATACAAGACAAAAAGATGCCCATATTCTGTTGCCACTCCCTTGAATCTGGCATCCAGAGATAGGCTACTTCTAAAACCTGTAGGTTGCATATAGTCCTTATAGCTTGCAACCTGTGATGAACTTTTATAAAGCTATCCGATCCCCTTCTAGAAGCCTTTAGGTCAGGTGCCATCACAACATCTTTGGCAAGGAATTGCACAGATTATGTGCTTAATTTTGTCTGTTCTATCTCTCCTGCCAGTCAATTTTAGTGGATGTCCCCTGTTTTTGGTATTGTGCAAGAGGGAAAAAAAATTTTCTCTGTCCACCCCATGCATAATTCTATATGTCTCAAAATCATTTTCCCCCTAAGATATCGTCTTTCTAAACTGAAGAGCCCCAAACATTGTTACCTTTTCTCATAAGGGAGGTACCCCAGCCCATGAATCACTTTAGTCGTTCTCTTCTGTATCATTTCCAGTTCTGCTATATCCTTTTTGAGATGTGGCAACCAGAATTGGACAAAACACTTCAGATATGGCCTTACCATCAATTTGTACAATGGCATGATAATATTGACAGTTTTGTTTTCAATCCCTATTTAGTGATTCTTTTCATGGAATAAGCCTCCTTCACAGCTGCCACACACTTGGTTGACACTTTCATTGAGCTGTCTTATCACCACCACATAACTGGTCTCTTCCAGTACCGCCCTTTCAGCAATGCCGCTTTTGCTGATGTGTCACTTGGAAGCTCAGCAACTGATAGTGTTGCTATTTAAATTCCATAAATTCCATTTATCACAGAGGCCAGATAAGGACCTTCCACCTACTTCAAAAGTTTGTTGTCTAAGAACTGTAGTCTCTGTTTGTTGTCTTTTACCTTCTCCTAAATTCTTCCCTCTATACACATACATCTACAGTGTTAAAAATGCTGCTATTAACTGAGTTGCTACCAACTGCTTGCAGTCACTAATTGACCTCTCTTATCTCTCACATGATTATGTTTGTGGGAATCATAAGCTCTTTGTACAGCAAATAATATATAGTGAGCCTTGCTTTACCATGGAGAGTCCATCATGTGAGCCCAGTGTGAAGCAGAGACCAACTGTATTTCTTTTTTTTTGTTTTTTTACTTTAAGACAACAAAAATTAACAAACGCAAACTCAGAAAACCTTGAACATACAATACCATAGTTAGCAAGTCTAAAACATAGAGCAGACAGACGAGAAAAAACAAATAAAAATAAAAACAGATATTGAAATTTATGTAGCAAGTGCAAAGTTCTAAATCAAAATTACTTTATTCTACAAAATCATATAACATTAAGTATTATATCTTAAACAATCTATTGGTTATTTCTAAAATACTTTCTCAAATTATTCAAAAAAAACATTTTTCTTTTTTCTCTCTATCAATTATTTATTGCTTATTTTATTTTTGACAAAATATTTTAACTCTATATCAGTTATCTAATCATCGAATCCATAATTCATGAGACCAATTTTCCCCTTTGTGTGCAGGAAGTCCATGAATGATTTCCAATTGTCCAAAAGTCTTTTCTCTTTCAGAAAAATTGTAAGTTTATCCATTTCAGCTAAGTCCAATATCTTTACCCACTTCTGAATCCAATCATCAAGTATTCCCAAAAGAAAAGCTTCTGGTTTCATTTGCAGATTTACCTTGAGTATCAATTGCATTTGCTGGTGTATCAAAGTCCAGTATTTTTTGCTTTTGTGGAAACCACTGGGAACTAAATCCTTCCTCTAATAACTCCTCTTTTCATCCTATGTTCCGCTTGTGTAAAAACTATTAAATTTCTATTTAATAATGAAGCTTCTGTCAAACCTATACAACAACCAAAGAAAGCTAATGGTATTTTTTTATAAAACCTATTTTTATATTTGTTGCATACTCTCAACAGTGCATGTCTAACATAATAATTTTTAAATTCTGAATTTGCTCAACTATTTCTTTAAGTGCTAGAAAACAAAAAGAGGCTGGTATGTCTTGGGGCCAAATCCCATCCAATTTTCCAGCACCGGTGTAGCCATGTCAGTGGGGCATGCACTGCATCCTGCAGGGGGGGGGGGAACATGGAGGCCTCCTCCAGATAAAGGAACACATGTTTTCTTTCTTCAAGGCTACATTGTGGCTCCACTGGCACTAGAAAGTTGGATAGGATTGGGCCCTTAGTTCTCTTATCTTTGTAGTATTTTACTTTGTCTGTCTCTCTTCTGCAACCCTTTTTTACAGTTTAAAGCAGAGTGGAAAATTTCATGGAAACCCCTGGCCTCCATACAAGAAAAGAACACATTTGCACCCAAGCTACAAAGGGCTCATGAGGCTCTTGCACTGCAAAACATTGCACATTGTGTTGTTCACTCTCCTCTACAAGGTACTGCTGAACAAAATCAGACTTTGACTCTTGAATTAAGTATTCTTCCTTGAAGTTTGTGAAATGTTAATAGATACCTTTTGTTTAGAGAGTGGTTCTTTGTCTCTGTTTTTTTTTGAAGGGGGCAGGCAGACACTCGCCTATAAGTCGATCCCACAGATAAGTCAAGGGCAGGTTTTGAGCCAACAATCATGGAATTTGCTATGACCCCCGGATAAGTCGGGGGTTAAACTTAGGGGGGTGTCTGACTATAGTTTTGTCTGATTTTACTTGAGGCCAGATCCTGAAAAATAACCCACCACTAATTGTTACCTAAGAACTGTAGTCTCTGTTTTATTAAAAACATAGTAAAAGATCATAAGATACATTTTTATTCTTTTTAAATTCTGATCTTCGTCATCTTTTTGTAAGCACTATCAGAGTAAGTGAACAACATACCAGTAAAACTGTGGTTCCCAACCTGGTATTCATGATTGGTATTGCAACCTGGTTCCCAACCTGTTATTCATGATAAACCTGGTATTTGCAAGCATTTGCAAAGCAGAACCAGGCTGCAGCAGAAGGAAGGAGCATAAAAGGTTAACAAATTGCTTCTAAGGAACTGTGCTTGCCTGCTGCTTGAGAAACTTGGTGCCTGTCTGCCTGCGCCGCTTGAGAAGCCAAACTTTTCAGAGTTGAAAGTCTTTGCCCTGTGATTGACCCAGAGATAAGGCAAAGTGAGAATTGGAGCTTGGCAAAAATTTCACATACTATATGTGAGTATCTACAGTATTTGTAGTTTTAATGTCAGATTTTTGTGTTTGTGTGACTTGAATCTGAAAATAACCAAGTGTCTTGTGGCATCTCTTTAGAATGAAATCTTTTGCATTTCAGCAGTTCTAGTTCTAGTTGAAAGTGTTCTAGTTACATCTTTGGGGATTCTGAATATTTAATTCTTCACAAAAGAGTTTTTCTCTCTTTTCTATAGTTGTTAAACAGTCAGAACATCCATTTTCCTTTTTGAGAGACTCACAGCCCAATCCTAAAGCTGGCAGCTCTGCTGGGTGCAGCAGCACTAGAACAGCTGCCACTGCACCCAGCAACACTATCAAGGGCACCGGAGGTCTCTTCGGGGGAAGGGGACTTTTGCCTCTTCCCCCAGGAACAGCCCCAAGCCCAGCAATGGGGCTATTTTGCTGGTGCAGACTTGAGAGACTACTTGTCAGGCCTTATGGCCTGACATGGAGTTCAGGATCCAGCGGAGTGGAATGGAGCAGAGCACTGCTGGAACAGTGGCCAGCCCGCCATGCAGCGCTGAGGCTTGGCGCTGACTCAGTGCTGGCGACTTGTCCTCTCCAGGTGCTGCGGACATGCCTTACGGCATGTTTGCAACACCCAGCGCTGGCACTTGGTGCTGACGGAGTTCAGGATTTGGTCCTTACAGTGCCACTCTGCATGTCTGCTCCAAAGTTAGTCCCATTGCGTTAATTGGGACTTAGTCCCAGGAAAGTAGCAACTGTAGCTTAGTAGTAGAGCACCTGCTTTGCTTTCAGAAGATCCCAGATTCAATCCCTAGCATTTCCATTTAGGGCAGGGACAAGGGAGCCTCTCCAAGTCAGGGTAGATAGTTCTATTGTAGAGATGATCTGAGTCTCCATAAGGCAGCTTCACATGTTTTATGAAATGTAGTCAAAATAGTCTGTGTTTATTTTTTTGAAGATATGAAAATTTGGGAAGAAAAAAGAATAAAGCATTTCCGATTTAAAAAAAATATTTTTTTAGAATTTTAGAATCTCAAAACATCTGTTTAGTACTTTAAAAAGGTTTTTGAATCTCTTAAAAATTGTGTGTCATTATTGTGCTGCATAATATCTATAAAGCCAAGGTATGCATGGCAGCTGGAAACTTTTCAAAGAAAAATTAAAGGCTTCTTTTATTGTTTGTTGCAGAATGTTTTCAATGGGGAAAAATTTACTTTTGTTTTAGATATTGATGGACCATCAAAACCTGTCGGAACATGTCCTATGCATGGTTTTATATTTGATTGAACTGGGGCTGGAGAACTCATCAGAGCAAGAGTCTGATGAAGAAGTAAGTGTTGCATTTTTATACCTTTCAGCATGTTGTGTATATTCTGTATTTTATATATTTATATATAAAATATAATTTTTTAGAGCTTTGTTTTGATTTTTGTCTTGCTTTGGGTTGGGACCCATTGTTGCTGTATACAATTTCCTAGGTGTAAGTCTCTTTGATTACAGTGGAACTTACTGCCGAGTAAACATGTTTAGGATTGTGCTGTAAATTTGTTTTCAGAGGGTCTTTTACCATTTTAGCAGAATTTCTAGCATTCATAGATGTGGGATATTTTTAGTCAGTTAGTATCACTCACTTCTTCACTCAGATTAAAAATGTAAGTAGTAGAGGCTTCCCCGGACCTCCTAATGCCTTATAAAGCATTAAAAATGTAACTTCAGATTCCTTCATGAAACTGAGTCACATGTTTTGAGCTCTAGAGCTCAGTCTTAGCCTGGATGTGTTTGACATCTACTGGGCTCAGTTGACCCTCCAGAGGCGAGGGGAGTGGATTTCCCCTTGGCTCCAAAGGGTGGGGGGTAGGTGTTCATCCATATCTTCGGCTTCAGGTAACTACCGAGTGGAACCCCGGTGGATATGGGGGCATGCCTGTGTATCCTTTTGGAGAAGACACTAACAGAACTGCATCATGTCATATCACTTCAGTCTGCTCATCGTGTGTTCCTGGTTTCCCTCATTATGGTGCCATGGAAGGGGAGAGGGGATACAACCCAATAGAAGCATCACTTCTATCAGTGATCTGCACTTATGCCTGGCTTCTGTTAGCGATCTGCCTGCCTTCCCTCTAGCAGGCTTCACTGAGGGAGAGAGATATAAGAACAAAAAGAAGAGATAAGTGTATTGCAAATTTTTCAGTTGTGTGGGCTCAGAAGAGTGATTCTGTTACTGTATATTTCTAAATGTGTCCCCTCAGAAGTAAATCCTATTGAGTTCAATGGGGCATACTTCCAAATAGGTGTGTCTAGGATTGCAGCCTTGGAAAACTAGTGTGGCAGTTAAAACACAAATTGATATCTAGATTCAAGTCTTGCATCAGTCATGAACTTATTTGGTGGCCTTAGGCAAGCAGTTGTGTCTCAGCCTCACCTCACTTTTTGCAATATGGGGATAAAAATACTGTTGTATGGCTGATGAAAAGTACAGGGTGACCCAAAAGTAGGTGAACAGTAGGTGGAATAAATGTTATAATTTATTGTCCACCTACTTTTGGGTCACCCTGTATATTGACATAGTATATACCTCATGCTACATTAGGGTATGAGGAAAAGTGCTATAAATGCAAGACTACAGTCCTGTACACCAGTGTGTGGGGAATAAGCTCCTCTGGTTATAGTGAGGCTAGTTTCCAAGTATAGGTATGCGCCACTTAGTGACGGGGATATTTTTTCCTGTCCCTGTTATGTGATTAGGTTGTTAAGCAAACATTCAACCCAATGTAGTGCCTTTGTTGTGTAAACAGACACTCCCTGCCAGAAACTAGCTGACTATACAGGCTACTGGAGAGATTGCCTCTTCTTTGCATTAAGGGCCTCTTTGTTGTGTAAACAGACACTCTGCTGCAGGCTATGGAAGTCTTGACTGCCTCATTAAGAGCCTCTTTATTGTGATTTGACTACCGTCATATATGCAGTCCGTTGTTGAGCGGAAGGTTGTTAAGCGGCGGATGCCTGTACAGGATTGGAGACTGAGCTGAACATTTCACCTTTATAAAAGTGTACATTTCACTTTTATGGCTCCTTGAGTGTGAAATGTACACCTTAAGTGTACATTTCACCTTTATGGTTACTTTATTCTGCCATTTTTCCAGGTTGATACTGGTTGTTTTTTCCGAGTGTATTTGAGAATGTAAAGCTCAATGCTTCATTATTTGTGTGGATTGCTATGCTGACAGTGTTTTTAGGGTTTTCTTTTTGTAATTATTGATGCCCCAGGATTCCATCGGAGGACAAGAACATTGCCATGATAGTTGGTTTCCAGGGAGTAATTTGGTGTGTAACATGCGTCACTTTATTAACTATGTACGTGTAAGAGTACCAGAAACGGCTCCAGAAGTGAGAAGGGAACCACCTGCAAGTACAAGCTCTGAAGGCATAGCTACTTCTCAGGTAAGGGTAAAGTCTCCTTGTGAATTATTATAACAGTTCCAGATCTCTTAAGGCAATGGTTCTCAAACACTCAGGTAGTCTGATAACCTGGGATAAGTGCTTGTAGGGGTGGGGACTGGGATGGGAGGGATGTCCCAACAGCACCACAGCAGTCATGGCACTGCAGGCACCCAGGCACGTATAAACATACCTGGGGGGACTGTGCAGCCTCCCAGAGGATTCTGAAGGCTTGGAACTCCTTCCGCAAGCCTCCCCTCCACTGCAGTGGGCACCAATCTGCAGTCGGATTCCACTTCTGGTTTGCAGTTGGAGCTCCAGAGCGCGGAGTCTCCAAAACTGGAAGTGGGCTCCGACTGCCAATCGGAACCCACTGCAGCAGAGGGGAAGTTCGCGAAGTGGGCTGCAAGCCTCCAGGACCCTCTGGGAGGCTGCATAGTCCAGGTATGTTTAAATGTGCCTGGGTGCCTGTGGCGCTGTGATCACTGCGGTGCCATTGGGGCACCCACTTATAGGTCACTCCCCTTAAGGGGAAAGTGATCCTTTTACATTCCAATGGCGGGGCACAAACCACCACTTTGAGAACCACAGTCTTAAGGCAATGTTGACTTTTAAGACAATTCGCCTTCATTTTGTTGAATTAAATATTGGTAAAGGTATATATTTTCATGTCCTGTATATAGTACTGCGTTTCTTAGGGTTTTTTAATCCCTCCTTTTCCCCTCCAACTCACCAGAATCCAAGGCGGTCTAAAGGACTTCAGAGAGAGGTAGACTTGTGTATATTTTGCATTCTAATGGTATTCTGGCTTCAATTATGCTGATCCTAACTTTACTGCAATTCCAAAACCTTTTCAAGTATTTTAAGCAAGGGGCTGTATCTCAGTGGTAGAGCACCTGCTTTGCATGCAGTAGGTTTCAGTTGCAATCCCTGTCATCTTTAACTGGGCTGAAAAAAATCCCAGCCCGAACTCTGGAGAGCTGCTGCCTGTCAGCTCAGTATTGTCTCTATACTAAATGGGCCAGTGGTCTGAATCTGTATAAGGCAGTTTTCTGTGTTATGCAGAAACAGATATCTTTGACGTTTTCTACCTGCAGTCTTTAAAAGATACAGTGGCCTAGAACTTAACAATGGATTGGATACAGAGTTTTGGCTCTGAAGGTCCTCTTCCATGAGTGGAGCTCTCCTCCTATGAACAGAAATGCCTTCTGTTCATGGAGCGAAAACTTTGGATCCATTGCTTTTTTGTTTTTGTTTTGAATTCATTGTGCCATCTACCAGAGGTAACTGTGTGTTTTTTAAAAAAATTACTAACTTGTTACTGGATGAAATAGGTATTGCTGTGTATACGTGCATGTGTGAATTTCTGCTGCAGTTGTTGCTAACATTTAATGATCCTGCTCTTTAGCCACTCTATTCTCAATAAGCTTAGCTCTTCAGTTGTCTTAAAAATGATTTGAAATGATAAATGGTTAGTTGATTCATCTTTCTGAACACATAATTAACTTGTTTAAATGATTTATAGCCTATTCATAATGGGTTCGCCACGTTCTCGGGTAGAGGAGTGGGGAAGAACCTAGCCATAGCACATTTATTAACTCATGTATGCACCGCTGTGTATTCCGTCAGCACTGCGGCTGTGCTACAGGGAAAAGCTAAAGGGATGGCAAACATGCTAGTTCTTCAAAACCAATACTATGGCAATTCTGTGACAATGACATTTGTTATGGTACAGAATTTAATATAAAAATCACAGTTATAGTAAACACTGGTATTTTGTGCAAATAATTTCTAGACATGTTTGGTAAGCTTTAAAAATGTTTTGAAACATCAGATGTAGCTTTGTAAGTAGTTCCTTTTTAAATAATGAAAAATGCAACAAATGAAAAATAATGAATAAATGTAATTATTTGTTTGATAAAAAATATTTGGTCAATTGGCTGGCCAAACGGTGGTCATATATTTTTAAACATTACCTTTATTAAAATGGTACAACAGAGAATTTAATCAGCATCAGGTTTGGTATTAGTGCGAATTACAAAAGCAAATTTACAGTCATTGTTTCACAATAGCAGTTAACTCTTAAGAAATTTGAAATAATTGATTGTAACTTCTTACAGTGTTATATAAATATGAACAATTCTGTGAACAGTTATTTGAATTTTTCCCTAGAATACTAAGGCAAGCCAACAGTTAAGCAATTTTTAAAAAAACACTGGACATTTAAAAGAAAGTAGCAGTAACTATTAAAACAAACAAGCACCAGTTTTTAAAGGCAGTGGTGTTGAGTAGGCAGCAAACTGAGGGCACAATCCAAACGGCACCCTAGACCAGCACTGTGCTGGTTTCTGGGTGTTTCAAAAGTGCCATAAGACACTTCTGCACCACTGTGGGAGGAGGAAGGCCGATGTATGGATGTGGGCCAGCCTCCAGAGGTTGAATCCAATCTTGAGTGCCAGCATCTGGTAACTTTGCACCGGCTGGCCTTGGCTGACACAGGGGTTCGAGGAGGGTGATGGGAGGGTAGTCTGGGGTGGAGGGAGGTTGGATGGTAGGTGGGCCAGTGGGCTGGTGGGAGGACTGGGCCTGGGAGGGGGGCAGAATCAGAACCTGGCACTGAGGCCGGATCCTAATTTCTTTCCTGAGCGTCCTGTCCTTACGCTGGGCTGCTCAGATCTGCACCACCACTTTAGATGGCACATATTTGAGTTAGCCCCACAGAGGTAGCTGCTGCTCAACATGGGGTAAGAGGAAAATGCACCTTACTCAGAGTTGCACTACAACCCGGCCCTGCTCTGGATCCAGCCGGCCTGCCTGCTCCAACTCAATTTAGGATTGGGCTTCAGCAATCTGTGAAGCCTTCATGCCTTCATGGAATATTTGACCATGGTCAAATATGTGGTCAATTAATTCTATATTATTAATTTGCCTATCAATCTGACAACTCTACTTCTAGGAATACCAGGACTTGCAGTTATAAAATTAAAAGTAAAATTTATACTTTTTACATTTTCCCTTATCTTGGAGCTGGACTCAGGTTGTATGAAAAATGAACTTTGATTCACATAAAAATTATGAATTTAAGGTTGTTAATTGTGAAAATGTTTTACATATAGAGGAGTGTTTAAAAAGATTGGTGCTCACAGTGGGTTAAAACATAAATAACACAGGCCTACAAAATTGAGGGTCAGAAAAGTTTTTCCCAAACTTTATGGTGGTTTGATATGAATTTGGGGTGCTGATTCCAAAAATGACATCTATTTTGCCCTATCTTGTCTAGTTTTGGAGATACAGTATAGCCTCATTAGTCAATGGTTCAAGCACAATGGTTCAAGCCATGGTGTAGGCTTTCTCATGAGGAAGCTGCTGGAACCATTCACTCCATGGTTGACTTGAACCATGTCTCCAAAACTAGACGTGATAGAGCAAAATAGATGTCATTTTTGGAATCAGCACCCCAAATATACCCAGGAATTGGTGTAACATTTAAGGAAGCAAAATGTGTGTTGACCTGTAATTAGAAGAAAACTGTGAGGTCATGTGCTCTGTTTTTGGAGTACTAATTCCCCTCTTCCTTAACAATAATTAAGATTTATTCAAAATATTTATATCCCACCATTCAGTTTCACCTAAGGAACAAGCAAGGAGGCTAATAACATACTTAAAACAATCATGACAATAAAACTTGTGATAAGCTCTACATCTGTGCAAGTGTTAATCATGGCTAACCAGTGTGTTCTCTTAACCAGGATGTGAATCCAGAGGGAACCTTTGTAGGCATCTGCCATGTATATTAGTTGTGATTAACTCTTTCAGGGAGGTTTGCTGAGAGTTGCTTCTGAAGGGGAGGTCTGGAGGTGGGCTTGTGATCCGGTAGTCTGTTCCTGTCTGTATTACCTGGTTATGCCATCAGGAGTCTTATGAGTGTACCTGCTTAGGAGAACATTAAGGGTCGTATCTCAATCAGGGCTTTCATTATTGGGCTGTTTCCATGGATGTTTTTCCCATGGATGAAGGGAGCAATTCTATTCATGGAAGTGTTCCTTATAACAGCAGAAGCATTAGTTGGGTGCTACCATAAGTATATTTTTAACATGGAAATGCTTTTAAGATGTTCCATTTTAAAATTTTCTGAAATTGTTTAGAAATGCACACAAATTGTATAAGCAGGGATTTTTTTGGTTATTTCTCAAATAACTGTTTTAGTAGTTTTTAAGAAGTACTTATAGATGACTGCACCTAATAATATTTTTCTT
Source organism: Tiliqua scincoides (assembly GCF_035046505.1). NCBI lineage: Eukaryota > Metazoa > Chordata > Lepidosauria > Squamata > Scincidae > Tiliqua > Tiliqua scincoides. The sequence goes on from NC_089821.1 coordinate 105,008,926, forward strand.
AATCTTCTTTAAGAATTCAGGGACAGCGCAAGTATTCAGTTTGGTGGCAGAACGCAGGAAGAAATTTCAGGAAATCATCAATCGGAATACTAGTGAAGCCAGTCAGGTAGTTCGACCCAAGAACACGATGAAATGGTCTGCTCCAGGTGCAACTCCCCAGCTTACAACAGCTATTCTGGAGATCAAGGAAAGCATATTGTCTTTGCTAGTTAAGCTTCATCATAAACTGTCAGGAAAACAAAACTCTTACTATCCTCCATGGTTGGATGACATGGAAACTTTAATTCAGCGAGAAAACCCTACGTATTTTCATGGCGATGGAATGACAGCTGTAGAAAGGATTTTATTGAAAGCTGCACTTCAAAGCAGATTAAACAAACGTATCATTGAGGAAATATGTAGAAAAGTGACTCCTCCTGTACCACCAAAAAAGATTAGTCCTGCAGAAAAGAAAACTTTGGATAAAGAAGAGAGGTAATTTATGCGAAAAAACATTTTTGTACTTGAACATATTTAAACATTAATGTGTCTTATTAAAGATGGCATTTATGGGAATTTTTCTTCTTTTTGAGATTCACCTCCATATTTGTAATATCTATGGATTAGGGGTTCCAGTAAACAACTAGATTGGCCATCAGATTGAACTAATAGTGGATGTTGTGGGCTAGTAGAGATGTAATTCTGACTTTCATCTTAGCCATGGTTATGGGATATACCCTCTCAACCAACTTCTCCTCTCACCCTGGAAGTGAACGTTACACTTCCTGGCTTAACTGCAGTTCAGGGATACATTGATACAGACTTATTTGCAGTTAACACTAACTAGGAGCTTTTTAGTAAGCAGGATTTGAAAATGTTACAATAAAAACTGTAGTATTTATCAGAATTATTTTTTCTTAGTAGAACATTTTCAAAATAGAAAATTTACAGCCCAATCCTAACCAAGCCCCATGTTGTAATGCAGTGCTGCAGGTGCAGCCTCCACTGTATCCGGTGTAGGAATAGAGATTGCTGGAGGTCTCCCTGAGGGAAGGCAACATTCATCCCCTTTCTCTGGGGTAAACCCCAGTAGTTGCTGTGGGGCTACTCAGGCTTGTACCAACAACCCTGATGGTGAGGTGTTCTACAGATGAGCCTCAAGCTATATCCCTTGAACATGACTCGGTGTATCTCAGAGAAGCAAGGAAATGGTTTTCCTAAAGTTCTGCATCTGTTTGGCATCACTTGGCTTCAGAATGTACCTAAGTGAAACAAGATTTCCTTCAGCAAGGAAAATGCCTTTCGTTGTACAAAATGTGATCAGATCTGTGATGGGAATGCAACAGAATATCAAATGTTCTCCTGTCTTGAATTCCCCTTTGTATTAGGACTGTACATTGCTGGTGGCCTCTGGCTTCAAATGTGGGGATCATAAAGTAGATTAAAAATGTTGTGGCCAGACTGTCATGCTGAAGGATTTTGGGCCATTTCAGTATGGGCTTAGAGGTGTTTGTTTCTGGTAAGACAGGATTACGGCCTAAATCTTACTGAATACATTGGGCTTACTTCTGAGTAAAATAAATAACACTGTTTTCAAACACCTCTAGCTATAATGTTTGAATTGACCTCAGTAAATGACGTAGGAAGCGTATGATAAGAGGAGTAAAATGAAGAAGGGTTTCCTTAGGCTTTGTTGCCGAATGCTTTCTCTGCTGTGTGAATTTGTGGTAATATGTATAGATACACGTCAAAACGTGATCAGTGTTGCTGTCAGAAGAATCCCCTGAGAATACAGAAGCAAAGTAAATGTTCCCAAGTTAGTATATTCCTGAACTGTGGTATTGAAATCTTGAGAAATTGATAGGTCTGCCACTCTTCGTCAAGAGGAGAGGCAAGCCTCATCCTGTTGACAGCAGCTACCTGCTTTAGCAGCTGTAGCAATCTCACTCCGGTGTCCCATTGGCAGTGATGTGAGGAGCATTTCATTTTTAATTTTGTGGCTCTTCACTTCTGATGAAGCTGCAGCTATTACCAACACAGCTGATAAATTCAAACGTTTAGGAGGAGAGCAGAATGCATTTTCTGTTGCTTCTACTTGGAACTGCCAGGCATCAACCAGAAAATTGAGGCTTTCAGCTGTTAGTATTGATCCTGAAAGAAAATACTAGTAGGAGCATCTGTGGATGAGTCCTATGGCATCTGTGTTCCAAGATGGAAAATATTATAAACTGCCTGATATTTGCCCCATAGTCTTACATTTCATCTCTGTGTGCCTTTAATCTGTTTTTATTGCTTTTAACACACATCTGTACTTTTTCTAAGCAGTATTGTGCTCCATGGGACAAGTTCTTCCATTTAAAAACCCTTGTAATAAAAGTCTGGTTACATTTATGGTGGTTGTGTACACTTGAATGTTTGTGTGATGTTGCTTACCTGTAAGAATAACTCAAGTAGGCAAGGCAGTGTGACATCCTGATCAATCCCTACTTATGTGCATTTGCTACTTAGGTTTACCTTTAACCCTGTCTTGCTCTGTTGTGCTAGTCCACTGGTGTCTCTTTGTCCTACTGGGTTTGTTGGGCATTTCTTGCTCTTGTTACTGATCTCTTTCTCTGTTCTATTGTATATTTAACATCCTTTGGGACTGTTCATCCCTTATGTTAGCATCCTATGCTGTTGGGAATTGTTGGTTACTTCCTGATGGTTGTTTGAGCCTTACTATGTACTTGTGAGCCACAACTTTTTACCATTTGGCTCTTTCATACAAGCGCTTGGGCTTCTTCCACCTTGCATTGTATTGATTTGGAATGGGTGTACAGTATTTGTGTATGCAGGGGAGGGAGCATGCTGTGCTGACTGAGCTAATTTATTTTTCTTTATTTTTTCTTGAGGTCTGTCTTCTATTTACAGAATCTTTCCTTTTTATATGTTCAAAAGTATTGCCTTTTAAAAGGCAAGGCAAGCATCTTAAAAACTGCTCACATGATTCAATAAACCACATAAACTTGGAAGGTGGTTTAGAGGAAAGATTATCTTTTTCAGGAAAGTGAAGCCTGCATGGCTTGTTAATGAAATCGTAATCTTTGATTGTACCTTTTGATCCTTTTGAAAGATTTTTTTTGTGGTCACTTCTTTGAAGATGAAGGAACAGTACATATCTAAATTTACAACACATGCAACAGCTTCTTCGACTATAATCCTGTATGCACTTTTCCTAGGAGTAAGGCACATTCAACATAATGGGATTCTGAGTAGATATAGGATAGTGCTGTTAATGAAGTAAATCTTATCTGAAATCCTTTGAAAAGAATCAAATGTGTATTTAAAATTCTATACAGATCCTTGTTTCACAATTTCAATTTTAATTGATCCTTGTTTCAAAATTCAAGATGTACAGAATGTGACTTTAAAAAAATTAACAGGTATCCCTCACAAAAGCACAATAATTATTTAATAATTGAGAAATGTCCTTGGCTCAGGCACACTCTAAATACAGTGAGAGAGACATTCCATGGATTTATACTAAGAAATAAGAAAACGTCTCATGAATATTTTAATTTTGAACTATGCCCCAAGATAATAGACTAAGGGCGCAATCCTAACCTCTTATGACAGTGCTTTCCAGCACTGACATAAGGGCAATGCGGCTCCAAGGTAAGAGAACAAACATTCCCTTACTTTGAGGAGGCCTCTGTGAGTGATACCCAACTGCAGGATGAAGCACATGTCCCACTGGCACCACTATGCCTGTGCTGGAAGGCACTGACATAAGGGGTTAGGATTGCACCCTATGTAGTGTGAGCTTGCCTCATATGGGATGGGCCTCTGAAGTAACTTTTCCAGTGTGGCAGGATTCTGGTTTCTGGTTGGTGGCTCTTCTGTCATAGTGGCATTGTGAGTAGGTCTCTAAATAGCAAGGTGCTCTCTGAACCTTTGACAGGAAGGGATGAGAAAGTGAATGACAAACTCAGTATGTACATTTTTAATGTACGTCATCTTATGTAAGATGAGTCTAAAGGTAATCAACCAGTTTTTGTGGCCTAGCCTCATTTTGGAAGGAATATAAAGCCCAGTTCTGCAATAAAGAAGATTGAACACACTGTGAACACTCAATGATGACCTATTTTCTAGTTTCTTCATCCTTTAAAGGCAAACTTGGCATCACCCACATAGGTCGTTGCCATAGAAACTAAGACACAGAGCTACAGGAGAATTTAGAAGAGCTGCATGCAGTATTTTTCGGCAGCCTCAACGCTGAGCCCCTTTGGCCATTGCATAAAATTACTGTGCTGTATTGAATCTGTCAGTTTGTTTATGTCTCCTTATTGAGGGTCTCTATTTACAGTTAGCCAGTTTAGTTAAGGCACAGCATAGATTGAGAGACATTTGCTGGGAAAATATATTTGTTATGGAAGTTGCCTCGAATTACTGATACATCCTGTCTGTATGGTGCTAAAGGTGCTTGACAGTGTACTCAGTTACACTAATCATAAAGAAAGTGTAATGATGTGATAAGGGTGTAAAAAAATTGTGCAGAAAAGTAAATTTCAGATATCCTTGAAGTTTAGGTCTAGATGACCATGGATTTTAGAAACAACTTTTTAATCTTAGTAAATGTGAGTTGCAGGGAAAACCAAATTGATGAAAAGTGTTTATAAAACTTCTCCAATTTCTTCAGAATGGTGCCACTGTCTCCCTTTCAAGTTGTTCAACCCTCTGATAATATTGTTTTGCCTAAGATGTTGTATGCATATTTTAATTTGAATAAGTATTGCTTCATTATTTTCATAGCAGTTTGGAAACGTTTGTTGTAAATGTGGACAGGTGTTAATTTCTTTAATATATATATTATTCAGATGAATAAGCTCTCAATAATGCATGTATTAGTCTTACAAGTCTTACATATGGTCTTGCATACGGAAACAGCAAATACGGGGCAAACCTGTCTCCGCATCTCCGCTTACCCATTAACATTGTTTAGAACTTTCATTGCTGCAAAAATATTCTTGCTTTTACAGGTCACTATAAGCATACAAGTGTATAGTGACATGCAGGCTGACTGCAGGCAGCCTAAGTTTATAGTGACACATGGGCTTGCTGCAGGCAGCCTGAGTTGTTGTTGTTGATGATCAAGTCTCTTCAAGCATTCAGGCTGCCTGCAGCCAGCCCATGTGTCACTATAAACTTGTATGCTTATAGCCAATGGCCTGGCTAAGGGGGTGCAGAGGGTAGCAGTCGCATTGGGCAACAACCTTTAGGGTGGCAATAAGCTGAGCTTGACACTAGTGGCCAAAATTGTGAAAAAATGGGTATGTACAAATAATACCATCATGTTATGTATAATTGGAAAGGTAATTTAGTGCAGAATGCAATGAAACAAACCACATTAGAATATCTCTTATTCTATCAGACGTTATGGCTAGTTAACCAGAAAACGAAAACGCAACTTCCTTAGGGAACAAAAAATGGATTTCTTTAACTCAAAACTGACCTATGAGACTGATTGTTCTGAGAACCAATGAGATGTTGTTATGATACAGCATGGTACCAATAAAGTGTTAATATGAGTAAGCTCTTATTTCCATGTATCATAATACAGCTAGTCCTGCTAATTGATAAAGAGGCACTTTTTCAAGTGGTGCTCTTTTTATTTTTATCAGGGAGAGAATAACAGTCCCTCTTCACCCCAGCACTGTGTCTCTAACCAATAAGGAACACACTTTTTATTTATTTATTTACTTAATTAAATTTGATTTTATTGTGGAGAGGCAGGGCTACAAAATCTTCTTTAATCCCAGGTAGCAGATAGATGCCTTAGCTATGCCACTGGCTGGTGGAAGGTGGCAGATCAAGTGGGTGGTGAACTGCTGGGGGGAGGAGGCAGGTTTTCCCCCAATTTGTACTTTTTATAAAGCCTGAAAGTGATGTCACTTCTGGTTGTGACATCACTTCCGGGGCATCATTTTGAGCTCTGCTCCGGGATACATGTTCATTAGCTATGCTACTGCTTATAGTGACCTGTAAAAGCAGCAACGTTTTTTACAGCAGTAAGTCTCTAAATAATGTTATTACATGTGTACGGGGGCTCAGTGGATCCATGGATAACTGAATCAGTGGATTCTGGATCCACGAATACAGTGGCCCACCTGTATTTGTGGTTGTGTTGGGAACCTAACAAGATATTTCTTAAACATGTGCCCGATAGGAGTGTCTTTTCATAACTTCCATCACCACATTAGTTTCTGTAGTGAGGATGCTATCTTCAGTGAAACACACAATTCACCTGTACTGTGTTTCCTACTGTGTGTGTGGAATGGATGTTGGTTAAAATGACCAGAGAGACCTTGGCCTCTTAGCTTCCCTGGAAGATAGTACAAGTTGGGGAACTCTTTCTACTTTGGGTTACAAAAAAAAAGTCTTGGAATTTTTCATGTAGTTTTGAAGCATTTTTTACATGGTTTTTCACTTTTATTATGGGCTTAAGATATATAAAATGTGCAATATTTTTAGAAGGTAGTTGAATATATTTAATTTAATGTTCAATACACACAAGTTGCCACCATCCGATCATTCTTGAGAAAAAGGAAAATTGGATATTTTAATTTGTGACGTTTCAAGGGACAAGATTTCAAACGCTGAGAAATGGCTTGCAGAAGCAGTCACTATTGGAATCAGCTAAATTCCAATGCTTAAATAGCGGTCATGTGAAGTTGCCTTTTCAGTCCCCTGGTAGTAACTTCAAAATTTCCTATCATGCAGAAATGCAAAGCAATTCAGACTTGATTTTAGTACCATCCTGGGGCTTCCCTAAAAAAATGGCTTTTTGCACGCATGTGTGTGTGTGTGAGAGAGAGAGAGAGAGGGAAAAATCTTGAATAATGTGTTTATGTAAAATTATTAAAATAATGTATTTTATGTTATTCAGGTATATGGGTTTATATTAGACTCAACAAAAATAGCTCTGTTCTTACAGTCTATTCTTATAATTACAAGCCAGAATTTGGACAAGGGGATTTAAGCTCTTGTTAAAGCTATAAAAAATAAAATTTTGACAAGTCATGTCCTTTGTGGCTATTGGCAGCTAATTATGTCATTGTTCTTCATTATTATAGCAGGGTAATGGTAAAAAGGCATAATTTTCGAGGCAGAAAAATTCTGATGTGCACTTGACAAGAATACATTACTGTAGAGATAAAATTTCCATCAACAGCCTTACGTGACTAATACTGTACATTTCTGTAGACTTTTGTACTGTTTCTCAGCACCTTCGAAGAAACTTGTATCTTTTTCCAAGACAATAAACAGGTGCCTTTCAGGTGGGCACATAGCACAGTTTTAACTGAGTCGGACTATTAAGAATATTAGCTTTTATTTTCTGTTATAAAGTATTGGTAGTTGTGATGGAAACATAAAATATTTCTTAAACACGTGAGCTATAGGAGGATTATCTTTTCATAAGTGCCATCAGCGCAGTAGTTTCTGTAGTGAGGATGCTATTTCCAGTGAAAAAAACAATTCTCATGTGCCATGTTTTCTGCCGTTTACACTAGAGAGAAGGATAAACTGCATAGGTAAAACCTGCTACGTAGCAGTGTTTTCTGTAGCTCCGGGAAAAGGTTAGGTACAGAGGACCACCTGAGAGATGCCTCTTTGAAGATGGGAGCAAACAGGAGGGTTAGGTACAGGGTATGAACTCTACATTGAAGGAACCTCTGTTATGTACATGGTGGCCACACAGTTCCTATGCAGTCTTAAATGGCTTCACTCCCAAACCCACACAATCTTGCGCATAGGGACTTAGTGGCTACCACGTATAGTAGCAGCTAAGCTTTGGGGCTTTATCTACCAAAAATCACCTTCCAGATGTTTTGCAAAAGACTTCAGAACTTATTTCACTGTGTGAGCTCAGTGTTCAGGCTGAAAAAGTAGCTGCCTTTGCATTTATTACTCCTTATTTGTTTTCTCTTTCACCTAGGCGACAGAAGGCCAGGGAGAGGCAACAGAAATTGTTAGCTGAATTTGCATCAAGACAGAAAAGCTTTATGGAAACTGCCATGGATGTTGGTAAGCACTTGTCCTCGTCTTGTGTATAGTGCAATTCTGATGGATTTGAAAAAGACAAAAACAAAAAAATATACCTAGGGCTGCCATTGGAAAGAGAATCTTTCATCTGAAGGGAGCAAAAAGCAACTTCCTTTTGACTTCAGTTGTAGGACACCCAAATAGTTTTATTGTACTCAGTAGCAGGCCTACAGAAATGGTGACTTGGTTTCAAAATTAGGTTCATGCCCAATCTGAGCTTTACACAAGATTTACGTATATACGTATAGTGATGACTCTTCACTCAAAACCTGTACATAATCTTGCCTAGCATCTTCATGTGCACTTTGAACTGGCAAGGGGAGCAGGAGATGATATGATGGAACCCTGGGACATTACTATGAAAGTACTGAGGAAATTGTGAGCAATCATCACATCCTGGTACTCCCTACTAGGAAATGGCTGGACCACTCAAGGATAGCCCTACAAATACCTCCCAGGGCTGTCTGTTGTGTTGTCAGCACTTATCCTTTGTATCACATACAGCTGGATGATCTAATAGGATTGACAGAAAACAGTTTTCTCTGATTTCCTAAGTATTGGTTGGGGACACAAAGAAAATATCCTTCTCCTATTCAGGTCAGAACCTTTGTCAGACAGTACCTGATATTATCCACATGTGTCTGAAGCTAGAATACCTATGTAGTCTTAAATGGAAGGTGGGAGATGGAGTTGTAGCTGGGCAGATAATCCTGTGACTTCTTCAGCAACTATTGTTTGATCAACTGCTGCATACTTCGTCTAGTCAGCCTTTTTAAGAAAAAACAAGAATGGATTCAGTTTGTAGGTGGTTATCCACCTCTGTTGAATTAGTATTAGTGAGCAATGCAAATACAAATTGATTCATAAACAAGACAGTAATGTGACTCCCAGAACCCAAGTTGTGACTGTTCTCATAAGCTAGCAGACTCAAAGTCTGATACTAAACAGAAGTGATTTTGGGAGAGGAAGACAATCTACAGTTTTTAATCTGTAGATCATTAATCTGAAACAATTTTGTAAAACACTTTGGTAATATCAGTCATCTGTTATCACCAAGGCCCTCATCTCAGGGTCCAGACTGAAGTCATGTGATGTAGCAAATTTGTTGCTGGTCTTGAACTTCTCCGTACCTGGATAGGACACAGGCTGGGAATCCTATGTATGCTGGTGTGTTGCTTGGAAGACAGGCGTGATGCAAGTGAAATAACTCATAAGTGGCCAACTTGGAGGTCACAAGTAGCAGGAGTTTGTGATGTTTCTTTTGCATCAGATTTGAATACCTTCAATCATACCTGTGATTACTTGCATATAGAATTGCTGCATCTTGTGAGTTATATTATTTGTTTAAAAAACAATTTATTCTGTATAACTTGATGTGTAGTATTTTAGTGTTCCGCTGATAATTTATTGGAAACATCCTTTTGACATGTGTGTAATATCACTGAGTTAATATGAGACTAGAAAAAAACAATGTAATTCAGCAGCCAACCTTTCAGACCTTGAAGGAAATGCCTGGGTGGTGGGGGGAGGTACACACTTTTTTTTTTGTTTAAGTAGCAAGGTGACACAGGTTTTCCAGAACCTCATCTTCTGAATCCAGATAGGAAAATAAATTAGTTCTTACAAGTCTTCTGGGAATACTCGTTCTGGATTAGGGCAAACGATATTAACATTCTGATGGTTGCTCTAGTGCTTGGGGACTACCTTGGCAGACAGCGTTCTGCAAAAGCAGTGTTGCTTCCAGTTACAGATTGTAAACTCTGTTTAATACATATGATGGGCTGTTAGTTGTTTCCAGTGCTCAGGCCGAGAAGTTGCAGAAACACGAAATCCTTAGTTTCAAATTTTGCACTGCTCTCATCAACTAGAATTGCTCTACGTTGGTTCAAGTATGTGTTCCTGTAATTATTTTTTAAAGGTTGTCATACGTTGATGTCTAAAGTGTCTATAGACAGTTATGTGTACTGTCTATATATGTGAATCATCTGTTGTGAGCTGACTGAAAAGCAACTATGGTTGCTGGTAGTGATTCTGGTACATTTATTTTCCCATTTGTTTACTATAACAATGCAGATCATCCCAATAATAGTATCAGACCATTACGTTATAAACCATGGCAGCAAAGATCAAGACTATCCCAGAGAGAGTTAGGTTGCAATCCAATATGCACTTACCTGAGAGTACGTTTCATTTGACCTAATACAGGTCCAGCCTATTTATACACAGATTTTTTGTACACGGATTTAACTCAACACGAATGGCCCCTGCAAATGAGAAGGGATGTGCTGATCCGTAGAGAAGGGGAAAAATGCACCCTTTAAAATCAGTTTAAAAAACTGAACAGTCCTTTAATAAGAGCCTTCTTAATGAGAGGGGGGGGCAACTGGCTGACAATCCATCAGTCCTTTTCTCTTCAGATGACCCCCTCCGTTCCCCCTGAGCACACTTTGCATTGGTGAAGGGACGGGCTGAGTGAAGCTTTCTAAGCTCTTGGAGGAGGACTGGTTGATGAATTGTCTTCTTAATGACTCTTATCTTGGAGTCTAAAGGTCAGCAAGGCTGTTCTTAAATCACCTGAGCAAAGAAACTTTGTTTTTTAAATTGATTTGCTATAGTGCGTTTTTTGCCACCCAGGTGAGTGCTTGGAAGGGAACCCACACAAATAATTAGTCTGAACCTGTAATGGGATTTTTTTCTGAATAGACACGCATAGGTTGCACTGCAAGACAGTTCACCTCTTTTGCAATTAATATGTGCTTAGAAATCATAAATTCTGGTCAATAGTAATATATGTGAATTTTATTTGGGCGCTGCTTTAGCATCTTAGCTAGATCTGCATGTAATATTGAGTTTGGCCTTTGTGACTGTTGAGCTGAACATGTACTCAATTGTGATTGTCAACATTTAAAAATATGTAAACAAGGAGACCTCCTTCATGGTCTCTATGTAGTCACAGATCTATGCCTAATAAAGGTTCATTCATTCATTCATTCATTCATTCATTCATTCATTCATGTAGTCACAGATAGTGGAGTTCTCTGTGTGTGTATATAGCTGACCTTGGAAGCTTCAGGAGCTTTATTGAGGATTCTTCCCCCATGCTTGAGTGGGTAGATCCTGTGCATGGTTATGTGTGTCAAGAACAGAGAGAACATCCAATTCCTCAGTTCCTTTTCAATTGCTGTTAAAGCAGCATTGTTTTGAAATGTTCTTTTTTCCAAATAGTACCTCAGACAATAATTTACCCCTAATTCAACCTTCACTGAATACTCCAATGGCACCTCCATTTTGTCTAGACTGAGTTTTATTGGCTATCCAGTCCAATTGGCCATTAGATATCCCTAGCTCCCTGGATGCCCTCCCTCGGCAACTTTCTTGAGATGTTTTAAAAGCACGGGAGACAAGATAGAATCCTGACAGATGTCATAAGTGCCACCTGGTTGAATAGCTGTTTCCCAGCACCACCTTTAGCACCAACCTTTCAGATAGGAATGGAGCCGTTGAAGGTCAGTGTCTTCCATTCCTATCACAGACAATCTATCTGGGATATAATAGTATTGAAATCTGAAGAGAGGTGAGGACTTGTGAAGTTGCATTCCCTCTGCATCCTTCCTGCACAACTCATCCATAAATCATCCAACAGGGTGACCAGGCAACTTCTGCAGCAGCCTGTCCTCAAACGTGATTGAAATGGATGTAGATGGTTGGTCTTACCTGTCTAGTAATATACCATGATATCCCTCTGTCTGCTATTATCTCTAGGGCAGATGTTTAGCATTTACTAGATTGTGCCCATTGATTGTATACATTGATTGAATTCTCATTGTGAAATACCCTTTCACATGACTGCAAACTATATCTGAAAGAGTTAACCAACTTTAATAGTTAATTTAATTATAAAAGAATCATTTTGTATACAATAAAACAATGAATCATTTTGTATACAAATATGTTCATTTATGGCCTGCAGTCCTGTTGGAGTGCAGTGGGGCAGTGCTTTCCCCACTATCTTTGGAAGTGGAACACTGATGTCATTTGGTGGAATGCTGTGGCTTTGCCTCACTTCCTTCTTCTGTCCTGGATCTGGCCTCTGCTTGTTCAGAAGCAGGAATGATGGGGAGCTCACTGGAAGAAGGAGTTGCAGTTGCCACCCAAAGTAAGGAGCTGGTTAACAGGGAGGGGTGGAGAGAGAGAGAGAGCCCTCTGGAAGTCATGATGGGGGAATAGAAAAAGAAGGCTAGTGGGAGATAGACAAGCAAACTTGGGGGCATGGGAAAGAAAACCAACTAGCTATATGGAGATGAATTAGCTAAACCTTCCATATGGATAAAGCAGGGGTGGCCAACCCACAGCATGTCACATGCCACTTCTTATGTAGAGAATCTTGAATGTGCCATTCCACTTTAACATAGCTTTTAGCAATTACCATAATAGCTAAATAGAGCCTCCAACTTCAAGGGCAGTATATCTCCCTATGCAAGTAGGTACAGGGCAAGGAAAACGGGAGTGCAGTTTCCTATTTGATGGCTGACTGCTGATGAGGCCAGAAAGGCAGCCTACATGAACCTTTAGTCTGGCTAGTAGGACTTTTTCTAAGGTCCATATAAAGTCAGTTCATTGCCCTTCTGCACTGCCCAGCATCCCTCTGCCTCAAAGATGTCCACCTTGTCCTCAAAGATGATCTTAGCTGGGATCTCTTTGCAAGGCATCACATTTGAATTAGTTTAGTTTGAAATCCTTAGGAATGTACACCAATTCTGTATTTTATTTAAAGCAGTCAGAATACTTTTTCTTTTGTGAAGATTCCAATTTTATTTTATTATTTCTTCTTGAGTTCTTTGAACTCTTTTCATAGGCTGAAAACATAGAGAAGTGGTATTGTTTTCATAATATTACATTTAACCTACTTTCTTTGAGATCAATGTATGTGCAAAGTATAGGCTTTTGCATTGGGGGAAAAAGAATATTTTCTACTCCTTTAATGCTTCTGTATTTTTTTCTCTCACGTACTGTTCCTCTAGCTGCCACTAGGTGGTGATAAAAGTTTATTCAGAGTATTGCAAACAAGTCAAGGTTACAGATTACAGTATATACTGTCTCTTTCCTACTTCCTGGCCTTTTTCCAGATTTTATCAGTTAGGATCGGTGCATATCTCCCCATTTGGGGCATTGCCATTAAGAAAATAAAGAGAAATGAAAATGGCTCCCCTATTGGAGCAGGGATTATACCTTGTGTCATCCCCATGGCAGAGATTTTAGCACTAGCCTCACCATAGCAGAGTTGGAAGATAAAACCAGCTGATGCTATCTTGACAGCAGAATCCCTCAGAACAAAGTTTATGTATTTGCATCATACTATCTCTCATTTTGAAAAGCTGAAAGTGGTGTATTCCTCCTTTTGTGTGTGCATGCATTCATTAAATAAAAAGGTAAATATTTCATGATAGATGATAAGGCTAAACTGAAGTGTGAAGTAGGCATTTACAAGGCCAGCACCACAGTATATTTTACAATGTTCTTCTGTCATGTGTATTAATACCTGTTATTGGGGGGAAAAAGATGAGAATTTGCCTTGGTAGAAATAAGAGGAATCTTCTTTAATTGTGTAGGGTTTAAAATGTGTGGTGTTAGATTTCTACCTCAATCTGTAGAACAGGTAGATTATAGTTCAGGGATGTCAAACCCGTTTCATATAGTGGACTGATTAGCATTCCATGGTGGCTACTGAGGGCCAGAAGTGATGTCATTGAGCAGGAAGTGATGTCATTAAGCAAGTGAGGTCTAGTAATAAGCACTTTGCTCTCACCTAGAAACTCATTAGCTACAAGTGACAGAAGAGAAAATATGCGAATCTTGATCATATTATGCGAGCCGCCCTTTCAGCAGTGCTGATTCTGCCACAGCATCACTTTGAAGCTCAGGAGCTAAGAGGTGCTCTGTTTAGTGCTTAGGCTAAAGTGTTGCTGCTGAAAGAGCACCTCTGGGAAAGCCCATTTATAATGGTGGCTGGATAAATGTGCAGGGGCCACAATTGGCACATGGGCCTTACGTTTGATACCCCTGTTATAGTTGTATGTTGGTGGAAGTGTGTCTGGCAGATGTTTGGATCAAGTGAGAAGTTCTTGATCAACATCCCAGTTTTCCAGAGCTTGGTTTTGGAAAACAGGAATTAGATAAATATGGCACATTTGAGAGACAGAGACAGACTATTCCACATGGCACAGCAGACCTTTTATCTATCCGTTTTGAAAGTTGGTTATTGCTGCATCTCAAGAGTTGTGATTTATAATTTAAAATTATATATCTGGTACAAATGGTGCGCCTTACTTTTTCTCTGCACTTCTTCAACATTTTATTGAATTTTACTCACGGAATTTCTAGGGTCTAAAATCAAACCCAAGACTTAGGTATATGCATAACGAAAATATTTGGTTGTGAGAAATTTGTCCATTGGTTGTATATGTACTTAACATATGTGTACTGTGGATTTAACCAGTATGTTCTAAAATCAGTAGATTACTAAATTAAGTATGTCTGGTTTTTTCTTTTTCTTTTGTTTTAGGCTGCAGCTACGCAGATTGCAAAACTGGAACATTCAGCAACTTTCCATTATCTATTTGCAGTTAAAAAAAATACTTGTGCTTATATCCACGTATTGCATAGTATATGCGTATTTTAACATAGAGATTGGGCTCCTTATTGGAAAAATTAAACTTGTGAAGAGTTCTTAAATGGAAAAGCAATAAATTGTTTTTTTTTATATTGATTCACTTAACAGAAATTGTCATTTTAAAAGTCTTCTTTTTCTCCACTTCCTCCTCTGTTCCTTAGAATCACCAGATGTGGATATTGCTATGGAGATAGCAACATCAGAACAGCATATTTCTGAAGCAGTGTATGACTGTGTTATTTGTGGACAGAGTGGCCCTTCCACTGAAGATCGACCAGCAGGATTAGTTGTGCTCTTACAAGCCTCCTCAGGTATAATTAAAGAAACCACTTCATGCTATAAGAAAGAAAACACTTTGCTGAGCTACAGAACATATCTGCATATATCTGAGAATGTTTTTAGCAGTACTTCAAAGGATTTTTAAGAAAACAGGAGCATACATAGTCCCCAGCCCAGACCACTTGGTTAAATTCTCCAGCCTCTTGTAGCTGAAAAAACACATAGAATTCAGTAAGATACATCAGGATATGTATTTTGAAGAGTACAGCTTCTATATTTTTACCCCTCCCTTCCTGCTGAGAAGTCCCCATGTCTCATGAACATTGAATTTTTCTTTGGAAGATGAAGGAAAAGGCACTTGATATCTGCTGTTTTGCTGCTTCATTCCCAAGCTATGGTAGAATAATTAGAGGACTGGAATAACTGCAGACTAAAGCGTCTAATGCAATTATTAAAAACCTGTTTGTAATATAATATTTAGTAGTTTGTGCAGTATTGCTATTCCCTCAAATTGCTCCCACAATGCTATATTTCTAGTCAAGTCTGTGACCTCTTTTGATTAAGAACAGGAATTAACTGCTTGATCTTATTATGTGTACTGCATCAGTAGAAATTACCAAGATGAACTTTTCCTGAAATCTTCTCTCTTGGCAGTTTTGGGACAATGTTGCAGTAGTACTGAGCCTAAAAAGCTGCCAACCTCTGAAAAGGAGCAAATATATCCATGGGATACATGTTCTGCTGTGTATGAAGCACGACTTGCAACTTTACAGCAGTTCTTTAAAGATGTAAGTTTTTTGCAGCAGGGTAGTAACCCTACTTAGAATAACTTTCAGGTATGAACAGCAGACTGGTGTGCTAATTAGTATTTCATTTCTTCAATGATATTTAATTGTATGAACAATACAGCTGCTTGTACTGGTCACACACTATACTTCCCTTGGTTAAGATTCCTGTATCTCACAGCGGCCCACCAAATGCCCCAGGGAGCACACCAGATAACAAGAGACCTGCATCTTGGTGCCCTCCCTTGCACCTGGCATTCTGACATAGCCCATTTCTAAAATCAGGAGATTGCACATACACATCATGGCTTGTAACCCGTAATGGATTTTTCCCCCAGAAACTTGTCCAGTCCCCTTTTAAAGGCATCCAGGCCAGACACCATCACCACATCCTGTGGCAAGGAGTTCCACAGACCAACCACACGCTGAGTAAAGAAATATTTTCTTTTGTCTGTCCTAACTCTCCCAACACTCAATTTTAGTGGATGTCCCCTGGTTCTGGTGTTATGTGAGAGTGTAAAGAGTATCTCTCTATCCACTCTGTCCATCCCCTGCATAATTTTGTATGTCTCAATCATGTCCCCCCTCGGGCGCCTCTTTTCTAGGCTGAAGAGGCCCAAATGCCATAGCCTTTCCTCATAAGGAAGGTGCCCCAGCCCAATAATCATCTTAGTCGCTTTCTTTTGCACCTTTTCCATTTCCACTATGTCTTTTTTGAGATGTGGCAACCAGAACTGGACACAATACTCCAGGTGTGGCCTTACCATAGATTTGTACAACAGCAGTATAATATTAGCCGGATCCCAAGCATAGAATTGGCCTTCTTTATTGCCGCCGCACATTGGGTCCACACTCTCATCGACCTGTCTACCACCACCCAAGATCTCTCTCCTGATCTGTCACAGACAGCTCAGAACCCATCACCCTATATGTAAAGTTTTGATTTTTTGCCCCAATGTGCATGACTTTACACTTACTGACATTGAAACGCACCTGCCATTTTGCTGCCCATTCTGCCAGTCTGGAGAGATCCTTCTGGAGCTCCTCACAATCACTTCTGGTCTTCACCACTCGGAAAAGTTTGGTATCATCTGCAAACTTAGCCACCTCACTGCTCAACCCTGTCTCCAGGTCATTTATGAAGAGGTTGAAGAGCACTGGTCTCAGGACCGATCCTTGGGGTACACCACTTTCCACCTCTCTCCATTGTGAAAATTGCCCATTGACACCCACTCTGTTTCTTGGCCTTCAACCAGTTCTCAGTCCATGAGAGGACCTGTCCTCTAATTCCCTGGCTGTGGAGCTTTTTCAATAGGTAAGGGACCATTTCGAACACCTTCTGAAAGTCCAGATATATAATGTCTACGGGTTCTCCCGCATCCACATGCCTGTTGACCTTTTCGAAGAATTCTAAAAGGTTCGTAAGGCAAGACTTACCCTTACAGAAGCCATGCTGATTCTCCCTCAGCAAGGCTTGTTCGTGTATGTGTTTTGAGATTCTATCTTTGATGAGGCATTCCACCATCTTACCCGGTATAGATGTTAGGCTGACCGGCCTATAGTTTCCTGGGTCCCCCCTCTTTCCCTTTTTATAGATAGGTGTGACATGTGCTATCCTCCAATCTTCTGGCACCGTGGCTTTTTTGAGGGACAAGTTGCATATTTTAGTCAAGAGATCAGCAATTTCAATTCCTTAATAACTCTTGGGTGTATGCCATCAGGGCCCGGTGACTTATTGATCTTTAATTTATCAATGAGGTCTGAAACATCTTCTCTAGTAACTACAAAGCATTTATTCTTTCATAATATTATTGTGAACATGGGAGAGGTTAGGGGCTTGGGCAATAGCTCTAATTTTGAATTGACAGTTGACCTCGTTTAGTTGACAATAGATGATGGTTGCCTAGGAAGACTTAGGTTTTAGTGTCTGCTCCATTATAAAGTTGATGGGGTGAACATGCATCTATATGTATCTGTCTCTGTCATAATATTTTTGTCTGAAAAAGTGATATGGTAGTGATAGATTTTTAAAAAATTGCTCTCTGTGACATAGACCAATCCCTGGTTTCCATGTTGCTTATGCAATGGAACAAGCGCAGGCAAACTCCTCTGTCCCTTTCTCCACAGACCAGCCCCCTGAAAAAGCTGCTCTCAAGGATTGGGGAACCCTTGGGAATGGGAAGATACAGAGGAGAGAAAAGAGAAAAACTCTCCAAAACCAGGCACAAGCAATTTCCAGGAAGGTGGGGGAGGGAAGTTTCCTTGAACTCGTGCTGTTGAACAAGTGTAACTTAGAATACAATCCCAGATGTCATTTCCAGTTTCTAATTTGTTGACATGTTCTATTTCTCATTCGTATTGTTTGCCGAAAGATGGAATGAAATTCTTTCTTTCAAAGTTATGTATGCAGGTGTTAATTTTAAGAGGGGAAGCCATTTCAAACACACTCCTCTATACCCTTAACTTCGGGTAAATAATAGGCATTGAAAATGGTGTCTCTTCAGCATCTCCTGTGCATTTAGATTTGCTCTTATGTTGATGACTCCCAAGAACTAATCAGACCTTTCTGGAAAACCAGAAGCTATTTCTTTGTTTTGAAATCTTTGTGGTAGACTACTATAGGAAGCTTATCAGTAAAGGCTTTGTATGCTTTTATAACTTCAAATTGTTCAACCTTTATTTCAGCAAAAGTAGCAAGAGTGAAAATGGCCAGTTTGAATTCTAATCAAAACAGTCACTTCTGGATTTTTAATACTTATTTTTGGCAATACACTGAAAAAAAGAAAAACTTTGGTACTTTAGCAGTAGCTTTAAATGAGGAAGTGTAGAGAATATATTTTTGACTAGGCTGCATATAAGTAGTAGGAAAGGAGTATATATTTACCTTTGAAAATATTAGTCCTTCAGCATTCTAAGAGTCCAGCTTCCTTTCTAACTCAGTAAATAAAACTAAAGTTTGATATGTGTATTTGTGCAACCATATATATGTATAACACACAGTATTCATTTAGCTTTTGGCATATTCAAAAATTAGGAAATGTGAACATAAGTTGCAAAACATCAGTATTTCTTGCAACCTCTCAGTTATTTCTACAGTACAGGTGGAGCCTATTTATCCGCGTTAGTTCTGTTCTGTGACTTTGCATGATTAACAAAAAACACATTGTGCTAAATTCCATAGAGTTACAAAAATTCGCTGCAGCCTGACACTTCCAGATGGAAGGAAACTAAGGCAGCTGTTCTCAGTCCCCTCCCCTCCATACTCAGCCCTCCTGTTGCCAGCTGTCCTGCTTCTTTCACACCTGGGATGCTGAACTTGCTTGGGAAGTCTTGTCCTCTGTGTCCCAGTCGG
This sequence comes from Tiliqua scincoides, assembly GCF_035046505.1. Classification (NCBI taxonomy): domain Eukaryota; kingdom Metazoa; phylum Chordata; class Lepidosauria; order Squamata; family Scincidae; genus Tiliqua; species Tiliqua scincoides. The sequence goes on from NC_089821.1 coordinate 105,028,073, forward strand.
CCTCCCAACAGCGCTGCTGCAGCTCCTGCAGCCCTCCCTGGCCACCATCATGGAAGCTCCTCTGCCCCAGAGCATTCTGGGACTGCTCTCTGCTCACCCTCACCTGTCTCTCCAAGGCTTGCTGGAGCAGGAGAGCCTGCATCATGGGGGGGGGGGGGAGGGAGAAGGGAATTCGGCAAACACTCCCTGGGTTTTTTAAAGCAATCCCCTCCTGCCTCCCCCTCCTGAGCCCTCCCCATTGCCAGCAACCCAGCTTCTTTCACAGTTGGAATGCTGAACTTTTAAGAGTCCAGCCCTATGCGTTTCTACTCAGAAGTAAGCCCTATTCCAGTCAATGGGGCTTACTCCCAGGAAAGTGTGGAGATGATTGTAGGCTAAATCTCATGCTTTGCTTGGTGGGAAGGCTTGCTTGTGTCATAATTTCGTGCACCATGGGGGGGGGATTTGGCAAACACTCCCTGGGTTTTCTAAAGCAATCCCCACTGTTGCTACCACACCTGCTCCTGTGTGTGAGTGAGAGAGAGAGAGAGCTCCACCTCGCTGCATGTGTTCTGCTTACCCAGGGTTTTCCGTCCCCCTCTTCAGCCTTGGCTGGCTCAGGGGCTCCAGGAATGTTATTGTTACTTCGAAAGGGGAAGCTCTTCCAGGGCTCCAGGGCTATTCCCTCCCTGGGTGAGGCGGAACCTTTTTGCAGTGTTTTGGGCTGCCTGGAAACAGAGCCAGCCAGCCAGCCAGAGCAGGGCAAAGGAGGCAAAGGTGTGTGTGACTTTCAGTACCCCCACCCACAGACAAATCCACAAATAAAAAATTTGTGGATAAATAGGCTGCACCTGTAGTAGTTTTCTGTGGCTCAGATGTTATGGAGCATCTTCTTTCTCATTCTGGAGTGCCTGAACATTATAGTGTTCTTCATCAGTATTGTTTTCAACAACAGCAAAAACAGAGTTAAGGTCAAAGCGATTAAGTACTGTTGTTTCCAGCTTCACCTGTTTTCTGTAACATTTCCTATCTATTTGGCTGTTCTGCAGATGAGAAAAAAATCTGAGAGCTATTGGTTATGTTTTGTAATGCTGGTCTTCATCTGATAAAGATATAGACGTGTTCTGTACTTGTAGTATTTGTGGATGTGAATGTCTTGTTAAGCTCAGAAGTGTCCTTTGGTTTGTAGCTTTGGTCTGTTGCGTTGAAGCACAACAGAGAGCTGTGCAGTGGAATATTCTACTTTCTTTATGGTACAATGCACATTCTAAAACTGGCAGAAGATTTTATATGCAATCCTAGATCTTTCTGAAGTAGTCATGCAATTGAACATAAGAACAGCCCCACTGGATCAGGCCATAGGCCCATCTAGTCCAGCTTCCTGTATCTCACAGCGGCCCACCAAATGCCCCAGGGAGCACACCAGATAACAAGAGACCTCATCCTGGTGCCCTCCCCTACATCTGGCATTCTGACTTAACCCATTCCTAAAATCAGGAGGTTGCGCATACACATCATGGCTTGTACCCCATAATGGATATTTCCTCCAGAAACTCGTCCAATCCCCTTTTAAAGGCGTCTAGGCTAGACGCCAGCACCACATCCTGTGGCAAGGAGTTCCACAGACCGACCACACGCTGAGTAAAGAAATATTTTCTTTTGTCTGTCCTAACCCGCCCAACACTCAATTTGAGTGGATGTCCCCTGGTTCTGGTATTATGTGAGAGTGTAAAGAGCATCTCCCTATCCACTCTGTCCATCCCCTGCATAATTTTGTATGTCTCAATCATGTCCCCCCTCAAGCGTCTCTTTTCTAGGCTGAAGAGGCCCAAACGCCGTAGCCTTTCCTCATAAGGAAGGTGCCCCAGCCCCGTAATCATCTTAGTCGCTCTCTTTTGCACCTTTTCCATTTCCACTATGTCTTTCTTGAGATGCGGTGACCAGAACTGGACACAATACTCCAGGTGTGGCCTTACCATCGATTTGTACAACGGCATTATAATACTAGCCGTTTTGTTCTCAATACCCTTCCTAATGATCCCAAGCATAGAATTGGCCTTCTTCACTGCCACCGCACATTGGGTCGACACTTTCATCGACCTGTCCACCACCACCCCAAGATCTCTCTCCTGATCTGTCACAGACAGCTCAGAACCCATCAGCCTATATCTAAAGTTTTGATTTTTTGCCCCAATGTGCATGACTTTACACTTACTGACATTGAAGCGCATCTGCCATTTTGCTGCCCATTCTGCCAGTCTGGAGAGATCCTTCTGGAGCTCCTCACAATCACTTCTGGTCTTTACCACTCGGAAAAGTTTGGTGTCATCTGCAAACTTAGCCACTTCACTGCTCAACCCTGTCTCCAGGTCATTTATGAAGAGGTTGAAAAGCACCGGTCCCAGGACAGCTCCTTGGGGCACACCGCTTTTCACCTCTCTCCATTGTGAAAATTGCCCATTGACACCCACTCTCTGCTTCCTGGCCTCCAACCAGTTCTCAATCCAGGAGAGGACCTGTCCTCTAATTCCCTGACTGTGGAGTTTTTTCAGTAGCCTTTGGCGAGGGACCGTGTCAAACGCCTTCTGAAAGTCCAGATATATAATGTCCACGGGTTCTCCCGCATCCACATGCCTGTTGACCTTTTCAAAGAATTCTATAAGGTTTGTGAGGCAAGACTTACCCTTACAGAAGCCATGCTGACTCTCCCTCAGCAAGGCCTGTTCGTCTATGTGTTTTGAGATCCTATCTTTGATGAGGCATTCCACCATCTTACCCGGTATGGATGTTAGGCTGACCGGCCTATAGTTTCCCGGGTCCCCCCTCTTTCCCTTTTTAAAAATAGGCGTGACATTTGCTATCCTCCAATCTTCTGGCACCGTGGCCGTTTTGAGGGACAAGTTGCATACCTTAGTCAAGAGATCTGCAACTTCATTCTTCAATTCCTTAATAACCCTTGGGTGGATGCCATCAGGGCCCGGTGACTTATTGATCTTTAATTTATCAATGAGGTCTGAAACATCTTCTCTTTTAACCTCTATCTGACTTAACTCCTCGGTTAGGAGGGGCCGTTCGGGCAGCGGTATCTGCCCGAGGTCTTCTGCCGTGAAGACAGATGCAAAGAACTCATTTAATTTCTCTGCCATCTCTAAGTCTCCTTTTATCTCCCCTTTCCCTCCCTCACCATCCAGAGGGCCAACCGCTTCTCTGGCGGGTTTCCTGCTTCTAACATATTTGAAGAAGCTTTTATTATTCCCCTTAATGTTGCTGGCCATGCGTTCCTCATAGTATCGCTTGGCCTCCCCTATCACCTTCTTACATTTCTTTTGCCACAGTTTATGTTCCTTTTTATTCTCTTCATTAGGGCAAGACTTCCATTTACGGAAGGAAGCTTCCTTGCCCTTCACAGCCTCTCTAACTTGGCTGGTTAGCCATGCGGGCACCCTCCTGGATTTAGTGGAACCCTTCTTTCTTTGCGGTATACACCTCTGCTAGGCCTCTATTACTGTTGTTTTAAGCAGCCTCCATGCACTCAGGAGAGACTGGACTCTTTTTACCCTCCCTTTCAACTTCCTTCTAACCAGCCTCCTCATTTGAGGGAAGTCCGCCCGTCGGAAGTCAAGGGTTTTTGTTAGAGATTTGCCTGGTATTCTTCCCCCAATGTGCACGTCAAAACGGATCGCAGCATGATCACTGTTCCCCAATGGCTCAGTAACGTTTACATCTCTAACTAGGTCCTGCGTACCGCACAAAATTAAATCCAGAGTCACCTGTCCTCTGGTGGGCTCCGTGACTAGCTGATCTAAGCCACAGTCATTTAGCACGTCAAGAAATCCGGTTTCCTTATCGTGACCAGAACACAAATTGACCCAGTCAATATGAGGATAATTGAAGTCCCCCATGATTACAACCCTGTCCCTCCTTGTCACCACCCTGATCTGTTTCCTCATTTCAAGGTCCCCATCAGATTTCTGGTCTGGAGGACGATAGCACTCCCCCAGTATTACATCGCTGCACAAGCCTGGTAATTTAACCCACAGAGATTCTACGGTGGAGTCGGACCCACCTTCAATCTCTACTTTGCTGGATTCTATCCCTTCCTTAACATAAAGGGCCACCCCACCTCCAACACGCCCCTGCCTGTCCCTCCTGTAGAGTTTATAGCCCGGGATTGCGGTATCCCACTGATTCTCCGCATTCCACCAGGTTTCCGTTATGCCCACTATGTCAATATTTTCCCTTGTCACCAGACATTCCAGTTCTCCCACCTTTGCTCGTAGACTTCGGGCATTCGCATAAAAGCATTTATACATGGAATTGGAGGCCTTGGAAAACTAGATTGTTGCTATATAAGATATGAGTATTTCTGTTTTAGTTTGAGAATGCCTAGTCTACTTCAGATATTAGTTGAATCAACTGTTTTTGCTTTTTTTCCTCAGCTCTCTAGATCATTACTGTGCTAAAATGGTCACCACAGGAAAGAATTAATCCTTAAATTTCTGTTAGCATAAAAACAGAAACCTTTCCAGCTCCCTTGAATAGTTCAGCTGAGCTAAGCAATAAAAATGTTCTGTTGTTGACCAGTTGTGTCCCCCAGCAGTAGGTATTCTTGCTATAGTGGCGATTATGATGGGAAGCTTCATGGAACATTTTTAGTTACTTGTAAGAATTGCTTGCAAGATATAGAATGGAAGCCAAAGACTTGGCTAAAGGAAAAGGATTGACCAGTTCCTCACTAGAATTCTCTAGGGTTGCTGAGGCATTACTTTTCCTTACTCAGCTGGAATGCAATTACAACCAGGGATTCCACCCAGGTTTTAATATAGTGCTATTTAGCATATAATAAATATGCAATATCTGCCCCATCTGTTCTCTGTTTGCACCATCCCCTCCTCCATAGGAGCAGTGGCTAGATCATGCTGGGCAGGCAAACGTTTCAGTTTTGCAAAATACAATAAAGTTGGTGCCAATGAAGTTTGAGATAAGACAAAAATTCAACTTGGGAAGCAACAGGCTGTCAGTGATGTCTGAACTGACTGTAGAAACTGCTTTAACCAACAATAGCTGTCCCAGACTAAATAAGTAGTGTGGACTGGCTATTGATCTTGTTTTCAAAAGCAGTCTATATACCATAGCGTGTACGGCAGAAGACTCTCTAGACTAGATTAATGCTAGCACGTGTGACGCATGTTTTGCAGGATTATTTTTTGAGATAGTCATTCTCAATGAGAGTTGCTTCTCAAGCATTGAAAGGCAGATGTGAGGTTTCTCTTTTTCTCAGGAATTGCTTTCTCACATGGATGACTGGGCAGGTCAAATCAGCAGTCTTGAAGTCAAGACTTGTCTCTTGCCAGTTCATATCTTTTCTAAAGTGCTTAACACCCAAATTTATCCCCCATCCCTTTTAAAAAGATGAGAGAAGAACTGGTGCTCCCTGGGGCATTTGGTGGGTCGCTGTGAGATACAGGAAGCTGGACTAGATGGGCCTATGGCCTGATCCAGTGGGGCTGTTCTTATGGTGCATTTGACTTTTGTAGCAGGCAGACCTCCAACATTCCAAAAATGGGAGCTGCTACTGGCAAAGCCCATGCCCTGTTCACCATCTGCCTGCTGCTTGATGATTGAGACTCTTGGAGAAGGGCCTAAGATTGTGTAAACTTGAACCATAGGTAATGCACCAAACAGTATCCAGCCCCAGGAAGTTAAGTGTCTGGTCTGCAGAGTAACCTCCATGGATCACATTATTGGTAGTTGGAGGTACTTCTTTAGGGGCCAGCCACTTCACCCAGCTAAACAGTTTAATGATAGGTATCACCCCAGAAGTTGTTATTCCCATCATTGCCATGCTTGGAACTACAGTGTACTCCAAAATTACTACAAAGCCCATTCAGTTTCCTGTTGTTGTGTCTACGTACGCAAGATTCACCTGAGTAGTGGGGAAGCATGAAATATTCTGGGTGATGTATGTATTGTGTTTTATTTATTGCATTTTCTATACAGAATCTTTTTTAGAGTTGATAATAACTAATATAATCTGGTTTTATTCAATATAATTAAATTAATCTAGTATAAGATCATCATTTGTTTTAAACAGCGGTGTATAGATATGAATTTTCTTAAATCTTGTTTTTTCTTCTTCTTCTTTAAAGAGTTCCTGTCTGCAATCAGTATCAATAGGCTGGGAAGGAGGTGTTTATGTACAAACCTGTGGGCATACGTTACACATAGATTGCCATAAATCTTACATGGAGTCATTACGGGTAAGTGAAGACGGAAGTTTTAAATTTTTGCTGTTGATGATGGTGGAATCTTTAGGTATCTCTTGAGATACACTTCTGCATTTTACCAATAGGTGCTTTCAAGTTACAAGATGGAAATTCCATATATTTTTGAGTGTATTGCAATAATTTTTTCCACTTAAGTACTTCAGTGTATGAAATATCTACAGGTGGTGCCTCCTTATCTGCAGGGGTTCTGTTCCCAACCCCACGGATACCAAAAACTGCAGATAATGAAATCGGCGGTTTTCAGAGCCCATTGGAGCTCCAAATGCTCTGCTCTGGTTGTGCCAGGAGCCATTCTGAGCCTCATGAGGCCTCTCTGCGGTTCAGAAAGCCACCCTGAGCCTTTCTCTGGTTGTGGTTTTTGCCGAAAAAGGCTCTAGGCAGCATTCTGAGCCTTGGAGATGCCACTTACAGTGGTGCATGGCCTCTCCGAGGCTCAGAAAACTGTGTCTGGGAGGTTCTCAGTGGGGCAATCCAGGGGTTCAGCGAGGCAAATCTGCGGATGCTGAATCTGTGAATAAAGAGGCCCCACCTGTATAATCCAAATTTCCTGAAAGGGTCAATACCTGTGTTTGATTACACTATTGTACTGACTGAAAATTCCAAAAGGACTTGTTTAGTTTGGAGTGCTTTCTTCTTTCAACCTTTACTGAAGTTTGTTGGACTTTGCAGTATTGTAGCTTTTTGTCAAGAAATGTATAGTGAGATGGTGTCTTGTGTTTAGTGACACTGTTGCTGATCTTTTATGTTATATATCCCCATTGATTGGTTTAATTGGCTTTTAAGAATGGGAAGAATGAGGGGAAGGGGGAGATGTAATTGTTACATAAAACATAAGGACCTTGCGAGAGCAGATCATCCATCTGGACAAGTGATCTCCAAACTAGAGACTTCTGTGTGCCGGAAAATCCTTCCCTGGTGCGAACAGAGCTTACTGTTTTGCTGAAGAGCCTCCTCTCTGTGCCACCAATCAGCCCCAAACTTTGTGCCAGCCAACCACATCTGCCCAGAAATCCAGGTGCTAGGGCTGATGGAACCTGGAAACAGCTAGCCACCTCAAAGTCTGGGGGTGATCACTGGCAAGAAGAGGAAGCTCCGCAGCAGAACTGTAAGTTCTGTTTACCTGGGTAAAGGATTTCAGTGTGCACCAAATCCAGCCTGTGGGCCGGAGTTTGGTGCCTGCTGATCTAGAGCAGCCTCTTGTTCCCAACAGTGGCCAAACGGGTATCTCTGGGGAAACCCATAACCAAGGCATGAAAGCAATAACCCTTGTTGATATTAGCCCCCCAGTAGCTGATATTGCCTCTGAACATGGACATTCTATTTAATTATTATGACTGATAGCCATTGATAGAGACCTATCTTCCACAGATTATTTTAGTTTCCATTTTAAAGCTATCTGAGATAGTGTGAAAAAATAAACTTTGTATGGATTAGAGGCACTTTTCCAAGTGGTTGCTCCTCTTTTGTTTAGCAAGGGGAGAATAATTGGCCATCCTCACTCCAGCAGTGTTTTTTCTAGTGCCTGTCTGCTGGTGTTCTGCATCTTTTTAGATTGTGAGCCATTTTGGGACAGGGACCCATTTGTTATTTGATTTTCTCTGTAAACCGCTTTGTGAACTTTTGTTGAAAAGCAGTATATAAATACTGTTGTTAATAATATGTGCTGTTTTACCTGGTGAAAAATATGCTTATTCATACAAATTGTGCACTGATTTTTAAAACTGGGACAGTGTTACACAGTACACCTCCTCTTTGTATGTATACAAACATAGTAATAAAGAGGTGGATCATTTGCTCATAGAATAAATAATTAGCCTACCAAGAAATGTAGATTTTGATAATTGAAGATTACTCTGACTTAATTGTGTGGTCTTTGTGATGGGAGCCAAAGAACAGGCAAGTAGGCAGAATGGGGGAGGGGGCAGTTTGATGCAGCAGTGAAAGAGCCTGTCTGTCCATGTTTGACTACTGCTCCCCCAATTTCATCTAAATATAAGCATGCCTTTTGTGTGCCTAAATTGAAGTGTCTTATAACACCAAAACATGACCCTGAAGAGGCGGTGAAAGCTAAAATCTTGAAAAAGTCAACTGCTGTTCATTAGTTCACAGAATGGGATAGGTAGACTGAGGGATCTTAGAAATAAAGTAGGGTTCTGCTTCAGCATTCTGCAAGAAAGCTACTTGGTGCTTATCCTACTGAAATTGTGCAGATAGCCCCCTCCCCCATCTTCCCCACCAAGCCTGCAGTGGCTCATTGAAGGAGGAAGAAGGGCAAAGAAATGATGTCAAGGGTAGACCACTTTTGAAGCGTCTCATCAATATTCTTTAGTCATCAGTGTTCTCCTCCACTGCTCGCAAGTGAGCTTTCCTCTTTACAGTTCTGTAAAACATCCTTGGTCTTCATTTGTTTTTTTATAAAATCAAGAGTTAAAGTTGGGTAGATTAAGGAAGAGGTTTGTGACCCAAACGTGACATTGACCTGGTTCACATGTTTAGGGCAAAGGGTTTTTCCTCCTGGAGAACTTGTGTAGCTACATGTACAAATAATTGTAAATAATCTACAAATAACTGTAGAGATTTCTTATCAGTTAAGGAATGTTTGAAGTTTTTTTGCTTTTACACAGCATGCTCTTTTCTTAATTCTTTCTGAACAGATTGGGAAGCAGGAATGCAAGCATGCACATTTAATCCATGGGATGAAAGGAAAATGAGTATTTACTTGTCATCCTGCTCTTGTCCTAAATCCTCAGAGAAGTGTACTAACCTCAAAATAAGTTAACTGAGAGATAGTGACTTGCCCCAAGGCTACCTATGACCCTTGTAGCTGGATTTTTCATGTTCAAGCATCACACTCTAGCCACTACACCAGGGGTAGGCAACCTTAAACACTCAAAGAGCCATTTGGATCCATTTTCCAGAGGAAAAAAAACCTCAGGAGCCACAAAACCCTTTTAACATGTAAAATGAAGATAACACTGCATATATAGTTTTTTTTTTTTACCTTTATGCTCTTATAGGTCCCATTTTTATATTGTAGCCCCCTCTTGTAGCTTTTTGTTTGTCATACATTCTTGTCCTGTGTTTTCAGATGCCTGGTCCTCTATGGTGTTTTGCCTGATTCCAAGGCCATTCTCTGCCTGGAGAATTATGCCCACTTTAAGCAAATTAGCTCCCCTTCTTTCCCCCAACAAATGACCCTGGTTCTGCCCTGCAGTCCGGCTGGACCCCACCTCCAGGGTAGCTCACCTGTTCAACCTGCAGAGGTCCTCTCTCCTGCCATCAGCCTCCCACCACTACAGCAGACCCTGGGTCCTCAGCAGGTCTTGGGCACAGCAGCCACACTTCAAATTCCAGTGTCTCCAGCAGTCCATTAGTCAGAGTATCCAGGGCAGAGTCCAAAGTCAATAAGCCAAGTCAGTCAGTCTTCTCTCCAACCTGCACCCCCTTCCTGCCTCAGGTGCTCATTATATCCCTGAGGGCTCTATTGCCTTCAAGTGGCTGCAGCTGTGCAGCACACTCTGCTGGATGCCCAGGCCTTACCCTTAAAGGGGCCACTGCTGACACCACATCTACCTCCGCACCAGATCTTCCTCGATTCCAATACATATGGCGGTTATGACATCTGCTTATCTTACATGGATACTAAAGAACTCCCCCCACCTTCCAGAGGCACCCTGCTGGAAGGAAAAAAGGACACAGACTCCAGAGGTGGGGAAGAGAAGAAGCCAGAGCTGGGGGGGAGGGCAGCCACAGGCCAGCTTCTGCCCTGCCTGCCTGCCCTCCCTCACTCAGGCTGCAACCCTCTCCACACTATCCTGGAAGTAAGCCCCATTGACTACAATGGGACTTCTGAGCAGACAAGTTGGTTGGAGCTCTCAGGTTGCAGTCCTCTCCACACTTTCCTGGGAGGAAGCCTCACTGACTACTTGTGAGTAGACCTGCATAGGAGGGGGCTGAGGCTGCAGCCCTCCACACCTTCCTGGGAGGAAGCCCCACTGACTACAGCGGGGCTTACTTGTGAGTTGACCTGCACAGGAGGGGGCTGAGTCTACAGCCCTCCACACCTTCCTGGGAGTAGCCCAGGGACTACAGCAGGGCTTGCTTGAGAACAGACCTGCCGGGCGCGGGCTCCCACTCACCCATCCTTGCGCTTGGCCTTGAACAGGCTCCAAGGCTGCAATCCCAGGCACCCTTTCCTGGGAGTAAGCTTCATCCGCTGTAATGGGGCTTACAACTGAGTAGACACGCATAGGAGCAGGCTCTGAGACTGCCATCCCAGGCACCCTTTTGTGGGAGTAAGCTTCATCCGCTCTAATGGGGCTTACTACTGAGTAGACACACAGGATGTCTCCTCTGCTGTGGAGGAAAAGCCTCTCCTTGCACTGAGTGAGGACCTGCTCAGGGAAAGGCGGGCTGCCAGGGCTTGCAATGGCTGAGGAAGAGGGCGTCCTGCTGGAGAGTTGGGGAAGGGAAAAGCAGGGAGCTTAAGCCTGCAGAGCGGGCAAAATTGAAAAGGGAAACCAATACAGGGCAGGTGGGGGTGAAGGGAGAGGAGGGCAGTGAGCTCAGGGAGCGGAGGGAAGCAACCTGCCCTCCCAACACAGGTGCCTCCTGTCACCTCCTTTGCCACTTTCACCCGGAGGAGCCGCAACAGACAACTGAAAGAGCCGCATGCGGCTCCAGAGTCGCGGGTTGCCGACCCCTGCACTACACCGTCACTTCTCAAAGTATGCTCCTAGGAGCCTGGAGGCTCCATTATACCATAAGTGGACACAATATACACCACACCAGTGCACATGCCAGTGCTCTGGATCTCCCCGAGACTCTGCTATATGCTGGTGGGGCCCCCAGAGACTGCGGTTAGGAGAGTAAAGGGCTCTGAAGAAAGAAAGTGAGAACTGCTTCATTGCACCGTACAGGCTCAGTATGTATGTATATGGCAAACATGTTTTCCAAACATGTTTGTCAGATATTAAAATGCAGGGTGTGTTACGAATGAAGGGACTTTAATCTTTCTGCAATTGGTTATTCTGCTCTACAAATTCCTCCTTCCCATGCCTCTAGTATTCTCCCTAATCTTGGATCCCAGATTTGGGAAAAGCGATGAAAAAAAATTGTGGGGAGCATTTGGAAGGCAAAACTGGCAGGAATGAGAAAGGTTAGGCCGTCTTCTGCCCATTGATTCTCTTTTGCAAATCTTTGCTTTCCTGAATTTTCAACTATTACACAGCAACTGCAGGTTTGGGTTGTCTGTGTTTACTTTGCTATATTCACTAGTGAAACAGGATTGTGCTCTCGAACACTATTATTTTCACGCTCCGCCAGCCAGCAATTCCTGTGCTGGTGGAACTGTCACTAATGTGGCATAAACCATGTTGCAATACCTCGCAACCAGTGCTTGTGGAGTGGGTATTGCCAACACTGCATTCTGACCCAGGATCACTGACAGATATGAGTTTAATGCTAAGCAGCGCAGGGGCTGTGAGAGGGTGGCAGGAGGGAATTTCAGAGGTGGTAAGAAGGCAGTTCTGGGTGGGGGGAGGATGGAACAGTCCCAGGAGGGAGGCGGGATCGGTGGAGGCCTCCTCCACTTTATCCTAACCTCCCTGCTAGCCCAGCCAGCATTATACCGCTGCTCTAAACTTCTGCCAGCCATACAGCTGGAGTAGCTGTGAGTAGCCCCATAGGGCAGGCTGGGACATTACTTGGGGTAAAGGGACAAATATCCCCTTACCCCGAGGAGACTTTCAGCTGCTTCCTAACCTGCAGTGGATGCCATGTGGCCTGGATGCGCCAGCCCAGGTTAGGATTGGGCTGTGAGTAATTTCAAAGTCTTAAATTAAGCATATATTCAATATTTGTTAAAAGCTAATATTTTTATAGCCAGATATTTATTTCTTATTTCTCACAATGCTATCTCTAGAATTTTTAAGATTATAATTGCTTGTTACTTCAAAAATTCACTGGCATCTTTCTTTTTTACTTCCTAGAATGACCAGGTTCTCCAGGGCTTCTCTGTGGACAAAGGAGAATTTACTTGTCCCTTGTGTAGGCAGTTTGCTAACAGTGTCCTTCCCTGTTATCCTGGCAACAATGTGGAGCGAAGTCTTCGGCACTGTCACAGTAACAAGAATATGCAAGATCATATAAAGGAGGTGGAAGAGCTTCAAGAGCAGCTGGGAACTTTCCCAGTAAGCATCAGTGTAAGGCAGAAAGATCCTTGTTCATCTTGTCTCCACCTTTCAACCTTTTCTTTCCCCTCCATGACTCATTTACATATAATAGAATTAAAAAGCTTGAACGTTCTTTCATATTCCTCTTTTAAATAACTTAAGAGCTTAAGTAACATTAACATTTTAGCAGTTAGGTTCTATTATATCGCCTTTAAACTAGAATATCATTATGTTCTGCTTCCACATCTCATTATATGTATGTATTGGTCATTAAATTCATGCTTTTCAGCTTCTCACTTTATAGAGAACTGAACTGTATTACTTGGAGCTCATAATTCCTGTATGTATAAAGTATCGATCACTTCTAACTGGGAGCCATTAAAACTGTGCCAATCAAGAGAATTTTCAAGGGCATGAAATATTCCTTTTACTATGTTTTTTTATCTATAATCATGCATTTTGGAGTTTCATAGTGACTATCAAAAAGGCATAGTTAAAATTATAAACTTTAGGGAACTCTGGGCTTAGCAGTGATCTTGTTAGTTGGAGGTGTGTAGAATAGTATTTTCTGTTATAAAGGATTGGTGCTTTAAATGTTCTGTGTTATGTTCTTGTTGAGTAAGTCCAGTTAATGATTAGTTGAATAATCAGCCACTTGTGTAATTTTTTTTTCAGTCAGAAACCAATTTAAGTAAAGAAATGGAGTCTGTAATGAAGGATATCAAAAGTACTACCCAGAAAAAATATACTGACTATAGCAAGTGTCCTGGTTCACCAGACAATGATTTTCTCTTCATGTATTCTGTAGCCAGGTGGGTAAGACACCTATTCCGCAGACTCTTCTGTCTGGTATTTACTTGTTACCTCATTGGTCAAATAAATTGAATAGTTGCCTTTTTTCTGTATCGTGGCACAATTTCCTTGGCAAGTTGGGTTCGGAGGGAAAGCTGAACCATCAAGTCAGTTGTACAGATCTGTTATATCATGTCCTCGAAATCCAGAAATTTACAGGAACTTAGTGTACATGTGAACCTTCTATTTGAACAGACTTCTTGATTTTAATTCAGGTGAATGATCAGATCCATGTACACAAATGGAACTGCTCCTATATTAGAATAATAGGGAATGGTCTTCTGTATCTGATGCTTGGGATTTGGATCAGACGTCCTGCATTTGGAAGGAGCTACTGGATTGTTGCGCATGGTTGTAATGCACCAATATATAACTTCAAACAAATTGCAACAAAATCATTTCATGTGCTAAAATTCTTAGGAAGATTTAACTTATACTTGCAGCTCAGCAGATCTAGTAAAGTGGTTTTCAAAGTTCTCTAAGTTCATGTGGGTGTTTCAGTAGGAACACTCGCAACCTTTTCTTGAACTTTCTGGAAGTCATTCTGTTGTGACTGAGCCAGTGCAGGTATGCAGAAGAGGAGTGTCTTTCCAAATTGATGAATGACTTCATACTTTGACCTTTATAAAAATATTAGGAACTGAAGTCAGTTGCAAAATGCAGTCCTTCAAATTCTTGCTGCAAAAATGGATTGCTGCTTCCAATCTGGGATTTTTCTTAAACCAGGACTTTAGGTCTGTGGCATTAATCATAGCACCATAAAACTTCAGATCTCTTAAAGGTTATGTAGTCCAAGCCTCTGCAGAAAGGAAGAACTCAAAATACCCCGAACGCATTTCTGCCCAGCCCACAGGGGAACACATTTGATTCCTGTTGCGCATATGCAACGTTGGGCAGAAATGGCTTAATCACTGTTAGATTTGGCTGAAATAACAAAAGCAGTGTGTTAATTTGCACAAGAGCATTGCAAGATAATTAAGAGGACATGGAATTTTTGTGGCCCAGATATTTTAAAGATATTTCTGTCTTTGAAATATTTTAAGACATTTAAAATATGTTTTAAAGACAGTGAACCATCAATTTTGCCAGGATTAGTTTAGTAGTTCTGGAGTTAAATTTAAACCTGGAAGATCCAGGTTCAAATATTTGCTCATCAGTGATGTTTCCTGGTTGACCTTGGATCTGTCACTATCTCAGCCTCACCTATACTTCACAGGAATGTTGTGAGGACAAAAGGAGGGATGGAATGTTGTTTCCCTTATCTCATAACTGTGTTGCCCTTACCTCGGTGCTAGAAAGTTGGCTAGAATAGCATCCCAAGTCTGTTATATCTAGATCCGTTAATTTTTTTCACATTTGCCACGCTTCCTCCAAGGAGCTCAGAATGGTGTATATAGTTCCATCCCTCCTTTTGTCCTCACAACATCCCTGAGAAGTATAGGTGACGCTGAGATATTGACTGGCCCAAGGTCAACCAGGAAACATCATAGTTCCCTTATCTTGAGGAGGCCTTCATGACTGCCTCCCAACTACAGGATGCAGCACATGTCCCACTGACACAGCTATGTCAGAGCTGGAAAGTTAGTTGGTTAGGATTTGGGCCATAGAAGCAAGGAACGTTTTCTGCACCATTGAAAACTAATTATACATGTTTTGCACATGGGCCTCTCCGTTGACTTCAGTGCATTTGGATTTAATGCTCTTTTGGCAATAAGGAATTTCCTTTCCTCTTGATTAGTCTGTTAAAGCAGGAATCTCCCAGCTTTTCAGTATGAGGACCACATCATATCTTACACATTTTCGTGGGCCGAAAAAATCCGTTCTATAAATGAATGAATGAAATTTAAATGAATGAATAAGTTTTACTTGGATCTTGGTAATCATTGTGATATGATTCATAACAAAAGAGAAATGTGACAATTACAAAGAAATCTGTGCTTAAACTGAAAAATGATATATAATGAGTAAAAATGTCAGACATTAGCACATTGGCAAAAAAAAAAAAAAAAGTTGCTGAGGGCCAGGTAAAATCTTGTGGAAGGTTTGATGTGGCCCCAGGCCATAGTTTGGAGACTGCTGTGTTAGTGACAGTTCACTTTATAGTGAACAGTATAGTCACAGTATTGTTGCATCTTTATAGATCCGTTCAGAAATTCAGGCTGCAGTTCTATACACAATTACCTGAGTGTAAGCCATTGAATTTAGTTAGACATGCATAGGTTTTCACTGACTGTGCTTGTCTTTCTGTTACTCTAATTTGTAACTGGAAGATTATTTGAGATTGACGCAGGGTGACCAGATACAAAGGTGGACAGAGTGCCTATAACAGAGTGCCTATAACTATTCTTTAACTATTGTCCAGAAGAGAGACTTTTGGCAGGTGCAGCTCAAGAAGGAAGGGTTTAAAAAGCTTTTACTTTGCCTTTCCAACCTAGGGAGAAGAGTTTACTCTTTTGATTCAGTGATCCACTCAACCAGCAGGGGCACCTTGTACAAATCTAGCATTCCTTATGTCCATTAGGCATTGGCTGCAAGCCCACATGCTGCTTTTCTGTCCTATCTACAGTGCAAACTCCCTTCCCCTCATGGCTTTAACTGGGGCTTATTATTACATGTGCACTGTTTCTAATCATAACCAGGATTCTCATCATAACCAAGATTAGTAGTTAGTCTGTAAACTTTGAGTAAGAGGTTTCCCTGGTAACCATGGTTAGTGCCTGTGCACTTGTGATGGTAAAGTATGAGTAAGGCTAGGAAGGAAAATTTATTCTGGAAAGTTGGAGAGGCAGAGGGTGTTTGTGATATTAACCATGGTTAAGTCATTGGTAGTGTTACAGTCTGCACTGGTCCATTTATATATTACCCTTCAACCAATAGAGGTTTCTTGTTCTTATTACCCTTCTTCAAAAAGGCACCAGGACAGTATTTTCTTTTTTCTTTTTAAAGTATATGTGATATCCTGGTGGGATACAACATGGGAGTACAACATCAAATTCTGGGACATTCTCTGCACCACAATCCCCTGCTGTTCTAAGACAGCAGGTTCAAACCTATGGGTGATGGTCTCAAGGAAGGGGTTTATTTATAATAATAGCAGCAGCAGCAGCTGGTATTTATGTGCCACCTTTCTGGCCTTTGGTTTACCCCTTTGGCTTTGTTCAAGGTAGTTTACACGGGCAGGCTTTCTCTAAATGCTCAAGGGTTGTTTTTTTAATAATCACAAATACATTATATCTTTCAAAACAATCTACAGTCCAGGTGGATCTCTCATGGTCTAGTGAAACGTTCTGGCTGCACGCTGTCTCCCATGCAGACAACTTCTTTCCCTCTCATGGAAAGAGCTAGAGCTGGCTGCTTTTGTCTCCCACCCAGAAGGGCTTGGCTTGGTTTGTCAACTCTAAAGGTCTCACCACTCACAGAGGCTTCCCATGATCTTGTACTGGTGATCTTTAGATGTTAAATCTTTGGGCTTAACAGCAGCTCTCTGCCCTCTAGACCAGACCTTCTGCCCAGTTCTCCTAAGACTATAAGGAAGTCTCAGTAACACATATCTCACAGTCCAGTTCTAGTTCCATTGCAATTCAGTCCCTCATGGTAGCCTGCTAGCCTTTCTTAGGCTTCTAGCTAGCTGCCTCCCTTGTCTCTCCCAGAAGGGGTCCACTTGAACATTCCCTTAGCTAATTGGGGCATTCTCGACACTGCGGCTGGGGCCACCTTTTCCCGATGAGGGTACCTTCTGGAAGGCTCAGCCAGCCCCAGGGTACATCAGTCTGCCCTGCCCTGGGCTCTTCGAGCTCCCATTTCCTATTGCCTCTACATGTTTTCCTTCTATGCCACTCCATTTCTTCTTCCCTTGCTATTCCACCCTCTCTCCCCTGTGACCAGCACCTGATAATTCTCCATCCTCTTTCCCTCTCTTGGTGCCCCTTTCATCCCTCTCAGCCCTCCATCTCCCTCTCATTTCTGATGGTTGCCATCTTACCCCACCCAACCTCTTGTGCAGCTTCCTAAGGTCTCTCATTTCACAAGACCTTGGAGTGTCTTTTTCGTGACTGAAATTGGCGCCCAGGTGACAGTATCCCTCTCCAGAGCTATCAGTCGTCAATTACACTACATAAGGCCAGCCAAGTATGTTTACTTACTTACTAAATTTATATCCTGCCTTATCTCCCCAAAGGGTACCCAAGGTGGCTTGTATTCTTATAGACCGTGTTGGTGAACTGGTTGCAAGCAGATAGTATTGTTTTTCCCATCCCAAATGAGTAGCTTGAGATTAACAACTGCTGCCCCTCAACATCTAGGCCAGTGATTTTCAACCTTTTTCATCTCATGGCACACTGCCAAGGCACTAAAATGGTCAAGGCACACCACCAGGTTTTTGATAATTGCCAAGGCACACCATGCTGTCAGTGGGGGCTCACATCTCCCATTGGCCCTATTAAAGAATGACCTTCCCCCAAATTCCTGTGGCACACCTGTGGACCGCTTGTGGCACACCGGTGTGCCACGGCACAGTGGTTGAAAATGGCTGCTCTAGGCTGTCAGTTGCAGCAACTTTGGATATGGGCAGAATATCGGTCCCTGAATGACAGAACCCTGTGAATCAGAATTCGCCATGGCAACTAAGATGAGAGACAAAGACGGTTAGGGAATCAAGTCTCCTTGATCAAAATTGGGTTTATGCCAGAATGGTCTTGTTATACATTCACCTGTTGAACCACTTGATGAGTTGACATGGGAAGAAAAGCATTCTCCATTCCTTGCAGCCACACTTTTGCTAGGGTAGTGGATTTTCCTTCTTTCTAAATCCTGATTTTTCAGTTATAGTGAATCTCAGTGCTGTTATGATGTCTCATAAAGAAGTTAACAGTAAACTGTTTTCTGCAATAATTATTAGAGGTGAAGTGCACTAAGTAAACCCTGAAACAGTTGTTGATACAGGCTGTGATGTGATGTTCTGTAAGGCCCATTCATTCATGCACATCACTTTCCCATTATGTAATGCAACTGCATTCAAGAAGTTTTGTTATATACTCAGCTGTATATCTGAGTAGTCTTCACATCTACCTCATGAGGATTCTGGCATGTTCTCACTACAAACCTCTTTTAAGTTTACATCTGAAATGGATTATCTTCCTGTAGGTTATTCAACCTCCTTAATAAAGTAACATGGCTTGAGTAAAACAATGAAAATAAAATAGAACAAAATTAAGAGAAATGAAACTCTTCATCTTCTCCCTGAGTATTTCTCAGGCAGTGGCGTCACCAGGATTCTTGTCACCTGGTGCGGGAGGCCTGCGCGTCATCCCATGCAGTGGGCGGGGCAATGCCCCAGGTGGGCGTGGTGATGTACCATCTCCCCACCCCCACCGGTTTTTTGCCTGTACCTTTTGTTATAACACAGATATTTCAATGTGTTTTGTTTCATTGCATTCTACATGAAAGTACACATTGATTGATATATAACATGATGGTCTTATTCCTCCAAATTCTGATTTTAGTGATTTTGAAAACTTGTAGAGTCACACACACACACCCATGTCAACTTACTAACACCTTATTGCAGCAGTTCTCAAACTTTTAGCACTGGGACCCACTTTTTAGAATGACAGTCTGTCCAGGACCCATTGGAAGTGATATCATGGCCAGAAGTGACATCATCGAGCAAATTAAAATAAATAATTATAAATAATTAAATTAAAATTAAATAAGGGGGAGCCAGTCCTGTTCCACCAAGTGAATCTACTCTAAAGTAAGTCCTATTGTGGTCAATGGGGCTTACTCTCAGGAAAGCATGGGTTGGAGTACAGCCTGTGAGCCCAAGCCTATGCATGTCTACTCTGAAGTAAGTCCCATAGTGGTCAATGGGGCTTACTCTCAGGAAAGCATGGGTTGGAGTGCAGCCTGTGAGCCCAAGCCTATGCATGTCTACTCTGAAGTAAGTCCCATAATGGTCAATGGGGCTTACTCTGTAGTCTGCCTGCAATAACAACCCCCCAAAAAGAATCAGTGAGCTCTTCAGCCCTCCCAGTGCCCAGTTTAAAGTTCTTCTATTTCAGGTATATCAGAATAAAGACCCAGCTGGCTTTGCAAGTGCGAAATTGAAAACTTTCCCTTTACCATTCAAGCTTCTTTTTTGTTCTTTTTAAGGGGGGGGGAGGCTGCCTTCTGGAGCAGATCCATTGAATCAGGACCCTTCTGGTGTCCTCACATTCCCCTTTGCCTGGCCTGACCACCAGCCAAAACACATCTGCCTACTCATGAGTAAACGTGACTGAGGCTGCTTTGCTTTCCATAGGGCTCCATAGACTGGGAGGGAGGCAGCTGGGAGGGAGGAACCTCCTTCTCCGGTGTTTTTGGGGGCTGCACTCATTGGATGAGGACCATTCTGATGTCCTTGGAGCCTCTCAGCCTCCCTTGACTAAGGCAAGTCCGCCTACTCACGAGTAAACGCGGACTCGCAGCTGGGAGGGGGGAGCTTCTTGGGTGTTTTTTGGGGGCTGCATTCATTGGAGCGGAACCATTCTGATATCATTGGATTCCTCTCAGCCTGCCCTTTCCAACAAACTATGGCAAGTATGCCTACTCGCGAGTAAACGCACGCTACGGCTCACTTTCACTTTCCATAGGGCTCCATGCATTTTTCCTTCTGGTTTTCTGGTCATACCTTTTGAACGAAAGGAGCTATTTCAATTCTGTTTTTTGCATTGCACTCCGCTGGCCATTCCGCATCAAAGGGTGTATGGCATGACACGGTAGCTCCTAACCCTACGATGTTAGCGCACGCCCTTCCCCCAGAGCGCTTCACCTGGTGCAGCCCACACCCCCCTAGTGACTCCAGTGTTTTCAGGGAGGGCACACTTAGACAAAGGTCCCTGACAGGATGTGAACTGCTGGTGAAGTATGCAATGAAAGCTTGCTTACCAAGGAATCCTTTTGTGCTGTATTCTCGTCACGTGAGCTGATTGCTGCAGAAAACTATGTTGTCAGCAACAGTGTTTCAGCTTGTGCTTGAGAAGAGTCACCTTTTAGCATTTCAGGGTTTAAAAGAAAATAATGCTGCAGCATTGAAAGAGAGTGATGCAGATATGCCTATAAGGCCTGAACATAGTTTTCAGTTGAAATTTTTTTTTTAAAAAATAGTGTTGAAATAAAAATAATACACAGAAAGTGGTTGCCAAGTAATTGAGCCATCCCAAAATGCGCAGTCTTTCTGTTACTTATCTATGTGGAAACATATTGAAATGGTATAGGCAGTTGGTTCCAGTATTCTTGGTTAGAAACGACAGAGATGTTCACTGTTTTGAACATATGATGATCTTTAGGGCACTGGGTGGTGTTTAACAGCTGGAGATTTGTATCATTGTGAAGATTTCTGGAGGGACTGGTGTGTGACTGCAGCTGAAGAAGGCAGTTTCAGTAGCCAACTTCTACATATCCCCAAGAAGTGAGTCTTAGTAGTTGCTGTGTCAAATACAGGTGTGCCACTTACCCACAGGTGATCTGTTCTAGAACCTCCTGTGGATACCTGAAATTGTGGATATAGGCGAACGCCCTGGAGGGCTTCCTTGGGCCTCCCTAAGCCTAAGGGATTAAAAAAGCCACTACCAGTTTCTCTGTGAAACTGGAAGTCATGTGTTTTGAGATATACAGCTCAGTCTGAGCCCAGCAGAGGCTGGAAATAGACATACTCAGCCTCTGCTGAGCTCAGACTCCCCTCGCCTCTGGAGGGAGTGCATGTGGGGGTGCGCACACTGAGGGGGCCAGACCCTATCCATGGATACAGGATCTGCAGATTTGGGCCCCTCTGTACATTTTTTTTTTGTTCAGAACTGCCCTTGAAGTTGATTCCTCTGACTTTGTGTGTATGATAATGTGAGCGATATGGATGTGTATTGTTGAAAAGGCAAAGATAGAGTTCCTTGATATCTAGCAAACTACTAGACCAGCAATTTTCAATCTTTTTCATCTCATGGCACACTGACAAGGCATCAAAATTGTCAAAGGCACACCATCAGGTTTTTGACAATTGACATGGCACACCATGCTGCCAGTGGGGGGATCACATCCCCATTGGTCCTACTAATTAAATGATCTTCCTCCAAATTCTTATGGCACACCTTGCGGCACACTAGTGTGCCATGGCACAGTGGTTGAAAATGGCAGTACTAGACTATTAAAAAGATTCCCCATAAACATCATGCATGTCTTTTGCCTATAGTAAGAGCAGGCACTTTTCTCAGGGCAACAAATAGTAAACTTAAAATATTTATGGAAGTAAACATTGGTCTTATTAGTATTCCCATAGGTAACTAATAAATGATCTGCATTTTCTATTCTATCCACTAATATGAAATCCTTGCTCCAGCTTCCTTGCTGGTAGGTTTTTAGAAGTTCAGTGAACACTGCAAATCGCCTGAAGAGTGGAAAATTCCCTTGTCACACAGATGCCCTTATCAGCAGCAACCAGATGGAGCTCAGAGCAGAAACATTATCAATGTTAAATTGCTTTTTCCTGGAGTAGGGAGGATTAAAAGCATTCTTTCAAAAAATTGGTGACATAAGCTGCAAACTTACGGATATTAATATTTTGAAATGTTACTATTTTGGTAATGTGCAAATATATTTTAACAGTCTACACGCAAAAAACCCACCTCTTCTGACTGATGCAGTAGAATCTTTGTAAAATTCTTTTGAATGAAATCCTTCGGCGTTTACTGCATTCTTCTTTTAGCTAATGTGATTCCATTATCCTGAGAACCTCACAGGTAACACAGCATACCTAGGCACTGTTCAGGTGAAGAGATTCAGGCTCTTGCTTTTTTTCTTTTCAGTTCTGACAATGCTCTATAGCAAGCCATTGTTCAAACTTACATACATAAACAATATGTACCTGCTTTCAATTTACATTATTTCTGCATTAGTCATTGCTGTACAAGTGAGAATTTGTTATTTTGTCAAATCTGCTGGTTACAAAATACCTAGGAAACCCCCTTTAAAAAAGATTTATTTATTAGTTATGACATGCCCATCAAGACTAATGTAAGCTTACAGGGACAACTCTTTTTCAGAAATCATAGACAATTTATCTTCAGAATATTCCACTATTTTTATACAGGACAAACTTGGAACTTGAACTGGTTCATCGGGGAGGCAATCTGTGTCTAGGAGGTGCAAGCACCGCTGGAAAGAGATCTTGTTTACGTATGTATACTAATTCTTAGTGTTATTTAAATAAGAGGTCAAACTTAAAAAATTTCCTGACACTTTATATTTTTTTCTAGTTATGTTTTTCCTGCTAGCTGCTCAATGTTTTGTATGTGCAAACAATTTCCCTATCTAGAGTTTATGATTGCCATAGCGGGCAGGAAAGCTAGCCCATCATTAGAAACCATCAGAAGAGTCACTTTGGGAAAAAATTTTTTTTGACAAAGATGCTGATCAGGTAGATGGAGCAGTTTCTGGCTTTTGGGTGGTTCCTAGTCTCCTAATGTGGTTTCTAGATTGCTCTGTGGACAAAATGAATAGAAGGACTTTTGATAGGACTTTTGCTTTTTCTCTTTCTCTTCTTGCTTTGAAGAGTTACAGCAGTGGTTGTCAAACTGGGGCGTCGCGACACCCTATCCTGAGGGCCCTGGATTCTGTCTCCTTAAGGAGCGGGAGGAAAGCAGCGATGCAATCCCCAGGATCACATCGCTAAGTGGGGGTACAGGGGCTGGCATGTACTTACCAGTCCCTGCAGCAGCCTCCTGGGGGTGCAGGGAGCCCTGCGTGACCCTCCACAGGGCTCCCCAAGCTTTAGAAAGTGCAGCGATCGCACCCCACTTCCTGTTTGCAATCACAAGACATGGATATTCATGGATTTTGGTATTCATGGTGGGGGGGGGTGTCCTGGAAAGATCCCTTGTGGATAATGGGGGCCTACTGTACTAGAATACCAGGAAAACCTGATTTTGAAATCCATATTGTGAAAGACACACAAACAAATATAAACCTATGACTAGGGGCAGCAGAAAGTGGTAAATGCAAAATATTGTGATTTACCACAAAACGGAGCATTTTAAGCAACAAAAAACAAAATCCCCTTTTGATCCATGAAATACAACAAAAACTACCAAATGCCTCCAGATTACTTTTGATTTTTAGCTTGGTGTTTTGCAGTGATTGTTCCAAAACATTCCCCAGTGCCTAATGAATCTGAACCCCTCCTCCTAACACTGCCGTCTCATCCATGCATTGAAACCCCTAAGCTCCATCTGCCTGGCTGGCCCTGCATGTGGAACAGGCATCACTTCTGAGTATGCCAAATGGCTTTGAGCCTCCTACCTAGCACCCTAAATTTGGTGTCCAGGACTGCCTGGCTACCCCATCTTGTTGGGGTACGCACCACAACCGCTACCACAACACGCACCACAACCACTACCTCCTCCCCAGCACTCTCTGCCAGCCTATTTAAATGCGATGTGATCTCTGCAATCTCTGCATCAGGCAGTCACCATGTGATCTATCTCAGATACCCTCTCTATATTCCTGACTGTAGAGTCACCCACTACAGGAAACCACCATTCCCCAGGGAGGTATCCTTAGTGCAACTGGATATGGGCCCATCACCTGAAGAGGGGGTCACCGGTAGGGGATTGTTTTCCTCTTTTCCAGAATGATGGCCTTCCTTTTCTGGCTGCTGAGGAGCTACCCATATTAGTTTGGGAGGACACTTTCACGTCACTGGAAATCACAGTGTGGTCCCTCTCTGCCTCTCTCTTTTGTCTGTCAGCAACCAAGACTTCGATGTAGCCTGGAACTCTTTGCACCCAAGAGGCATATAGTCATACATATGACACTCAGTGCAGAACACTGGATAGCCCCCACCCTGCTACTGGCTTTCTGACTGCATAGTTTTGTGTGCTTGTTTGGGGTTTATCAAGAAGCTTAATGTAGATGGACTTCTCTTCTCAAGGGAAGTGATTTCCCTTGCCTGGCCTGGTTTCCTTGCCCTGCTGCTAAACTCGCACAGGTGGTTAACTTGCAGAGTCTTCTCTTACCTTGACACCTTGTCCCAATGGGACACTTTGTTCCAGGAGGCATACTTGCTGCTCATAGAAATAGCACAAAGGCACAAATCAGGAGTCTAGGAAACTTCAGAACTTTATATACATCTGAGTAAAGAAGAAAGGTGCCCAGTAAAGTGTACAAAGCAGAAGCAGTTTCTGAGAACTTCTGTGCCCACCTCTCCTCAGATATGTTGTCAGAGGCTGGTGCAAGCCACTCACTCATCTCCATGTGATCACTGAACATAGTGAGAGGGGAAGCGGGAGCACTCTGCTTAGTCACACCCCTGCATCATTGTGCAACATGAGCAATGAACATCTCCATGTTCAGTAACATAATGACGAAGGAGAGCTACATTTTCTGGCCCAGAAGAAATGCCTGGGGAGAATTGTTCGGCAAGACGCTGGGTAAAATGAATAAAATTTCCCAACTTCCTGCTTCTAAAAGAAGTACCTTCTAGCACAGGGTGGCCAACAGACACTTTAGCCACTCTCCCCCATCACTGACCTGGGCAAAGCCTCCATGCCCAAATATGCGAAATGACTCAGGCCCCATTCCTATCCAACTTTCTAGCGCAGTGCAGTGCAACTGCAGTGCAGCCCTGAGGAAAGGGAACAAATTTTTCCTTACCTGGAGCAGGCCTCCGTGACTGTTCTCCTACTGCAAGATGCAGTGCGTGCCTCATTGGCATGGCCGCACCAAGGTTGGAAAATTGGATAGGATTGGGCCCTCCGTGTGAAGGCCACCACCAAGCCGGAACTAGCGCAGGTCACTTGAACACCAGTTGCCCACATGCAAGGCGTGCTGGAGCTGTACTTCTCCAGTCTGATGTTTGGCGTGGCAGGGAAGAATGAAGTGTGGCAGGTCCTGCCACCACCAGAGGCAAGTGGCGCAGGCTCCAACCCTTATTAACAGCATGGGGTAGCCCAGCCAAGCTGTACTCAGCAGGGACGCCACCAGAGGTGAGCGGAATGAGGGGGTGAAACATGGGGGTGGGAGGGTGTAGTCTTGTAGGTGGGGGGGCAGAAGGGGTGTGTGAGGGGGCATTATGGAATGGCGTGTTGAGGATTATCAATATAAAAAGTGGCATGTGGCATGCTGCGATTTGGCCACCACTGTTCTAGCAGAACAAGACACATTTGGGGGGGAACTTTGGGGCCACACTACGTGTTGAAGCATTGTTTATATTGTTAATGTATCCTTTCTCATGGGCAGCTATAGGAAGCTCCTGATTCAAATAGGAACTGTGGCAGGGGCAAAGGATTAAAGTTTCCTTTCTAGTGTTTTTAATGCAGGATTTAGATTTAAATATATAAGAAAGATCTTTTACTAGTGTTGGGCTGTTCTGCTTATTACTCTCCAAGCATGCTTCTGTCCAAGTGTAGCCCAATTAAATGCTTCCAAATTCTTGCTGCCATAGATCTTTCAGTCATTCCCTTGAATTTTGGGTAATGAGGTGTCTTTCTTGTGATTAAGTACAGTGTTCTGCCCTAGTCTTGTAACAATTGTAAAGCTTGTTGATTAGATATGGAATATGGTGTCCCAGGTGAGCTGTTACAGCAGTAAGTGTCAGTGAAGATGTGGGAGCAAATAGGTCAAGTGCTGTTTTAGTAGATTGCGCTGAGGGGGAAGCTGTATGCTGGGAAGTAAAATTAGGAATGATTAATGTAGCTGCTCATGCCTGGGGCTAAGACAGTGTGACAGGAACAAGTGAACTAAGTCTAGCTATTTCAGTGGTTCTTTTTAAGGCTTCATAGTTTGGCATGTATAAAGTATCCTATTAAAAGAACCCCACACATTGATATTTGAAGCCCAATGCAATAGAACCTTCAAAAGATTTTTGATGGTATCAAGAAAGCAAGAAAAAAGAATAGCTATAATCGCAATTATTCGCGGCTATTAGAGGAATGACTGTTGAGGCAGAAAGTGCTTTTTGAATGTGCAAATCTCCAAGCATTTTCATTAATCTTGGAAACAAAGAAATATTTTCTAATCATACATCTTTTATTTATTCTGTATTGAAAACCAAATGGAGACTTGTTCGTATTTACATATAGGAGCAGAGAAGAACAAAATAAAAATGAATGTTTTGCAGAGCTGACAAACTACCATACATACTCAAATCTACACCAAGTTTTTCCGTCTTTCTGGCTCAGAGCCTCCAGAGGATGAGAAAGAAGGCGGTGGACAAATTGCGTAGCTGCCACCTTCTCTTCCAAAGATAACCAGAAGTGATGACATGATGATTTCTGTTTTCCCCGAGGAACTCTGCCCCAGGTTATGGGGGGTGTAGGTACGCCCTGCATAGACCATAACATGCAGAGTCTTTGGGTTTTAATGTAGTGGTTCAGAGTTAAGGCTAAACCATGGTTTGGTATTAACACACGCAAATTTCAACTCCCTCCTCCCCACAGGTACCATTGTTCTTAACTTCGGGGTTTTGACAAATTGTAGTTTACTGTTTTGTTCAAAAGGCAAGCTGTGGTTTATGGAGACTACGGTTACTTGCAAATCAGTGTTGCATACTGTTTTGTTGGCAAACAATGTTTGAATAAGCCATAGTAAATGTCAGACTGTAATTTGTCAAGAATCAGAAAGTAAGTGCAGAAATATTGATGCATAAGGAGAAAGGAAGCATGCAGGCCTGAGGGCTCAAGCCTGCTTGTGCATAGAAACTATGGTTTGGCATGTGGTTTGGCTTTAACTTGTGAATGTACCCTGATTTGGAGCTCGTTTCTGCTGGTTGATACTTTTTGTTTTTATAGCAATTGTATATTTTCTATATTGGCACATTTTTTTTTAGAGGAGTTGAGTTGGATAGCAAAAATATCTAATTTCAGAAAAAGATGTGAGGGTTCTTTTTTTGGATATGATACAAAACAAATTTAATGAGGAGAAGGCATTTCTTTGCAGAATCTTTTGCCAACAGAAATGAGAACTTGTTTTGTTCTCATTCACTGCATCTGATTCAGGAAACAGGTGAGAGCAATCAGTTCCACTGCCTTCAATTATTTCACAAACCCCCACGAGCTAATTACAGCCCTCAAGCTCTATAAGAATCAGCTGACTTCAGCTTGAGACCATTTTGGCCTCCCAAATACCAATGAATAATTGTCTATTTGTGGAAAATAAATTAATTCCCTCGTGTATTTATATTTAAGTGTGGTATCTCTAGGATTCTGTTAGGTGGAAGCAACTGTGTAGAGGAGAGAAGAACAAAGATGAAGGGTAATAGAAAACATTGTAAATAATGAAGAATGAAAAGTTATTTCTTATGTGGAAAACATTGTACCAACAACAAAGGAAGCTTAGTTTTTGTTGTACTCTTAGTGTATCTGAAAGAGTCAAGAAAAAAAGTAAAAATGTTGCTTGAATGTTATAAAAATACAGCAAAATATGTACAGTTTTAATACCAATTTACATACAAAGAAGCACATGGGAAGATATTGAGAACACTGCAGGAGATGCAGAACCACAGGGCCATTCTGATAGTGATGCCTCCACTGAAGAGATGAAAGCCTGGCTTGAACAGGAGAGAAAAATTATATAGAATAATTTCTTCTGGATTACTTTCTTATAATTCTAGTATACATCAGCCTTGTGGTTTGAGTCCAGAAAAGATCTCAGCAATCATATTTCATTTATCTCATAAAATGCATTTTCTAAACTGGTTCATTTTGTTTCATTTTGTTTCCAACTATTGCCAAGTAGAAGGAACTCCACTCACTTCTAGCTATGTTGAAATGTAGCACCTCTGCATTTGATGACAGGAGATCTATACACAAAGTGATAATGATTATATACAAAGTCAGAGATGGCTTGGAAAATCTCTGGCATTGTTAGCAGTTATCATGTTTACAAAGTGAATCAAAGTTGAACAGTTTTAACGTTAATCATTTAAGTGGAAAACATAACTTTGGATTGTACCCATATTATTATCAGTGCCCTTGTAAAAGAGAGAGCTTTTATGGCAGTGTTTCCCAACCCGGAGGTCGTGACTCTGCAGGGCAACAGGAAACAAGTTTTCCTCTTTAAGTCATGGCAACCAGCAGAGACTGCAGGATGATGGTGATAGTATTTACAGGTTTGCTCTGCTGCAGACTAAGTAAAAAAAGGGATTTTTCGAACATACGTGGCAGCTGGAGATGCTGCAAAACCCAGGTTCTCACCACCGCCAGGTAAGTCTGAAAACACTCCTTTTTACTTAATTGATGATGGCAGTGCAAACCCAGAAGTACCATCACTGCTAAGCCATTACTCCCATAATGGCCCCACAAGCACTTAGTGGTTCCTTTATCTTTGAGGAAGGGTCTCCAAACCCTGGCCTGGGGGCCAGGTGTGGCCTGCAGTGAGCCTCTATCCGGCCCGTGACCAACCTCTTGTCCCCTGAAAGAGGACTGAACATGACCAGAGCTGTGCTCTGATTGCATCTGAAGGGTGTTCTGAGGTCCATAGAGGCTGAGTGAATGAGCCCACTCATTCATTTATTCATTCATCTAAGTTCCAGCTCTAATTTATTTATTTAAATTTTATATTTAAATTTTTTACCGGCCATCAGCGCTCCGCCAGATATTTCATGCTGCCCTCTTGTCAAAATGTTTGGAGACCCCTGCTTTGAGTAAAGACTAGGAACCACTTTTAATGACTTCAAAAGATAGCTTGTAGGTTCAAATTGTGGAAACATTGAAAAACCTGTTTTCTGAAAAATTGGTATGCCATTGTTCTAATTTAGGCATTTGTCTGTATTGATGTTAAGAATATTCAAACATATGATAGTAAATATCTTATTTAAATAGTAGGTAAGAGAAAAGAACAAATTGTTAAAAAATCTGTTATCATGATAGCCCTATAGAATAGATTAAACTGAAACAGTGGCCCAAGAAAATCCTTTGTTCTATGTAATTGATACAGGATTCAAGTCAAGGACTACCTGGTCTAAGCCTAGCCTCCTATAGTGCATGACACTGGATCTTTTGCATGTACTAAAACAGCTGTGGAGGATGGGCTACCTATCTCTCAATAAATGGTTACCACTTACAGCAGTATAGTTGTTTAAATGACTAAAAGATGAAACAAATCCTTGCAATGAAAATGAAATATTTCAGTTCCATCTAATTAAATTACTAACTCACCACCTATTTTTCTCCACTTACCAATTCAGATCAACTATTTCATGTGTTGGCTATGCACATGCGACTCTACAGCATTGATTCTGCTTACAACCCATGGAAGAAACTAACACAGTTGATGCATGATCAGAATTTGCAGTAAGTACAGTTCTACAGAAAGATTTCTCCGTGAAGCTTGAGTGTGTTAACCTTGTAAGACATCAAATGGGTCTATATATTTTGCTCCATTCTGCCATTTTAAGGAACAAAATTTTATACATTACAGCTCCCCTTGAACGTTTTATATCCCAAGACTGTTCCGTGCATCCTTTCATATGGTAATACTTGGATCCCATTTTGTTTTTTGTTTAAGCCATAAAAGTATATTAATATTTTTTAACTTAACCATGTTACATAAGAACATAAGAACAGCCCCACTGGATCAGGCCATAGGCCCATCTAGTCCAGCTTCCTGTATCTCACAGCGGCCCACCAAATGCTCCAGGGAGCACACCAGATAACAAGAGACCTCATCCTGGTGCTCTCCCCTACATCTGGCATTCTGACTTAACCCATTCCTAAAATCAGGAGGTTGCGCATACACATCATGGCTTGTACCCCATAATGGATTTTTCCTCCAGAAACTCGTCCAATCCCCTTTTAAAGGCGTCTAGGCTAGACGCCAGCACCACATCCTGTGGCAAGGAGTTCCACAGACCGACCACGCGCTGAGTAAAGAAATATTTTCTTTTGTCTGTCCTAACCCGCCCAACACTCAATTTTAGTGGATGTCCCCTGGTTCTGGTATTATGTGAGAGTGTAAAGAGCATCTCCCTATCCACTCTGTCCATCCCCTGCATAATTTTGTATGTCTCAATCATGTCCCCCCTCAAGCGTCTCTTTTCTAGGCTGAAGAGGCCCAAACGCCGTAGCCTTTCCTCATAAGGAAGGTGCCCCAGCCCCGTAATCATCTTAGTCGCTCTCTTTTGCACCTTTTCCATTTCCACTATGTCTTTTTTGAGATGCGGCGACCAGAACTGGACACAATACTCCAGGTGTGGCCTTACCATCGATTTGTACAACGGCATTATAATACTAACCATTTTGTTCTCAAGACCCTTCCTAATGATCCCAAGCATAGAATTGGCCTTCTTCACTGCCACTGCCATGTTCTGCTGTCTTAAAAATCAGGGGCTTACAACAAACAAAACATACAACATATGCAGCAAATTTGAACAATCAGTAGTTGTAAAAACACACATGATACGTTCAGATTCACATATTGTTTATCCTCACAGGACAGGACTCAACCATCTGAGTGCATCTGTGTGATCTTGTCTTTACAGGGCAATGGAAATAAGTTGATACTAAGTGCAATGGATGTAAGCAATTCAGGTTATTACTAAACTAAGCTGTTGAGGGATGCAGTTGGACAGAAAATGAGTAGAAGCAATTCAAATACAACAATCATATAGATCAGAGGTGTCTAAAGTTTTTGGCAGGAGGGCCACATCATCTCTCTGACACTGTGTCAGGGGCCCGGGGGGGGGAAATTAATTTACATGTAAAATTGGAATAAATTTACATAAGTTTACATAAATGAATATATTAAAGATGAACTTATTTGAATGAATGAAGGTCTTGCAATAGCTCAAGGCCTATAAAAGGCCTTGCACAAAGCAAGGCTGGCCTTTCCTTTGCTGCCGCTACTGCATCACAGATGTAAAATTTTATCAATGTTAGATGTTAATAAAAATTGGGTAACTAATTTGTCAGTTTTGTCATACTACCTACATACTAGTTACAGTATGGTATAGAACAGAGATGCCAAATTTGTTTTATACAGAGGGCCAAAGTTATTATTCATGGTGTCTGCTGAGGGCCGGGCGTGACATCATTAAGCAGAAAGTGACATCATTAAGCAGATAATGGCCTGAAATAAGCACTTCGTTCTTACATAGAAACTCATTAGCTGAAAATGACAAGAGAAAATGTTCAAATCTAATTCATATTTTCAAGATGAGAGAGCCAAATTATCAAGATGGGAGAGCCTAATTATAACAGAGGCTGGATTCAGTCTGTGGGCCTTATGTGTTACCCTGCACATGCCCAATCTCGTCTGATCTGGGAAGCTAAGCAGGGTCAGGCCTGGTTAGTACTTGGATGGGAGACCACCTGGGAATACTGGGTGCTGTAGGCTTATACCATAGTCTTTCGAGACTGAAGGTTGCCAACCACATACTCTTTATGCAAACATGGCACAATTTGATTTATTTTACCAAAAAATTGTTTTATCAATGTTAGATGTTAATTTTCTTTTTATTAACTGCTTCTTTGGCACAGAAGAAGCCACACTTATCAGCCCTTACTGGAGGATTAGCAGGATGGTTCATTTCCATACTCTAAATAGACTTATAAATGCAGTTTCAGCATGATGATGAAGTTGCTTAGACTCATAATAAATGATGGAGCAGTTCAAGTGCTTAATGTTCTTTGGTGCTTGACGTACACTAAAGGAGCTTATCAAAAACCTTGTTATTTTATATAACTTCGTCAGTTCTCAAAATGAATAATTTAAGGAAATTGTTAGCATATTCCTGCATGTGTTGAATATTTTTGCAGTGTTGGCAGACTTTCTCAGAGCCAACATAGATGGAGATATGTGAAGGTATCTCTGTTTATTTAAAGTGTTTGCAACTAGCAGCCGTTGGGGCTTGCGAGCAGCATTGGGAGTGCAGGTTTAACCCCCCCCAAACAATTTTTCTAAAGACTCCTGTTTAGCTGCTGTTTGTCCCTTTAGTAAAAACATAATGTACAAACCTCGTTTTTACCAACAGGACAAAGAGCAGCCCTTGGGGCTTTTCATCAGGGAAGTGGTACAGGCAGAAATGGTTAACTTTGCACTGTGGCTGTGATCCAGATAGCTCCCTACCCCTGCTATTTGCAGAGACCGATGTATTTGTGCATCTCCATCGTCGTGCCAAGTTTAGTCCTCATATGCTATGTAAATTGAAACTTCTGATTGATCTCTGCAAGAGTTTGTGTTTGGTTTGCATCCTGCAAAACTGTATTTTTATAGTTCTTTGAGAATAAAAAACAGTTAACACACTTACACATCCTGATCTAAAAAATGAGTGGAAGAGAAAGTGGTGCTATTACTCGTACCCTTATGCAATCACTGGCGGAACACTTTTTGTCGCAGTGTATTGTGGTTCACAGTACAATACAAATTCAACAATGAGAAATATGAAAAAGGTAAGTCTGTAGCAGAGAGACTCTCGTAAGCCTTGAAAAGACCTTGTGCAAAGTCTTACACAAAAATGTGCATAAGTCAGAGCAGTGTTTCTCAAACTGTGGGTCGGGACCCACTAGGTGGGTCGCGAGCCAATTTCAGGTGGGTCCCCATTCATTTCAATATTTTATTTTTAATATATTAGACTTGATGCTACCATGTTATGTGACTGCATTTGGGGAAATGTTACGGTCCTGTACTTTTAACAAGGTATTATGTATACTCCTTTAACACGATAGTCAGTGGGTCTTACTTCTGGGTAAGTGTAGGTAGGATTGCAGCCTAGGATTGTTAAAAATGTTCATGCTTGATTATGTCACTTCCGGTCATAACATCACTTCCGGTGGGTCCTAACAAATTCTTATTCTAAAAAGTGAGTCCTGGAGCTAAATGTGTGAGAACCACTGAGAGAATTTCTAAATTTAGGATTACTTGACAGAAGACGCTTTCTGTTACTAGCAGAACACTTTTGATCTAAGACCATTTTTCTAAACTGGAAACTGATAATTAATCATTAAAGATCTATTTGAAATGCAAACAGAAAAAAGAGAATAAAGAGATCTGTTCTAAGTTTACTTATTAACTAAACAGTGAAACAGATTTGTGAATCTGATTTATGAATCAGCATGTGAAACAGATGTGTGTCTTACAAAAGAAAATTAAGATTGCAGCTAATCTTGTTCAATAGACATAACAGCTTGGGTTAATTTTGTTTAGTTTTTAAATGTTTATGTTTTGAATTTGTGTCCATGTACAATTTTGTGTGTGTGTGTGTGTGTGTGTAAGTAATGAATACTTGCAGATTTATAAATGAGTTTTTTTTAAAGTGGGAGGGGGAATTTAGGAACCAATGCAAATTTCTTATACAAAATTGTAAGGTTAACATTCCATTAAAACAACCCTAATTGCTCAAGAGGCAAGCTACTTTTTAGATCGAAAGCACCTTGCCTCTTCAACCATAAGAGTTTCTATGGTAATAAAATTTCTACTTGTAGGTGGCATTGCTTAGCTGTATACATGTCAGTCTACATTAGTCATGGACATTTTTTCATTATACTGCTTCTTCATCTGTTGATCCATTGAATTAACAGAAATGCAGAATAGTTGATTAAAATGGTGTATCATTTCACAGAGACTGTACAACCTCAAAGCATAAAGTTAGTTTGTCACAGATCATGGTCAACCTAGTAAATCAGTCTTTTTGAAAAAGGATCCTACATTCCTCAAAGGATTACTTCATCAGTTTTGCCTTATACCACTCTCCTCTGGTTGTATCTAGCATTGCTTGATGCACATGTTTCTTATGTGTGTAGGGAATTATATATAATGCTGTATCAAAGATCTTTGAAATTTAGTTAACCCTATTATAATAACTTACAAATATATTTTTCATTGAAAAACAGGCAAACTTACCCTTTCTTTTGTACTTGCACTTTTAAATACATATTTGCATTTCTTTTAGGCCGCAATCCTAACCAATTTTCCAGCACTGACATAAGGGCAATGAAACTCCGAGGTAAGGGAACAAACATTGCCCTACCTTGAGGAGGCCTCCATGACTGCCCCCCAACTACAGGATGCAGCACATGCCCCACTGGCACAGCTCTGCCAGTGCTGGAAAGTTGGTTAGGATTGCACCCTTAAATTGTTAAATATAAGAATTTGCATTATATTACATGTCAGGGATCTTAATGCTTCACCATGGAAGACTGATAAGGGAACATTCTCTGTGTGGAAGGTTTACACATGTCACAAAAGCGATCAAATTACCCCTGAACCTTCAAGTATATGGTTTCAGTTTTGGTGCCAAATTAGTATTTTGTGAAACTTCAAAGATCATATTGTCTATCATAAATCATAGCGGAGATCCAGACTCTTGATTGTTTTTGTAACAGCTCAAGCTTCTAGTTCAACAAATTAACATTTTCTGGTGAGCTTATAATTAAATAATATTGCATTTAGGGAAGAAAATCCGCTATTAAAATTGAGAAGAAATTATGATGATTTATTATGCTAAATATCATTTCCGTACTTTTTCAGGATGTGCAGTGAAGACCAACAAGAGGTTCCAATGCTTTATAGAGATGTTTCATCGCTTTTGCTCATCCAGATTTTAACAATGCCACAGCCATTGCACAAAGGTATATTACAACAAATGCATAAGCAAAGCACACTGTTTTTCTAGGTGGCTTTTTAAAAAAAGCACAGCAAATCAGACCTTTCCTGATGTATGTATGCTCATTTAATAACTTTGCTTTACTTTTAAAGGTTGGCAGAAATTTTTGTTCTGTTTGACAGGCTTATCTATAATTCCTGTCTTCTCATCTTTATCAGTCAACAGTACAGGAAAACCATGAGGCCTGAGAATTACTATTAAATTCCTTGACTTGTGGGGAGGGGAGGAGGAGGAGGTCTTGTCTGACTTTCATCTTTTTGCTGTAGTGGGAATGCTTAATATTTCACACTGAACTATGAGTGCCTAAGGGTGAAAGAGAATAATTTTTTTTAATTTAACTTCTCAGATCATAGCAATTGTCTCATACACGTTAGAGATAATTACTATTATATGCAGTCTGTAATGGTTGCTGCATATATAAATTCAAGCATAAGTTATTGGAATTCTAAAATATTTTTGAAGCAGAAATTATTTAACACTGCTTTTGTCAGGTTTAAAGCCTTTAATTTTATGAGCTAAAATTGCTGACCTACCGCAGACACCCGCCCATAAGTCGTTCCCACAGATAAGTCGAGGGCAGGTTTTGAGCCAACAATCATGAAATTTTCTATGACCATCGGATAAGTCGGGGGTTAAACTTAGGGGGGTGTCTGACTATAGTTTTGTCTGATTTTATTCGAGGCCAGATCCTGAAAAATAACCCACCACTAATTGTTACCTAAGAACTGTAGTCTCTATTAAAAACATAAAAGATCTTAAGATACATTTTTATTCTTTTTAAGTTCTGTTCTTCATCACCTTTTTGTAAGCACTATCAGAGTAAGTGCACTGTAAACATGTGTAAGTTAACAACATACCAGTAAAACAGTGGTTCCCAACCTGGTATTCATGTACTCCCAGGGACACTCAACAGGACCTTTAGGGGTACTTGAAAAAGAATGGAATAATGGTAGAAAAAAGCAGGTCATGCTCCAGAATGCCTTGCGAGACAGGAATGCCTTGCAAGCACCAGCAAGGCAGGAAGGGAGGTAGCTAGTTGGCTGTGAAAGCCCCACCAGTAGCTAGTTTTTGGTCATCAATTCATGTTTGAACCACTGATTGAAAACCAGCACAGTAAAAAAGCTGAAAGATAATATGGAAAGTGATCAATCACCCAGAATTTCTCAGCACACTTCTGGTGCAAAAGGCAGAGTCTTCTGTTCTTCAAACAGATAAAAAGAGAAAACACTGTGATAAATACATGAAGCCTGGGCTTTCATATAGAGGAGATGAGGGCTTGTATTATTAATTACAAACATTTTGCTAATATGAAGAGTACAGTTTATGGAAATGGGCTGCCTAGGGATGTGCAAGTGAAAAAGGTTGGAAACCTCTGCAGGAGAACCATGAATCAAATCCACCTTTAGGTGTCTGGTGTGTTAAGCAGAAGCTCTACGTACAACATACAATCCATAACACAGAATTGGGAGTGTGCAATTCAATTCACAGCAGAGAGATGCAGCTGCATATATTTGCAACCCTTTTTCCTCAGAAGTAGACCCACTGCTTTCCATGGGTGTTATTCTTAAGTAAGGGTGCATTGAATTGTAGCCTGCTTCAGATGGAAAGGAGGATTCCCATCCTGGTGTTTCAAAAAACAGACCTGCTTTGCAAGCATTTGCAAAGCAGAACCAGGCTGCAGCAGAAGGAAGGAGAATAAAAGGTTAACAAACTGCTTCTAAGGAGCTGTGCCTGCCTGCTGCTTGAGAAACTTGGTGCCTGTCTGCCTGCTGCTTGAGAAAGGAAACTTTTCAGAGTTGAAAGGCTTTGCCCTCTGATTGACCTGGAGATAAGGCGAAGTGATAATTGGAGCTTGATTACTTGGCAAAAATTTCACTTACTATAGGCAAGTGTCTACGGTAATTCTTTACCAAAATGTTCTATCTCCTATCCCTCTAGTGCTGAAAATTTGTTGCTATAGGTATTGCAGAATAGCATTTTTCTCTTTACTAATATAACTCTTTAGAACACTAAATTAAAATTGATACACTATTGACTCTGGTTGTGATTTTTTTTTTTAGCATCAGGCATGTTCTATTAAATGGCATAGTCTTTGTGTGAGGAGTCTTTTGTCCTCTTAATGCATGAAGATGGCACTTAATAAGGTGACTAAAAGCCTTCAGTTAGGTTGAGCTTCAACAGGACAGTATGTAAAATTGGTTAGTGCACCAGTGTTGCCTGTTCTTGGAAAAAGTGGACTTGACCTCGTTCTTCGAGGTCTTTGGCATGTGTTCACCACATCATGTTTCGACTACTGCAGTGTGCTCTAGCATCTAGATAGGGTTACCTTTGAAAAATGTTTGAAAATGGTAGCGGTTGGTGTTTAATAAAAAAAAACACTGTTAAAAGTTCTGAGTGGGGACATTTTCAGGAGCACATTATTCTCTCATTATACCAACATCCCTCACTGCACATCAATGTTTGGACCCACTTCAAAGTGGTAGTCATTATTTAAAGCCCCAAATGGCTTAAAACCAGGAAGCCTAAAGGACTTGTTCCCCCAAATGAATCTGTTTATTGAGATCAACTTGGGAAGGTCGCTTGTGCATTCCTCCACTTTCTGATTGATAGTAATTATTATTACACTAGCACTGTCCATGAAATTTGACAGAGTAACTTAAGAATAAAGAACTATTCCTGACCCACAGTGCTCATCAGTCTAAATTTTGATCCTGACAGGAGATGACAAAGGCAGGGAGATCCAGTATTGCCTGCTTTGTTACTAACATATATATGTAACACTTCTCCCCCCCCCCATTACTAGAATTTTAAGTAGAGTACGACTCTTTCCGTGGGTCATCTCATTCATATTTCTGGAGTCATTTTCATGTTTTCTTGTTCTGGAATTTTATCTGGCAGGCTGTCGTGTATACTGTGTTTCTTTTGTTTTAAATAGTATCTGTATGGTATTCCTTGAGCAAATCAGCATTTAATAAGTAGTACTCAAATAGCATCTCTTAACCTTCAAGCAAGGCCCTGGGTATTGTATTAAGTATCTTATTAACTGCTGAATGGCCTTAGTTATCTTTTTTTCAATCCAACATTGATTCCAGCAAAGTAAATGGCCTTATACTGCTTAGTCTTTTTATTCTGAGAGGAAAAATTGATCTGAATCCATCTCAAAAGAGGGAACACAAATTAAGCCTTTCACAGTAGGGAAATGCCATGCTAGAAATCAGTGCATTTGCAGGAGGTTGTTCTGTCCGTTTATAAATGGAGGATTCAAAGGGTGTGAGACTTAAAGGATTATCATGGTCTTAAAGATGCTTAGTTTGCTGATTTTATTTTACGTTTTTAAAGGAAAATGGCCTATGCATTAAAAATGCACAGTAACTGACTTTTTCTTTCATAATGCACAATTATGCAATGGTGCTAGTTTATTTTGATAATGTATCTGCCAATCAACTGAAGGTTTAAAGAGATAGGGAGAAATTTTGTTCCAGAAACCTCAGTGGGCCAGAATACGGCAAAGAGGAGTACTACAAAAAGAGGGGAATTTGTTCCAGGAAAAGGGTCATGGAGGGATACATCTGTTTCCAGGGCAGGCTTCCAGTTTGTTTACGAGAGTTAACAAGGAACCAGAATTACTTCTGCAGTTACCCACTGTGGTAGAGAAGGCCAATGCCACTTTAGCTTATTCTAACAAGAATGTGAGTTAAAATCAATGGCGGACCTGCCATTGAATAAATGGGACAAATGCCCCAGGCGTGGAGCCTCGTGTGACTTAAGGACTGCATGGGAGCCTCCTGACACGATCAGAACCTGTGTTTCCATTTTGCTTCAGTTTAAAGTGTTGGTGAAGTTTCAGGAGGCTTCCCTGATGTGTCCTAGAGTTGCTCAAGGTTCCATGCGCTCCAGGTACGTGGAGGGGCAGATTAGCCCACAGAGGGGGGCCATCGTTGACCTTTGCCCCAGGGTGCAGGGCTAGGGAGGTCCCCGACTGATTAAAACAACAAGGAAGTTGTCATACTGGTCTCTTCACCATCATTTGGAGTTCTTTATTCAGGTCCGGATATCCCAGCTGAACTAACATATTGACAAGTCGAAAAGAATTCACAGACAATAAGCCAAAAGTGGGTCTAGAAGACAAGTTCTGTGTGGGAGTTTGGAGGAAAGTGGGTGAGGTTAGCCCCAGAGAAAAGGAGAAAAGGTTATGAATAATTATGATAAATTGAAATACATGTTTATATGTATCTATGCTGATTAACAACCCAATCCTGAGCTGCCCGGTGCATGGGGCTGCAGCGGCACCGAAAATGGCTGCAGCTGCATCTAGTGCGCTCCAGGCAGCTGCTGCCACCTCCCTGAGAAAAGGAGATTTTCGTTTCCTTCCCCCAGATAACCCAAGTAGCCCCACAATGGGGCTGAAGGTCGACCCAAAGGTTCACATATAATGAAGAGCCTCTGTGTCAGGTAGCCAGCCCAACATGGAGACTTTGGATCCAGTGGAGCAAAGCTCCACTGGTACTGCCTCCCTCCCACCCTGTTGCCTCCCCATCCTCTCTATGCCTCCCCTCACCCCGGAACGCCGCTGCCCCCCAAGCCCCCTCCTACATCTGCTGCCCAGTGGTCCACCCAGCCACCGAGCAGTGGAGGTCCGTTGCTCCACTGGCACTAGCCCACTGTCAGCCAGCACTGCCTAGCACCAGTGCTAGGGCCTGCAAACGTGCATTACAGCACTCCTTAGGATTGGGCCCTAAGCCAACATATAACCTTTCATCACTCACAGTAAAATAAAGTACTGAAGCACTTTTTAAAATGATTGACCAATACTAAACAATAAATGTTCAATTACTAATCAGTCAGTCACAGTTGGTATCAAACGACAAAACTGCTTTCTTCAGTGAAATCACATTTTCCTTGGGTGTATGTTTGACAGTATAAAACAGAAAGGTCATATTTCCTATTTCATTTACCCAGTGTGTTAATGTCCACTACAGAATCCTGAATATATAGGTTATCTGAGAATTTGGTCAGTGAAGTAGTGGCATCCCATTCTTCCTCAGTAAATAAAGATTTAGTGAAATGTTGGCAGTGTGACCATTTAGAGATTAATTGAAATAGTTTTCCCCCTCTCTTTTGCTTACTAGACAAGTGGTTTTTACTGACGTTGTAGCCTTGCAGCACATGACATTTAACTTGATATTTACTGGCAGCCAAACAGGATATGCTGAGTTTGTTAAAAGTGGCTTTATCTGAAAGTGATTCTTCAGAGCACCAGTAAGATTAGGAGTTTCTGAAGAGTGCATTACAAATTATATTTGTCTGCAAGGTTTTCTGAAGACTTACATTGCTGCAATAAAAACTAGTCCCCAGATTTTCAGTGTGATGCATCTTTTCATTCACCTGACTTGTCCTACCACAGCACTTTTAGTAATCAGAGCAGGGGATTCAAATAATTGTTTATTTTTGAAATTGGTACCCTGCTTTTCCATCACTGCAGAGACTCCTTGGGATAGTTGCAATAATTGTAAAAACAATAACAGTCCAGTCCTGTGCATGACTACTCAAAAGTCCTATTATGTTCAGTAGGGTTTACTCAGAGGAAAGTGTGAATAGGATTGCAACCTGAGTTGCATTTCAGTAGTCCAAATTTTAAAATGCTGTCGTCGTAAAAATATAATTTAAAATAATAATAATAATAACAATAAAGCAAAAACACCATATAACAAGTAGAAGAATAGGCAGTGGTGTCACTAGGGTTCGCATCACCCAGTACGGGAGGCCAGCGCATCACCCTCATGCAGTGGGCGGGGCAACACTCCAGGTGGTGGGCATGGTGATTACCTACCTACTTACTTACTAACTTACTAACACCTTATTGGAGCAGTTCTCAAACTTTTAGCACTGGGACCCATTTTGTGGAATGACAATCTGTCCAGGACCCATCATAAAGCAAATTAAAATAATTATAAATAATTAAAGTAAAACAAATAAATAAGGGGAAGCCAGCCCTGTTCCACCAAGTGAATTTTCTCTGTAGCCTGCCCGCAATAACAACTCTCCCCTAAAAAGAATCAGTAAGATTTTCATCCCTACCCTTTACCCAGTTCAATTTAAGTTCTTTTATTTCAAGCATATCACTATCAGGACCCACCTGGCATTACAAGTCTGAGAGCCCAATCCTATGCCTGTCATAAGAACAGTCCCACTGGATCTAGCCCATCTAGTCCAGCTTCCTGTATCTCACAGCAGCCCACCAAATGCCCCAGGGAGCCCACCAGATAACAAGAGACCTGCATCCTGGTGCCCTCCCTTGCATCTGGCATTCTGACATAACCCACTTCTAAAATCAGGAGGCTGCACATACACATCATGGCTTGTAACCCGTAATGGATTTTAACTCCAGAAACTTGTCCAATCCCCTTTCAAAGGCATCCAGACCAGATGCCATCACCACATCCTGTGGCAAGGAGTTCCACAGACCAACCACATGCTGAGTAAAGAAGAAGAATACTAAGAAGTAAGTCCCATTATAGTCAGTGGGGCTTACTCCCAGGAAAGTGTGGATAGGATTGCAGCCTAAAACAGAAAAAGATTCACCTTACCCTGTCAAACCTGTTTCATTCTTTCATTCTTTTTAGGGGGGGGGTCTGCCTTCTGGAGCATTTGTTGAACTCCATTTGCATCGAATCAGGACCACTCTGTTGGCCTCACATTTCACTTTGCCTGACCTGCCCAGGAGCCAAGGCATGTTCGCTTACTTGCGAGTAAACGCGACCATGTGGCTTAGTTTCACTTTCCATAGGGCTCAATACATTCACCAGCTTGGAGGGAGCGACCTCCTTCTCATGTGTTTTTGGGGGGCTGCATTCATTGGATCAGGACCATTTTGGTGTCATTGGATTCCTCTCAGTCTGTCCTTTCCGACGGACTAAGGCAAGTTCCCCTACACATGAGTATACGCGCGATATGGCTTGGTTTCACTTTCCATAGGGCTCCATGCATTTTTGTTCTCAGGTTTTTTGACCATAACTTTTGATAGAAAGTTTTGATAGAAACTTTTGATATTTCACTCTGGTTTTTTGCATTGCATTCTGCTGGAAATTCTGCATCAAATGGTATACAACACAATGGGGTTACTCATAACCACCACAATTTTAGCGCATCACCCCCCAGTGTGCGTCACCCAGTGTGACCCACACCCCCCGCGCCTCCTAGCAACGCCACTAAGAATAGGACCTTCTTGGTAGTGGCATCTCAGTTGTGAAACTGCCTCCCCCCAGAACAAAGAACTGCTCCCTTTTTGGAGACCTTTCGGTGGGCCCTTAAGTCGTTTTTGTTTAGGATAGTTTTCGATGCCTGGCCTGATTCACTAGCATTTAAATTTTTTAATTGTTTAACCCAGTAGCTCTCATCAAGTAATTCTCTGTTTTTACTGTTTTATTGTTTTTATTGATTACGGTTTTAAACATAAGCCACCTCAAGCACCTTCAGTGGGAGAAAGGCAGGATAAAAATTCATTAAATAAACAAGCAGAAGGCCTGGTGAAATAGTTGGAACAAAGTTTTAGAACCAGCTAGCAACTGGAACATTTTCTCTTGAGGGAGAGAGTTCCAAGCTGCTACTAAAAAGGCCCTGCCTCCTGTTCCTTCTGCTTGTACCTTGCTTAAAGGTGGGACTTGAAGCAAGGCCTCAGATGAAGAACAGAGTACGTGGGAAGATATGTGTGGGAGAAGCAGCCTTTTAGGTATCCACATGCTTAGCTGAAATATTTTAAAGTCCATGATGGACTTTAAAGGTAATCGCCAGCACCTTGAATTGGGTTTAAAAACATTCTAATAACCAGTCCCGATTGCAGAGCATGGGAAGGTAATGTAGTCAGACTGACAGATCGCAGAAAAGGACCTGACTGCCGTATTCTGAGCCAGTTGAAGTTTCTGCACTGTTTTCAGGGGCAACCCTAGCTGGAATGCAGTACAGTAATCCAAACATGATGCCACTAGGCAGGCACTGAGCACATTGGCCATATCTGCTTTCTTCAAAAGCAGGCACAGCTGGCGCACCAGCCAAAGATATACAAATGCATACCTAGCTTTAGGCAACACTTGATTCTTCAGCATGCAACTTCATCCAGAATACACTGAAGTCCCATGTCTGAATATGCTGACAAAGAGCACCTTTCTCTTCCCTGAATTAAATTTCACTTTATTAACCCACTTCCAGTCCTTGCCTGCAGCCAGACATTGGTTCAGACTGTACTCAGCCTTTCTAGTCCTGGATGCTAGAGTTGGATGTCATCTGCATATTGACAACACCAAACTTCTGGCATGCTCTGCATAGCCCATTGTTTAAAGAACCTGGTATAGGAAGGAACAAGCTTGTTCCATTGCACAGGCTCTTTAAATGAAGAAGGAAACGTGAAGCATTACTGGAAGTAGCAAAGGAAGGAGCCAGATAAGGGCTGTGGAGGTTTGGTGAGGCAATGGTACTGGCAGAGTGGAAAGAGATTCTATTGGGATGCCTCAAGCCCAGTAGCTTCAACTTGATGTTAGGCTCTCATCTGTTTATTTTAAGTGTCCATGTTTTTATTGTTGTGCACTAATTTAATGACATGCACGATGCACAGGATAATGTTGTGTTTAATCTTTATTCCCAAGATATGTCTTGCTCACTTACTAGTACTTTGTACATAAAGATGGTGTTTAAAAGAATAAAATTGATTTAAACAAGCAGGGTTAAATGCAAGACTTTTGTCTAACAGATATGACTGTTTTGATATATTTTATAGGGTATTATGCATAGAAAATGTGGTGTGGTGCATCTGAGATTTGGATAACTCAACTGGGGAAAAATTATTTGCGGATTTATAGTGTGTGCAGTTGGCTATTAAAATGTGGACTTAATTTGAAATGCCTGAATGACAGCATCTGTTTTTGTACTTTTGCAGAACACTTTACTTGTATCATAAAGGTGCTCTTCACGTTGCTATATATACAAGCGCTTGTCGCACTTTCTGCTAAATGCAGTTCTGAAGACAGGGTGACGTGGGCGAACTCAGGAGCGCTGAAAAAGGTTTGTTGATTTATGAAAAAAGTGTAAATTGACTGTTCATGATACCGTTCAGTTCCCAAGTTATGCACAATGAAGTCCCTTGGACTCCCCTGGAATCTTCTGCGTATGTGACTCTGTTCTGCATTGTGCCTTGCAGATGTCTTTCATTCTCTCTTCTGTCTTTCTTTTGGTGGCATTGTATAACAAGACCATTTGGCAGCAGGCAGAAGGTGCTATACCAGAAGTGAATGCTTGAAGCCTGCCCCATTCCACCACCACTGAGGGCTAAACTAGATGTGATGTTAATCATGTCATTTGGCCCTACTTGTTTGTCCTTTTTAATGTAAAAGGAAGTCAGAAATATAAGCAAATCACTTCTACATTTCATGCAGGATTTGTTTCTCTAAGGGCACAATCCTAACCCCTTATTGCAGTGCTTTCCAGCACTGACATAAGGGCAATGCAGCTTTGAAGTAAGAGAACATTCCCTTACTTTGAGGAGGCCTCCGTGAGTGACACCCAACTGCAGGATGCAGCACATGTCCCATTGGCAGCACTGTGCCATTGCTGGAAAGCACTGACATATAAGGGGTTA
Organism: Tiliqua scincoides; assembly: GCF_035046505.1. Classification (NCBI taxonomy): domain Eukaryota; kingdom Metazoa; phylum Chordata; class Lepidosauria; order Squamata; family Scincidae; genus Tiliqua; species Tiliqua scincoides. The sequence continues at coordinate 105,072,617 of NC_089821.1, forward strand.
GGAATTGATAGATACTTCTACGGTTATACATTAGAGACAGTAACCTAGAAGGAGATACAAGAACTATCTCTTTATATTCTTTGACAGTCAATTTGATAAATATGGCCTGCTATTTTTTTACCCTTGATAAGATAAAAATAGTAGAATAGGTCAGGTTTTTATCTGAACATATCTTTAGAATGGTCTCACTGCTGTCTACAATGAAATATACTGTTACATGAAAATATGGCATATTTTTGAGCTGCACTCTTCATACTAAAAAAAAATTATGCCTTGACACAGAAGAATAAGTCTGCGATGCTGCCTTATGCTGAGTCAGTGGCTCTCCAGAGTTTCCAAGCGGGGTTTTTCTTAGCCCTACGTGGAGATGCCAGGATTTGAAACTTTTGTGGGCAAAGCATATACTCATAAGCATATGACACAATTCTTCCTGTGTCCACGATCATGGCAAAATAGGATTGGGGAATGCTTCTGGCATTTTAAAATAATATGTAGTTTTTGTTTTTTTAAAAATATGTAAATCTCACCATAAAGCTTTACAAATAAGAGAATACATATTGCAACATGCATCCAAAAAGATTCTTCAGACTCTTCCTAAAGGCTTGTTTGTATTCAGAGATATTTTTGACCTTTTAGATAGAAACCTTCTTTCAAATTGTAAAAATCCCTATTGGAATTTAGTATTGCCTGCCTATGTAAACCGCCTTGAATAAAGTCTAAGGAGAAATCTGAGGACCAAGAAAGGCGGTATAGAAATACCTGTATTATTATTATTATTATTATTATACTCCTTTGGAACATCTGATCATAATGTCATTTTACAAATTCCTTTAAAAGTCATGTAAGAGAGAGGCAAGCTTATACTACACTTACACTTATACTACACTTACACTACACTTACAGTTCTCTGTATCACATACTTCACAGCTACCAGTGGCCCCATTGATACTGGATTGCTGCGAAGCAGGGGTTGGAGCTTTTTTCACTCCAGAAAGAATTCTGCTGAGTGGTGCCACGCTGTATGGGTCCTCAAGTTGAACTTGGTTCAACTCAGTTTCAAAAGTAGTTTAGTATGCAGCTTGGTGCTGCAAATACATGAATGAGGTTCAGAAAAAATAAGGCAAACACCTCCCTGGATGCATTGTCACATTGTCCTTTTAAACATGTTGTTCCTTAAAATTGCTAAACCAAATAGTACAAATTTGTGTCTCCACCAAATCAGCTGCTCAGGTTTACCTATTATTCACACTATATTTCTAAAACATGTCAAAAAGCCACTTGTTGTGCTTCTTTTTGCTATGCCTTCCCCTTGGGCCTCAGATTTGCTGCTATGCCTCCATAGCTACAGATTTGATGCCATTTCCTCTTCTGAGAAAGTGTTCTTGGCTGAAGCTGTCCATGTGGACAGCCATCCACCTGTCCCTCTTCTCCTCCTCAGCTGTATGCTTCCTTCTCCCTAAATGGAGCCTGGTAAATAGAGAAGGCCACCACCTCTAGCAAAGATTCACTGCACCTGCTAATGTTGTTTAAAAAGGTGAAGCAGCATCTTGGTTACCCAAGCAACCCAGTAACTACTTTACTCTCTGCCAGGTGCGCCCCTTCAGGTTGCCCTTAAATTACCCTGATGGCTTTCTCTTGGATCATGGCAAGCAATGGGGGCGTGAGATCCTATTGGGAGAGCCCCATGCCACATCAAACAAAACAGCCTATTTGTTATGGAGTGATCAAGAAGTTGCAGTCCTTAACCATGGGAATTGGCCCTTTGACTTGCATTTAGTGTCACTAAGGGCCCAATCTTATCCAATTTTCCAGCACTCATGCAACTGTGCCAATGGTGTATGCTGTATCTTGTGAGGGTGGGGCCTCGTCCTTCTCCTGGAAGCCTCATCAAGTTAAGGGAACATTTGCTCCTTTACCTTGGGGCAGCATCACGACTGCATCAATGCTGGAAAGTTGGACAGGATTGGGCCCTTAGTTCATTATCTTCAACTCTAAGTAACTGATAGAGTTGTGAAATTCCCTTCCTTTAGAGTTGAGGACCTCACTTTCCCTGTCAGCATTTCAGTGGGGTAAAAACTTGTTTTGCCTTGCCTTTTGCTTTAGCCTCCTTTGTTGTAGTTTGAGTTATTGATTTATCATTGGGTGTTGCTTTTACTGTTACGTGACTTTATTGCTGTATTTACTGCTTGTCATGTTTTTATTGTACAGATATTTCTGTTTTTAAATACACTGAAAGTCACGTTGGGCACCCTTTTCTTAAGGGGAGGGGCAGGTTCTAACTCTTTCAAATAAAATATTTAACCTGATATAAACTTAACATATTTTGTTTTCCAAGGTTGCTTTGATTTTGCATAGAATTCTGACCCACTCTAGAGCACCGTGCGCCCTCTAATGCAAAGACAAAAATATTGCTGTTCTTTCCTTTATAGCATTGGTTTTCAACTTTTTTCATCTCAAGGCACACTTACAAAGCACTAAAATTGTCAAGGCACACCATCAGGTTTTTGGCAATTGACAAGGCACACCATGCTGCCAGTGAGGGGCTCACATCCCTTATTGGCCTTACTAATAAATGACATTCCCCCAAATTCCTGTGGCACACCTGTGGACCACTCATGGCCCACCAGTGTGGCATGGCACAGTGGTTGAAAATGGCTGCTTTATAGAGAAGGAAACTATGCTTTCATTGGAACTTCTGCACCCATAAGGAAATACTATATTTGGATGACAGCTTTTATCTTTGTTTTACTTTAATTGACCTTCATGCTGATATTATGATTTTCCTTTAATCACAGAATAACCCTAATGCAGACAAGTCTTGGGAGGTATTACTGAGCCATGTGATCAGTGAATTGTCCAAAGCGAAGATCTTTGAGCAAGAGGAAGCTGAAGATCTACCCATGGTATTTACATATTTTGATTTGCCACCCATAGCTTAGGTTTGTAATAACTAAAGTTTTAATTATGAAGTTTGTCTTTTTGATATATATTTTTTTAATTATTGCATGTGCAGGAATGAATATATACTGTCAGGACTGACTTATTTTTTTAAATCCTGATATAGGACAGCACTAGTGGTTGGTGCCCACACTCCATAGACACTTATTTGCAGCAATTCTGCCTGCCTTTCCTCAGGATCACCAGCCTTCTTCAGCACCATCTCTTTGGAGGGGAGTTACCCAGCTGTCAGGTACTATGAAAAGCAAATTTATTAAATCTGTCATTATAACACAATGTATACCAACCGACACTGTCTGTCCAACATGCTCTTTTATCTATGAAATCTGTATATTCAGTGCATCCTGCAGATAGAGTAAATCTATTTCATGGAGAAGAAAGGTTTAAATTTTTGGTAGTTTTTTTGTATGATATCTGTGATAGAGTTGGGGGGTGTGCCCTCGGTGCCCACTTGTTACCACAAGTGCATCAGATTCTCCCGAGCCATTCCACTTCCACTCTGAGTACACTCGTGCACCACTTAACAGGGATGTGAACCAACATCTCTGTTGTCAAACAGAGCTTGACATAATGCGAACCTCTGGAGGCGAGGGCATGTTCTGCTCCCCCCCCCTCCACGCACTACCTCTGCGAGGCTTAGAATACTGGAGTCATGTGAGAGATGCGGCTTCTGGTTTCCTGGAGGAAACCAGAAATTGCGCCTCTTGTGCGATTCCAGCATTCTGAGCCTCACAGAGGCAGCACATGGACACATGTTGCCTCTAGGAGGCTCAGAAAAGCCTTCAGAGACTTAGGGGCTGCGCCCAGGTCCAACCACATGACCAGTAGCAGCTGTCGCATATGCGACTTGTTGCTGGCTGGAAGGTCATTAAGGGACTCACGCCTGTGCACCCAACTCCAAAATCAGAGTAAAAGTCTTAGTACATAAGAAACTGCCACTCACATCATAGTGAGTGGGCTTCTCAAAGTCACTACACGACATGCTATACAGAAAACAAGAAAGTTAGTCTAAGTATACACTACTCACAAGTAGTACCTACATTCAACAGTGGTTCCATTTTGATGTTCACAGTGACAAAACTTTTGGTGGCCGATGCCAATCCACAAGGGACACTACTCCAAGGCTTAGCCCATTTTTATAGTACACTCTTACCCCATGAGGGTCTCACACTAATCATATTTCCCCAATTATGCTGAATTGTGCCTGGTCAGCTCATATTCTTGACCAATCAGAAACTGCACATAGCCCTCGTACTGGCACGATCTTATGCATTTGCACCTGTGTGATCTCCTGGTGCTTCTCCTCTCTCTTGTTTCAAAGGCCATTGGCTCTTCTCAAGCTTTTCTCAAACTCCCTTTCAAACTCCTACTTCCTTTTCTGTTAACACTTCTAACACACCAGCATTCTTCATAACTATGTAGTTGGTATATCAAAGGGCATTTGCATCCTTTCACATCACACTAGTATGTGATGTTGGTATCCACATCAAAGTACTTACCCCTCAGTTATTGTGAGCTTGTACATTGTTACATTACTAACTTCTACATATCTCCTTCTAATTCTATAACCCTCTAAAATATAGTTCACCCCATCACAGTATGCTTCATAGATCTGCATAAAGGTGAGTTCATGCATTCAGACTGACAGCATTGTTCATCAGCAGATGCAACATCACAGATCACGGCCTCTGATAAGTTCTTGGTTTGGCTCCCATTTTGAATTTCTACACTTCTGACTTTTTTCCTCCTTTTTGCTTAAAAGGAAGATGAAGAGTTTACGGTACTTGCCAGCTGCCTGGGTTTGTTACCATCTTCCTTTCAATCAACCCATCAATTCTCCAGTGCCTCTTGTCTTGATTGGCCAGTGCCAGCCTTTGACGTAGTATCCCAGTGGTGCTCAGAATTGGCTTTATTTGCAGAAAAACACCCCACAAAAGTAAAGGTAGGTAAAGAGCTTTGCAACATAATAAAAACAATACTTGTCTTGTTGATTTATGAAGCACAATTGATCAAATAATATTGACATGAATTATAAATCTCCTGTATGCTGCCCTTGCTGCCAGTTTTTGTATCAGTACTAAGTGTGTATTATTATTAATGTTTATACATCTTTCAGTTAAAAAAACAAGGTAATAGAATGATTTACAGAGAAAATTAAATAAATGGTCCTCTGTCCCAAAAGGCTCCCAATCTAAAAAGATGCAGAAGAAACAGAAGCATTACTAGGCGTTTATGAACATATATTATTATTATTATTATGCCAGTATGTTTGTATGTGAACTGCACCATATGTTGTATAAAAACTAAGCAACCACTTTAAGATTAAAAGTCTAAAGAAGCAATACATGCTAAATGCTTTCTGGTATACACACCAAATACAAGTTGGCCCTCAGTATCTGCAGGGGTTCCATTCCTGGAATCCCCATGGATGCCAAAATTCGCGGATGTTGAAATATGTTGATTTGGGCCCCTTGAAACCTCCAAATGTGACCGGAAGTTGTTCTGAGGTCCGCAGAGGCTGTAACTTTGTACTGATTAAGTTATTACAACAAAAAAATAGATAACATGCTTTCTTTTTCAGACTTCCTGGGGAACATTTCTAGATCTGATCTCAAGGAAATCCTGCATATTACCTGTGAAACCCTAATATCTTGCAGAGGACCCTGGGGTGCTGTATTCTTGGTTGCAGTCTCAGTTCATGTGGGGATATCAGCAAGGCCTAGTGGGCTTAGCTGTCACTTTTCACAAACTGAGAATGCACCATAGAACATGCCCAACACTACTGTGTAGCTGGCTTTTTGTGTATGTGTTTTTTGCAGGGCAGTTCTGTGCAGGAACCATTACTAATTTTCTTATTAGCAAGAGCCATGGTTTCTTAGGAATACAGTATGAAAAAAATTGCTCTAGAAAGACCAGAAGGCTAACTTAACATCAGCTGAGTTAATGTGATGTATATGATAGTGTTTGACTAATGCTTCATTCAGTATAATAATTTATATCCTAGTAATCTTTTATAATCTGCCAGCTAAACTGCTCAATACTTCAGATACACACCAAATGAATCCCAGTAGTGCAGGTAGCAACTTTGTGTATCTACTGTAGTACACAATAACACAGGACCACCTAACAACCACTTGATTGCCGATAGCTTAAATGTTTTAGTGTAGACTAGATCAAACTTCCTTCTTCCCTGTTTTTGTTGATTTTTCTGAGAAAAAAACATGAGTGAGCCTTGATCCTTGATGAAGCAGAAACAGATACATGGAAGGCATACAGATTTTCTTCTATTAAAATATGTGGTGAAATATCAAGTATCTAATTTTTTTTCCTTTTTTCAGATGTTAATTATACAGGAGCCTAAATGGGACTTACCACGCCTCCTACAGTTACCTGAAAATTATAATACTATTTTCCAATACTATCACAGAAAGAGTTGTTCAGTCTGTTCCAAAGTTCCTAAAGATCCTGCTGTTTGTCTAGTTTGTGGCACTTTTGTGTGCTTGAAAGGACTTTGCTGCAAACAACAGAGCTATTGTGAATGTGTTTTGGTAAGAGATTATTAATATCTGTTGCTGGAAAGTGGTGTTGAAAGGAAGTGCCCCTAAGAATGCTTTTAGTTGGTTGCTGTAATCCAGGGATCCCTTGCAGATGGTCCACTGTGTATGCAAAGCTCCCTCACACATTTCAATGCATGAAATGAAATGAATGGTGCAACCTACTAGTGCAAAAGTCCTCTGTTTGCATCACAGTGATGGGAGGGCTGTGGTTCCAGGGGGATCCTGATGCTTTGTATTTTATTATGAAGATTGTGTAGTTTATATTGATTTTGTCACAGTTCTAGAAGTCCTTTTTGTAGACACAACTGTTCCTCTTTTTACTCAGGTACCATGTGTGAGAATTCAGTTTAAAGTGGGAGTTCTAAAAATTCAAGACATTGCTGGTACTAAATGCTACTATTGCTGGTAACTTTAAACACCAGTTACTGCCAGCCGTGAATAGCTAGTGCAGTTGCTTGAAAAGTGCTCACCTACCTCAGCTGCATCCTCTTCCCCCTATCTCAAGGCTGTTTATGGAACTGTGGGGCAGATGGAAGGGGTTCTAACTCTCTCTACTCCTTCCCTTCCCCTTGCTTTACAGTCCCATTCCTTTGGGCAATGGGAAGGGAAGTTGTGGCAGCTCTTCCAGGTCCAGCATAGCCCATTTTCCCCATCAAAGACTGAAGTGGGACTACATGTCCTAGCAGCCTCCGAGTGCAAAAGTAATGCTCAATGTATCATTTTCAGCAAGGGAAAGGCCACTGAAAATGGTTTCCCTTCTAGAGAGTGGCATACTTGTAACTCCAGTTACAACATGCCTGTGCAAAAATTTTATATAGTGCCAGTTTCTGGCACGTTGGGGAAAAAATTGCCAGTCTATCACATCAGACAGCTTGAGAAGCATTGCCTTAGATCAGGGGTGTCAAACTCATTTCATACAGAGGGCCAAATAGCATTCATGATGTGTGCTGAGGGCCGGAAGTGATGTCATTTACCAGGAAGTGATGTCATTAAAAAGGTCATAACAAAAAATAAGTACCTCACTTAGAATTCATTAGCTTTAAATGACAGAAGAGGAAGTATCAAATCTTGATCGTATTTCAAGATATGGGAGAGCACAATTTTCATGTGGGCTGCCCTTTTAGCAGAAACACCTCAGCATTGCTCAGCAGTTGAGGGCTTGAGGGACAGATAAAAAGCTTCCACAGGCCGCATCGGGGCCCCAGGTCTTATATTTGACACCCCTGCCTTAGAGGATCCTTACTGAAAGGTTGGGTGCAAGAGTCTAATTTTCACAAACTGTATCAGGAACGATCACATTAGAATTTCTTGTATGAAGATTTTATTATTAGATAGAAGTCTGGGGCTGCAATCCTATTCACACTTACCTGGGAGTAAGCTGTATTGACTATAATGAGACTTAGTTCAGAGTAGACAAGCATAGGATTGTTTTTTCTTTGAAGAGCGCCTTGTCAGGAAACTGCTGTGAGGAACAAGTCTTTGCCTCTCCCAGTACTGTCACTTCATAAAAACCCAGATTTAATAACAGGTCATTATAAACCCATATTAATTAATCCATGTCTTTGTAATCAACATTTCTTGTCTCATATTTTTACCACGGTTTAAATGCTTTTCTTGGAAACAAACCCTTTATGTTTCAATATAACTTCCATATAGCTTTTAACCATTTTAATCCTCTTGGTTAATATTTGGAACTCATATGTACTTTCAATTTGCAAATAAGTCTAACGACAGTATCCATGAAGGGGGGGGGGTTCCTTTCTGGAACCCTACAGATACTACAATCTGTGGGGGTTGCCATTTAAATGCCTTTAAAATGAGAAAATTTCCAAAATCACATTTCTTACCTTCATGCACTTAAACTGCTTTGTTTCCAAGTCCCTTGGGCCTAAAAATGGCTTAGAAGCCATGCTTCCAGGTCACGCAGAGGTTCCTTGCTTCTCCCAGCGTCACAGCAGAATGTATCACATTTTAAAGAAATTTAAGAGGCATCACTCCAGTGTCCATTGGCACCCACAGTGAGTTAAAATCTGCAAATACCGGATCCACGGATACCACGGTCGCCATCATTGTTTATTATTATTGTTCTTAAAATACAGAAAAGGCAAGGATCAAATTGTTTACTTCAGTGTTTCTCAACCAGTGGTACGGGTACCACCAGTAGTACTGGGAGGTGGTGTCTGGTGGTACCTGTGGGACCCCTGAACACTTGCCACCTGGCTGCAAGACCTGGAATGTAATCTAACAAACAGCGGTAGGAGGCTTGGTGGGCAGAACTCCAAAGCATGCTTTTCTGTGCTCAAAAAACCCCTCCTGTCCATCCTGAGCCTCTTTCTGGTGCTTGTTGCATTACATTTGGCCTCCCAATCTGCAAGTAACTGATGATGATGTCATCACCAGTTACTTCCAGTGGTACTTTGAATAGGTGACCTTGTGAAGTGGTACAGTGGAGGACAAATGTTGAGAAACACTGGTTTACTTGATTCTGAAATTAAATAATTGGCAGTTTGATGCAAAATGTTGTTTGTTTCTTGTAAAACCATTCACCAGAATACTTATTCTCTTTTTCTAAAAAAAACTTCAGCATTCTCAAAACTGTGGTGCTGGAACAGGCATATTCCTTTTGATCAATGCATCTTTAATCATCATCATTCGTGGTCATCGTTTTTGCCTTTGGGGTTCTGTGTACCTGGATGCGCATGGTGAAGAAGACAGAGATCTCAGGTAACCCTAATAATACAGACAGTGTATTAGATTGTAGCTGTCAAACTCTAATTTAGACAGCCCTCTTCTGAAAGATTCAGTCCTATATATCAGGCTCCTGGTAAATCAGAAAATAGCAGTGTGTACTAGTATTGAATCTCCAACCCATCAAGAAATTGTTGAGCCGAATTGCTGAACTTAAAAGCAAACAAAACATGGAGGATGTAAAGAGTTCTTTTAGGATTCTGGTGGGAGTATTGTCTGAGTGGAAACTCACAATAATTTGGTTCTACCTGTGAATGGTACATGGGCATTCTTCTAGGTAAAAAAATGACATAAGGAAGATTATTGGTTTTTACATAGCTATTCTTGGGATTGATCTGAACATACAAGCATCCAAAACAATTGCTTGGTGTGACAGCAGTGAAGCAGCATGGGATCTGAGAGGTGTCCCGTTATAATGCCCAAGAGCATGTTGGGAAGCAGCTCTTGCATCATATTTTTGAGATGCTTAAGGAAGCAAACTGTCTTAGATCATCCATTCATATTCTGTTGACTGTTTGTTCTCTTTTTTTTCATTGTAGACGTGGCAAGCCTCTCTATATATGTAAGGAAAGATACAAAGTGCTTGAACAGCAGTGGGTATCACATACGTTTGATCACATCAATAAAAGATGGGGGCCACATTATAATGGTTTGTAGATCCCTAACCATCATTGCGCTGTCACATCGCCTTTATTATGAATGCAACTTGACTGGCTTTAGCTTTAAGTGAACGGAAATTCAGATAACTTCACTGGGGAAAGCTTGAAGCCATACCATTGTATGAAGCCCTGTGTTATTTGGGTGCTGGTGATAGGAGATTTAGTAAAACAATTAGTCTTCCTAATTTGAGTGCAGAATCTAAATTCATTTGGTAGTTGTTGCTTTCTAATCCACTAATAAACAAGCACAAATTGTACTTTAAGATGCCAATAAATGGCTATTAAGCATTTTATTTTTCTCTAATGGGGTTGTTTTATGCTGTAACCATGTATATGTATGGTACATCTACTAAACACATTGCTTATTTTTTCCTTTGCCTTTGTGTTGCTTTAAGATTTTGCTTGATATGTATTTGTAAGTATGCAAGAGTTGTAACACTTTTGATTTGTGAGATTGTATAGAAATGGTCTAAAGGATTTTTAGAGAATATTTCGCTTATTGCCAGAGAGCTATTAAAATAGTTTCAGGCATTGCTGAAAATCTTATTCATTCTCAGGAATTTCATAGATAATACTTCAGAGATTAGTGAAAAAGCTGTAAAATAGGTAGCTTGCTGCTCTCATGTAATACAGTACATATATAGTATTTTGTCTCTGCCATTTCAGTTAGCTTTATTTACTAGCAAATACCGGCACATCATTTTTATTGTGTGTGTATATATACAACATTTGTAAAATGTCCCAAATGATAGATGATAATCCAAACCAAAAATAGCTTGTCTCACTTTTGCACCTAGCTGGGCTTCAGTATGGTGGGGGGTGAGAGATGTTCTGTGGGTCATCTGCAAGTGAAGCATAATTTGGATCTTTCTTGTGAGCTCAAGTGGCTTCTTTCTATTGTTATTTATAAAGCAATCACTGCCCTTTCTGCTTGAATTCTTTAATGGGGACCTTTGGAGAGAATTTTAATTGTGAAGTAGCACTGGGTAAATGAATATTTTCATCTGCATCTCATATGAAGAATGCCAAAATAACAACCTTGCTCTGAGTCAAGGGAGTGTGTTTGACATAGCCAAGTCTGTACACATGAAACCTCACCCCCAAGCTGAATTGCAGCTGTTTAGTGGAGGAAAAGAAGCAAGGGAAGAATTGAATCCTGTCCTCAGATGGCTCATTACTCATGACTTGGCTACTGAATTGGAGAGGGAGATGATATGCATGGCCTCTGTTTGTACATAGTTCTCCATCCAGCCGGGAAAAATGTCCAGAGGCCTGTTTTTCTGCACTCATATTGCTCTTAGCTGGGAAATCAACAAGAATAGATGTTGCCCGGGGGTGGGGGTGGGAGGACAACACTTAACCAGGCAGACAAGTTTATAGATCAATACTGATATGTAAAATATTGCTGCCAAATTTTTTTTCTTCGTCTTCATAGGGTAAGCAAACATTTTGTTTACTATTTCAAACAGTGCTTTCAGAAACTTCTGATACTTTGACTTACATAGCTTTTTCTGAAAGTTTATATATGTAAACTAATTTTAAAAAATAGGATTGTCATAAAACCATGTGCTTTTCAACAGTTGAAAACTGTTCTCTGTTCAAAGGTTTGATTGAATATTGTGTAGTAAATCAAACAAGTGGGAATGCAGGAAAGTCTACCTAAAGGTTGGACGGGAGGTCATTAGATTTTAACAGTACATGGTAATTGTTTTCTATAAAATTGTGTGTGTGCGACACACACAGACACATAAATACACACTCTTATATTTGGATTTTTCCAATAAGCCTCTAATTTTCACCAACTAAATTTTTTTCCAATATGAAAATTGTTTCATATGTTCAGACTGTAGTATTTTTGCATTGCTCACCAATGAGTACAGGCCATTTTGTAAGCAAAGTCAGTGAATAAAAATATTTGTAACATCTCCCAGCATAACACTACTACAGAGCTCTTGAATTTGACTGCTCTGTGTAGTTCGAAACTTCACAAGAGATAATGTCTCTAGAAATTGATTATAATGTGTTATTTAAAGTGAAATGTTTTATAATTGTGTATATGGATGTGAAGTAAAATGATTAGCCTTAACTTCAACAATCTTAATATTTCACGGTGTTCATTTTGGTGCCAGTGAATTAGACACTGGTCATTTGAAAAAAGAAGGAAAGAAAGAAAAAGCACCTCTTTGGATATCCTACTTGAAATATGCCTGCATGCTGCTGAACAAGAAGTTTGATTACTCCCATAACTTTTTAAAAATCTGCTTTATTAAGCTTACTTTGAAAAATAACAGGTCCAGACTAAAACGGGGTCTGCGTGCGCGTGTGTCCTGCTGCTGCTGCTGCTATTCCTCCAATGTACTGGTGTGGTATCTTGTATGAATGATCATTTAAGTACAGTACATTACTGTAGAAACAGAATCAGTCTTTGACACATCAAAATGCAAAACTAGAAATACCGTAATCAACATTGTAAAATATGTTAATAAAAATCTACTGTCATTATATGCTTGCATGGACTCCTTTTGTTGTACAGGTCCAGCTTTTTTATACACGGATTTGACTCAACACGAATGGCCCCTGCAAATGAGAAGGAATGTGCTGATCCCTGGAGAAGGGGAAAATGCACCCCTGTAAAATCAGTTTAAAAAACTGAACAGTCTTTTAACAATAGCCTCCTTAATGAGAGAGAGAGGGGGCAGCTGACTGACAATCCATCAATCCTTCTCTCTCTAGCAGACCCCTCCCTTCCCTCAAGCACGTGAAAGAAATGTGATCACTTTGCACTGGTGAAGGGAGGGGCTGAGTGAAGCTTTCTAAACTCTTGGAGGAGGACTGGTTGATGGATTGTCTTCTTAATGACTCTTATCTTAGAGTCAAAAGGTCAGCAAGGCTGCTTTTAAATCACAGGAGCAAAGAAACTGTTTTTTAAATTGATTTGCTATAGTGCATTTTTTTGCCATCCACGTGGAACGGAACCCATGTGAATAATTAGTCTCAGCCTGCATTAAGGTTTATATGAAAAAGCAATGCCAGCTTGTTTTGTCTAATAATCCTGTGATTAAATAATCCTGTGAGTAATGTGCATTTCTAGATCCCTGAGAAAATATATATGAATATTTTATTCACAGGAATTTGTATCCTACCAACATTTAATATTACATTTTTATATTGTCCCCCATCTAAGGAGTTCAGGTCTGTCATCAGATCTGTTTTGTTAATTTAAAGCATTTTGTTACAATACTTGTTTGGAACATGTGTCCTACACACATGTAAACTTAATTTGCTCATCCTGTCAGGCTTCTCAGGAATATTGACCAGATTAGTTTGGTGGTAGGGGAATATCTTCTTTTCTGCATCTGTGGGGCTCCAACCAGCCAGAGGAACAGACCGATGTCCTTTTGGCACAGCCAGCCTAGATACTAGCTAAATTTCAACTAAATTAACAGCAATAGTGTTGGATTACTTTGAGGTCCTTTGGTCTGGACACTGGATTTGCCACTACAGGGTATTTGGACACGAGAATGAATTATGACAGTGAAGGCCATCAAAAGGAAAGGGGTTGAGGAAATCCCACTGATAGGAGGGAAAGCAAGAAGCAGGCACTGACAGGAGAGAATAAGAGAGGACACTCGATACCAATCCTAATCCACTGACAGAGAAATTTTCAAAGGGGAGGATGAATCCAACAACATTCTGACAATGCATTCCTAGACATTCCTACAATGTTGGAGCTTTCACCAGGCCAAATCACAATATGCAGAAGTGCGAAGATCAGTATCCAAATCAGAGAGTTCCAAGAGCCTTGAACAAGGGATATGCTTTTGAAATTGCATAAAATTCAGAAAACCCGTGGCAAACAGGGCTCTTGATATGCCAACTTATTAGTGACTGAGAGTTGATTTCATTTGAGCATGGGCAAGTCCGGTCCATCCTGATCTCCTTTGTCTTGGTCACTTAGGTGCCTGGTTAAGGGCCCAATCCCAGACCAGTGCTGGTGGTATGCTTTTACTACTGGCGCCAGGTATAAAAGAGCCATAAGGCACTTTATCACCGGGGCTTGGCACACAGTGCCACTGCCGGCACTGACACCAGCACCAGTTGGCGCTGGCCTCAGCACCGCGAGGACCCCCCATGGGAACAGCCAGCGGTAACTTTCTCCAGTGGTAGGTAAAGTGGCTTTTCAGGGCGGGGGGGGGGGAGGGCCAGAAGGAGGAATGGTCCCTGTCAGACTTTCCAGCCAGATGGAGACAGATGCAGACTCTGCTGCCAAAACTTATGCCTCCTCCCTGGCTGGAAAGCCTGACAGGGACCTCCTCGTTTCTGGCACAGCTCCAAGGAGACCCATTGGGGCTACTGGAGCTTTATCTGTGGTAAGGGAGCAAACTTGAGGAGACTCTGGCAGCTGCTCTAGCTCTGCACGATATGGCGGCAGCCATTTCAGTGCTGCTGCTCCTCTGGGCGCCAGGGCAGCATGGGATTGGGCTGTAAGTCCATTTCCACTTCTGGTCAGGCATTCTTGGGATGAGCCTGTGATCAGTCACTTCAAGGCATAAGCCTTGGCTTCTGGCCGCTCAGCCAAAAGTGAGACTTAAACTAATGGGGCTGCTGTAGCTGGGAATTGGAGGGTGGCTAGTGCACTTGGGAGCAGCGTTTAACTCCTTTCCCTTTGCCATTTCCTTGATTTAAATCTCCCAGAAGCTATTTCACTTTTGTATGTGGGTTTGATATGTACGTATTTGTATGGCGCCTGCGTGGTTTTTCCCAGCAGGACATATAATATCAGGTGAGAGCAATTTGGTGTTGGGGGGGGAAAGAGTTAAAACCCTTACCCCCAATCTAATTCCTCCTCCCTCACTTGTTCTGAACTTTAAAAAAAAGGGGGGGGGAATCTGATCTGTTCACAGATCTTGGTGTCTTTTTCTCCTTTGACTCTGAGTTCAGGATGAAGGCCTGCTTCTCATACAGTGAAATCATCCTGGTTTTTTCCCTACGTATTGCATATTTCTTTTGAATGCTGATCCCCATAACAGGAGTGTTCTGCATGTTTAATGCCAGATCTGAACATTTGAGAACATGCTCAGTATGTAAAAATGAGGGGTCAAAGCCTAAGACCCCTTGTGCCATTCTTAAATTGCAACTGTGAAAACAGGACCTAATTTACAAAATCAGTTATAGTAGTAGTTGCTTTATTGCTTGATAAACTTTGCCTTATATATTTAAAACAATTTAAACTTTTTTTTTCCAATGCTCAAAGTGGTGTACGAGACCAAGAAGCAAATCCTAACCCAGCTACAACATACCTCAGCCATTATATTTATAGCCCAAAATTCTGGTGAAAAAAATGTGCCTAGTTTCTTCTTAAAAATCAAAGGAGGGCTCCCGCTTTGAGTTCTCTTCTAGCGTGCCATTTTCACTGCCATTCTGTGCTTTGGAGCTGCTAGTGTAAACACCAAAGGCTCTGTGTGCTCGCCAGAGCAGGATCCAGCATGTGTCAAAGCAGGTAAGGTGCCAGGGTATTGGTTCAGGGGAGGTTTGGCCCAGGGAGGGAGCATTTCGATGGTGGGAGGAGGTGGATCTCAGTGGCGGTAATACACGCTGGATCAAATTTCCCGTTTTCCTGGGCTAACATGCCCTTGCCTGTCTTTGGATGTGCCCTAGGAAAATAGCTAGTGTGGGTCTAAGAGACCCATTAATGTTATTAAACACCTCTCCATAGGCCATCAGGTTGCCCCCTCACTCCCACCATAGCACGCTCCATCAGCTTGGCTGTATAATGTAAAATAGTAGGGGTTAGGATTGGGCCATCAGTTGGTACATGGAGCATGGTCTCCCTGCAATACCTTAATGTGCAGGAAGTCCCATATGACAAAACACGGTCCTTAATGTACTGAAGCCCAAATTTTAAAGGCAAGAACCACTACTTTGTGTTGGATCTCGAAGTTCATGGGATGCCAGTTTAAAAATATGTTCCCTTTGTTTGGCACCCGTCAGCAATTTGGTGCTACGTTTAACATCAGTTGCAGATGTAGAAGCAGTCTACATCAGTTGCAGTTTGTGAGTGGTCTTCTAGCCTGCAGGACACCAAAGATAATTGGCCATGAGACTGAACACTAGTTCACTAGCAATACCTTTATAGACCCTTCTCTTGAAGGAAGGATCACTGTTGTGATGATAGGATTGGAATAATCAGAATACTGCTGCCCAATCCAAGAGGCACCCCAGAAGGAAACCATTGTAAATGGGATTGGAAACCACTGATAATACAGCAGAACAAACAGGGCCACACCCCTTTGTCAAGTTATAGTGTCATAAATTGTCCAAGAAAGGTTGATATGAAATGATTCTAGGTAATCCATTTCAGTATTGGATTTGAGCAGTGAATTCAGAACAGGCTAAATTTATAGACAAATATGGAGTGGGGAGAGGAGGGCAATCTTACCTATGTTATTTATTTTTAATAATGTACTACAAATGCCCTCAACTCTGCATTTCCATCCTTCAGCTCTGCATTTCAGTTTGCTGCAGTGTGCGTGAATATATATCGTTCAGTGCCAAAAATGCAAGTGGAGCAGACCTGGTACACTTGTGAATACCAAAGAACGGTTGTCATAGTAACAATAAACAGGAGAATGCCGAATCAATTTAAGTGATTTACCTTTCTAAATCCTCTGGGCATTCATAGATGGACATGAACACTAAGTAAGTTATTGGAACTGGTGGTACCGATTATACCTAAAGGGTAGATTTGCCCCACACAATCAATACATTGCCTTCCGTTTTTGCCTACCTGAGAATAATGCAAATTAATTAAAACCATGATTTTATAACAACCATAATGTCATAACAGAAACAGTCCTGTTTCTCTCAAGATTTATTTCATTTGTGATTTTATCCAAATCCATTCCAGAGGTCTGAAATTCAGCCTCTCATTGTAATAGAATATCTCTGCATCTCTGATATTGATTGCTGTGTGGTTTATTTATGCAGTTGTTAGTGACTGGCACCTTGCTCTGCTCATTCTTTTTCTGATGATACTGGGATTGGACTGGAAGTCTCTTTGTTACCATTCCCCCGAGTTTAAGGAGCCTAGACAGAAAGAGGTAATCGTGGGAATACCTCTTCCGGGGTAATAAAGATCTCCCAAATCCAGGGAATTCCTTTAAAGCAAAAGCCACTAGCAGAATGTAGTGATCTGGTTGGTATGGCAACATGCTCCCTCCTTACTGAACTTAGTCCAGGCAGGTCACTCATATTTATGAAAGAGCAGACAGACAAACAATGAATGGTAAAAGATAAGGGACAAAAACAAGGTCTAAATAAAACAGCAACAGGGAGAGAAAACAAAGAAAAGGGGGTGATGGGCAAGGATGTTAAAAGATAAGCTGAAAAACCAACATAAGGTCTGATGTAAATAATTGGACACTTCTGCTGTAGGTTACTGTTGATGTTCCAGCAATCTGGTCCCTACACAGTAATAGTAAGTGCGTACACCTGCAGTTTTCATTGACTGACTAGGGCAACATACCTAAGCATCTTATTGATGGCTTTAAAAAGCCTAGGATTGATGATGTCATTTGCTTATCTGATTGGATGTTTTACAATCACCTGTATCCCTGCTTGCCCTTAAACCTGGACAGATGGGGTTGGATTGCCAGTTAGCTGGCACATGCCAATCCCAGCAGCTGGGCTGGCTAGGGACTATCAGCTGGCTGAAGACAACAAAGACAAATTATCCACAAATGACTCTGCCATGCAGTCTTTTTGCATGCTGATTTCACAAGGAAACATCTCAGGATGATGACTATGGTACTAGGATGCCTCATGATCCTTTTTTGGATGCTGAGGCATTACAGACACCTCTGGGGGCTTCCTTTCCCTTACAGCCCTTCTGCAGTCAATTGAAAATGTAAGTAATTGCCATTATTTCTACCAGTATTCTGTCACCACCACCACTGCTTTTCACTGGCTTCTTGAGAAAGCCTAAGAGGAGGAGCAAAGAAGACCCCGTTTAGCCCCCATCATGTGTAGCCAGGTGCATGCATTGGGTCTCTTTAAATAAAATCCAGACCAAATGTGTGGAACAACTGTGTCAACCTACGAGGGATTTGCAATTGCACATTCATTCCAGTCCAGGCAATTATCTGTAGAAAAAGCCATGCTAGTCCCTCCTTCAGTACTGTCATTCACCCTTCAGGTGTTTTCCTGTGTAGGTATCCTGGAAGCACTTGCCTGCCGAAAGGGATGGAGTTTTCCTCCAAGGCTTTGCCCTTCTGAGGCAGTAAACTTCCTGGTCCTGCAAACTGCAGAGGCTTCCTAGGATGCCATCTCACCACCTGTGAGGAGTCAAAATTCATGGATATTGGACAAACGTGAGTTTTCCAACCAGACCCACAATTTTCAACCTTTTTCATCTCATGGCTTACAGACAAGGTGCTAAAATTGTCACAGTACACACAGTCAGTGAACAATTGACAAGTCACACTGCACAGCTAGTGGGAGGGGGCTCAAATCCCCCAATGGCCCTACTAACAAATGACCCTCCCCCAAACCCCTGCAGCACATCTGCAGACCATTTACAGCACACCAGTCTGTCACGGCAGTTGAAAATGGCTGAACCAGACATTCAAAACCCATATGGAATATTCCAAACTTGTGGAGGATAACATGGAAAAGGTACCTGGTACAGAGTTAAAACAAATTATGTAAATATAATTCAAGGGAATTAAATGCACGGATGCAGTTAGAAAGCGTATCTATTTACTCTTGGAGTAGTCTACTGAGTCCACTGATAGAGCAACCATTCAGACTCTTCTCAGAGTGGAGAGTGTTCAAAGATTAAAAGCCATTTCTGCCCAACGCTGCATATACGCAACAGGGATCAAATGTGTACACCTGTGGGCTGGGAAGAAATGGGTTAATGTTTGATTGATTTTACTGTATAGTCTGGCCATTGAACATGTCATGAAGAACTCCTGCACTTCTAAATTTAGCACAACACTACTGAGTAGCATGATGTCTAGTGCAGTGTATACTAGAGGTTGCCCATTCAGTCCCAGGCAGGATCCTAGGTCTTGAATCATTGTATTAAAAAGCAGCAGATGCAGTTTTACTCACCGCTGCAAGGTTAAGATGGGAGGTGCGGCATCTGCTGAAATTCCCTTTTCTACTCAAGGATACTTTCTTCTGCTTAAAGACACAACTGTCTGCCTTGATTGGAATGCAACAATTTTAGTCTTATATAATGTGGTCTTTCATTTTCCTCTCCGCTAACAAGTGCAGGAAAAAGCCCCCAAAATTGTTGTGATATATTGTGCCTTGTACTTCATATCCTGCTTCTCACCCCCCAAAACCTAGCTTTGACGTTGTTCCAGGTAGCTCCAGAGAAAGGGAGGAAAGCAATACATGACTCGACAGCCAGGAGAAGTGTGTGATCACCAAGCATAATGACAAGAAGAAAGAAACGGAAATTGTTATTGAGAAACTCGATTCAGCTGCAGATGTTGGCAGTAGTCCAAGGAAAAAGCAGGGAGGAGGAGGAGAGGATCTGAAAGAAAGCTATCCTTCACAAAGTCACTTCTAAAGAGTTGTCAATGCCATTGGGAAGCTGTGATGATGCCTCTTTTCTGCTGGGCCTCTCTGAGGACGGTCTAAGTTACTGCCCCAGATTTGTCACCTGCAAAAAGTGAATAAATACATTCCAGAAAGCAGAACCCAGTTGACACATTGCCTGGAATAGTGTGGCTGCCACGGCCTCTGCGGCTCCTTCCTTTAGATCACTGTGGGGAACGTTTACAACTTCCACCTAAAGGTGAAAGTGTATTGTGTAGATATGTTCTGCACTACTGCCGCTAATGGGACAGGTGTCGCTAGTGGGCACACATAACCAGATGATCTATCCCTGGTGGATGCAGGCAATCAATTGCTAAATTACCACCATGTGCATCTAGTCCCTCGGGGAAGTGGGTTGTGCATCAGTCTGCCAAATGGTAAGGAGAAATGCCAAAGCATTATGTGTGGCAGAAGTGGACTGCTTGGAGGTGATGTTGAGCATTGGTTGTTTTTATTCCCCTCAGAAAAGAAGTTAGAATAACAGTTCCCAGAATTCTTGGTGCATGTGTTTGCGCTAAGATGTGTGTGAGAGACATCACGGTAAAATCAGTGCCGCTTCATAGCATAATCATGTCCCAGGAAAATATCAGATGGGCTTTTGTCAGGATGTTTATTTCTACTGGTTTCATGGTAGGCAAAAGTTTTGCATTATTTGACAAACTGATGCCTTTAGTTCAGCATTTCTCAACATTTGCCCTCTGCGATACCACTTCATATGGTCCACCTATTTGAAGTACCACTGGAAGTAACTGGTGATAACATCATTGTTGGTTACCTCTGGGTTGGGACACCAGATGTGACAAACTCCAGAAAAGGCTCAGGGTGGACGGGAGGGTTTTTTTGAGCATGGAAAAGCATGCTTTGGAGTTCTGCTCACCAAAACTCCTGCCGTTGTTTGTTGGATTACATTCCTGGTGTCACTGCCAGGCAGCAGGTGTCCAGGGGTCCTATGAGCACCACCAGACATCACCGCAAGTACTACTGGTTGTACCTGTACCACTGGTTGAGAAACACTGTTCTAGTTGAACTGTGAAAAGGTTTGTTTTTTAAAAAATTTCTGTTTAGCTTTCTCATGATAAGCAATATGCATGTTCAATTTACTAATAAAAATAATTTAAAATGCTTTAAGATAGGGAACCTTATTGTGGGAAGAGTAGGCTTCACCTGTGCAAAAGTGCCAATGCAGCCATTCGTAACTCGGGGAGTTGGTTTATTGCAAGGATGTGATCTATTAAATCACAACATAGGATCAAATGATACATCTCCCTGCCTTAGGGACTCTTAAAGAAACAGGATTCCTCTCCAATAGTTTCCTGAGCAGTATTAACCATATTAGTGGACATGAAACAATCACCATTTCCAATAAATCCACCTGTTGTAATTGTAGAACGATCAACAAATGACCACAGCTGTCACTGTTCTGAAATGGCAGAACCTGCGGAAGTTCATGCATGAAGGTGATATCAGGTAGTATTGTAGCAAAACACTGATATGGTAAACAAAGTCTGAAACTTGGAGAAAAGGGAGCATTTGCAACAGTTCTGTTAAGAGATTATTCCTTTGGATATGAGTTGTGATGTGGTTATTGGCACTCCAATATGGCTTACATAAAAACAGTGATGAAACAATGAATGATTCATTTTCTAGCTACTTTCAGCAGGCATTTTTCCCAGTCCAGCGCCTTCCATGTATTCAATTATCCACCAGCCAAAATCTTGAACTGCAAAGATGCATTGTTTGTGTTGCTGATTTTCAGTCAACAATGTTTTCAGAAGACATGCTGTTGCTGTCTGGGTACTTGAGAAAGTGCCAGAAAGCAGTTTCTTTGTTTTATGCTTTTGCCAAATGTAGATAGAAGAAGAGAAGGTCATTAGGCACAAATAATGATGGCCATTCCTGCTGTGGACAGTGCTGGCTCCTAGAGAAGCTCCCTATAAAGCAGATCCTGAACTGAGCAGGCATTGAATGCTGAATTAAAAGAGAGAAAGTCCACACTTTGAGGACTTATCTTCTCTACCCAAGAAAGGCAAGGACTTACAAGATCTAGTAGGTAAGATAAAAGATCTGGAAATTCCCTTTAAAAAGTATTTTGACACCTTCTGTGTTGGAGATCTATTCTCATGTTGTGACATGCTGTGAAAGATCAGATGATAGTAGCATCTGATGAATAAATTATCTCAAAGGAACATCGTAGTGTAAATATTTCTGCAAGGAAAAAGATGGAGTAAAAAAGGAAACAACAAGAGAAAAAATAAAAAATTGGTGAGAAAGAATGTAACTGTGCCAGCTTCACATACTATGGATCAAGTGAGTATTACAATTTTAATTTAATGTCGGGACTAATTTTAACCTACTCTCAAATTACCTATCTTTATGATCTGTTCATATGCTCCATCTTTGTTAGTTTGTCACCTCTTAAACCTTCACATCCCTCATAGGAAAACGTGAGAATATTCACTGTGATTGTGATCCCTGCTACACAATGAATTTGGGCCCATTAGAGAAATAGAAAGTGGAAGCTGAGAGAGCATGGTTTATTCATGGGCTCATGTGTTTAGGGAAGAGGTGCAGTTGTACTCAGTGTTCTTGGATCCAAGTCATAGACTGTGCCAGAGCAAGGGCAAGCATCCCCTAAGGAAAGCTGTTTAGGCCTCCCCCCCATTTGCTGAACCTGTATGGTTATTTAATGAATAAACAACAGTTCCTCCTGGGATCATAAGAACAACCCTGCTGGATCAGGCCATAGGCCCATCTAGTCCAGCTTCCTGTATCTCACAGCGGCCCACCAAATGCCCCAGGGAGCACACCAGATAACAAGAGACCTGCATCCGGGTGCCCTCCCTTGCATCTGGCATTCTGACATAGCCCATTTCTAAAATCAGGAGGTTGCGCATACACATCATGGCTTGAAACCTGTAATGGATTTATCCTCCAGAAACTTGTCCAATCCCCTTTTAAAGGCATCTAGGCCAGAGGCCATCACCACATCCTGTGGCAAACAGTTCCACAGACCACACTCTCAGTGAAGAAATATTTTCTTTTGTCTGTCCTAACTCTCCCAACACTCAATTTTAGTGGATGTCCCCTGGTTCTGGTGTTGTGTGAGAGGGTAAAGAGCATCTCTCTATCCACTCTGTCCTTCCTGTGCATAATTCTTTATGTCTCAATCATGACCTCCCTCAGGCGTCTCTTTTCTAGGCTGAAGAGGCCCAAACGCCTTAGCCTTTCCTCATAAGGAAGGTGCCCCAGCCCAGTAATCATCTTAGTCACTCTCTTTTGCACCCTTTCCATTTCCACTATGTCCTTTTTGAGATGTGGTGACCAGAACTGAATACTCCAGGTGTGGCCTTACCATAGATTTGTACAATGGCATTATAATATTAGCTGTTTTGTTCTCAATACCTTTTTTAATGATCCCAAATATAGAATTGGCCTTCTTCACTGCCGCCGCACATTGGGTTGACACTTTCACCACCCCAAGATCTGTTCCCCCCCCCAAGATCTCTTTCCTGATCTGTCACGGACGGCTCTGAACCCATTAGCCTATATGTGAAGTTTTGATTCTTTGCCCCAATGTGCATGACTTTACACTTACTTACATTGAAATGCATCTGCCATTTTGCTGCCCATTCTGCCAGTCTGGAGAGATCCTTCTGGAGCTCCTCACAATCACTTCTGGTCTTCACTACTTGGAAAAGTTTGGTGTCATCTGCAAACTTAGCCACCTCACTGCTCAACCCTGTCTCCAGGTCATTTATGAAGAGGTTGAAGAGCACCGGTCCCAGGACAGATCCTTGGGGCACACAACTTTTCACCTCTCTCCATTGTGAAAATTGCCCATTGACACCCACTCTCTGTTTCCTGGCCTCCAACCAGTTCTCAATCCATGAGAGGACCTGCCCTCTAATTCCCTGACTGTGGAGTTTTTTCAGTAGCCTTTGGTGAGGCACCTTGTCGAACGCCTTCTGAAAGTCCAGATATATAATGTCCATGGGTTCTCCCGCATCCACATGCCTGTTGACCTTTTCATGACCATTAAGGTTTAAGATGGAAGCATTCATGCGAAACATACCATTGTAGCTCTTTCAGAAATCTAACTTGTGGGCCAAAATTTGCACCCCCAAATGCCCCACTATATATTTATATAGAGAGAATATATATACATATATAGTTTTTTTTTTTCTAGCGTTCTCACTGGCCCAAGTTCAACGCTGCTCATAGGATCACAGGGAATTTCAGAGGCAGTTACAAATGAGTTAATTGTAAAATCAACCTTCCCCCCCCCCCAAAAAAAAGAAAAGAAACAAAACAAAAAAAAAACTTTGTGAATCCACCACCTGGGTACAGATAAAGCCCATTTTCTCCAGGCACTTTCGTTCTCTTCAATTAACAGCTTGCTTTCAGGTTGATACACTGTGTAAGGTCGTGCTGACCTTCTTTGCAGTGACAGCATCCGAGCGAAAGCTGAATCACTGACTCGCTTCTGCCAGGCTGACGTGACTGTGGGATAAGCCTCAGATAATTTCTGTGCTGAGCTTTCCTTTTCAACACTTCTCCGTGGCTGGGGAGCTCAAGCTGAAAGTGCTAAACTGAACTGCTGTGACACTGTGGTGAAGAAGAGCATCTTGCTGTTATCCATTTGGGCTGTTTGAAAGAACAGGGCCAATCACAACAAATGTCAGGATGTTGTCAACAGCTTGTGTGGCTTTTTGTTGCCTAGCTTGATGGAATGAGTTGGAGTACAAAGTATATTTTAAGAATGTCACAACATAACCTCTCCCAGTGGTTTTGTGGGAACCACAAGAACATTCGCAAAACAAACTTTGTTCTGGATTAATGAAACCGGAATAAGTACCGTTCCTTGATCCTGTTTTCATGATATGTAATTCCATGTTAGAATCCTACAACTCCCCTCGAGGCCATTTTCTCAAAACCAGTTAATGATCGCTTGGCTCACACTGTGATTACAGCCGTGCAAAAATCTTGGCAATGTGCTGTGTCTGCTGCTGCTATTATGGCCAGACTCCATCCACATAGAGGCATTGTTCATCAGAGCTGCCATATTGGGAGATATATGGCTGCCACAATCTGTACAGTCAAAGCAGCCCTTTTTCTGAATCACAGTGCTCCACCGTGATGAATAACAGTGACTACGTGTACACCTGTAGAGCTGCCAGTTCTCAGAGCTGACGTCAGAGTGGAGCTTGGCAGCTTGTCCCACACGTGGGTACATGTTTAGTGACCATTAATGTGTTTTAGTCATGATGTGGTCATGCCACTATGGCATTTAAAGAACGGGGGAAAGTACCGATCTTTTTCTTCATTGTGTAAATTAACATATAATATGGAAACCTTTTCCCCCTAGATTCAACTGATGAGTAGTAGGATGAGTGGAGTTCTGCTTTCACAAGGGTTTTTTCCTTCCTGATCTCTCTTCCCAACTACTACCAACTGTTTTTCCCCACCATTTAACTTCTGAGAGCAGGGAACCCTGAGGAACAGTATGGTATGGAGTACAACATGAGGGGAGAACCCACAGATATCAGGCAGGGCTTTCAATTTGCACAAGGCCCCTTTGGCTCTAACCTGGTGAAGGAGCTTAATTAAATGTGTAGTCCAAGTGCCATCAATAAAACGAAGGCCCACTCTACTATCTAAATTTTCCTTTTAAGAATGCAAAAAATGTATCCTCTCCTAAATGCTTAGCCACCTTGATGGTAAAGCATTCCAAGAGAAGCTAAAGACAATTTCTGTTGTTATAAAAGGGGGATAGTACATGCAGGTTACTTACATGTTGACTTTTCTGCAGTTCTTTGCAATGTTCAAATTAGAACTTGTGAATCTCCCCTTATGATGTGTGTGTTCAAACTACTTCCGTCACAAATGTGTGTCTAGGGCAGTGTTCTCTGTAAGGGATCAGCGCTAATGTACAAACCACTTCTGTAGCTGAGCAGCTGTGGCACCACTCAGGGCCTAGGAGAGGGGGGTAAAGGGTGTAATTTGTACCTGGGCCCAGGGAAAAAAGGGGGCCTCTGGAGCCCAAGGAGGGGGCCCAGAAATTTCCTGGGATCTTACAATTTCTTATCTACTCAGACTTGTTGCCTACACGGGATGCTGGTGACACTACCACAACTAGGGATGTTGGGGACACTACTGATGCCACCTGGGTTGGTAGGCCTGGGCGCCAAAGACTTTTCCAGCTGTGTGTACCCTCCCCCCACCCTCCCTGCCCCTATTCTGCTTGCCCATCACCACCCTCCCCCGCTCTGTTTCACTCCTCCCCCTTTGCAAAGGGGCCCAAAAGAAACTTTGTACCCCCTGATAAAATTCCTCTCGGAGGCCCTGGTACCATTTCCAGGTGTTCAGCAGTGACGTCATCACCGAACTTCTGCATTGCCAAGCTCTGCCACCTCTCGGCTACGCACCTTAGAGAGAGCAGTGATCTAGGGCTGGCACTGAGGGTAGGCAAGTTGGACAGCTACCAAGGATGCAGGGCCCTCAGAAATGCTCACAGCTGATCCCTGAGCCTACCTTTGTGCCCATAGCCTTTGCTAGTGGTGGCAGACTCTCTCAGTGGGCATCCAAGGTGGATGAGGCTCGTGGATGACAGTTTGCCACCTGAACCTTGTGTGTGTTGTGTGTGTCTTTTCTTGCCTTTTGATTCTCAAGTGTCATCACATAATAGTTGACATTTGTTAGCATTCCAAGCCAATGTTCAAGACCATTTTGTGTCTCTGATGGTATTCAATGCTTTCCTGCACTCTCTCTTCTCACAACTTCTTTTAGTGCACTGGCAAAATGTCCTCCTCTTATCCAAAGATAGAACTGGTAAAGCTTAGCAGATTGTTGATCCCTAAAATTGCCTGGCTCATGTATGATCTAGGTGGGTAAGTCTGCCCTTCCTGTTAAAAATCTGTCCTGTGGAGTGCTGTTCCACCTTTGTGAATGGCAACTTAAAGGTGAAGCAAAGTCTGTTTCCATAGAAACGGTACATGTAGTTTTTAGGCACCAAATGAAAAAAATAGTGGGAGGTTGCACATCTCCTGCCAATTCACCATAATTACTGTTCTCATTAAAATAATCTGATGATCCACAGTTGTTTCATTTGCAGAACTGAGCACCAATCTTTGGCTGATTCATATGCTGATTTTTCTTGCATGCATGTGACAATCACAACCACGCATACAATATGCTCTCAAAGTCTCAAAATCTGAACTGGGCAGTGCACATATGCAGCTGGCTGATGTGTACAACCATGAGAATTCAGAGGCTGTGTCCTTTAGGGTTGGCCAAGTGCTGTGGGGGACGAGATTCTGGCTCCTTTAATAGTCGGGTACACGAGGAAAATACGGCAGTCACATTTTCTAGTCTCTGCACGGCACCTGCAAGCACATTATTTCTTGCACAAAACTAGGAGGTTACAGAAGTTCTGTCCTCCGTTTGCATTCTTGTATCACCTGGTTCACACTTCCATTTCTGCAGTATGTGCCTGCTTACAGCTGCCTCGTCTGGGAATTGCTCATTTAGATGGAGAAATATTTTGTTTCATAGATTTCTGTACTGTAGATTCATATAAAATATTTCCAAGTCAGTTCACAAAGGATAATTTAAAAAAAACCATTAAAATAATAAAACAGCAGTAGTCAATGAAACTCTGCAAAAACTTTTACTCTGCAAAAATAGCAGCATCAAAACATTCTCATCAGATGTTAAGGAGTCCAATGAAAATCAAAAAGTTATTAATTGGTGCCGAAAATACATTCAAGTTGGCACCAGGCAAGTTCCATGGGGAGAGAGTATCATAACCAAGAAGCCCCTTTCCCTTGTTGTCCCCTACCTCATCTCAGATGGTGAGGGTACCCAGAAGGCCTCTGAAGATTATCTCAGTGGACTGGTAGATCAATGTGGGAGAAGCTATTCTTTCAGACACAGCCCCAAGCTACATACTATTTTAAAGGGACACACAGCATTTGAATTGGACCCCAAAATGGACTGTGAGCTAATGCAGTTGTTTATGTCCCAAAGCCCAGTTCCTGTTGGCAGAATAGAGGCTATATTTGGATTAACTGTAGTTTCCAACACTGCAGTTTCTGGATAGTCTGTGTGTCAAGGCACTTCGTTCCTGACATTAAACACGTACTATAGTTGATAGCTTTAGACTAATCAGAACTCTTTTAAGTGTAGCTAACAGTAAGCATTTTCATAAGTGAGTCTAAAATTGCCTTGAGTCTTGTGTTCACTACTTATGTGAGTGCCTGATCATTCTTAATGTGGAGGGGAGACATTTGGAATGCAAATGAGCCTCCTGGCCAAAATCAGCTTATATACTGACGTTGCAAAGAAATTGCAAGAAGAACAGCTTTAAGCATTTTGTGAAAAGGCCTGTGATATGAACAGATTCCAGTGATGGAAAGATTATAGCATAATTCTGAAAAGATGTCCCAAACCAGTCAGCCAGAAATCAACCAACCAACATGGTCATGGTTTGCTTGCATATGGTAATGCGAGTTCCCACCTTCTCCCTCACACCATTTTTTGCCTCTTAAAATAGCTTCCCAGCAATACAATGTAGGGAACAATCAAAACAGGCTAAGTAAGAACTTATGTCTTAAGTTGGAATTTATTTTTTTTACATTTTAATCAAAATGTAGTTTTGGATATACTCTGAATTATATCATTGTTCAGCTGTTTAATAAGGACAGCCAAACAAAAGTGAATGTCATTCCTCCTTTCTACACTCACTACTTTATCTTACTGCCCAATCCTATCCTAAGCCAGTCTGCATGGTGTAGGCATCTTACAGGCTGACTGGCGACCAAGCCAGCCAGGAGAGGGAAGTTAACAAAAACCTTACTTACCTCAACTGCTGCTCTGTGCCCCCCTGCTAAGGGCCTCCTCAGATCTATGTCAGCTCTTCTGCTGGCCCACTCACCTGCCTGTCCACCTGCCCATCCAAACTGGCTGTGGCAACTCATGTGATTTTGTTTACACATGCCCACTTGCTCATAATGTTAATTACTGATTGTGAGGATCCTTGTGACTTGTACATTAAAATGCTACAAATGGTATGGGCAGATGTAAACAAAATCACATGAGTTGCCACCCAAATGACAATTACAACTGTGTAGGCCATAAAGATAGCAGAGGGCCAAATAGTTTCATATCAGTACAGATTAATTTGCTACAAGCCCTTTAAAGAGTGACGGGGCGACTTTCAAAACACAAGAGAACATAAAAGAGTGCATGTTATTTCATACCTATATGTAGATATGCTGTTTCTGCTCTATAACAACCGAGAATTTAGAAGGGGGACTCAACCTGCCTCTCAATGAGTTTAGGTGATTATGGCATCTGTGAACCAATGTGAAATAGAAGAAGCTTCCAAATGGTAAAATAACAAGCCTGAGTAGGCTGAATGGCAGCTTTGCAGTATCAATAAATCAGGAAACAAAATGGTTTGGCTTCAGTAACACAAGCCGTAATTCTGGAAGCACATTAGCTGCTAATCGATGTAAAGAGGAGTGACGGGTGAAATGGAATCTTGTAAAAGAAAGAAAGTGATCATAAAAGTTGAAGGCTTCAAAACAATACGTCGTGAAACCTCACTCTGAGGCTATATGCAAAATCATTCAGGAGCCCAAACCATTTTTGCAAAGAGTCCACAGTTTCCCTTTAGTAGAGAGAACTCATGGAGGGCGGTTTACTGAGGGGCCGCCGGAATCTGAACTCAGGGTTGGGATGTACTTTTCTCAGGTGCATTGGAACAAGCCGTAATCATGATCTCAGGAAGTGGATCCAAAGCCCCTTCACAATAGAACTGGACTCTTTTTTGTTGTTTTAGTTTTGAGTTTCTCCCTGTCTTAACTGCATCACACACTCAAGTTCCTCCTCAAATTCCTGTTAATTATTAAATCTTTATCTGTTTTAGGTTTATTGCTTGGAAGAGACAATACCTCTTGTTTAGTACAGCATATGGCCAACAAGAACTATGGCAGGTAGGAAGCAGAAGCAGGAGCCCAAATGATGCATATGTTTTATTCCCCTGCTTTAGAATTAAAGTGTAAGGCATACAAGAGGCCAGGCATCCTTCAACAGCTGTGGGGCTGGAGAAACTGCTGAAACCAAGCCAAAGGTCTCGTATGTCTTGAAGGCTGTCGTGTTCTTGGTTTTTTTCATACTTGCTTTCTTTGTCTTGTTTTTTTTTTCTTCTTCATTGCAGCCCCATCTGAGAACATTGCAAGCCCTGAAGCAAATCAAAGTGGGTAAGATGGAATTATGAAAACATGTATATAGCATCTGGCATTTGGAAGGAAAGGAGCTCGTGACCTTTGCAAAAGGTGTTGGGTAGGCTGGCAGGCTTACATAACAGGTGGGCTGGGCTGGGCTGAGGAGGGCAGGGAATCTTTGCTTGATTCTGCTAACAAATCCTAATGATGATCTGATGTAAAAACTTGTCACTGGTTAATTCTTTTATATCACAGCACACACACTTTTAAAGCTATTATATTGGGTTCATATATCTTATTTAATGCAATAGTGCACACGAGCCCTTACTGTGTATTTTTATTCTCAGATTTTACTCCGTTTCCTTTTGTGATGTGCTGGAATTTGTTTTGACAGAATCGGAGACTCAAGATTGCTGCCCATTTTGATAGCATTTCTTAGAGCCATGCTATTCAAACTGTGGTCTGTGGACCAGCACA
Source organism: Tiliqua scincoides (assembly GCF_035046505.1). Lineage (NCBI taxonomy): Eukaryota > Metazoa > Chordata > Lepidosauria > Squamata > Scincidae > Tiliqua > Tiliqua scincoides. The sequence continues at coordinate 105,102,851 of NC_089821.1, forward strand.
GACCACAGGTCTGCAGGCCATCGGGTGCCAGTCCGTGGTGCAACTCCTGTGGCTTCTGATTTCGCGGCATCTCCCGAGGCTTGCTGCAGGATGTAGTCATGCAGCAAACCTCCCAAGAGGCTATGAGACAGTGGGAAAAGTAAGAGAGAAAAGTAGTAGGTGGAAAAAGTGGGAGAGGAGATGAGAGCTGGTGTGCTATGTGCCTATATGTAGAGCCTATCCATGGCACATTGGGAAAAAGTTGCCAATATGCCCATTGATACTATATAATTGAGTGAGCACAATCCCCAAAATGCCTGCGGGTTGTCCTAAAAGAGCAGAATAAGGCTTTGATTTTGGCTGATTTAATATTTAGGTGATACTTAGCAAATGCATTCCCATTCTTCAGCTTTGTCACTGAAACACAGCACAGAGCTGAGTTTTTTTTCATTAAACGCATTAGCATATTCCTGCAGCTGCTACAACAGAATTACTGAAGTTATTGAAAAGTGTCTGACTGACTGGTGGACTGGAAAAAGGCTAGAGTCAATGGGACACTTACAGCGCAATCCAATACATGCTTACTTAGAAGGACATTCCACTGTGTTCAGTGGAGCTTACTCCCAGTAAGTGTGCATAGGATTGCAGTCTTAGGCTGTAATACTCGCTTGCTTGGGAATAAGCCTCATTGAACACAGTGGAACTTCTGAGTAGACGTGTACAAAATTGTGTTGTTAATTATGGGCAGAATTGCAGCCCTGATCTACAGAATCCAAACATTGCGGGAAGAATGGATTTTATTATCTGTGCAATATTTTTCTGATGACTTATTTGTTGCTCTTCCAAGCAATGTTTCTCTTTGTTCTGATTTCCTGCTATAGTCATGGACTGGAATCGTATTTGCATTGTCTTGACCAAGATGAAGGCCCTCAAATATCTGATGGCCGATCCTAAAGCTATAAAAGAAGCTGCATTGTGGTTTGTGTAAGAAGCAGTGCTTTCTTGTGTTAAACTTATATTTTAAAATTTAAAAAGTTAAAATTAGAGGAAAACTCTTTGAGGAAATCTGTCAACAGAATTTCTCTTCGTAATTTTTAATTCCTTGCTTACATCCATTCCGGTCTCATGTTTTGATCTCACAAGGTATCTGCTTGAGTGTGTCTGTTTTCCATTACGTGAAGCTTACAGTGGGGCCGCACCGATAGTTTGTATGTGAATATTTTGTGCCAAAGGGAGTAGTCAGTGATTTCAGGGGGCAATTTTTTTCCTAACTCCTCTTTGTTGTTTTCTGTTTGTTGCCCATGTTTGTGGCTGCTGCTGTTTTCGAGCCTTTCCTCTTTGCCTTCTTCTTCTTAGTAACAGAATCCCAGCTCATCAAGGATCATGTCATGAACACTGTAAGGCTACAATCCACATGGCCTGTCATATTTGGATACATGATGACATTGCCAAGCTAATTCCAAGTGAGAGCAATACTCTCTGTGAACTGGATTCCCAATGATACCATATAACCTGTTTCATGAAGTCAATTCAAATTTACTGACCACTCTGAATGGGCAAACATCTTGGTCCCTGTTAGCATACCCTTGTCCTGAATAATTCCCACAAAGAGAATGCATTTCATGGATTGCAAAAGGATTTCTAAAAATGCCACTCCTTTTGGCACAGTTCTGGTTCCCCATAGTACCTCTTCCAAAGGGATCTAAGACCAGTGATTTTCAACCTTTTTCATCTCCCGGCACACTGACAAGAAACTAAAATTGTCAAGGCACACTATCGGTTTACAAGGCACACCACACTGACAGCAGGGGCTCACATCCCCCAATGGCCTTACTAACAAATGATTCTCTCCCAAACTCCCATGGCACACCTGCAGACCACTCGCGGTAGTCTAGTTTGCTATGGCACAGTGGTTGAAAATGGCTGCTCTAGACACTTACAGGAGCAGCTAGGAAACTCCATTTCCCACTCTTGGTGGGTATTGGATTGAAATGAATTTGTGCTGGGCCTTATTTGGCCTCCAGTCTTTGCACATGTCCTCCACCTCCATATACATTGCACATACTCTGGCGGGGGTGGGAGCAATCAACTTTGGGAAAAACATTTTTTTTAAAAAGAACACAGCAACATGTCCATTTGCTTACATTGGAATTACTTTCACTGCTTTAAAATCTGTGTGCCTGGGGTTGTGGTTATGGAGGGAGGGTAGGGGTCTATTAGCAGAAGGAATAACAGGGCTAGATCTCTTTCTCCCACAAATGCATTAATGCAACTGAAAACACAACAGTTGGGCCTGCTTCGCTAAGGTGATCTTCATTCTTGCACGGCAAAATCTAGTTTAGATTAGCACATTTTTACAGGGCTCGGCAAAGTTGTTCATCTGTGTAAAAGATCTGAGTCCTGTTAACTAGCAGATGCCTTTGCCCTTGACAAAGCACTCTTTTCGAGATAAATGTGGATATCAACTGTGCAATGGTCCGAAGGGTGAGCAGGAGTCTGCCGCATGCACGATAACCATTGGAAGTTTACTCCAAAGAAAGCTCTCTAAGACGGCAATCCTATACAGTTACCTGTGAGCAGTGCTTTTTTTGTAAATAAAAAGGTGCAGGAACTCACAACTTGTTAATCTTTTATTTATTTATTTATTTATTTATAAACCATTTTTTATTGGAGAAATAAAATCTTTTTTATGTGCTTCCCCCCCTAAAGATGAACTTACTTCTGTTTAGACATGCATAGGATTGGGCTGTCAATCTCCACACCCCCTTCCCCCTAGCTATTTTTTCTACACATGGGGAAAAATACTGTACAGGTGCACTTGTAGCATTTAGTATGTACTGTGGCACTACTTCAAGGAGAGGAAGCAGTGAATGGATTCTGAAAAATGGCTTACATGAGTTCCATGTAGTAAAATTACTCTAAGCAACTGTGGGAGTAAGAACAAAAAAGGAATTCTTACACGAGAGGGGTCCTTAGGTGCACATAGAAACAGCTACGTTTGCAAACAAGCCATTAAATATGGTTTAATTCAGGTATCAAAATACTCTGTGTCTTTGGGAAGGCGCTTGGCATGCAATTGTATGTCCTCTGCTGCCCTGAGCAGCTGCTGTGCATTGCTGGAGAGGAGCTGCAAACACTGGCTGGCGGAGGGCATGCTTGTGGGGGAAGGATGAGGAGGATCTCTGGCAAGGCTGGACAGCACATAGTACACAAGTAGAATCCCTTTTCACCTGCCCTTAGCATGTGAAAACAGGTGCAGATATATATCTCTGCCAGGATTAAGAGCCCAATCCTAGGTATGTCTACTATGAAATAAGTCTTGTTCTAGTCAATGGAGCTTACTCCCAGGAAAGTGCCTAGGATTGCAGCCTAAGAGCCCAATCCTATGCATGTCTACTCAGAAGTCCACTTTAGTGAATGGGGCTTACTGTGAATAGGACTGTGGGCAGTGGGCAGAGGCAGTGGGGCTTCCTCCCAGGAAAGTGTGGAGAGGACTGCAGCCTCAGAGCCCCTCCTCTGCCTGTCTACTCAGAAGTCAGTCCCACTAGAGGCAGTGGAGCTTCCTCCCAGGAAAGTGTGGCGAGGACTGCAGCCACAGAGCACTTCCTCTGCCTGTCTACTCAGGCTGCAAGGCTATGACACTTTCCCGGGAGTAAGCCCCATTGAACACAGTGGAACTTACTTCTGAGTAGACATGCTTGGGCTCTCAGGCTGCAAGGCTATGCACCCTTTCCCAGGAGCAAGCCCCATTGAGCACAATGAGACATACTTCTGAGTAGACATGCCTAGGCTTGTGCTGCAGATTGGCACGAGGCTGCACCAGCCAGTTTCCTTCCCCTCCTCCTTCGCCAAGCCAGTACCTAGGCGTTCCGTGGGTGCCGCAGCCCATCTCCCTGGCTGGCTGGCTGGTTGTCCGTCCTCCTCCTCGGCATCGGCATGTGTCCCCCATGCCCTCCACCGGCTTGGAAGCTGCGCTGGGAAGCAGAGCGCGGGGGGGAGGGCGGGCTGGGCTCAGGCGAGAGCTTGGAGATGGGGGCAGGAGGGGGTCGTTGTGCGGTCAGGCAGGGGCCAGGTGCCCGCCCACCCTGCACCCCCCAGCACCCACCCAGCGAATGCCTCTATTCTGCTCCCCCCTCCTAGAATGCCTCCAAAGGGGAGGGGCCCCTGCAAAAAGGTGCCGGAACTCCGTCCCCCCGCGTTCCATTAGAAAAAAAGCCCTGCCTGTGAGTAAGTCCCATGGAACTCAATGGAGCTTACTTCTGAGTAGACATGAATAGGATTGTGCTGTAAACCGCATCCACACATTGCGTTTTGTGCTCCTGCAATTTGTGACTGTTTGGGGAAAGGAAAGAAAGGTTTGAGTTCATAGATTGTAATGGGTTTGTCTCCAACAGTTGGTTATTCTTGTGATTTGGTCTACCCTTGTTAACTGGGTAAGAGGCACTTTTTCAAGTGGGTGCTCCTCTTTTACTTAGCAGGAGGAGAGTAACTGGCCCTCCTCACCACAGCAGTGTCTTTTCTAGTGGCTGTCTGCTGGTGTCGCATCTTTTTAGATTGTGAGCCCTTTTGGGACAGGGAGCCATTAGTTGTTTGTTTGATTTTCTCTGGAAACCGCTTTGTGAACTTTTGTTGAAAAGTGGTATATAAATACTGTTAATAATAATAATAATAATAAATAGTACCTTGTGTGTTCTGCATGTAATATCACCCCGCATCCTGATTTGATTTACTGCTTAGCTGGAGATAAGCAAACACAAGTTCTGAGGAATTCAGTCAAAGTAGGCAATTTTGCACGCATGTACTCCTCTAAGTGTGGGAGTACCGAATAAGTTGATATCACAGATAAGGTGAGGGCAGGTTTTGAGCAAAAAATAATGGAATTTTCTATGATCCTTGGATAAGATACATTTTTATTCACTTTTCAAATTCTGTTCATAACTCATGAGAAAGTGCACTGTAAACAACATACCAGTAGAATCATTAATCAAATCCTTCTTTAAGGTGCCTGGTGTGTTAAGCCAGATGCTCAGCATATAACATACAACTTATAACACATAACTGGGAGTGTGTAATTCAATTCACAGCAGAGGCATTAAGCAAGGACTGAGCGTGAGCAAGCTCAGCTACACATAGTTGCAATTCGATTTACTCGGAAGTAGACCCATTGCTTTCCATAGGTGTTATTTTTAAGTAGTGAGGCACTGAATTGCAGCCTTGGACTTTGTTTCAGGTAGAGATTAGGATTGCATCTGGGTGTTTTAAAAACCAGACCTCTGCCAAACAAAATGGTGCAAAATGTTTGCAAATCATTTGCAAAATGGTGCAGAAGGGGTTGGAATGATCCTGCAAAAGAGAACCAGGCTTGCTTGATTTAAATGGAAGCCCTGAGCCAGGGCTTGCTTTTTTCTCAGGAGAACTGAAAAGATTAACTTTGGCTGCAGCTTGCATCCTCCTTGCCCTGATGTCACACAGCCCTCTAATTATCTCTGCATTGTCCTCTTGCTCTCCCTGAACAGCCCTGACCCCTGGTCAGATAAGGGGAGGGGATGATTTACAGTGGATTTATTGACAGAAATTTCTCATCTTATAGGCGAGTATCTACGGTAAGTCTCATTGGATGCAGAGCAGTGGCATCACTAGGGTTCGCGTCACCCGGTTTGGGAGGCCAGCACATCACTCCGGTGATGGACCTTCTCCTATGCAGTGGGCGGGGCAGTGTCCCAGGTGGTGGGCACGGTGATGCACCATTGCCCCGCCTCCACTAGTTTTGGGGCTATAACGTTTGATAGAATAGAGATATTTCAACATGGTTTCTTTCATTGAATACTGCATGAAATTATGCATCAAGTGATGTATAATATGATTTATTCAAAAATACCAAGATTTAAAAAATTTTGGCCAGTAGGTGTCACTCCCTGTGTGCGTCATCCAGTGCGGCCCACACCCTCCTAGCAATGCCACTGACTCAGAAGGTTCAAAAACATAGAATGGTGCTATTAAGTATGTGCCTGAAACTCTCCTAGAGAAACAGCTGGGATTTGCAAATGCTACAATGTGGCTCGATCATGACCCACCTTGTAGAATAGGTGCTAGGCATTGTGGAATTCCAGTGAGTGTCAGTGATGGTCTTTACACTCCTTTCTACTTGATTTATTGATTCTGCAAAGTCCTGTGTTGCCTCGTGGACGGGAGATAAACTGTGTAAGCAAGGGAGAACTGTCAGCATGGTTGTCATAGTAACATGATAGTCCAGTGGCCTGGAGTAACTCTTTCTAGTTTTGCTAGCTACATTCCTTTTTGGGCAATAGGGTTCTGGCTACAGTGATACATTCCATGGTCACCTCTAGGACTAGGTTACTACCATGTGTTGTACAGTTGCCTTTGAAGAGTCACCAGAAACTGTTGGCCCAGAATGGGCCGCTATGATGATAGAAGATACAAATGTGCTTTTTTTTGAAAACGATTAATAGTTTTAATCACTAGATTTACACTTTGGTGATTTAATGCGTGGAATGCAGCCAGCTACTACAATTTGCCACCTTCGTATTGTTCAGTCTTGTCGGCAAGAAGAGCCTACCTCTTAACTTTCAAAAGCAGAATTCCATTTACAGAATAGGGGTTTCTTGTTTTCCCCTTTCCTCTGCTGTCATCTGTGCCACTGACATTCTGCTTCGGCGGAAAAAGGAAAAAAAAATGTGGCGTGGGACGCTGCAGCAGAAAGATGAGATCAGTAAAAATCAGGGGGGCCTTCTGCTTGTACTTCAGGGTCCAGACCATAGTGTAAGCAAGCAGTTCTGTTCCATTGCTAGTTGATGTTGCCCTTGAGGACAAATGTTCTTCCACCAGGCTAAAGAACTGAGTAGTTATTGATGAATTGTGGCTGTTTTCCTTAAACAGGTTTTTTTTCTTGTATTTGGTTTTTTCCCCCTCTGTAATGGAAATGCGCAAGATCCCCTGAGGAGATAGCGTGTGATGTCAACAGTGGCCCCTTGCTCTGGCAGGCAAGCATGGGGTTAACACCAGGGCCTCCAGAGCCTTAGATTGCAGTGAGTGTGTTGCACAGCTGTAGCCACTTGGAGCCAAAAAGGCCCACAGGGTTAAAAGCAGCACCTGCAGGAAGGAAAAGGGTGTAGGTAGAAGAAGGAGGCAAGTTTGAAGGAAGGAAAGTGAGCGAGCAAACACGAACTAAACAGACAGATTAATGGACTGAGGAACTAATGGGCTGACCCATGGACTAACAGACTAATGGAGAGACAGGTGAATTGACTTCTGAGCATTGCTGGAACAAAGACTACTGGAGACTGATGTGTGGCTGCCAGGCCCAGGACAAGCTGAGGACCAAGGTGTTGCTGTGGTGGCTGGAGAAGCTGCTGGCAGGAGAGGGGAGGAAGGAGGACCTCTGTAGGTTGAGCAGGCAAGCTACCCTGATGGTCGGGTCCAGCAGTGCAGTGAAGGGGAGTTAATTAGCTGAAAGAGGGCATAAGTTCTCTAAGTGAGGCTTGGACTGGGAATCTGGCAAAACACCCTCTTAATATGTGGAGTTTACATCTTTACTTAGTCTGAGATGTGGGCGTAAAGAACTGTTAGGCACCTTTTCCAATTTGTTTTCTTTCAAAGAGATCAAAGTGATAAAAATAAGTACAAAAAATATGTGTGTTATGGGTACATCTGATTCTTTGGCTAGATTATAATACAGATGCCGCATTTAGATTTTTTGGTTGTGTTAGATTGTACAACTCTGGGCTTCTTTAGGCTGATTGATATTTGTTATATTAATCATAATTGTTTATGTGTGGGAAAAATGGCTGCAGTTTCATGCCAGCAGGTAAAATGTTTTGAATAGCATCTGCAAAACTGGTATCACTTGTTAACTGTGAATTGACCCATAACATATTCTCAATGCATTGACTGCGAACTCTCAAAATCTGCTGGAAATAAACCATCGAGAACTTCTACTTCTCTACTCATTGAGTAGAACTCATTGAGTAGAACTCATTGAACTTCTCTACTCATTGAGAACTTCTGCATTGTGGTTTCTGCCTGCCTGCCTGGGGAGGATGAAGGATGATGGAACATTGGTAGCCCAGAAGGGTAAGTGCAGTAAGCCCCTGGGAGCACAATTGGCCTGTTCATGTGTTCTTGAGTGGGGATAAGGTTGGAGCCCTGAACTGTTGTCAGTGGGCAAATGCCAGCACAGCCTCTGGGGGCTGGGGATTGTTGGGTCACAGCACACAACATTAGCAGAATCCAAGGGCCACTCCACCCTGTAACAGCCAAGACAGGTGGGCCCTCTAAGGAGCAGAAGGAGGTAGGGCCTCCTAGCCTAGAGGGCCAGCCTGAGGTGAGAGAGGAGGGAGAAACTGGCAAATCAGAGCTGGGGGCAGGGAGGGCCTTCAAAGGGATGGGTGAAACTGGAAGAGGTAGGGCTTTGTGCCTCTCAATGGGGATATAAACTTCCTGCCACAGGCCAATGAGAACGTTTTAGCTGGAGAGGGCAAATCGTGGAGGAAGCTTGGCAGAGAGTAGGCAACAAGTAGAGGAATGGTGAAGCTGCCAATGAGGAGGACCTAAGGGTGAAGCCAACTCCCCCCCCCCATCCTAAGGCCACTGTCTGAGGCCCTTGAAGCAGGAAACCCACAAGGATTCCTGTAGGCAGTAGGAGGCAATAATCAGGCGGCCTTGGGTCTTGGGCATCCCACTAAAGGCAAAACGGACATGCAAATTAAAATACAGTTTTCAATTGCTTGTGAAAGCGATTTGAAAAAAATCTACAAAACCACAATTATTATAGAAGACTGCCATTTCAGTAGGGGTACACAACATGGGACAAAACTGGTGGCAAACAGTGAATTCAGATAGTCAGACATTTAAAAAAAACAACCCTATAGATAATGGTATTGCTGGTGAACTTGCTCATGCTTACCATTCAAGTATTTATTTTCTGTCCCCTGACTATATAGTACGATAGAGACAGGAGTTCCATAAATATGAAGGAGTATTCTCAGCTGGCCTCATTCCAGGGAGTATTGAGACAAATTGCTGCTGAATTCTGCAATTTGCATTTTAATACAAGAAAGCAAAAATAAACTCCACTAGCCACTTGGGAAGGGAGACTGACAAACAGCACTAGAGGGAGTAGCACCCACAGTTCTGATCACAAGCGAGATGAGGCAGGAAGCTTGGCCGTATCTTGGCCCCAATGAAACTGGGAATCTCCTGGAAAATGAATGCCAGCAATCAGCACCCTGCTGCAAAACAGCAGGAGCAGATGACAAATGACAAATTTAGGAAAGTCAGGATCCTGGCAAGAGAGAGTTCCAGCTGTGGAACTAGCCAGGAAGCAAACCAGCAATCGACACAACACAACAGAACGGCAAGGGTCCAGTGAGCACACTCGCTTGAAGGAAAAATGGAGGTACCTTGAGAATGCTCTGCTCTGCTGCTGTCTGAGACAGAAAACAGCACAAAGTGAATGGAGGATCTCTTGAGCACAAAGCAGGCAAAAAAAGAAATGCATGTTCTGCTTTTCCTCTGGCAAGTCTTTAGAAGCCTGAAAAGCAATTGAGACCCCCCCTCCCCTTGCTGATCTTAAATCACTTGTGCTTCCACTTTGTTGGTTCCAATCCTCAAATGCGCACACACCACCTCCCATTAAAACCCTGGCAAAACTGAATTTAACAGATCTGAATTGCACTGAATGATTGGGTGGCTAACGTCCCAGTCACTTCATGGGGGGGGGGGTTTACTAGCAAAACACTGGAGGGAATTCGTCGTTCCTTCCCCATTTCTAGCAACTTCTAGCCCAGGAAGAGTCCCACTTCTTCCTTTGGCCAGTCTTCTTTATTTTTAGACCTAACGTGACATCAGAAGTTTCTCCTGCCCTCTCTATTGTTTTCTGCCCAAGATTTGCACAGTACACAGTTGTCCACAAAAGAAAATGAATTTGCTTTTCTGTTCCAGCTTCTTCAGATTTCAGTGTAAAAGGAACAGATAGGCAGGATTTAGTGCAGATCAAGGGCCCAATCCTATCCAATTTTCCAGTCCTGGTGCAGTTGTGCCAGTGGGGTATGTGCTGCATCCTGTGGTGGAAGAGCCGTCACTGGTGCCTTCCTAAGGTATGGGAACATGTGTTCCCTTTCTGTAGGGCTGCATTGTGGCTACACCAGAGCTGGAAAGTTGGTTAGGAATGGGCCCCAAATTAGTGGATCTGGGAAGGGATTTTTCTTTGCTCTACCTGGAGTTGCTGAGAATTGAACCTGATGCCTTCTGTGTGCAAAACAGATGCTCTACTACTGGATTGTGGCCCCTCCCACATATGGGTTGAGAACCCATAGCTGTTTTTGTTTTAGGTGCACCCAAGTGCTTGCACTTGCTCAGTAGCAGTTTTGTTTCCCCTTTGAGCATGCAGCATAGCAGTGCTGTTCTTTGAGATCAAATGTTGGATCATCAAAAACCCCCTTGGGTGAGTGGGACCAGTTGGGATTGCTGGGATTTGGGCACTGTGATGATCCGTTACATTTTTTCCATTTCCTCTGTTTTTGGCCTATTTTTCTGTGTTTTTGGTCAGGGTTTTTTTGTTTTTGTTTTGTGCCCAGTAGCCTTGAAAGACTTTGCAAACACTCTTTGTTCTTTGTGTGAAACTTCCTTAACAGAGAGAGAGAGAGAGAGAGAGAGAGAGAGAGAGCGCGAGAGAGCGCGAGAGAGCATGAGTTTATATATTTGGCTCTTCCCATCTAGGATGGCTAGTCCCATGCTGAGTTGGTATGCACTTAGCAGTTGGGTAGCAAACGTACCCAACTTTCATCTAGGGGATGGGATGGAATGACTAGGTGGTTTCCAATCAGGTAATCTGATGACTTCATTACAGCCAAGTTATAAATTTTCAAGCCCAAAGGAAGGGGGGGGGGTCATTCTCTATCAATCACCATTCATTGGGTACTACTCAAAGAATAGTACCCACTTGCTCAACAGTGAGGATTCCTTGTGCAACGTAAGGAGGTTAAGCTGGGAACTGTCTAGCTCAGATCATTAAGGGTTTACACTGTTTTTTCCCCTTTGGTTTGCTGTCGTTCAGTGGATTGCAATTCTGATTCTTGAGGTAATATCTCAAGTGTCTACCAATGTAAGATGTAGAAGACGTTTGGGTAGGTCCTATTATTATTATTATTATTATTATTATTATTATTATTATTATTATTATTATTATTATTATTATTATTATTATTATTATTATTAATATTATTATTATTAATAACAGTATTTATATACCGCTTTTCAACTATAGAAACATTTTGTGAAAAGGTGGCTATTAATATGATGGATATATTAGATGGATATTGCATTGTTTACCAAACCTCTTCAGAAAGTTGGTCCAGGACTATCTGAGTGGAAATCTGTATGTGCCACTGGGCTGTCCTCCCCCCACCGCCAGCAGACCTCTGCACCCTCTGAATATGCTTCTCTTGTGGGTTGGGGTCCCCTTTGGAAGGTGGCAGAATGTGTTGTGGGAACTCCTAGAGAGAGAGAAATTGCCAAAAATTTGGTGAAGGCACTTTTCATGATTGGAGCTATACTTTCTCAATGTATCTATAACTGGGTTCAGAGTGGGTGGTGGCTTTCTTGGATGAGTGGTTTTTGCTCATATGACTCTAGATTCAGCCTGTAGTATGTTTGGTATCTAGTAAGTATCTGTTATTTTAGTGCTACTGTTTATTGTGGAAATTATTTTGTGTGTGTGTGTGTTTTTTTAGTGTTTCTATTGTTTTTAATTAGTAGCCAGTTCAGACTTTTTAAAAAACTAGCATGGGTGGATGGAGGGTAAGATGGGTGCAACACCTAGGGGTTAGTGATCAGCATTTACCTCCCTGCTCTTCCATTCACCTTTTAAACATTTAAAACACAACATAATATATGATTTAAAGCCAGAGGTGTAATTCTATGAAGGAATGCTCGCTAGTAAAACTATCATATCCAGGGTTCCTTCAAAGAACATGCAACAAATTTTGTGGGTATTATTTTTCTACAATCGCAGAAGGACTTCAGTGTTGCTATTTTCTCATTACACTCATTACACAGTGGGCTATGTCAGAATGCCAGATGCAAGGGAGGGCACCAGGATGAGGTCTCTTGTTATCTGGTGTGCTCCCTGGGGCATTTGGTTGGCCACTGTGAGATACAGGAAGCTGGACTAGATGGGCCTATGGCCTGATCCAGTGGGGCTGTTCTTATGTTCTTATTTTCTTATGTACACGGTTTCAGCAAACTGTGTTATCCCTTGATGACAAATCGGCATGAATATTTTATCAGCCAGGCCTAGATTTTGTTACACTTCAGGCTTAGAATCGATGTACCTCTTATGAGCCTGCATCAGCTAAATATCTTGAGTCTTCCTTTATCCGGCTGAGTATAATTACTGGCACATGAAGTGCAGAGGATTCCCCATGCTACCTAAGAACTGCTGAATGTAAAGAAGACTAAATAAAAGAGGGTAGGTTGATGTGGTTCTTAATTCTGGATTGGAGTTTCCATTTGTGTATTAGCGAACTGGCACATTACTGAGACTCATTTAAAGGATGGCATTCATTATTCAGAACTTCTGGATTGGTTGGCCAATGTGATCATTGGGTTGTTTTCATGATGTTATATGAGTCCTAGAGAAATGCCCACCATTATAACAGGTGTGAGTGTTCAGGGGGGGGCAGTATATTGCAGGACTACCAGAGGGAGGAGTGTTACCTTTCACAGGTTGTCCTCTAGTGCAATACTTTTCCCCAAAGGAGTTAATGGCAATGACTCCTTTATGGAATATAAAATAAATGAGTCGCTTGGAAGTGTGATGGAGAATTTATTTATTTATTTATTTATTTATTTATTTATTTATTTATTTATTTATTTAATGTGATAGATCCTTTGGTTTCCTGCATTTTCACTTAGCAGTCTGCCTTTAGCAGATGACTTTGGCCCCAGAGAAAGGATGACCCAGCAAATGATGGCTGTGGAACAGGGTGGGTGAAGATTCCGCATTGCTGGCATGAAGTGCAGAATTAAGAGAGCCAGGGAGGAGGGGAGGTCTGCTCATTCTGACTTGGCTGCCGTAAGCAATCACGACTATCAGGCTGCCGATAAGTGTAATTAACCTGTAATAACAGGTTTTTAACTCTGATGTGATGCAGCCAGATGGATTTCTTCCCAAAGGCTGTGGCTGTAGTGCTGGCCTGAGTTATTCTGTGTTGTTACCACAATGACTGTCTTTCAGACTTGCTATGGCATGTAGTTCAAACACTCACTTTCAGTTTCTTGTTCCTTCTGTCCTTCCTCCTGCTTTCCTATTAAAAGACTCCCATTCTGTAGTCATCTAGATCTGTGCAGGCAGAAGTACTTGTTCTCAGGGTGTGTGTGTGGGAGGGTGCTTGTTACAATACGGGGCATCCTTTATTCTTGCATTTCTTGCTCCTTCTTCATGCTCTTATGAACACCATCAGTTATGCAGTGATCTGCATTTGAAACCCAGGAATTTCCAAATAGTGGAAGAGGGGTCGATAATGAAGCTGCCTAACGTCTGCCAGTGCCAGGAGTTGGGGACAATGTAGTCCATGGTGTTTAGGAATTGCATGTCAAGGTCAAAAATTAAGAATGACAAGTCAGTCGAAGCTCAAACAATATTGATGAGTTCATATGCCCACAGCGATGGGTGGCATAAGAGGTTGGCCTGGTCAGGCATTGGCTGAGTGCTGACATCCTTGACCTGACTCACCCATTAAACCTTTGGTTCCCAAATGTTTCAACTGGCAGCTCCCTTGACTGACTGGGCCATTGCTGTGGCTCCCCATTAGGGCTACAATTCTATACTTTGTATAGGGTTGCAGGTTTCTTAATGAGGATTCTGCGGCTCCCTGTCTGGTTTCTGTGGCTCCCTAGGGAGCCATAGCACACAGTTTGGGAACCACAGTCTTAAACCTCAGTATTAGCGACAGTGGTGATGGGCCAATGCCTCACCAAGAGAAAAGTAGAGGGAACCATGTCAGGCCAGTTCAAGGATTTGTCCCAGGGATCTCTTATTAACCTGGTGCTGACACCTACCATAATGACCAATAATTTCTAGCATAGCACTCACATTTCATAATCCACAATAGTGCCAGGCAGTTGATTAACTTTGCTAGTTAATATTTGAGAGATTTCAGAGCGCGATACCATAGTCTTTCGAGACTGAAGGTTGCCAATACTGTATTTGAGAGATCCACAAGTTCCTCTTAATGTAATCGACAATTATGCAGGTATTACAAACACTGAGAATTTCATGAATATTGCTCAGTTTATTGAAAAGGATTTCATTATTATAATCCCTCTTTCTTTCTTTCTTTCTTTCTTTCTTTCTTTCTTTCTTTCGTTCTTTCGTTCTTTCGTTCTTTCTTTCTTTCGTTCTTTCGTTCTTTCGTTCTTTCTTTCGTTCTTTCGTTCTTTCTTTCTTAGCAAAACTCTTCCCTGTGCTTGCGTCCTCTGGCTCTAGCTGAATTTCAATCATTTTCTGCTTGTTACCCAACAAAGAAATGCAGACATTAGTGCAAGTTATTTATTCAGGTCTCTGAGGGAGCTTATCATTTTTAGAATCAGTTCACTTATCATTAGTGAATTAAGTGGCTCTCTAAATATTTTAGAATATATCAAATGTCACAATAGCACAGAATATGAATAATTCATTTAGAAAATTACCTTTGCGCTCTTTGATACTTCAGGGACAAAAATACCCAAACCAGGTACTAAAATCATCATTCATAGAAGTCAAATCCATGAAACAGAACCAATATTCGACTTCCTTAAACCTGTGTGTGTGTTTCTGTAAAAAGATGATGTAATATTGCAGTTGCTATGGGAGAATGCTGGACTTTGCCACCTTTATCCTTCAGGAGAGCAAAATATTTTTGGCTGCAATCAACATAGCTCCTTTATGTTCAACCTCTTTTATCTTAGCCCCCCCCCCGCCCCGCCCGATAGAACGCAGGAGAAAACCTGCAGGATGTTTTCTTAGTTTGTTCTATATCTGCTGAGTTCTACCTTTCCCTTCCCTCTCCATTGTCTTCTCTGCAAACATCTGTCTCTAGAACTGTGTTATCCCTAAAGCGTGCGTCAAATATTTTTCTTTCTTCAGGATTACAATAAGCAAGGGTCCACTAATTTCCTCTTGACTTACTAACCAAGCAGCTTGTCTTATAAACAGTTCTCATCACTTCCCCACTCCAAACACGCTCTCTGTCTCCAAACTGCCTCCCAAACACTTCTCAACAACCCCTCCCCACACATTTGCTCCAAATGAGCACACACATGCAACAAACAGGCTCCAAAATACACATCCAACATTTCCATTCTGGTCCAATACTTTGTGATTTAAGATTCATTCCAATATGAATATACTAAAATGTAGTGCAGGTTGGATCCTAACACCCCTTCCTGCCCCGAGCAGCTTTACACGGGCTTCTCAGATTCGTTTCAGTGATTTCACAAACCTGAGTAGCCCCATGAGTAACCCCATTGGGTGGTTGGACTGCTACAGGAGGTATGGGGGAAAATATCACCTTACCCCAAGTTGTCCTCTAGCCACCTTCTATCCTACACTGGATACAGTGCAGGTCACTTGACCTGCCTTTCCTTGGAGCTGTCCAGAGATCCAGATTTTCTGCCAAGGCTCCTTCCTCTGTTTGAACCACCTGCTTCAATGAGAACAGGGGTGTCTTTTTGGCAGGAGGGCTACATCATCTCTCTGACACTCTGCTGGGGGCCGGGAAAAAAAGAATTAATTTACATTTCAAATTTGAATAAATTTACATAAATGAATATATTAGAGATGGAACTTGTATGAATGAATGAAGGTCTTGCAATAGCTCAGGGCCTATAAAAGGCCTTGCACAAAGCAAGGCCAGCCTTTCCTTTGCTGCCACTGCTGCATCACAGAAACAGAAAACAGTGGAGGGAGCCCTCAACCCACCGCTCACACGAGAGGTCAGACAGTTGGCTGTCACGCTGAGAGCAGTTGCATCAGGCCAGCACGGGCTCCAGCAAGTCTCAGGAGGGCCAGAGGCTCATTGGAAACTGGGGCTCCTTGAGGGCTGGATTGGGAGTCCAGCCCTCCTGAGGGCAGGAGGTCTGGTCTAGAGGGTAGAGCCTCTCTCTGCCTGAAGATAACATCCACAAGGTCGCCAGTTCGAGGCCACCGGCACCGTGCGACCTTGGAGCAGCTGACTAGCTGAAGCCGAGCAATTCCATCTGCTCGGAGCGTGGGAGGATGGAGGCCAGAATGTGAAGCCAGATCGGAGTGAAACACCTTGAATGTAGTAGTTCTTGAAAGAAAGAACCTTCTTTGAAATTGTAAAAATCCCTATTTAAATAGGGATTTAGATAAAGCCTGCCTATGTAAACCGCCTTGAATAAAGTCGAATAAAGACCAAGAAAGGCGGTATATAAATACTTGTTATTATTATTATTATATTAAGGGCTGCAAGTGGCCCCAGGGCTGGGGTTTTGGCACCCCTGAACTACAACTTTGGCCTGGCCAACAACCTTGCCTGGTACAGAATAGTAGCTACCTGAAGTGTGTTTTATGTATTTGTTTTAAAATGTTATATCCCACCTTTCTAAAAGAAGTCATAATGGTTTACAACATTTTTACAATGGTACATAAAATCAGAATAAATCAGATTATTAATCACAGCCACTACAATAATGAAATAAAATAAAAACACAGACAGTAAATAAAATAGCATAGAAGGGAGGGCTGAAGTGCAACATAAAATGTGGCATACCGCATAATGAAGAAAACATTTTAGTGCCCCTTCAAAGTTTTGTTGTGGTTTTGCATGGGTACCCTCCCTTCTTTCCATTGCAAACAAACATTTGACACCTTTAAGATCTCAACTCCAGTTAAAGGGGAGGACCATTCTTACTTGCCTGCTAGGATCAGTTAATCTGTTGTTCCTCTGAGTAGCATGTGTGTTTCTTCGTCTTTTGTACATTTTCCCCAACAGAGTCATTTGATGACCCAATAAATTCCAACTTTTATTCTGTTTCCTACCAAGAAACTAGTCTATGTGACACATTCCTTTGCTATAATGGGAGGTGAGTCCTTCCTGCTGTGAGGTCCTCAACCTGTTGTCCTTCCTTCATTACTTCTTAACATCCGCCTCTTTATTCTCCCTTCACTGCTGCCTCAGAGCCCAATCCTATCCAATTTTTCAGTACCGGTGCAGCCGTGCCAATGGAGCGTGCACTGTATCCTGCGGTAGGGAGGCAGTCACAGAGGCCTCCTCAAGGTATGGGAACATTTGTCCCCTTACCTCGGGGCTGTACTGCAGTTGCACTGATGCTGGAAAGTAGGATAGGATTGGGCCCTCAGTGTGGTAGACATATGTGCCTCAATGGGTCACAAGGAATAGATTATGTTTTCTGTTTGCTGCTGCAACAAAAGTGCTGCCCTAGGCAGCCATAGGACTGCCTAGAGGCAAGGTTGTTATGATGTGCACGTGTGTCTGTTCTCCGGCCAATCAATTCACCCACCATTGATTTAATCCTTGCTTAATTTAATTTTCCAATTCATTGCTGATCTAAGTATTTATTGGACAATACCCTTCTCCTACCATCTTCTTTCAGTCTCTTTCATAGGGGAAACCTGGAGCCATTTATTTATGCAGCTGCCTCGAGTCTCCTCCAAATTAAACTTCCCTTCCAAAATGGTCCATGTCTGATAGCCCTGAATAATACATTTCTAATTTATGAATCTTCACGTAAGGTCCCTTTTGATAAGTCACTCCATAAAGATTGCAGCCAATGTAACTCTAAAATGAATAGATTCTATCTTTTGTGCCTATTATTATTGTTTGAAGCCTCTTAGAGAAGAGAAATTATGTAAATTGGTGTCACGCTAGGCTACTGCTTGCATGCTGGGAATGCATAACAACGAGCTTGTCAATGAAATATTTCATCTTGAGCAAGAATGATCATCGGCATTTAGGGCTGCAGTCCACATGAACAGTTTATTATTATTTTTTTATGACCCAGGACTAATGACTGTTTTTAAGAAAAATCTACTTGAAAAGGAAAACTAATAAATCTGCCATTTAAATGTCCTGAAAGATGACCGATTGCCCTTCAGAGCAAAAAGTGCACTGGAAAGCAACAGGAAAAATGGATGAAGAAACAAATAAAACAGCCAGTGCTTTGTTCCTGACTGCTTAATACCTAAGTGGCTTTTATTCTGCAGCCCAATACATGTAAAAGACTCGATAAATAGATCAGACTCAGGACCAATTAGCGTCACATTAATCTGTAGCAATCATGAAGTGGAGCTGCTGGAGGTTGCGCCAGTTTATCTGTACCCTCCATGGCCAGGATCTTAAGTGGGCAGCACATGCTGTACTGTGGCCGAGGACATGTTGGGAGATGACATGTGGAGAAGGAGCAGAGCTCTTTCTCCCTGGCAGTTAGCAAAGTCATGCTTGGGGGAAGATGGAACAGCCAACTGCTTAAGTCCTGAAGAATTCTGATCCGCATTTTGCCAGACAAAGGTCCCACATAATGTAAGCTGGTTTTAGAAAATTAGGTCACTCCTGTAAGTCTGCAGTTTATTTTCTTTCTCATTCCCTCCTGTTTCTGCCTTGCTGAGATTTCTTTTCCCCTCTGTGCACGTCTTCTTCGGCGCTTCTGAACAGAATGCGGTGACAGGCTGATTTCGGTCTGAAGGGTCACTGTTCTGCCAGAGTCAGCCGTCCTTCCATCTAACACTTAACTGGCACGTGCATTTTGTCCTTGCTGTTAAATTGCTGTCAAAGGAGGTGTTAGCAAAAAGCATTCTTGGGTATTGATTTTCACGTACAGAGACCATAGTTCATAGTCACTTGATTTGCCACCTGCAGTTTGTAGTTGAATGGGCTCAGGAGATTATAAACTTCATTTTAGCACTGTGTCTAGGGCAAAGTTAAAGTCTACCATCTAATGCCGGTGATGATTTTTTTTCTGACTTAAAAAAAAAGAAAGATATTTAATGAACAGACATTTTAGTGAAACCATCCACAACAGTTTTGCTTTAGTGAGTCCATGTTTTTCAGCTTTGCAATGGTTGGAGGCTGTAAAAGGATCTAATTTACTTATTAGAATGGTTAGACTAATGACTGTTAATTCATATCCTGTATAATGGGGAACAGAGTACACCCAGCATCAACCATTTGCTTAGCAGTAACTGACAAGGTACATGGTTTTATTATTTCTCTTGCTGATTTCTCAGAATTGTGGCTATCTGATTCCTCAGTGTTATGGTAGAATAATGTACATTGGTGCATTAGTCACTGTGTTATGGACTTTGAGGCCTCCAGATCAAGCTAGATGATAAATTAATTGCATGATTGAGTCTGTGTTTGGTTTTGTTTTTTTTAATCATAGCAGCTGTGTGGGATCTCAGTCCAGATCAGAACCACGGGGAAGGGCTTTTGCTGCCCCCCATGCGCCCAATCAGAGCTCCCTGTGTCTATTTTCCTGAGAAAGAATCTCTGCTTGTGGTACACATGAAATCACCAGTGCTTTCAGTATTGATTGTGGATGCTTCTTGCCTTTCAGGTTCTGTAAAGAAGGAAACCAGGGCAGGAAACTGTTCCCACCAGCCCATTTATTTCTTTATTTTGCATTGATGAATTTCCTTTGTGAAGAATAATTTCTTTGTAAATGAATCACCACCTTGACCCCGAGAAAATAATTGTGCTTTCCTCGCTTAGCATGTTGTTCACCAAAAGAAACAGGCGCTTTAACGAAAGCAACAAATGTGCAGTGATGGATTTCATTTTTCTTGGAAATGTAAGCTGAGAATGACTCCTGTTCTCCATTAGTGGTGAATAACTTGGTTATAGGGTAAAAACAGTTCACTCTTAGGTTTGCTTCCCCATAGCTCCAGTTGGTCAAATGATTCTCTACAAGTCATTCTTAGTATGGAAAATATCACTTTTTGTTAGCTGATTTGATGTTTCTTGCTTGCTAAACTGTGTTTGGGTATTTGCACTCAGTCAACAAGAAAGAGTTGCTTCTGGACAAGGGTTCTGCACAGGAATAGACAGGAATGACAGGAATAGACAGGAATAGACAGGATAGACAGGAATGCACATTCTCTCAGGCTGGCAATGCAAATGCAAAAGACTATCCCCACCAGCTGACTGGGCTAGCTGGTGACCAGGGCTTTGGCTTCTTATAAGTCTAATGGCCCAGTTCTATCTTTTGGCCAGCCTGTGGGGTGCAGCAGCACCAGACGCAGTTTCTGCTGCCTCCTACTGGTGCTCCTGGTCCCCAGTGGGCTTACTCAGATTCATGCTAAATTTGCTGGTGTAAATCTGGTAAGTTCAAGGGGCATGTTGGGCTTGGAGTTCTAGATCTTGTGGATGCTACTGCTGCCAAACTCCACTCCTGACCTGCCCCCTGTCTGCTCCAATCCATCTCAGCTACCAACTTACCAGGCTTGGTGGATGATCTGTGGGCCACTATCATCCATGCGCGGCCCCCCAATCTTTGCGCTGGTGGCAGCCTTGCAGAGCAGCTGCCATGCCGGTGTCCTGCAGAGTACGCTGGCAGATCACAAGATCTGCCACTATATCCTGCAAATAGGATTGGGCCATTAATTAAATACTTAGTACAGGTGGGGCCTCTTTATCTGAGAATTTAGGCCCCGCAGTTTTACCTTTACTGCAAGTCCTGAACCCACAGATCTCCCCACCTTTGACCGAAAACTGGGTACTAATTTTTGGCCTTCTGGAGGCCTTAGAGCAATTTTCAAACTCCCTGAGAGTTTGAAAACCACTGCTCTAAGTCCTTGTGGGGGCAGGTGGAAGGCGGTGACGTGATCCCCAGGATCGCATCGCTCCGGGGACTGCAGGAGCTTGGCTGTACTTACCAGAGCGCCCTACATGACCGTCTGCAGGGTTCCCCAAAGCTTAAGAGGTGAAAGTGGAACAATTGCACCCCGCCTCTGCAAAACCGGGGAGCCCTTAAGCTTTGGGGAGCCCTGCAGAAGGTTGCGCAGGGCTCCCTGCACCCTCTGGAGGCTGCAGGAGTCTCTGATAAGTCCAGCCAAGCCCCTGAGCAATGCAATCCTGGGGATCGCGTCGCTGCCTCCTCTCTGCCTCCTTGCTGCACCCGCCCCTTAAGGAGGCAGAGGCCAGGACCCTCAGGCTGGGGCGTCGCGATGCCCCAGTTTGAAAACCCCTGTCTTAGAGGGCCTCCTGAGGGTTGGGGAGGCTGCACATGGCCTCCCCAGCCCTGAGAAGGGCCTCAGAACACGACTGGAGCACAGATCCAGTTGTGTTCAAATGACAGTAGGTAAGGAGATCCACTTATTTGATTATCTTCAAATTTCTGTATCTGCAGAACATCCAGGAACTGATCCCCCACAGATACTGGGACACCACATGTATGTATATAGCATTGAAGAATGATCAAAGTGCTTTACATATATTATCTTGGTGAATCTACTACAACAAGCCTGGTCAATGCTATCTCCATATTACAGATGATGTTATGGAGACTTGAGCCTGGGAAAATGTTGATTGTCTAAGACCACCTAGTAAGTTCATGGTGTTTGCACTATTTGAACTAGTTCCTGGTTCACAGCTCTATGTTAAAGAAGAATGGCCAGAGAGGGTATTAATATTGATACTAATACTAAAAATACTTAATATTAATAAACTCAGATGTTTTAACAGGCCCTGATACTTTACTCACATTGAGTTGCTTCCCTTTCCTCTCTTCTATGGGCACAATCTCCCTTGTGCACAGAAGGGTATGATTTTGATTGATTTTTCACCTTCCCTTTCCAGTTCCTGCCCTTCCATTTGCTGCTGGGGGTCCCAAACCTTCAGGAGGAGGTGTGCTGGAAAAGGAAGGGGGTATTACCAAAAATTGTAAGCCTTTCTTCTTGTGGAGTGCTTTCATAAGAGAAGGTTTGGAAACAGCTCACAGAATGTTGTTCATAAGGAACAGCCCACCAAAGTGACTATGGTGTTTTTTTTTCCTGCCAGCCCAAATCCTTCTCCCACCAAAAAGCTTTGATGTTTCAGTGGAGAAAAGTGTTCTTTTCTTTTAACTGAACATGGAAAAAATTACAAGTGCACTGAAGTGTCATGCAGTCCATTAAAATTCATGAAAAAACTTAGTTCCTAGCCTGCAAAGATAATTGTTATGCTATACAAAATATCATAATTTGTTTTATATACCTTATAAAGCTGCCTGTAAATAGACAACTTGGAACTTTTAAGAAAGGCAGGATGAGAATGGAAAAATAAGTATATGCCTAATGCCCTTGGTGGGCCACTCATTTTGAATAACCTGTGACATTTATGGTCCAATTCTATCCCCACGGCCACTAGTGTAACCAGTAATGTGCCAGTGGAGGCTGCTTTATGGTAATTGAAAATTCACTGGCTCAGGTTAGCTGGAACAGGGGGTTGGAGGGTGATGGGGAGGGGATCAAATAAGGTGGGAGGTGGGCAGAATGGAACAGTGATGGATTGGGGAGAGAGTGGATCGGGCCCAGGAGGGGGCAGGGGTGACAGTGGCACACATTAAACCTTGATCCCCTTCCCAGGCCTGATCCACCTTCATGGATCAATGTAGACTTGTGACAGCAATATTGCTGGTGTAGGTCTAAGTTGACCCATAACGTCTTCTAGGGCTTACCTTAGGGCAAGGGGGCAAATGTCCCCTTACTCCAAAAAAACCTCCAGCAGCCAAAAGTTCCCTGCAGGATGCAGCAATAGCCACACTGGCACAGGTGCATCGCTGTGCAGGGGTTTAAGTAGGATTGGGCTGTTACTTGTTTTTAGCTGATGGTTCTGTCTTTTTGGTTTGCTGTTGAATTTCTCGTCTTTTGTTCTTTCTTACCATCATAAGTTGCCTTGAGGAATGGAAAAATGGCTAGTAGTTGTTTTTAATGAATAAAAGTAATTAATAATTGATTAGCATGATGTGCTTGAAGCATAATAAAACCTTAAAATAGGTGTTGTTTTGTAGTGTCACATGTCTGGTTGGGTGAACATAGGGTCTGACCTGGTACAGAACACTGATAGATGACAGTAAGACAGGTATAGGGCATTGTGCAGAGTTCACACAGCCTTCAAAAGCTGAATTGATTGAAGGCATCATGGATGAAAAGGAGGAATTTGACTTTCAGTTCTCAGACTTATACAAAACTCATCTTCAGATGTAGGTCATCACAGAAAGTTTGGAAAAACACCTTGCCATCCAAGACACATGGCATTTTCTATCCAGTCTTAATCTTTGCCAACTACAGCAAATGATTTGATTGATTGATTGATTGATTTACAGCAAATGATTTGTAAAATAATGAGCAGAATGAATGGTATAAAACAGAATCCGTGGCATAGCAAGTGGGGGTGGTATGCCCCAGACACCACACTGGAGTGTCACGTGAGGGGCTGCTGCGTGAGACCCAGCCAAGATGGTGTTGGTGGCCTCCAAGTGTTTTACTGGCTTCCCAGTCAGGAAACTGTTAAGCCTCCAATGGAGGAGGAAGGGGCGAGGCCAGATTGACTTCACAATGTTGTCACCCTGGGTTCCAGGGCCCCTAGTTATGCCGCTGGAATTAACTGTTCAACAAAAAGTGATGGAGGAAAATGGTCACTCAGTTTTGAATGTCGATGTCATAAAAGGACAACGTGCACTTAGTGCAGCAGGTTGCATCAGCAGCAAAGGAAAAGGCTTGGTGGCTCTTGAAGCTGGCAGTCTCCTGCCGTTATAGAAGATTACAAGTCCCAAGAACAACTGCACACTTCCCTTTACTGCTGGCATGTGTTGGGAGATAAAGGAAGGCGAGAGCTTTAGAAAAAAAATATTTGCCACTTTTTATAATGGTGCCTGAAAAAAAAAATTCTCTGACCTTCTCACTCTCACTTACTGCTGCCCTTCTTCACTGCACGGCCAGCCGAAATGAATGAAAGTAGAAGGCCCATTCTCTTGCTCGGCTCCCATTCATTTCAGTGGCACACGTGCGAGAGAAATGTACGATTTGTGACATTTATCAGCAGTGTTGATGGTTAGAATTTTCCTTCTGATATTTAGATGTTGAGACCAACCACCATGCACACAAAGTATAAGACTGACAAGAAGGTGAGCAGAATTCGCAGCTGTGATCATTTTGCTGCAGTCTGAGCATTGTGCTGATGAAACAACCCAACTGAGAAAGAAGAGAGATAACCAAGGCACCTCTGACCCTGGGTATCTGGGGAGAAATACAACAAACTTCTTCAACCTCCTTTTGGTAATTAAACTACACAAACACATGTCAAGTTCTTTTGTAGCACTCACTTCCTTTGTTTTCCTTTTTTCAATCTAGTCAGAGTAGCAGAACCAGCATTTTTGTTGTTTGGTGGTTTTTTGTCATATGCATTTCAAGGATTCATTAGAACTTCAAATAACTTCTCTTTGTTTAGTAGCTGACCAGCTGAGAATGTGAGTTAGGCAGTGATATACAGGCAGGTAAGAATACATGCAGGAATAGACAAAAGCAAAAGGCAGGCAGTGGACACATTTGGTCAGAATCTGGTGCCAAATATGGGTAGATCTTACACCTACATGGGCCATCTCAAAAAGCTTCAGGAGCTTTCAGTACTCCAGTCTATTGACCAAATTCTCCATTCTCTATCATCCATTATCAGTTCTGAGGTGTAAACCCCTCTTTATTTCAAATACTATATGCTGTTAAGGTTGCAATCCTATACACACTTCCCTGGAAGTAAGCCCCATGAATATAACAAGAATATGATATAAAGAATATAAAGAGAAATACTTCTAAGTAAACATGTATAGAATGGCACTGTCAGCATACTACCTGGTGCTGAGATTCTTATCTTGCTTTGGTCATCTTCCTCCTTGGCCACTGCAATCTTATTTTATTTCAACCTTCTCTCACCTCTATGCAGATTTTCTCTGTCAGAGGTTTTTGCTTTCCTAGTTTTTGAGATCATGTAGCCCAAATCCCTGGTTTCCCTTTCCCTTCCATGTCAATGCAAATGACTTACCGTACCTTGAAAGCTCTCTACAGTCTCGTCTCTTCTTGCCCTTCCAACCTAATATATTCCTGCCTGGAAACTTTGCTCCTCTAGCTCTATAAACTTCATCTGTTTGTATGTCTCCTAACTGCTTTACCTGTTTTGCTGCTTCTTGCTTGCGTGATGCCACATCTTCCTTCAAATGTCAGTTGTCCTACAAACTTGATTCAAACTTCACGCTATCTCTTTTGTGAAGTCTTGTTGTTTTCCTCTTTATTCCATGCTGGTCAGAGCTAATGTAGAGTACTGCATCCAATTCTGGGTGCTACACTTTAAGAAAGATGTAGCCAAAATTGGAGCAGGTTCAAAGAAGGGCAATAAAAATGATCAGAAGTATGGAAAACAAGTCCTCTGAGGAAAGGGTGAGGAAACGTGGTACGTCTAGCCTAGAGAAGATAAGGCTGAGGGGGCGACAACTTGATAGCACTTTTCAAACACCTGAAATATCTGTCAAATGGAAGCAGACAAGGATTTGTTCTCTGCTGGCCCAGAGAGAAGGAATAGATCTAATGTGCTTAAGCTGCAGGAGGGGAGTTTTCAGTTGACTATCAGGAAGAATTTCTTAACAGTAAGAGCAGTTATAATGATAATTTATTTGAGTAAAACCTGTCCAAAAATTTAGTAGGTATCTTTAAGCATTGTCAAAGGAAAAGCAATGGATTCCCATTTTCTGTTTCTGAGCTAATCAGAAATTTAATTCCCTTACATCCAATCCAGTGGTTCTTTTAGGGAGATTTACTCCCTAAGTAAGTCTTTGCAGGGGAGGGGCCAAGGCAGCAGTGCGAACACCAGGATCACAGTCCCTGAATTGCATTGCTAAGGGGAGGGGGTGAGGAGGGGTGCTTTTCACTTACTTTTACTCACTGTGGGCTGCTGGAGGCTCCAAGAGATGTGGGGAGCCCTGTGCAGCCCTCTGCAGGGCTCCCTGATGCTTGGAATCAGAAGCGCACGTGAAGCACTTCCTCATTACGTCGCAAAGAGGAAGTGCTTTGCGCTCGCTTCTGTCACAGTGTTCCCAGCATCGAGGAGACCTGTGTGGGGCTCCCTGCGTCTCCTAGAGCCTCCAGCAGCCCACAGTGAGTGAAAGTAAGTGGAGAGCACCAGTGGCGTCACTAGGGTTCGCGTCACCTGGTGCAGGATGCCAGTGTGTCACCCCCCATGCAGTGGGCAGGGCAACACCCCAGGTGGTGGGCGTGGTGATATACCATCACTCTGCCTCCACTGGTTTTTTGACTGTACCTTTTGATAGAACAAAGACAGAACACACACAGTGCCCAGTTTAATTTAAGAACTTCTGTTTAAACCAGATCACTGTCAGAATCCACCTGTATTTGCAAGTCTCAAAAAAGTTCACCTTATCAGCTGAAGCCTCTATTTTGATCCTTTTTTTGGGGGGGGGGGGGAAGGCTGCCTTCTGGAGCATTTGTTGGGCTCCAGTTCCATCAGATCTGGACCATTCTGGTGGCTTTACCCTTTGCCTGGCCATCCCTTTGCCTGGCCTGACCAAGAGCCAAGGCATGTTTGCTTACTCACGAGTAAATACGACCGTGAGGTTCAGTTTCGCTTTCCATAGGACTCAATACATTTGTCTGCTTGGAGGGAGGGACTTCCTTCTCAGGTATTTTTTGGGGCTGCGTTCATTGGATCAGGACCATTCTGGTGTCGTTGGATTCCTCTCAGCCTGCCCGTTCCGACGAACTAAGGCAAGTTCACCTACTTGCGAGTAAACGCACGATACAGCTCAGTTTCACTTTCCATAGGGCTCCATGCATTTTTTGTTCTCTGGTTGCAATGGAATGTGCTTCATGCTATTGTGGGGAGGTGTCAAGAAGGCCTATAAGAGGTAAGTAACAAACTTTTCAGTAGGCCACCTGATCAGCAATGGGTCTCCTTGGACCAGTACCACCTACATAGTGGGTGTAAGTCCAAGGAGAGGAAGGGGGCATGTCGGACAATGAAAGAGGAGATAGCGTCCTGTGCAAGTCACTGCTACTGGGATCCTCCCCCTCCCTCCCTCCCCTGAACTGCCCATGAACCACCAACACTGACCTACCTGCTGTATTGTGGCACCTGGGGGGGGGTTTCTGGTGCACGCAGGTTGCTGCTGGCCGTTTCCACCAGCAGCTCCATCACACATGATAGTGGGGTGACATTTGTGCCTTCACTGAACCTTTTATGATAGGAAGATCTGCTGTTGTACAAGGCCCATAGGATTGGACTATTAGGTACCCTCCTAGTTATTCTTTCCAAGAACGTTCACTCCAAATGCTGAATTTAACTTTTAAGGTGCAGCGTTGGATTTCTAATTTGCTTAATAAGAACATAAGAACATAAGAACAGCCCCACTGGATCAGGCCATAGGCCCATCTAGTCCAGCTTCCTGTATCTCACAGCGGCCCACCAAATGCCCCAGAGAGCATACCAGATAACAAGAGACCTCATCCTGGTGCCCTCCCTTGCATCTGGCATTCTGACATAACCCATTTCTAAAATCAGGAGGTTGCGCATACACATCATGGCTTGTACCCCGTAATGGATTTTTCCTCCAGAAACTTGTCCAATCCCCTTTTAAAGGCGTCCAGGCTAGACGCCATCACCACATCCTGTGGCAAGGAGTTCCACAGACCAACCACACGCTGAGTAAAGAAATATTTTCTTTTGTCTGTTCTAACTCTCCCAACACTCCACTTGTAGGCTAATGGAAAAGTGATAACAATCACAGGATCTAGTTTGGTGGTGTCTACAGAAATGCCTGCATGTACATGTACACATATGCTAACATTCTTTCAAATATTCTCCTTTGATTTTTTGGTGTTTATTCTTTTGTGAGGGAATGGCTGCAGTCAATTATTCCATAAAAGCAACTTTGGTCTACCCAGTTCCATGTGGTGGTGGAAGATGTGCCAGAGCTAATTGCGCATGCAGACGCTTTTAACACCATGTGGAGTTGTGCATATGGAACAATAAAAAATATTTGCTGCTTCATTGCCTCCAGCAGCCATGATAGCAGAGTCCAAAAAAAGGCTCAGTCATTTACATCACTATTCCCCAATAAAGTATCTGTCTGGATCTGAGCCTTGAACTAATTTCAGGGTAGTGACAGGCCTGTCCAGAAGGGTTACATTACTTGGGACAGGGGGTAATGACTCTCTGCTGGAAGGCAGCTCGTGTTGCTGAAGACCATAAAGATATTTACCATTTCAGAGGGCTTGGGTTGAAAATAACATGATCAGTCAGAAAGAGCAATTGTGGTTCTATTGTGTTTGCTCACTGGTCTGATACATCTCTTAGGTGTCAGATGAACAAAGAGGAGATACAAAATGAAGAGGGCTGTTTAATTCTTCCTTGGACATTGTTAGTGTTTTGGAAATGCCAATATAATTTTGCTCTTGCTTATTTTACTTGCCAGTAAATCAATTGTCCCGCTTTTCAGTGGAAGTGATTTCAGGTGGATCATTCAGAGCACTCTCTAAATGTTGGTTTTCCGTGGTGTGTTGGAGGAAATTAAAAAATAGTTTCCTCTTTGGAGGGAAGCAGAGTAGCTTAAGCAGCGGACCCCCCCTTTGGGTATCACCCCAGGGAACCTTCCTCACCTGGCTGACTGCTAATCAATAAAAAAGACAAAGAGGCAATGGCTTGTTAAAGTTGCAAAAAAAAAAAAAAGTTATTTATTTACAGTTCCATTGAGTGTAAATTTACAGCATCTGATTAGGATCAGAGGTTCAGCTAACACTGAGAGATAGCAAGGCCCTGGAGCTGCCTCGCCCTGCATGCCTTGTGCTCAAGATGGCCTGGGCATCAGAGCCCTGCTGTGTGCCATCTTAACAGGTTGGTGGTCAGAGGACAAGAGGAAGTGCTCAGAGGAGAAGGGAAGGAGAAAGGGTTAGGGCCACACCCCACACGGATCACAGAGAGAACAGGTAGAAAAGTCAGAGTCACTGGGCCGTAGCTTGACCCCTTCTGGACAGCATCCTGCCCCTCTGAACAGCAGACAGAGTTGCACCAACATGGTGAACATTCTCCTAAAATTGAAAAGTAGTACACTGGAGGTTCCATTTGCCTCAAAATTAGCATATATGATGCAGCTGAACAAATGATTGAAGAAATACTCAACAAGCCGAACATTCATGTATTTTTTAATTTTTTTTGCTCTTTGGCGTCCTCTTGATTCTTTTTTACCTGTTGCTCTTCTCATGTTTAAAAACATATGAAGAGCATTGTTGGATCAGGCCAATTTCCTGTATCTCAGAGTTGTCCACCAGATGCCCCAGGGAGCATACAGATACCTGTATCCTGTTGCCATTCCCTTGCACCTGGCGTTCAGAGATAGGAAACCTCTAAAACCCAGAGGCTGCATATAGTCATTGTGGCTTGTGACCTGTAATGGAATTTTCCTCCATAAATCTGCTCAATTCCCTTTTAGAGGCATCTAGGCCAGGTACTGTCACCACACAGTTCCACAGATAAATTTAAATGGAAGGATGCTTTAAAAAAAACAAAGAGTTCCACAGATAAATTTACTTGCTAGGTAATGAAATATTTTATTTTGTCTGTTCTAATTCTCTGACCACTCAATTTTATGGATGTGACTTGATTCGTGCGTTGTGCGAGAGGGAAAAGAACTTCCCTCTATCCACTCTATCACATGCATAATTTTATGAACCAATGCCTAATAAAGGTTTTTGAAATGGAAAATAATTTTATGTGTCTCAATCATGCACCTCAGGAACCTTTTTTCTGAAGGAACCCCAAACACCTTTCCTAATAAAGGTGATGCCACAGCCAGTAATCATTTTGGTTGTTCTCTTCTGCACCTTTTTGAGTTCCACTATATATTTTTTTGAGATGCGACTGCCAGAACTGGATACAACACTCCAGATGTGGCCTTACCATCAATTTGTACAATGGAATAATCATACTGGCAGTTTTATTCTCAGGGCCCAATTCTATACTCACATTCTGTTGTTGCATGTTGTCCCCTGCTGGCATTGATTGCCATAAGCAGTCAGCACCGGTTGTAAAAGGCACTTCAACAGTGTGCTATTTAGTGCACTGTTGGGAGCGCTGGCAGGAAAGCCTGTGCCTTCATGCTCACTCCATTGTGTTTCCTGCTGCTCGCAGGAGCAGGTGAGTCAGTGGAAGAGGGTGGGGAAGGGCAGAATTGGGTGGGAGGGGGGCGAAATGGAGTGGGGAAGGATAGCAGTGGAGCCAGGGATGGGTAGATTGGGCCTGGGGGGGGCAGGTTTTGCTGTGCCACCGGCTCTGATATCCTATCCCCCTTCCTGGATCTAATCGTATGGCACAGGCCCATACAGATCTGTGCCAGCTATTTAGCTAGCACAGGTCTGAGTAGATCCTCCCTCTATACCATGGAGGCTTACGATTGTTATCTTACCCAGAGGACACCTCATGGACTGTCCCCTCGCCATAGGATACAGTGGTCACTATTTTGGTGCCACTGTATCAATGGGGTGGTGGTGGATAGAATTGGGTTGTTAATCCCTTTTTAAATTATCTCTAGCATGGAATTGGCCTTCTTCATCACTGCCACACACTGGATTGACACTTTCATCAAACTATCCACCAAAATCCCAAGATCTCTCTCTGGATTTGTCATAGACAGCTCAGAAGCCATTAGTGTATATGTGAAGTTTTAATTTCATTTAGAGAGATCCTTTTGGAACACACTGTCCTTGGTTTCATGTGCCAAAA
Source organism: Tiliqua scincoides (assembly GCF_035046505.1). NCBI lineage: Eukaryota > Metazoa > Chordata > Lepidosauria > Squamata > Scincidae > Tiliqua > Tiliqua scincoides. The sequence goes on from NC_089821.1 coordinate 105,133,627, forward strand.
ACTTCTGTTGGGTCTGATTGGTAATGGATGTAAGATCAGAAGGTAATTGACCAAATCATGTAGGTCCCCACAGCCAACTGGATTTAATGGCAGGGAAGGCAAATGAAGCTGACGATAAAGAGGGCAAAAAGAAAACTGGTGTTGAGAAGAATAAAAAAAAGGATGTGTATATGTTTGCAATAGGTGTTGAAAATTCCCACAAATGTGTGCCATGCATTTCCAAATATGAATTAGCTCACAGTCAGTTCAAAGATGGTAATATAACATCAGCCCCTACCAGAAAGAAAGGTTGTATAAATCCAGTTATGAAAACATTTGAATGTTAGTTGGCCTGCCAGCTGAATGTTTGACAAGACTGGAAAGCTTATGCCTGCTTTATCCAGAGTTTGCTGTAAAAGTGGCTCTGTTTTGGGATATCCCAGGCTCACAGTGGTATGTAGAAGTCAGAGGTATGATCATTTATTCATTATTAAACTGATACGTAGACCACCTTTCATGCCTTCTCAGTAAACTAGCAACAGGAACAACAGTGCAAGCCTCTCTGCTTAGTGCTTTACTTCTTTTGCACATAAGGGCTGCCTTCCTCCATGTGGGTTTGCAGAGGTATGATGGGTGTGTGCCCAGTTTTCTCAGTTGTGATCTGAAAAGCTCACCCATTCCCCCCTCTGGTCTCGTCATTGCCCTTCCTCTCACCTGCTCCAACTCCAGGTGTTCTGCACAGCCAATGAGGGTGGAAGACAGAGACAACAGGTGGGAGAATCCACATCAACTCTATCTCCTCCTATGTTGGGGGATATCTATGTATTCCTTGCACTGCAACCTGACCAATGTCACTGAAGTGTATTGTGTCATAGGGGCCTGTCGGTTAATGAATGCATCTGGTTTAGTGGAGCTCAGTTACATACACAAGTAGTGTCATAGCATTATTCCCCGCAGGAGCTGGACTTTCCGGAAATGTGAGTTCTTCAGTACACCATTTACTAAGGTAATCGTTTTGATTCTGCGAATTTTGTCTGAATATTGCCAGTTGTATTCTTCATCAAGGTGAAGATGCAGAGGTTTGCGGACTCTTATTTGTTTTATATGTGAGCTATTCATTTTATAGATGATCCTGTGTTGTCACATTAATGCTTAGGATGATTAAGATTGCAAGATTGACTGACGTTCCCTCTCCGCAGCGCAGAGGAGATGCAGCTATGCAATAATTGATGACATGCTGAGCTTCATCTTTCTTAACAGGAGGACTGGCTTTCTGTATAACTGAGGTTAAAAATGTCTCCTGGCTCATATTTTCAGCTCTTAAAAACCTGTCATGCCCAATCTGGGTTAATTTGTATTGGCAGATAAAAAAAGTTACGAAGTAAGAGAACAGATGTTGTGAATCTATGGTGGTTGTGGTTTTTTGTTTTTTTTAAAGCATCCTTCCATTTAAAAGGGATGCTTTAAAAAAAACAAAAAACCACAACCACCATAGATTGGTTGTTCTTCCAACAACACCATCTTGTTGTTCTTCCAACAAGAATTCTTTATAGAAATTACTGAGTGTGTCTACTGTTCATCTTGAATGTGAAAGCTATAGCTTTTGGCAAGTGTCTTTTTAAAAAAAATCAAATTTGTTTGTCTCAGTAAGCTAAGCACCAGACTGAACTGTACTGTACTATAATGTCAAATGAAGTGCTCCTTACACTCCCCAGAGCAGTGTTGCCATCCTCTAACAACATTGCGGCTCTCTCTAGAAAGCTGTGTTTGACAACAAGCCATTGCTTCAGTGATCCTTGTTAGTGACAAGAAGACATGCCAATGAGGGCTTGGTAGAAACACCAGTTTAGTTTCAGTAGTGTAAAAAATAGCACTAAGACTTTTCAGCTTCAAAGTATTAAGTATAAATTATGATTGTGGTGCACTAAAGCAAGTGTAAGTCCTTGCAAGTCTCCCTTTTGGTGTTTTAGCTACTAATCTGTGGTGTTCTAAGAAGAGGGCCTGTGATCTGTTGGCGGCTGTTGCATAAGAAGCTGACGTTGTTGCATTTGAAGCTGACTTATGTTGAGTAAGACCATTGATCCATCTGGACCAGTCTTGCTTCACCAAGCTCTCAGGGTCAAATCACACTTTGTTACATCAGTTTGTTTTTATTCAGTAAATAGCAGCCAGATGCATGCTGTGTCTGCGGCATGAGGGAAGGGGGGCTGAAATTCCTTGCCCCTGTCATGGTCCCAATCCAGACTACTTCTCCTCCAGCTATTTGTCTTGGAGAAAATCTTCCATTGACAGCACTACCCTACACTAGCTCTCCAAGAACCAATGGCATCATGAGGCTGGGGCAATGGGGGTTGACACTGCCTGAGTTTCCCTTCTGTTTTGGACCCAGCCACGAGTCTCACCTTTGATTGTGTTTTTGCTGCTTGATGGCAAGAGCATGTGGTGGCTGGTCCTGAAACAGCCGGAAGATTGCCAAAGGGAGGCAGGCTTTACACATTAAACAAATGTGAGAGCCCAAAGGGTTGGGGGCAAAATAATTCTGTCATTACACCATACGCAAACTTTCAGAACTTCTGGAAAACTGCCAAAGGTAAGCACCACTGCTACTTGAGATGTTCTGTAGAGGACATTTACATTCAGTGCTTTTGAGATGGTTAATACAAGGATATGATTCAGCAGACTCATAGCGGCTAGAGCAATGCTAGAGGAAGCAACAATGAGAATGCTAACAGGAAGTGGAGTCTAGTACGCTTGTGATCTGTCTCCTTCCTCTGCTGTCCATTTCCTGTTAGCATTCTCACTGTTGCCTTTTCAAGTGTTCCTCACTTGAACTCACACTCCTAAGTGTTCAGTTATGAGTCTAGTGTTCAGTTGTCTACTTCCTTTTCCAAAAAAACTCCCATTTGCAAAGTATTTGCAAATGAAGAGAAGTGAGTTATGAGCACAATGGGGGAATTTGAGTAGGGTTCACTACTATTTGTGGTTTCAGGTATCCGTGGCAGCAGCAGCAATGTATCCCCCCTGTGGATACTGGTTCAACTTTCAGCAGCAGTCCCAGGAGTGGGTGGGCAGGCGGGGAGCGGGAGGCAGGGCTGGGACCCAGCAGATATGCCAGATTCGAGCTCCTCTTTCCAAGCAACGCAGAGCAGCTGCAAGCTGCTCCACTCTCCTCTGACTTGTGCCACCTCCAGAGGTGGCGCAAGTCCAAGAAGTCCCATTGGGGCTGCAGTGGCTTACCCAGGGGTAAGGGGAAGAGTTTCCCCTTGTCTCCGGCTGAACCACTTCAGGCCCCAATTTTGTGCAGGATGCAGCGCAGGCCTCCTGGCTTGCCTGTTCCAGCGCAGGATAAGATTGCGCTATAATTCTCTTAAAAATGAGGCATCTGGGGCACCACTAAATGGTGCCCCAGAATGAGGCAGCAGAATTCTGAAGTGGTAGAGCGGCCTGGATCACTTCCGTGTGGAGGTGGATGAAACCATTTTTAATTCTCCCCTAAATAAAGAGAAAACTCAATGAAAGACAAAAATTAGCACATCAGGCAAGAAGCTTCTAGCTCAGCCAATTCCTTAGATCAGTGTTGTTCAAACTGTGAGGTGCGGCTCCTTAGGAAGGCACCAGGAACTCAAAGTGGAGGTGTGGGATGTCCTCTTGCAGCGATACAATCACACCCCTGGGCAGAATACGAGCCTGTCTTCTGCCCGTCTTCTGCGCTTTTTGTTAAGCAGAAGAAACAGGAGTTGCTCAGCTGCTCCCTCCGAGAGTGACTGGAGAGTGGCTGCTGCCGTCCCACCCCTTCTCCCTCCACTCTGAGGCTGCTGCCTTCTGTATTTGCTGCATGTTGTTTCCAAAGCTCTTCGACTCCAACCCCCATCTGGCAAGTACTGAGCATGCTCATTTTGCAGTCCTTGTCCTTGCCGACCTCCTTGATCCTTGTCTGGTTGGTTCCTAGTTCCCAGCCTGGGAGCGCTTCTCATCAAAGTGAAATCTCTCTTTTCAACCCCCTCCCTCTTCCACTCCCCCCCTTTTGATCTCCAAACCTTCCCGCTTTCCTCCCCCTCCTCAAATAAAATGCTTCCTATTTTACCAGTCACCAGGGATCTTAAAGTTGTTTCCATGCCGTTGGCAAAGGGGGGTGGGTGGGAGAGAAGCACACACTTTACTTGGCCAGGAGCAGGAAAAGGGGACTGTTTTTAAAGTGATTTATTAATCTTGTTGTTTGCCTGAAGACGAAAGGCTGTATTTTTAAAGTGATGACTCTTGCTATTTGAAGGGAATACTTATCAGCCATTGATGAAGTGATTGCCAGCCCAATCCTATCCACACTTTCCTGGGAGTAAGCCCCATTGACTCTAATGGGATTCACTTCTGAGTAGGCATGCGTAGGATTGGGCTGTGCATCTCCTAGTATAGGAGACAAATCAGCTTCCTAACCAAACCCTTATCAGCTCTGATATATTTTCATGGTCTATTTTTGTTTTCCCCACCGGCTACTGGAAAAATTAAATTACATTGAATAAATAAAGCGTTCAATCCTATCCAAGGAGAATGGGAGAAATGACTAGTTGGATTGGGGTCTACAGGGGTGTGTGTGTGTAATGTTGGTCAAACTAGTTGTTCACAAAGTTCATTTGATAAAACAATTCTATTGGTATGCTTACAAAGTTAAAAAAAATGAGTCTTCCTGGACACCTACTCCAGCATCCTGTCTCCAACAGTGATCAGCAGCTGATCATTTATAAAGCATGTATATTGCTGTGTATTAATAATATATTTTTAAGACCTGCATTTAATTAATGATATGATTAATATAATTAATATTAATATAGTTAATATTTCTGACCACTTCCTGTTTAATGATGTCACTTCCAACCCACAGGAACATGATGGAGAGTCATGGCCAACAGCCACGGGGGGGGGGTGTCAAGGGAGCCACTGGCCGGAAACGTTTGAGTACCACTGCCTTAGACTTTCTACTTGTAGGGAGTTTTCCACAGGGGGACCATTCACCTGCAATGTGAAGTACTACAATCCATTTTACCACCTCAGGATTCTGCCACCTTTTCTCCATCACATTTTACCACATGTGCAGGACAGAGTTTAAACAGAACCCCCCCCCCCCGCCCCAAACATGTGAAACCACTTTGGAACTTGAAGGGACTTCTGACTGCAGGTTGTACTGTGACATCTGTGCCACAGAAGAGAAGCACAGGTCTAATGCTCAAAAGGAAAAAACGCAAAAATTTCACAAGTCACACCTTTGTCTTTTCCTTATGCCTAAAATATTTGTGTGGATTCTGGCCTGTATTTTTTGTAAGGAACGCTAAGTGTCAACACTGGGCTTTTTGTTGAGAGTATAGAATGATATAACACTATTCATTTATGTGTAGATGCAGCACCATTCATGTACATAGCATGTTAAAGGAACTACACAGGCAAAAATAAGCAGATCAATCTTCAGTGATAATGGGGAAACAGCACAGGGAAAGGAGTCACAAGAGTAGGGAGGGATGCATGTGAGCACATGCAGTTGCACATTATTAAGATTTGGTTATAGGTGAGAATGAGAATTCTGCCCTATAAGGGATAGAGGACCGAGGTTATGGTCTGAAGGTGCTGCTGCTTGGTCACTTATGCTAAGCAGGTCTAGATCTGGTCAGTGTCTGAATGGGTGACCACCTGAGATGTTTTCAAAGTACCGGAGTCTGCAGAGCCCTGAACAGAAATCTAGGTTGTTACTGAGTTGCCTGGAGTCTCTTCTCCACAAGGTAGCCTCCTGACTGAACACAATTTTCGTTAAAATAGCATCTAATCCAGTCACCAATATTTCTTTGTGAAAAACTGGGAATGGAATTCCAGGTAAACTAATTTCTAACATTTCCCCCCAGGAAGCCACTCTATGGATTGTTTCAGTATAATCAGAATATGATTGGACTGGAATCTTTACCTGATCCTTCAGATACTTGGGAAATTATTGAGACCATTGGAAAAGGCACTTATGGTAAAGTCTATAAGGTTACTAATCAGAAGGATGGTAGCCTGGCTGCAGTGAAGATTCTAGATCCGATCAGCGTAAGTAAAAAGCAGAATAAGCCATTTGATATTTTAAAGACATAAATTACTTGCACGTTGTGTGGACAGGCAGGTGTGAAGTTCATACTTGGTAAGTAAGCAAAATGGAAGTGTTGTGGAGTAAACATTTATAGTGCACAGTACACACGGATTTCAAGAAGCCTAAAGAAGAAACGGATAGTACATCAAAAAAGTACATCAGCCCCACATGAACACGGAAGGATGCTTTTGGGGGCTCAGTTTCTTAGAACCAGAAAATGACAAGACTGGGCTGCACCAGAAGACTGTCTGTTCCTGCATCCTGTGCAGAGGCAGAATCCCATAATCTGGGGTTTGACAACTGGTTTAGTACTGAAAGCTAAATTGGACACATTGCTCTAATCGCTGCAGTCATGAAGGGTAGAAAATGACTTTGAAGAGAGCTCAGGTTTCCATATATTTCAACAGCAAGCCATATGCTGCGCACCACCTGTCTATAATGGAACCCCAGATAATTGAAATGTAACATCCTATTAGATACACCAGAGAAGCCTATAGTTAAAGAAAGGGGTATGTATGTAAATGAAACCCAAATGGCTCAAGGAAAAGGGCATAAACATGGCAGAGTTGTATTGGAATAATGTTTTTTTCCAGCACAATTCTAAGCACATGTACTAAAAATTAAGCTTTATGTACAACCATGCCACACCTTACATTAAACATGTGCTTGATCCTGAAGTATTTGACCTTTTCTCTAAATAACAAGTTTGAGAGAGGATGGCAGTTCAGAGCAGGACCATGACATGGAGGCAAGGGCTTTAAGTCATTTCTGCCCAATGTTGCATATATGCAAAAGGTACCAAATGTGTCCACCTGTGGGCTGTGCAAAAATGGGTTAATCTTTGCTCTTGCCATTGGCCCAATCCAGATCACCCCTGGTGGTTGCTGTTTGCTCTGAAATGGAAACTTCATTGCTGCCCACTTCTCACAAGTTGCCACTTTTTGTGACTATATATAGGTGACCATATCAGTAGGGTTCCTGGCTACAATCCCACACGAGGTCAAACTTTGGTGGGATTTTTGGAGACCATACCATACCAATCAGATGAGTGTGGTGTATTTTTTTCTTTTTGAGGAAATAAAAATTTCCTAATGTTATCTGACAATTTTCAATGCATCTTTTCTTAAATGGAATCTTGCATGTATTGTAAATAGTAAATTTGTAATATTTATAAAATATGCATCTCTGTATGTCTCCAATTTAGGATGTGGATGAGGAAATTGAAGCAGAATACAATATTTTACAATTTCTTCCAAATCATCCCAATGTTGTTAAATTTTATGGAATGTTTTACAAGTCAGATCAATATGTGGGTGGACAACTCTGGCTCGTCCTTGAGGTAAGACACTTTGGTTTTCTAAATCTTAATTAAAGAGGATTTTAGGTGCTTGCTACTTCCTCTACAGAAGTAGAAGCAAGGACACTGGTTGACCTCTGTGCTTTGTAAAATTTTGCACCTTCCTACTTGACTATCAAAAGATCTAGTTGCAAAGGAGAGGAAGGGTAGAGATATCTAGTCTATTCAACGTTTACTTTACACCCTAATCCTACATCTCCACTTGGAAGTATCACTGATTTCAGTGGGACTAGCAGAGAAAGGTAAGTACTATAACCACCTTGGCTTCCAATTCACCCATCACTAGATCTGGTATATTCCTACTCTTTATTAGAGTTGTTTTCCTTCTCTCAGATGAGCTGCCTTCCCAGGCTAATGAGTCCCATCTACCCAATGGCTGTTTAGTCGCCTCTTACGACAAGTAGAGCCAAACTGAGGGCCTATTCTTATCCCCCAGCCCCCAGGGGAGGTCAAGCAAGTATGTATAGAATTAAAGCCTAAGACTAAAAAGCTGTTTCAGTGCATGTCCACAAGACATGTAAAGTCACTGAGATTGGAGGGCATCTGTAATCTCCTAAATGTTTAGGTTGTATCTGAGAGAAGGGAAACTCTGATCCCGAACCTCTACTGCCTTGTGGCTACATCCAGTTATGGAAAAAGCTTCAGGAGTCAACCTCGAGGCAAAATCCGGAGCCGGAGTCCCTGAGGCAGTTCATGGCTGAACACAGTCATGTTCTGGCAACTCCTGCAATGCTGCTGGAACCAACCGTATTGGCTTCTGCCTTTCCATTGGATCATTTCAGAGACGTGGAGAGGGGGGATTTGATGCATGGGTCTATCCTCCACAGCCTATCTTCCATACCTACTTTACCCAGGCTTCACACACTGGAAAGGACACTCTGTTCCAGAACCACCATTCAGAGCGCGATACCATAGTCTTCCGAGACTGAAGGATGCCAACAACTATTAGAGTTATGAATTTTGAAAAGTTCCAATATTTGGAATTCATCTACCTAGAATAGCCTGTATTTTCTTTTCAATTTTATAGAGTGAGTATCATCAATGTATCTTTTTCTTCCCCTTCTTCTAATCTGTAAAAGTTCCTTTGTAGCAGATGGGCCTGTATGCAGAGCTTGTCTTTTTTAGAGAGAGAAAAACAACAACAACAACAGATACCATAGCACAGCAATTCTCAAACATTTAGGTCCCTGGAGCCCTTTACACTCCTAAACAGAGTCTTGGGGAGCGTGCACAGAGTCTTGGGGAGTTCCAGATGCAGTGCTGAGCAGATGATGGCCAGTTATCGTGTGCTCATAGAGCCAATGATGGGGTCTCAGAGAGCCCCAGGGCTTCAAAGAGCACACTTTGAGAAATGCTGCCGGAGCAGAAATAAATAAGTACCCACCTCTGCAATTTTGTTGCCACACAGAATGTTGTGGTATAATCCATGCCAGTATGGCTAACTTTAGACCCAAGCTGAAGTAGACTGGGTTGCTTACAGCTGACATTTATATTCAGGCTGGCCTAATGGATTTAACCCATTTTTGCCCAGCCCACAGATGTACACATTCGGTCCCTGTTGCGTATGTGCAATGTTGGGCATAAATGGCTTAAAGTGACTTTGCAGCACTGAAATAAATTTGTTAAATGTGGATGCTTCATCTTAACTGGGCTGCTGCAGATCAGCTTGCCTGGATTGACCAGGTAGTGGCAAACAGACTGTAAGAGGAGCTTGGAGGAGACATGCTGGTCAGCCTGGAACTGTACGTCTTTAGATTTCAGATGTCTAATAACATCTGACAATAATAAAATAAAAGGAACGGCAATAGGAAATGGACAGAAGAGATTCTGAAGAGACGTGAGTGGTAAACCACTGTTGTAAATAAAAATACATTGAGCAAGTGTCTAATTTTACTTTTTCTCCCTTTCTTTTGATGTGTGGAAAGCTATTAATGGGAAAACGTTTGCAAGGCGCTGTGCTTTTCTGGATCAAAATGTTTCATCTCAGTTGTTGGCAAAGAAGGCCATCAAGCCTGAGTATAGAGATATGTCTGCTATCTCCTTTTTTATTGCCTGCCAGCAGAAGAATTGATGGAGGAAGGTTTGAAATGACTGTAATTTGTTGCCTCCCAGTTATCAAGTGCATCAATCTTGTCTTCATCATCATCACCATCTCCTTTTTTTTTTAAACTCCTGGACTTTCCCTCATACAAAAGTAGTTTTGGAAAAAAGAGATTCATATCAGTATACAAATATGTTACAAGCACTTTACCAAAAAATCATTTTTAAGAAAAAGAACATTCCAATTTTTTTTAAAGTTACCTATTTTTTCCATTTCATGTTTTTCTATATTCCATACACTCAAGTGCTAAGCAAAGTACATCCAGGAACACATGTTTTTACACACACACACACACACACACACACACACACACACACACACGAAAGATAATATTGAAATGTTGCTGGAAGTAGGAGCCCTGCCCTCTGAATTCTCAAATGTTTAACAGGATACACACCATTGATGTCAGTGAACCCTGTGTTCTTATTTTGACTGTGTTTATACATTGACTCCAAGGTGAATGAAAGGAGCTTATTGAAAAAAGAAGAAAGGAATTGCATTGAGAGCAGTTGAGCACCTGCGCTCATAAGTAATCTGTGGCTTTTGATGATTGGACCACTCAGAGCTGCATACATGCACGTTGTCTATGGCCTTGTCTATGAGACGATGTGCTCTGTGCATGCCTTAGGAAATACATGTGCATGGGGCTGTAGCTCAGTGGTCAAGCACCTGATTTGAAAATGCAAAAGGTCCTGATTCAATCCCTGGTGTCTCCAGGGAAAAATGCCTGTGTGGAATCCTGGATAGTCGCAGCCAATCAGTGTCAGCAGTGCTGAACTAGCTGGACCAGCAGTCTGACTCAGTACAAGGCACCTTACTTTGCTCCTCCTATACACAGCAATTTACCTTCCACAGACAAGAATAGGAAGCCCCTGATGTTCAAAGTTTCTAGATTGTGGCCATTTGGAAATGAGTGCCATGGAAATCACTAGAATGTCATTCCATATCATGTGCTCCCTGTCCAGGGAGAGCTCTGATATAGAACTGCAGATCCACGAAACAGAGATTTGCAAGCTCGACAAGTCTGTTGAGTAATCGAAGTCTTGTTTTTCTTCTCTGCTTTTTCTTCTCCCACCCCCCTTTGCAGCTGTGTAATGGAGGCTCTGTCACAGACCTTGTCAAAGGCCTGCTGAAGTGTGGCCAACGGTTGGATGAAGCTATAATCTCGTACATCTTATACGGTGCTCTCCTGGTAAGGATGTTCATTAAGCTCCTAATGACAGCAGAGGGTGTAATTTGCCCATCTGATACATTTCCCATGTATAAACGCTGCCATGGCTGACACTAATATGCTGGCTGTTATGGCAGCAGGGGGCTGCTTTGAGGATGTGATACAGTGGGCAGATGTTTCTGTAGTGTCAGCGCAGATTGTTTTGATTACCCTCCCCAATGTTCAGAGAATTATGTTGAAATAGGGGCGTGAGCATCTTTATTTTTTCTTTTGTTCGTGTCCTTGTTGCCGGCACCCAGGGTCTTCAGCACTTACACAACAACCGAATCATTCATCGTGACGTCAAGGGGAACAACATTCTCCTGACAACAGAAGGAGGAGTCAAGCTTGTTGACTTTGGTAATAACAGCTCGCTGTTTTCTCTTTCTTCCTTTTCCTGATGGCTGTACAGTGTGGCCCAAGGCATCTGTTTTTGACGGTGTGAGGTTTCTACATCTTAGTGTTCTTTTTTTAGTTGGAATCATGAAATGGGGGGGAGGGGAAGCTGAGGAAACAGTTCAGAGGCAGGAAGAAGAAAAAATACCGGTCTTGATCAGTAGATGCCTGTGGGGGACATAATTGAGACACTTAAAATTATGCATAAGATGAATAGAGGGAAGTCCTTTTGCCTCTCACACAACACCAGAACCAGGGGACATCCACAGAAATTGACTAGCTGAAGAGTCAGAACGGACAAAAGAAAATATTTCCTTCAACTGTGTGTAATTAATCTATGGAACCCCTTGCCACAGGATGTTGTGATGGCACCTGGCCTAGATGCCTTTAAAAGGGGATTGGACAGATTCATGAAGGAAAAGTCCATCACGAATTCGAAATCATGATGACAGTATGTAACCTATGGTTTTAGAAGTAGGCTACCTCAGAATGCCAGATACAAGGGAGTGGCAATAGGTATCTTGTCTTGAGTGTTCCCTAAGGCATCTGGTGGGTGTCTGTAAGACACAGGAAGCTGGACTAGAGGGCCTGTTACATGGTCCAGAAGGGTTTCTCTTATGTTCTGATCACAGCTGGTCATGCATTAGGCTAACTCCTAATCCTATCCACTATCATGCATTAGGCTAACTCCAAATCCTATCCACTTTTTCAGTGCCAGTGCAGCTGTGCCATGAGGCGTGCACTGCATCCTGTGATGGGGAGGCAGTCACAGAGGTCTCTTCAAGGTATGTGAACATTTGTTCACTTACCTTGGGGCTACATAGTGGCTGCACCTGTGCTGGAAAGTTGGATATGATTGGGCCCTGAGGCAATTGCTTCAGACAGCAGATTGTTCAGGCAATTCAGGCAGCAGATTGTTTGAGGTCGCCTACCTCCATCTATCTGTTCACCTTTCTTCTCTTCCCACTCCCTGGATTGGAAAAGGAAGACCAGGATGGAGTGGAAGAGGAAGTGTGAAGGTGAGGAGAGTGGTGGAATAGAGCACTCCAGTCAGGGAATGAGAAGAGCAGAGGCTGGCATATCGCCAGGTAAGAGAAGGTAGTATTTGGCTTGCTGTCTCAGGAGTTCTTGGGCCAGCCCAGGAACTCTTTACGAGTACAACATTTGGTTAAGTGTCCATAGACCTGCTTGGATAATTTGCAATAGTGCCAATCACCTGTTTGGTGCAATGCGGAGCTCCTGATTGGCTCCTGCTCCACTTCCTGATTGGCTGATCAGCACTCCCACTTATTGAACAGAAGCTACACATGCGCAGCCCTGACAGTTGGATGGGGCCAGGAACCCAAACTCAGCACCTACAAGTGCATACATCTAGCTAAACTAGAGCACATGTTCATCAAAATAATTTGGGGAAGAAGTGTGTTATGCTATTTTTGCATTGCAGCAGACAGTATTTTAAATCTAGATTTTAATGATTTCATCTTTTGCCTTCGAAAAGGCATCTTTCTTTTCGCAAATAGCTGTGACTAGCCTTGAGCACATTTATTCCCTCTCAGCAGAAGGCAAAGTGGTCCTTAGGGTCCCAAAGCTAACAGTTCCATTTAATTTGCAGTTACAGCAGTTAGATATGAGTGTGCCTGAATTGGACATCTCTCTAAAAGAATAAGAGACGGAAGAAGTGGGTTTTGCAATAGACTTTAAGTCCTAGATAAATTCACCAGGTCCTTGATAAGGATATACATTAAAGCTAAATGTACGCAATTCCTATTTAGAATCTGAAACAAGTATAATCTAAAGATGGCTATAGAGTCCTATTCATATGTACTTGAGAGTAAGCCCCGTTGTTTCAGTGAATAAACATACATAGGATTGAACTGGAAGAGTATTAAAACCATCAAACAGAACAAGATGCTAAAGGGACCACTACAATTTCTAAAATGTACAAATTCAGTTGTGTCCTACTAGGTATTTGAGAATAATTCAGAATAATGCTTACAAGGGAAGAATTTGCTCCTCCAAACTATAATAAAATGATTTAAATAAAAAAGAAATTTTACATTACCTCTCATTCCCTGGTACTTTAAAACTAGCTTTATTAAGAATGAAAATTCCGTGATTGCTTGCTAGATGAATGTGAGAGCAGATGCCTCTTTATTACCTGGAAGGGACAGAAATTCATTATTGATGAGTGGATGAGATACTCAATTTTAAGTAGCAATTGGACAAATACCTAGCCTAAAGCAAAAGCAAAAACAACAGCTTCTTTAGTAAGCTCTTTGGCATGGAATGGTAGGGGCAGAAATTGCACTTCAACGAAGCCATCTTCCCAATATAATAATTAGCGCTAGCTACTAGACTAAGCTGCTGGAAATGGCCCATCCATGCCAAAGGAAAATGCAGATAGAGGAAGGTTGAAAGAGAACAATAGTTGGGTAGCATTTTTCGATATTTTGCACTTAATCACCATGGTGCACTCTCCTAGTAGAGCTATCATAAGACCCAAAACTGAACAAGGACAGGAAGCAATTTTTGCTAACAACTGCCTCTACCTTATTTAAATAAACTGAAGATGAAAAGAGCTGAGTCTTGAGCGTTGTGAGTGAATTGGGGGGAAGGGCTAAAATCATAACATTTCATAAATAGCAAAAATGGCAATTTTATTGCTGAAAAATTTTTTTGTTTACATCTCTAAAGCAAATGTTGAAATAGTAGCAAACCGCAGCTTTCCAGTCACAGCTTCAGCACTTTTAATGCAATCTATAAAACAGCATGGCCCCATTTCCACTTTCAGTATGTGGGGAATGGGTAGTGGATTGTAGAGTGGGAAAAATTCACCTCAAATTGCAAAGGCCCAAGATCACCCAGGAAGATTCTCCTCCAAACCTCTGACCCAGTAAACCTGCCCCCTAATTGATTTAAAATTAAGAAAGTGTATCTCAAATGAAAAAATAAAACAAATAAGAATTAGATGTGAAGTGAATGTGGTTGCCTGAACCACTTGGTGGTGAGGTGAGTGAGGGTGTGGGGAGATGTGGGGAGGAGGTGTTCTGGAGTGGGGGAGAAGGGGGGAAGGCAGGTGGGGAGGAGGTGTGGTGGGGAGGAAGCAGGATGGGTGGAGGGTAGGACCGGTGGAGCTCGGCTCTTCTGGATCCTGACTCCCTGTCAACCGTGTGGTCTAACATGGGACTCTCCGATTCTGCAGCAGCTCCAGAGCTGCTGTAGAATCAAGTAGCCCCATTGCAGGGCTACTTCCCTTGCCCAGGGGAAGAGGACTGAAGTCCCCTTCCCTCAAGTTGCTGGTGGTGGCTGATTGGTTGGGTGCTGGATATTGCAGCAGCCTTTTTGGCACCACAGCAGCCCCGCATGCTGGTCAGCTCAGGCTTGGGCTGCCCATCACTTGTTTTGAAAAAAAAAAAAAATTACTGCTGGGAAATATTGTTCTGTAAATCCCCCAATAATGATTCCATCTTGGGCATTGTATCAAAAAGGCAGTAAGAATGCTTATCGCTCCAATATTTGAATGCATTGTTACAGGTGTTTCTGCACAACTCACTAGTACCAGACTGAGAAGAAACACATCTGTGGGAACCCCATTTTGGATGGCTCCTGAGGTGAGTTATGCCTTTATTCTGAGGTCTTTTTTGCTTTCTGTTATGATCTGCTTTTGAAGATTTTAGAAGTTAATTGAGGACAATAGCATTATATAATACAAACTGGGTAGACAAATTAAACTATGTCCTTAAACAATATCAATTTTCTTGTGAATCCATTTTATATTGATATGCGCTTCCCACCAGGGTAGTGCTATTCAGGTTTTGATTTCTTTTGGAGGAGTGAGCACTAGACATGGTTGACATGTTAGTAGTATGTGCATTATTTTTAAATATACAAGTAGATATAACAGAATGCAAGCGGTATGTGCACTCCTACAAGGCAGCAAGTCTGCTGCTCACATCAAATCCCCAGAAAAGGGCACCTTGCACCCCATGACATGCCTTTGGCTGCATTCAGGTATTGGAGCAATATCATTCTTCGTCTCTGACATTTCAGTTTACAAAACTGTTCCTTCTTCTCCTCTCTCTCTCTCTCTCTCTCTCTCTCTCTCTCTCTCACACACACACACCCTCTCTTAAATCAGTTCCCCTCTCTTAGTGAGAGGAGGTAGGATGTGTCATTTCCCCGCCCCCCCATTCCAAAGGGATCTCTGTACCCAGGGACCAGTCTCACAATCAACATCCATAAACAAACATCCATGGACTATTAAGGAACCCTAAGATCACACAATGATCAGGCATTACTTTCAAGCAGACCCATAATGATATCCCTCCTGGGTCTACAGCAGATGCTCCTGTTTGTGGGACTACATGAATGCTATATCTAATTTAAGATAATTAATAACACTTGCCAATAATATTTCGTATTTACAGCATATGGTGTTTTTTACAAGTGCTCAAAACATACCACATACAGCATCTTAATAATAGTAAGGAAGATCAGTGGTAGCGCCCCCATTTTACAGATAGAAGAGAAGGGAGAGATGGTCCAGTTTAAATGAAGTGCCATCCATGAGGCCCACCTCACTTACATGGCTGGCGTCGCATTTAAACCAGACCCCAGAGAGAACTCAGAAGTGAGCTGTCTTCTCTATGTTTCTTGGCATCTGCCTTTATTTGTCTCTTTGCTCCTTAGGCTGGGAAAGATGGGCACGCCAGTGTCCACAATAAGGCACTGTTGTAATTTGCAGAACATCTTTGGCACACAAAGGATCTCTTGCCATCTCTCGTGCCTAGACATTCATAATGGGCCATATATCAGATCCTTTCAAGCAGACTCCCTGCTGTTTTCATGGCTTTCTTTGAACAGAACTGGGGCAACTCTGCCTGTTGCCTCCCCAGTGATTGCTGATGCAGACACCCTGCCTGTTTTTCATTGGAAGCCAGCAGTTATTACGGGGGGGGGGGGAGAGAGAGAGAGAGAGAGAGAGTTCTGCTTAACTTTCTAACTATGCTAGAGAAGAAAGGAGCAGCACAGAAAGGCAAGATACTTTTTTTTTAATTTGTTGGGTCCAATGAGGCTCTGCCTTCCCTGCCTGTATGTCCCTGCTGTAAATATGTACAGTATTTTCACCAGCACTTTCTGTATTTACTCCAAGAGGAGAATTTCATTTCCCAGAATACTGAGAACGTGTCTGAAGGAACATATCTGCATTTTAATATGATTGCATTTTTGAATAGCATGGATGCAATATATCAAATTGGCTGGAGTTTTTTCTTTTTAAAGATCTTACTGTAAAATATTCTTCTGTGATATTTCTGAAAGCATTGTGTAGAATAAGTCTTGTCAACTTGATGCTCTGACTCCTGCTATAAGAGCAAAGTGCTTATCTAATTGTAACAGATTCATTTTGATTGATCTAAGTGATAACCTGTAATATCAAACTCACATTTCAAAATGCACTACAGCAATATGTGCTGGGTACCTTTAATTAAAATGATTTTAATGAAAAATCTAGCTCCCAGCAAAAATGGCAGAAGTGTATGTAATTGAAAATAGCAACAACACTTTTAAAATTAATTAGAAATAAACATTGCCAGCACACAATAATCTAAAAAATATAAAAAAGCATCGCTCTCATTTGTCCTTCTCACCTTCAGCCTCTCTTATTCACTACTCTGTGACCCGCATCATGGGGCTCAAGGTCAGCTCCAGGTTAATAGCTTTAGGTTTTCTTCCCTGCTATTTAGCTAATATTAGTTTCTCAGATATAGATGGACATTTTGTTCCGTGTGTGAATGCCCTAAATCAGGGAGAAAGTGTATGCCTGCTAAACTCTTGGAAAATGATACATTTTGAGGGACATTGCAAGTACAAAACAATTTAATTTTTGATGCCTCCAAGGCATTTGACTGTAATCATGCACATACAGATTGTTTGAATAGGAAGATGGGGGGGAAAAAATCTAATACAAGTGTATACTTTCTCTGATGTAAGGAAGAATTTGAAGAGAACATGTAGTTATTCTGTTTCTAACACATTTATTTCTTTAAAATACGTCCTTCGACCTTCCATCCCATTTAAGGGACCATCAAGATGCCGAACAAGCAACATGGACAACTTTTTTTTTAAATATCGCAAGTGCTGCTTGATGTAAATGCAAAGTCTGTCACCAATGCTGCCATACCCAAAAAACCATGAAAACCATGCAGAATGCAATGATCCAGCCACCCACACAGTACAGGGCTTCACTCCTTCCTCTTGCAATCCCTTTAAGTACAGGACACTGGCAACACTCTCAGGGTGTCCCACACTTCCTGTTTTGTTTAAAGGAAGGCACAAGGAAGGAGAAAGTTAGGGGATAGAGAGGCAGATTGGTGCAGCTCTGTCTGCAGCAAATGAAAGTGAGTTCCACAGTACAACTACAGCCATAGCACTAGCCCTTATCTAAGTACTGTATGATAAGGCCTACCCTAGATGGTCTTAGAATTATTTTTGAAGATTGTCATTTTGGGTTGTTACCCTGCACATTACTGATCTTGTCTGATCTCCGAAGCTAAGCAGGGTCAGGCCTGGTTAGTACTTGGATGGGAGACCCCCCTGGGAATACTGGGTGCTGTAGACTTATACCATAGTCTTTTGAGACTGAAGATTGCCAACCAACCATGTGCCAATTGCTGTCAGGATGTAAGTATTTAACTTCAGTAGTTACCACTCTATTTACTGCAGCTGCAGCTTATCATGGAAACATAGGCTCCCAGGAAAAATGAGAGTCACACTTTGAAACCTCCAGAAGTGTTCAGAGACATTTCAAGGAACAGCAGCAGCAGTCACCTGAACTATACTATCCATCATGGATGCACTGTCCGATTGCACTCTTAATTATGGTGATGTGCACTTTAAATATACAGGAAATGTTAGATGCCTAATTAATTTTTTTTTTGCGAGGAAGTTATAGCTAAACGTGCTAGAGGTTTCTTCCATAGTATAATGCATTGCCCATATAAACAAACAAACAAAAAATTAGGTTTTTTTATAGCACATTTCAGTGTTCCAAGAACTTCACATCGATTATCCTGTAAAGGAGGTCAGTGTTGTTATCCCAATATTGCTAGCGAGAGGCTGAAACGGAGTGGTAGGAGGTTAACTATGGGCATGTAATAAGTTCATTGCTGTGGTACGACTTGGGAGGGGATTGGGGTACTTACTTACCTTGACATTTTGGGGGGGGGGCTAGTGTGTCACTTTCCAGTGCTGCAGCAGCATAGCCCCACCTCTGTGCACCTTCTTTTCTTATCTCTTCCTGCCTTTCCCATCCCCAACATGGGTGACACTGGCATTCTTTTACCATCTTTTCCAAATCCTTAGTGCAGTGATTCTCAAACCACTTAGTGCAGTGGTTCTCAAACTCTCTGGGAGAGTTTGAGAGCCCCTAACTCTCTGGGAGAGCCACAAACTCTCTGGGAGAGTTTGAGAGCCACTAAGTACTTGCAGGGGCGGGGGGGGGGGAGGCAGTGGCGCGATCCCCAGGATTGCACTGCTGGGGGGGGCTGCAGGGGCTTGGGTGCACGTACCCAAGCCTCCTGCAGCCTCCCAGGGGTGCAGAGAGCCCTGTGCGACTTTCTGCAGGGCTCCCCACAGCAGTGAAAGTGGGGCAATGGTGCTCCTCTTCTGCTTTAGCTGCCCCTGCCCCTTAAGGGGCCAGAGGCCAGGGCCCACAGGCATCGCGACGCCCCAGTTTGAAAAGCCCTGCCTTAGTGTCATTGGGGGAAAGTTTCCATTTGCAAATGAGCTGAAAGAAAGGAGGTGATGACAGATTAAGAGGTTCAGCTGATAATCATTCCACTGCTTGTACCAGCAGTAGACCCTTGACAGTTACTGGAGGATGCCAGCCTCTGACACCAGTCCTGAGGAGGAAGGAATTTTCCACCTCACACTTTTACAGTACATGCCTTTCTAGGCTACCGTTCTTTGTTTATAACGTTGGATAATTATTATGTATTGTCAAAGAAAATGAGGAAAAATGGTCTAACAAAGTATTTTGCAAACTGTGGATTGCAACCCAGTGTGTGGTGCGCCATGACATGACACTCCCTGTATACCTCAGTACCTTATTGGGTTGTGCTATGCTGGCAAATCACTCCATTGGCCTTTGTGGATCCCAAAATGCTCTGTGGAAGTGACTGAAAGCAACTTCCAGTTTGTGGGCACAACTTCTGATTTTCTTTCGGTCGCTTCCATGTGACATTCTGGGACTTGTGGAGGCCAGTGGAGTGTGTCACCAGCCCTGGCACAACCTGGAAGTGGCCCTCAGGGGCTCCTAATAAGGCACTGTGGTACTACAGAGACTATTGTGTTGTGACCCATTGTGGAAGACCCAGGTGGGAACCTCTGGCCTAAAATATTAAGATCAAGCGAATAGGGCATGAGTTACATGAAGAACTTCATCAACAAGGTGTTAGAGGTGAATATATTAATGCTGATAAAACTCTCATATTCAGAAGATCGAGCTTCCGAGATGCAATTTTACTGCTTGATAACTATGCTGACTGCTATTTTTTGGTATTTCTAAAGCAAAAAAATGAAAGGCAATTGGTTTTGCTATGCATAGCAAAACTGATTGACTCCCTTCCTTCTGAGTCACTGACTTGAAGGAGTTGATTTACATAATTTCAATGAAGCGACATTAGAGGGAACAGGTGTTTTGGGGAAGTAGGTAAAAATATTAAATAACCTAGAAATACATTAATGGGTGCCATGGTAATTTTTTTTCTCCAATATTGAGAGCCAATATGATGCATACCCCTAGGCCAGTTTATATTCAAATGCACATACTGAAACATCATGTTAGAAGTTGGTTTCATGATTATATGTTGCAGTATAGTTTTATAATAAGATGTACGGTTCTAATTGATATTCTATAGCAGCCATTTTCAACCTTTTTCAGCTCACGGCACACTGTCAAGGCACTAAAATTGTCAAGGCACACTTCCAGTTTTTTTACTTACATTAAATTACTATATTACAATTAATTTTTAATTAATATAATTAATACAATTAAATCATTACACGACAAAGGGCACAATCCTAACCAGGTCTACTCAGAAGTAAGTCCTATTTTGTTCAATGGGGCTTACTCTCAGGAAAGTGTGGTTAGGATTGTAGCCAAAGACTGGGGGGGGATGTGCCTGTGGGACTTACTCCTGAGTAGACATGCCTAGGATTGGGCTTTTGGTTGCACTCTTTTTTCTCAAATACATGAGCAGGCAACTGGCACTTCTCTCTCCTTCTCTCCCCCACCCACCCCCTCTCACAGGGACATTACCTCCTCATCTCATAATTGCAGTTAGCACCTCTCCTACAATCCCTCCCCTCACTGGTCCACACCTTCCAAAGGTCCAGAAACACTTGCCTCACATTCCCGCCCCCCCATTGCCTGCTCCTGTATTTCAGAAAAAAGTGTGACTAGTAGACACTTTGCCCAATCCTAGGCATGTACTCAGAAGTAAGCCCCATTATAGTCAATGGGGCTTACTCCCAGGAAAGTGGGGCTAGGAGAGAAACTTGAGAGCCCAGCCCAGCTCAGGCATGTCTACTCAGAAGTAAGTCCCATTATAGTCAATGGGGCTTACTCCCAGGAAAGTGTGGATAGGATTGTGGCCCAGCGCCCCTCCTCTGAAAGGCAAAGGCAAGGCAGGGAGGGTCACTTTGGGGAGCTGCAGGCAATTGTGGCAAGGAAAAGGGACTTTCATGGAACCTCAGCCAGCCCATTCTTAGACTGGTGGCGTCAGTGGACTCGCTCGCTTCCTACCTGCTTGCCTGCCCAGTTTCCTTCTCCTCACTCAGCCCAGACCTCTTCCAGGCTTTTCTGGTTGCCCAATCAGCAGGCAGGGCAGACAAGGGACTTGATACCCAATCCTAGGCATGTCTACTCAGAAGTAAGCCCCATAATAGTCAATGGGGCTTACTCCTAGGTAAAGGAGGATTGGGTTGCAGCCTTCCTCTTGCTCACAGCAGGAGATGCAAAGCAGCCCCAGCTGCTCCTTTCCCGCTGCTGCAGTGTGAGGGTCAAAGCAGCCGCTTCTCCCACCCATGGCTGCTGCCTGCCTCCTCTGGCCCTGTGGCACACCTGAGGCTGCCTCATGGCACATTAGTTGAAAACCGCTGTTCTATACACTTGGACCAGGCACACAACACAAAATGGTAAAATATAACTGTTTTATTATAATGTTCCCACTTCTCTTTCACCTGACTGCCCATGTTTTTGAGGTGCTTTCTCTCTCTGCAATCTCCATAACATTATGTCAAGGCAGGAAAACTTTGTAAGCCTGGGGAGAAATAAGATTTGTGAAATATGGCTGGTCATGTGATGATATCAATTGCCAGACCAAGGGAGGGCTCTATGTCTACTTTATCCAACTTTCCTATTACTGGCCATCAAAAGAGTGTTGCTTGTGTTAATGTTTTTCTTTAATTCTAGAGAACTTATGATCCATATGCTGTAAGGCTGGCTGTACTCTCTCCTACTCAGAACTGAAGCCAACCTCATGTGCATTTCTGATCTTTTGCCATAGAAAAGAGAAACGACTTAAAAATCAGGACAGTATTGTCAGCCTAAACCTTCAATCTTTTTACTCTTTTTATTGAATCCAGAGTGCCACAAGGTAGAATATGTTACATACAGTATATCATTATCCTGTGCCATGTATACAGCAAAGTAGCAATTGGATAGTAAGCAAATGAAATTTGTTTGCTTGCATCTATAATGCCATTCATCTCTAGTGTAGCTTTGCTGACTGAAAGCACAGTCAGTTCTTTCCAGCTCTTTCTGTCAAGTCCCCGACATTGCTATCGTGATTGAAGCTGAACACGTTCGAAAACTTAAGATATTCTCCCTTGTATATGAACAGTCTTTGTAGAATCTATAAAACTGAATTGTCACTATGTGTAAAGTGTGTAGTGTCTTGCCTTACTGTGAGTAAACTAAACTGTCCATGCAGTATACCATTCAGAACCAAGAAATTCAGGTGGTGTGTTTTATTTAACTTGTCTAACTTTTGCTCTGATCGTAGCAAGGATAACACTTTTGTGCCATGTTCAGGATTTTCTTTTTTTGTACACTGCTCCATTTTTTCAGGATAATGCTGGCATACCTCATAAGCTGCTTAGCTAGTAACATCAGCCAACTGAAGCAGCACCTTTTCCCAGGAGGTTCAACCCATTAAATTCCAGATTCCAGCTGGGAGGGTTAGCCGTGGTAATTGTACAGTGCAAGTCTCCAGCTAACCTTGCTCCGTGGTTGCAACCGTTCCATGTTCTACATTGTCTGCCTGTGGGCTATGCTTTTTATGCATGGGCTGTGTTACACAGAGACTGGAAAGGAGGAAAATAGCTTCGCTGCTCGGCACAATGTAGGGGCTGGTGATGCAATCAGGGATTCTCTGCAATGGGAACCTTCCTCAGTGTGATTTGAATTTGACAAACCCTCAGCCCTCTATACATGTGTCCCACCTATTTCTTACAGGATTTCTGTCAGTCTACTGTGTATGCTAATTTCAGATTTTTGCTCATTATTGGTCATCATTACCTGCAAATGTGATATTAAGTGGAGAAGATGGGTGTGTGTATGGGCAAAAACAGATGATTTCACTTTCACTCTAAAATTTTAGATTTTATGTTATCTATTCCCTGCTGGCCCACACCATGCATTACAAGAAGGCACAAGAGAAAAAAGTAACAATCTTTTTTACTTACTTCTCCACTCCATAGGCCACCTAGCCTCTATAGGTCTCCTTGGACCTATGCCAGTTATTTACCTGGTGTAAGTCTGAAGAAACTCAGAGAAGGGAAAGAGGGATAGGAGCTCAGCGTGCATGGATGCCACTGAATTCCTCCTCCCTTCCACCCCTGAAGTACCCCTGGCCCAGCCTGATCCCTGCCCTGATTCACCCCTGAACCACCCTGCCACCACCTTACCTGGTGGCAATCTGTGGCCTGAAATCTGTAGGCAGCTGGGGCCTGCTGGGGCATTAGGGGGATTCCCAGTTGCCGTGCTGTTGCTAGTGGGCCGCAGAACGGCAATGAGGTCAGGGTGTCAGAAGGCTGCACAATGCTCTGACAGACTGCAAAATTTGTCACCTTTTGCACCCATTGAATTGGGCCATTATTCCATGAATTTCCAACATTTCAGCCTAACTCAACAAACCTAATCTTCAGCTTGCTCCAGTCAGACCCCGAAACTCAAAGAGCATAAACAGTGATACATCTGAGGAAGCCTACGTAATGGTTGTGCTGTCAGCTGTTGGCAACTGCATACCTCACTTGGGCAATGGGGAATTACAGATTCTGAGAAGGTTAATGTGGTGTCTTCCTTGCTTTTTATTTGACAGGTCATTGCTTGTGAACAACAATATGACTACTCCTATGATGCTCGGTGTGATGTATGGTCCCTTGGAATCACTGCTATTGAACTGGGTGATGGAGATCCCCCTTTATTTGACATGCATCCAGTGAAAACACTTTTTAAGATCCCAAGGTATGGCACTAGGTGGCTCTCTTGGCTTACTAGATCATTGCTCGTACAAGCAGAAGCATGTCAATAGTGAAATAAATGTATGTAATTTTCATTGCATCATGAGTTACCCTGACGGAAAATGCAGGCAAATGTTACTGTTGGGAAGATTTTCTGTTTGCCCTGGCTAACAGTGAGCTCTAACTGGAATAACTGTATATAGTAGTTTAATCTGGTTTTATATATGCACAATAGAATTCATAAGAGCAGATCAAATTGGCGAAACAATTTGTTTCAAAAGAAGCAAAGGATAAAAACTCAAAACTGTAACATTTTGAAGGTTATGTCCATGAAATAGAAGACTTGGATTGTTGTACCGACACATACAATTTTGAAACTGTTCCGCATACTGGATATGCTTCCCTCCTTTCTGGCTTATTTACACATTGAAGAATATGATAGTCTTTATTGCCGTTCATGAATGTAAATGAGGATTTGATGCCACATAAAGTTTGTACAGGGGTTGTGTTATTTCCACTTGACTGAAAGAGTTTTAAAGATGTGAAATAAGATTGAAAGCCAGGTCAGTTGTAGCAAAGGGGGAGGGAAACATCCTCCAGCATTTGTCCACGCTTGATTGCCATTTGGTGTGTGCCTGCTTCTTCCATATTCCAATTTGCAAAGGAAACGATAGCCACTGGCTATTAACAGTTTGAAAGCATAGACAATGAAAATATTTGACCTTTTGTTATCTGTACAATCACAGAATTATCATGGGGCGTTTTCACAATTTCTTCTGATTGCTATTTGCATTTCTGATTAGGTCTATTTATATGCAGATGAGGTTCTTTCCAGCATTTGGCAGTGTATTATCTTGTTTGTGCAATGAAGGCATGAGCTGGCTGCCATCGCTCTTTCCAAAATTATTCCAACTTAAGCTGCAATTTTTCTTTTTTCTTTCCCTCTTTGCTCATGTGTAGAACAGGTTGTAGCAATTAACGCAGCAAGGGAGTCTTCAAATTTCTAAACTAATACTCATAAATTTTATCAGATAGAGGCTGTAAACAGCTTTAAAGAACAACAGTCATGATGGAGTACTGAAAAATATCCACAGGAAGATATATGGAATAGGACATGTGGATATTTGCCTTCAGTCTATGATTTATCTTTTTCTCCCCACAGACTACTTAGAAGTCTTCTTGATGAAAAACTATCTTGCAGGGTGTCTATTTATATGGGACAAAATGGTGATTGATTAAGTGAGCTCCTTAATAGACAGTCTTTTATTGCTATCCTTGATTGAAACTTCATATCTTATGTACTTCCGTTCAAGCTAACTAGTCAATTACATATAGTGAGTACTAGATGATGCAAGGGAACGCTAATGGAATATACGATTCTTTTTTCAACTTCAGATGACAGTGGAGGTTAAATAGCTATAAAGAATGATCAAATATTGTTACTACTGCATTTGGTGGCAGTTTGGTAATGGAGTTCCAAATCTTACAGTACATTTTTTAAATCTACACATATTAAGGAGTGGTAATTGTTCCTGTTTCTACCTTTTCTGGATTGAGAGGGATTCTTACCTGATCTTGAGAGGGTGCAGTTGTGCCAGATTAATTAAACCAGAATAAAAGGATGTGATCTTCTATATGCGGCGTATGACAGCATGAGTACAGAGTGTGCCAGGTATTCCCTTTCAAACTGAGGGATATGATGGCGCTGGAACAGGCCACTGGCACATTGGCAATGCATTTTGCACCAAAGGGCTGTGTTGTTATTGCTCGTTGGAGAGACCTGGCTTGAGCGAAACAGTACTGAATATGCACATTAATGTTCCAGGGCTCTTCAAATGTCAGTGTCTCTAGGTGGGCCCCTCTGCGGTGGTGACATCCCTCTACCCTGGAAAAATTAGCCTGATGTGCCTTCCAGACAGATATTTCTGATCTCTCCCAGTCTGGTTCTATAGGAAGGCCAAGAGGTGGGGGAGAAAAAGAGAAAACATGCAGTACATTCACCTCCTGCTCTTGGATTATTGTCAGTGAATGTATTAGTAGTTGCCCGGC
This sequence comes from Tiliqua scincoides, assembly GCF_035046505.1. NCBI lineage: Eukaryota > Metazoa > Chordata > Lepidosauria > Squamata > Scincidae > Tiliqua > Tiliqua scincoides. The sequence goes on from NC_089821.1 coordinate 105,159,353, forward strand.
AACCTTTTTATCCACAACTCTTCAATAGTTTAGACGTCTCCTATTTGCAAGTAAAACAGAATATGTATGTGGAGCAGAATATGTATGTGGAGCATTGTCCTTTTGGAATTCCTTGCTCCCCTAATATATGGGGGAAGAAGATCATGATGGCCAAAGAGGCATTTTTGTGGGCCTATTCTGGATCTCCCACTCTGACTTTAGAGCAGAAGGTACATAGAAATCCACTGCCCTTTTAGGGTAGGGGTAAATGGTGCTCTTAAGGTTCACATCTGCTCCTTCTAGTCAAGGTGCATGGAATCATACAGGCCAACCTGATTGTGTAAAATGGATTATTGTCTCCTCAACATTCGCTCAGCACAGCGTACTTTAGTAACATTCTAATGTTTGTAAATCCATATTGCACAGCTTCTAGTGGTATGGCAATGACAACTTTTTCTGGAGAAGGTCTTGATCTTGCCACAGTTGCACATGCCTTGGGTATGTCCATATTAGACTACTGCAATTGTACTACATGAGCCCTTGAAAACTGTTTGGATGCCTGAGCAGGTGCAAACTGCAGTGGCTAGATTGCTGACAGGAACCTGTCTCTTTGATCACATTCTGGCACTACCAGACATCAGCTCCATTGACTCCCAATTTGTTTCTGGGCCTAGGAATGACGATGATGAAGAATAAGAATATTGATAGATCATTTTTCAGCAAAACAGTCCACAAAGTGGTCTTCATAACAACATTTTATAAAAGCACAATTCCCTGTTCCCAAAGGGCTGATCACTTTTTAAAAATGCAGAAGAGGTATGAGCAGTCACTTGAAAAGGCACTTTGCTGGAGTGAAGAGGGACTGTTGCTCTCCTCCTACTAAATATAAGAGGAACACCACTTTAAAAGGGGCCTCTTTGCCCATTTAGCAAGGGCTAGTTCTTACTTTTGAAACTCTAAATAATGTGGGACCTGGGCCTCATAAGGACCTTCTCTTCCCATACATGCCTTCCTGCATGCTGTACTTGAAATGGAAGGTCTGCTTCATGTGCCTGCCATTGGTTGAAGTATGAATGGCCGGGAAAATTGACAGGGCCTTGTTGTTGGTGACCCCTAAGTTGTAGGATTCTCTGCTTCATGAGATCTGGCAGATTATTCATATTTAGGAGGTCTCTTAAGGTGTCCCTGTTTCCTCGTGGTTAATTGGCCACTGTTGTTTTGTTTTATAACAGTGGTTCCCAAACTGTGGGTCAGGACCCACTGATGGGTTGCTACCTGATTTTTGGTATGTCATCAATGGATGATGGAAAGATCAGATTGCCTCAAGTCTTGAGGCTATTCAAAAATCAGATACTGTAGCTACTAATTACCCTGCAAAGAGTTCAGCTCCTGCAGTTTGCAAGTTAGCTGCAGTTTGCAAGCATGTGTAAATACAGGGTGATAAACGTTTGAGGATCTTTTTCTGGTGATTATTACTCATAAATAAAATATTATTTCTTTCTAAAATATTATTTCTACCCTGGGGGCTGGGGGCTAAGAATAGGCCCTCAGTTTGGCTGTACTTGTCGTAAGAGGCGACTAAACAGCCACCGGGTAGATGGGACTCGTCAGCCTAGGAAGGCAGCTCATCTAAGAGAAGGAAACTCTGACCTCAAACCTCCACTGCCTTGTGGCTACATCCAGTTCTGGAAAAGGCTTCAGGAGTCAACCTCGAGGCAAAATCAGGAGCCGGAGTCCCTGAGGCAGTTCATGGCTGAACACAGTCACGTTCTGGCAACTCCTGCGACGCCGCTGGAACCAACCGTATTGGCCTCTGCCTTTCCATTGGACCATTCCAGCGACGTGGAGAGGGGGGATTTGCTGCATGGGTAACAGCCTATCCTCCATACCTTCTTTACCCAGGCTTCGCGCACTGGAGAGGACACTCCAACTTCGCCATACGGCGTTGGCACAACACGGGAAGCAGCAGTTTACCGGTTATAAGTCTTTGCTCGATTGGCGTAGAGCATGACGCCAGGGGCTGCTTCCGACGGTGGGAGAGATCATTGCATCTCATTGGGCAGCTACCGCCCGCCTTAAGCTGGGCAGTCCCCAGCCAGTAAGGTGTTGCCTCGCCACGGTCCGTTAACCTCATGGGGTGCGTGGGGTTTAGGGTGAAAACCGACAAGCGGATCGACAACTCTGCACCATGCAACAGAAAACAGAAAACTACTGCCCTAAAGCTGGGCACCTGGAATGTTAGGACAATGACACCTGGCTTCTCTGATGACCTGCAAGAAATAGACGACGCACGCAAAACAGTTGTCATCGACATGGAGCTGAGCAGACTGCAGATGGACATCGTCGCCCTTCAAGAGACTAGGCTGCCAGATTCCGGATCTGTCAAGGAGAGAAATTTCTCATTTTTCTGGCAGGGAAAACCACCAAACGAAACCAGGGAACATGGCGTTGGCTTTGCGGTCAGAAATACCCTGCTGAAATCCATCATCCCACCTACTGTGGGAAGTGAAAGAATTTTGTCCCTGCAGCTCCAGTCATCAGCAGGACCTATCACTCTCATCAGTGCTTATGCACCGACTCTGTCGTCTCCAGCAGAAGCCAAAGACAAATTCTATGATGACCTGGCCACCACTGTCAAGAAAATCCCTGTAAAAGAGCCATTGTTCATCCTCGGCGATTTCAATGCTAGAGTTGGTGCTGATAACAGTTCATGGCCCACTTGCTTAGGTCAGTTTGGCACTGGGAGGATGAACGAAAATGGCCAACGCCTGCTAGAGTTTTGCTGTCATCACGGTCTCTGTGTCAGCAACACATTCTTCAACACAAAGCCCCAACATAGAGTCTCTTGGAGACATCCAAGATCAAAGCACTGGCACCAGCTCGACCTGATCCTCACCAGACGCTCCAGCCTTCCCAGCATCAAGATCACACGCAGTTATCATGGTGCTGCCTGCGACACTGACCACTCCCTGGTGTGCAGCAGAGTGAAACTGCAAACAAAGCGACTGTATCACACGAAAAAGGAAGGAAGACCTCGCATTGATACCAGCAAGACCCGGGATCAGAGAAAAGTGGAGGAATTTGCACGAGCGCTTGAGGAATCTCTTCCAGGCCCGGCCGACGCAAACGCATCCAACAGATGGGAACATTTCAAGAATACCGTTTACAACACCGCCTTGTCCATATTCGGCAAGAAGACCAACAAGGCGGCAGACTGGTTTGAAGCCCATTCTGAGGAGTTGACACCAGTCATTGAGGAAAAGAGGAGAGCTCAAGCAGCATACAAGGCCTGTCCCAGTGAGCGCAACCTGCAGGTCCTCCGAACTGCTCGCAGCAAAGTCCAACAGACTGCCAGGAGATGTGCTAACGACTACTGGCTCCAGCTCTGTTCCGAGATACAGATAGCAGCTGACACGGGCAACATCAAGGGGATGTATGATGGTATCAAGCAGGCCCTAGGTCCAACACAGAAGAAAATTGCCCCTCTGAAGTCTGCCACAGGCGAGGTCATCCAGGATCGGGTGCAGCAGATGGAACGCTGGGTGCAGCACTACTCTGAGCTATATTCCAGAGAAAATGTAGTCACCGAAGAAGCACTGAACAACATTGAGTGCCTGCCTGTGCTGGAAGAGCTTGACAGTGAACCAACCCTAGAAGAACTTCACGTGGCCCTGGACTCCCTTGCCTTTGGCAAGGCACCTGGAAAAGACAGCATCCCTGCTGAAGTCCTAAAATGCTGCAAAGAGATCATCGTCACTGAGCTGCATGAAATCCTCTGTCTCTGCTGGAGAGAAGGTGGAGTACCTCAAGACATGAGGGATGCAAACATCATCACGCTGTACAAGAACAAAGGTGACAGGGGTGACTGCAACAACTACCGTGGCATCTCTCTCCTTAGCGTTGTAGGAAAGCTGTTTGCCCGAGTTGTACTAAAGAGGCTCCAGGTACTTGCAGAGAGCGTCTATCCAGAATCGCAGTGTGGATTCCGAGCCAACAGGTCCACCACTGATATGGTATTCTCCCTTAGACAACTGCAGGAGAAATGCAGGGAACAACAACAGCCACTCTTTATAGCCTTCATAGATCTCACAAAGGCTTTCGACCTGGTCAGCAGAGACGGCCTCTTCAAGATTCTCCCCAAGATTGGATGTCCACCCAGGCTCCTCAGCATCATCAGATCTTTCCACAAGGACATGAAGGGCACTGTTGTCTTCAATGGCTCCACATCAGACCCTTTTGACATCCGAAGCGGAGTGAAGCAGGGCTGTGTTCTTGCACCAACCTTGTTTGGGATTTTCTTCGTTGTCCTGCTGAAGCAGGCCTTTGGAACTGCAACAGAAGGCATCTATCTCCGGACCAGATCAGACGGAAAGCTCTTCAACCTCTCCAGACTGAGAGCAAAATCCAAAGTCCAGCTGAAATGTCTGCGTGACTTCCTCTTTGCCGACGATGCAGCTGTCACTACCCACTCTGCCAAAGATCTCCAGCAGCTCATGGATCGTTTTAGCAAGGCCTGCCAAGATTTTGGACTGACAATCAGCCTGAAGAAAACACAGGTCATGGTTCAGGATGTGGACTCACCTCCCTGCATTACAATCTCTGAGCATGAACTGGAGGTTGTCCATGACTTTGTGTACCTTGGCTCAACGATCTCTGACACTCATTCTCTCGATACCGAGCTAAACAAGCGCATCGGTAAAGCAGCTACCACGTTTTCCAGACTCACAAAGAGAGTCTGGTCCAACAAGAAGCTGACGGAACATACCAAGATCCAGGTCTACAGAGCTTGCGTCCTGAGTACACTTCTGTACTGCAGCGAGTCATGGACTCTTCGCTCACAACAGGAGAGGAAACTGAGCGCTTTCCACATGCGCTGCCTCCGACGCATCCTCGGCATCACCTGGCAGGACAAAGTTCCAAACAACACAGTCCTGGAACGTGCTGGAATCCCTAGCATGTATTCACTGCTGAAACAGAGACGCCTGCGTTGGCTTGGTCATGTCGTGAGAATGGATGATGGCCGGATCCCAAAGGATCTCCTCTATGGAGAACTCGTGCAAGGAAAGCGCCCTACAGGTAGACCACAGCTGCGATACAAGGACATCTGCAAGAGGGATCTGAAGGCCTTAGGGATGGACCTCAACAAGTGGGAAACCCTGGCCTCTGAGCGGCCCGCTTGGAGGCAGGCTGTGCAGCATGGCCTTTCCCAGTTTGAAGAGACACTTTGCCAACAGTCTGAGGCTAAGAGGCAAAGAAGGAAGGCCCATAGCCAGGGAGACAGACCAGGGACAGACTGCACTTGCTCCCGGTGTGGAAGGGATTGTCACTCCCGGGTTGGCCTTTTCAGCCACACTAGATGCTGTGCCAGAACCACCTTTCAGAGCGTGATACCATAGTCTTTCGAGACTGAAGGTTGCCAATACTATACTATTTCTTTCTAGATCTCCTTTTTAAAAGGCTAGTAAACTTGAGTGGGGCCCAACAGAGTGTCATTTTAAAAAGTGGGTCCTGGTTCAAAAAGTTTGGGAAACACTGTTTTATGGTAACGTTGTTCTTATAATGAAATTGATTGTTAGCAATGGATTACAGGCAGCCCAATCCTGAGCTCCAGTGGCATGTGGCTGTGGCGGAACCGAAAACGGCCGCCGCCACATCCTGCACACCAATGGCAGCCGTGGGCGGCACCTTGGGAGCAGGGGACTTTTGTCCCCTTCTCCCGGGTAAGGGAAGTAGCCCCACAATTGGGCTACTCGATTCACCACTGATCAAAAGGTCGGCGGTGAAGGAAGAGCGTTTGTATCAGGCGTTGAAGCCCACATGAACGCTCTGGAGCTGATGGAGAGCTCCACCAGATCCGCCTCCCTCCCTTCCTCCCTGCTCCCTACCCCAAGCGCGCCTCCCGCCCACCCCCTTTCCGCCTCCCCCCTCCCCCAAATGCCACCTCCCCGCCCCTGCTTTCCTGTCCACGGCTCGGTGGTCTGTGTGACTGCCGAGCGGTGGAGGTCGGGCACCTGCCTGATGCTAGCCCAGCACTGGGTTAGCACAGGTGCTTGCCTTGCGAGGTGTTAGGCCTCGCAAACATTCCTTACAGCACGTTTGCAACAGTGCACGCTGGCGGTAAGCCGGCACGTCAAGCCCAGGATTGGGTTCTGAGTGTCCAGTATGGGGTGGAAGGTGCCTGAGGAACAGATTTTCTAATAAAGAAACAAATAAGTTGCCTTTACCAGGAGAAAGGTGGGGTCTACATGCTTTAAATAAAATTTTACTCTGCAGTATTATGTAATCTATTTGAAAGATAGAACAGCAAAGCCATACTGTCTGTACAAAGTGGGTTACAGCTTTGATGGTGTCTTAGAATAACCTCTTCCCATTAGCCATGGGACTACCTTAGAATGCTGCCATCATTATTTTCTTTAAAACTGGGAAAGGGCCACATGCATTTTTGCATAATGTATTTTCTTGGAGGGATCAAGATCAATCTGGGCGTTCTTGGTCCAGCCTTGCTCTGATATATTCAGGTGACTGCTGTACTTTGGCTGGTGCACCAACTGCAGCCATTTTTGTCTGAATCAGAGCAAGTTGTGGCTATCCATGCCCAGGTGACCTTCATTTGGATTACTGCAGTGCACTTTACATGGAGCTGCCCTTGAAGGCCTTCTCATGCTTCAACTTGGTACACAGTGCAGCCATGAAACTTCTAACTATGATTGAGGCATTATGAATATGACTGCCTCTGTTGTTTTGCCTGCCCCGTTTGCCAGTTTGCTTCTGGGTGTGATTTAAGATACTGGTTATGACCTTTAAAGCTCTAGATGGCTGGGAACCATGGTCTTCAGAGTGCCTGCCTCCATGTGAATCTACCCATGCTCTGAATTCTTCTGGAGGGGCTCTTTTGCCGCCACCTCCACCAAATCCCTCCTGCTGAGATGCAGCTTGCGGGGATGTGCAATAGAGCCTACTTGTGGTGGCACCCTGCCATGGACTTCCTCCTTTTCACTCTTTTGAAGAAAGCTGAAGTTGCATCTTTTTCAGTTGATCTTCTCTACTTATTTTTGACTCCTTAATCCAGGACTGTGGGCCCTGGCCTCTGCCCCCTTAAGGGGTGGGGGCAGCCTGGAGGCAGGAAGGAGGCAGCAGTGCGATCGCCAGGATCATGCCGCTCAGAGGGCTGCAGGGGCTTGGGTGTGTTTACCCAAGCCTCCTGCAGCCCCCCCCCCAGGGTGCAGGGAGCCTGGCGCGACCTTCTGCAGGGCTCCCCACAGCTGTGAAGCAATCACGCTCCACTTCCGCTTTTACTTTCACAGCTGCAGGGCGCCCTGCAGAAGGTTGCGCTGGGCTCCCCGCACCCTGGGGGGGGCTGCAGGAGGCTTGGGTAAGTGCATCCAAGCCCCTGCAGCCCTGCTGCCTCCCCCCCCACTGCCTCCCCCCACCCCCGCAAGCACTTACAGTGGCTCAAACACTCCATGAGAGTTTGAAAACCACTGCCTTAATCTCTTAGTTACTGGTGTTATTTTTTATTTTTGGTTTGTTGATTCTGTTTCATGACTGTTTTGCTGAATCCAAGTGTTAGCCACTTTGGATTATTAAAGAAAGGTGGGGTGTATATCTTTTAAAACAAATAAATAAATGTAGGCAGCCCTGGCCACTTCTTGTCTGGACACTACATAGAGTTGGCTGTAGTCTACGAAAGCTTATTTGTTAGTCTTTAAGGTATGATGAATGCACTTTTTTGTTACTTTTTCTGTTTCAGTATATAACTACTCTGCACATGTAAGGTTTGGTCAACATAATACACCAAAGGCTTGTATAGTATAACCTGTTCCTAGAGTGTTAGGCAACAAACAACGCTCCTATTGTGTCTAGAGGAATGGAACAATGATCAGTTCAGAGCTTTCAGTTATCAGGAAGGTATCAGAAGCAATAGATGAAAGACAGACATTATTTTCCTTAAACCAAAGAAAGGAGTACAGTACTTGCATCCTGTTGTGCTTCAGGTTCTATTTGATTTGCAAGCAGACACATGTTGGGCAAACTTTCTGACAAGGCTAACCAGAGACCCATAAGGTCTTATGTTATTGTAAAGGTCGTGAAGATATTAAATATAGTACAATTATAAAACACTTGGAATGTCTCAGGCTGCCTGCTTCCAAATCTTTTTGACAAGGGCAAGGTGTAGGATGCAAAGTTTTGTTGCTGCCATCTATCTTTGCATAGCATACTTTGGTTCCTATGGGACATTTACAAAATCCGTTTCATTTCTTTTGCAGAAAGTGCATTATCTTTTTCTCACAGTACAATTAATGCAAAAATGTAATATTTTGAATGCAACCCGGACATGAGGGTAGCTTCAAAATTCACAGCAGGTCATTCTGCATTTATTACAGTCACCTACAGCAGAGTTGAGCAGCATATTATCTGGAAACAGAAGGAGCCAACTGAGTTCAGAAACAGGACAGTCAACATTATGAAGTATTGATTTGCTATACTTGACTCACTTTTGCAAGCATCTTCTCTTCTATTATTTTGACTTTATTAATTCTGCATGGTCATTTTAGCTGACTGGACTGATCTACTCCTAATTGAGGGGTTGTAAATGCCACTCACAAGACATGTGAGAATGCGTGCTTCTTTCCAATAACCTGAAATTATTCAGGTCACAGTAGTAGTTAGTGCTGACTGACTTTTCTGCAGTTCTAGCAGCTTCAGGAGAATAGACACTTACATTTTGCAGACTGAAAGGGAGACAGCCTTTGCGTAGTGGGGGGCATAATCTGTGCGGGGCATAATCTGCTGGACCCAAGGGCATAACTCAACAGGAGTAGTGAACTTAAGAGGCATACACACAGAAGTCACAAGAGATAAGGAAAACAGATGCATGAACCACTTTGATAAAGAATTTACATGATAGGTGAAATAGTCTTTTGGGGATAACTTTTCTCCTAAAAGGGGTAGAACTGTAGTTTAGTAGAGGACAATTTGCTTTGCATGAAGTTGCTCCCTGGTTGAATTGTTAGTACCTCTAGGTAAGACTGGGAAAGATTCCTGTCTGAAACCCTGGAAATACTAATGAGCCAGATAGTTATTGAGGGCCCAATCCTAACCAATTTTCCTGCACCAATGTAGCAGCAAAGCAGCCCTGAGGTAAGGGAACAAACATTCCCTTACCTTGAGGAGGCCTCCATGATTGCCCCTCCCCCACTGCAGGCTACTTCAGGATGGCAACAGATGCCAGGGAGTCCACAGGTAGCCAAGAAGAAGCTGCAAATGGAGTGAGGGAAGTGGCAATCCTGCTGAATGTACGAGTATAAGCAAATTCATGGGTAGGAAATCTGTGGGTAGCAAGGATTGAGTGTAATGCTTGATGCGATCTTTATTTATTGCATCCATCCAAGGGTTCTGGGTAGCATGTATTGTTATTCCCCTTCCTTTTCCCTCACAACAGCTCTGTGAGGTAGGTTAGGCTAGAGAGAGAGAGAGAGAGAGAGAGAGAGAGAGAGAGAGAGAGCGCATGCAGCTGGTCCCAGGTCACCCAGGGACCTTCATGACTGAAAAGGGAATTGACCCCAGGTTCCGTCAGGCATGCTAACCACCATACCGCTTGTATACATGACTTTCATGCACCTAAAAGTATGGTTCCTGTGTTGTAATCTGTGTTCTGACCACATATGAATCCGCTTTCCCCTCCCATTTCATGCCAGAAATAATTGAGATTCATGACACCAAAACATCCAAAGCCTGGCAGTGATAAATTTGCTTTGCATTATTATTTACACTCAACAATTCCTTGTCTACGACCTAGATATTTATCTCTTCTTTGCTGCATTATTTCGTACCTCTGCCATTAACCCTTCTTCCTAAAATTTCATAGGATCTCTGCTGAAAATGTTGTAATCTCCATGACAGAATGCTTTTTTCATAAGAAAAACACAGGTGGAAGAATTTATACGCCCTATTTCACTTGAAAATGGTTAGCTTTAATGACAGTCAGCATTGGGTAATCTTTGGCGTAATGTTTGTGCCCAAGCCTACATATACAGATGGATGAGGTTAAAAGTATCAAATCCCAAATTATCAACTCTGCTAGATCTGACCACCTTCCTTTCATAATTTAGACCCTTCTGTTGAAGATTTGAAAATATATTCTAGACAGATGACATGTTAACAGAATCATTTCATGGTTCAGTGTCTTCTCAGTATGATTTATTTGTCTCTGTAGGCACTGGAGGTCCCTAGTCAGGAGATTGATGACCTAGGGCCAAAAATCTATTTTTATGAAAGAGAATGTGTGCGTTATTGAAAAATAAAATCTTTGCATTTGATTTTTAAGTTTATACTTTTATTTTCATGATTGGTTTTATGAGCCCGCCACATGCATGTCAGTCTGTGCTTCTTTCTGATGCACATCACTGAAATGATGGTACCCTTGTTATTATGCATGGATTTGACTCAACAAGCATTTTAAATCTCCAATTAACTTTGTGTGGAGACCAAATGAAATTGAATCAGTGAATGAACAAACAAAACCAAGGAAACTTACAACTCCTCATGGTGCAGAGGCATGCTGAACATTGTCTGCTTTTCCAGATTGTTGCTAAAAAAGATTTAAATCAATCAACTGAGTGCACAATTAGACTTTTTTTTTTAATGCTTTGCTGCCTGAATCTCACTTTATCACTTCAGCATGATTTAGAAACATTCAGAGGTATAATCCAGGCCCCAGTCTGGTTGAATTCCAATGAACATTTACTTACATACCTCACTCTTCTTGTACAAGCTCTGGGTAAATAAATAAAACCAGGAAAAAGGACACCTGGGAGTAGGCCAGCGCATCAAGGGGAGTAGTGCATAGTGGTTAGTGTGCATGCACCCCTCTTTGTTCCCTGCTTTCCCTTTAGTAGATCAGCAACTGAATGGGGAAAAAGCCTTGGTAGTTTGTGTCCAGGACCTGACCCAGCCTTACTTGGGCTAATGACCATCCCCTTGGGGTCTGGGGGTGACAAAGACAGGCAATGTGGGCCAACTCAGAGCCATCCAGGGCCTCACTACCAGAGGTCAAGGGGCACAATGAGGGAAGCGCTTCCTCAGTGCGCCACCACATCTTCCAAAGTGCTCAGCATCTCATGATCAAGCCAGCAAGCTGTGGGCAGTCCCCAAGTGTGCTTCGTGGGGGGGGGGGGTGTGTGTGTGGAGCAAGGCAGCCTGAGAGCAGCTACAGAGGTTGCCAGTACTGTATTTTAGAAGCAATGGAGCCTTTCTTGAGCCAGAAGCAGGATTTTACCTCCCAAAACACAGTTGTGGCCAGGATAGCTAGATCAGTAGGTGGGGTGTATCCCCCCCCCCCCGCAAGGGAACAGTCACTTATCAGGCAAAGCCACAAAAAAATTCCTGATTGCAATCTAGCTACACAGTCCCAAGTTTGCTGAAGGAATCCCAGCCCATGCACTTGCAGATGGGTACATTTGTGCTTCTTTCTAAACTCCCAATAAATGGGTCACTCAAGCAACTGGCCGAGGACAACCCACACTTCTTGTGGGGCAGGGAAATATGAGTTTGCTTTGATGATGTCATCAAGACACCTTATTGGAAACGTGGAACCCACCTGATCACTCCATTCCATGACTGAGATGGATGAGTTTACGTGTCCCTTCACTGTGCATATGCCAATCCTGGGGGTAGGGACAGTCAGGCAGCCATTCCAGACAGGAAGAGAAACTGAATCCATGGACAGCATAACTTTGGGGAATAATGAAGTTTCCAAACAAAGGCTGCTTGCAGATGATGCCCCAGCAGCTTTTTAAGCTGCTGAACCTGCACAGGAGCTTCTGGAGAGTTTAGAGTTCCCTAAATGCAGAAAAATAGGCCAAAAAAACCCCAAGACATTCATCACGAACAGACATTAAGAGCTATGTACTTGTTCTGTCTATTTGCATTTATTTCTATGGGGCTTGCATAGTTGACCGTCCTGGTGGTGTGTACATAATAAATAGCAAAACACATGTTCAATGAATGTAGACTTCTATTATAAGAAAATGCTATAGAACTGTCAGCTGGAGAGGCTGCACATACTGGGAAACAGAAGGACGTGGGGAGGGAAGGGGCTGAGGTGCAGGCAAAAGGCCAAGCTAACTTACAGCTCTTATGTCTGAAGGGCAAGAGAGGCAACCATGGGGGAGGCAGACAGGGGAGGCAAAATTCGAGGAGCACAGCCTTGGAAATTTTCTCAATAAACAAGGCCAAGGGTGTGTAGCAGATGCAGGAATTGTATTGTTTCTTAGGATTACATAGTCCACAGGGGCCCAAGATTGGTTCTCTTTGATCATCTGATTTCCACCATGAGGATTCTGATTCAGGGTGTTTGTATTGCTGGCTTGGTCTGGCTGCAGTTCCTTCTTTTGATCAGCAACCCTGGTGGCATGAGTAATAGGAAATATGTTCTGGTTCAATTCTCATAGTAAGAAAAAATGGCCCTTCATCATATGATGCTGGAAGGATATTTGAAGCTCAAGTGTGAAAAGAAAGTTCATCCTGATCCTGTCTGTGGCACTGCAATAGATCTATGTACAGTTGTGTTAATTAGGCAGACGGATCTGCTTGCAATAACACTTAGAGATGGCTTTTGCAATGTGTTCCAAAGAGTAATTGCTTCTCTCTTGCTTGAAACCTGGCAAAAAACACCATCTGTGAATGCAGTGACATGGCAGCAGACAAACAGTGGTCTGATCTGAGCTTCTTCACTCAGTTTTCCTCCAACAGTCTCAATTGCCACGGAACTACCCAGGGGTGGTTGTACTCTAGTGCTGCCTGAATCCCCCACAAAATGCTGCTCCTGCACACACTCCTGTGGATGAAAGGGGAGACTGAGCAGGGAAGTGGGGGAGCAAGCAGGGGGTCAAACCAGCATGTGAACTCTGCATTGGAAACAGAACTGGCATGGAGCAGGGTGGCTGTGGGCTGCACTCCTGGCAAGTAAAGGGAAAGGAGGGGAAGCAAAAGGTGTAGGCTCTAAATTGTCTCTCTCTGCCCACTTGGTACTTTTTAAGCACCGGGCAGGTGAGGAGCAGCAATCTGGAGCCAAGATTTTTCCTCAAGAAGGGGCCTGCCTCTGCCATGATCCACTTACTTGCTCTCCAAGGCACGATGGGCCGTGATGTAGCTTACAGACTTGTCAGAGTAAGAATTCTTGATATTGAACAACAAGAGCTGTTTGTGCTGCCAAAACCACATGCTCTCCGCTCTATCTCCATGTTCCGGTTAGTTTTGGGAAACCAGCCTACTCCTTTTACCACCTGGAGTGCCCGCAGGCTCAGAGAGCTCTACACTTGCAAGATATAACGCTCTTCCATTGGCCTTGTTAACGGGCAGGTTTAGTGGTATCCCCTACTTGGAAAGAAAATGCAAGTGTGGTAGGGATTGTATCGAGATGCTCACATGTACTTTTTTCTACTGCCCGTTACATGATGCGTCACACGCGAAATATCTAGGCCCATTGTTAGCTAAGAGGCAGGGCTGAGAGGATTCAATCATGCTCCAGTTTCTCCTTTCCACATCTGAACCTGAGTCCCTGGATAAGGTTGCTTCCTTTTTATCCGGGGTAATAGCCAGGCAGAACTCTGGGACTCTGGGCAGTGTGTGAGGAAAGGATTGATGTTTATGTTTGTGATGTCGTTGTATATTTGTGTCTTGTTTTTTTCCCCTTCTGTATTTTATGCCAGTAAAGGTCTTACTGAACTGAACTACTTGCTCTCAGCAAGTTGGAAGATCAGAGCACACAGTGGAGTGGCAGGCTGGAGAGGGTGGCAGACCAATGGGCTAGGTGCTTGTTCATTCACCGCCCCTGCAACCAAGTGACCAACTATTTATAGTCACTTTATAGAATGGCTGGCCATGGATCAAAAAAACATTACCTTCCAAGAGTTGTTATTTTAAAGAAGCATTTAAAATTTTTTTTAAGTCTCCTCTGTGTGTGTGTTTTGCACTGCACATGCATACTTCGGTCAATGCTTAGGCTCTGGTGGTAGGCATCACATGGAAGGTGTTTCCCAAAGTTATATAGAAATCTTTATATAATGGTTGGCAACCTTCAGTCTCGAAAGACTATGGTATAAGCCTACAGCACCTAGGATTCCCAGGCGGTCTCCCATCCAAGTACTAACCAGGCCTGACCCTGCTTAGCTTCCAAGATCAGATGAGATCTGGCATGCGCAGGGAAATCTTTATATGGTGATGCCAAAAATAATGATTAGTAAAAATGTCAGATATAATCCTCTCACTGATGCTCAAGCCAAGAAACTGACAAAAAGCACACATTCCTTTAGATTCCTAAACTCCTACAAGGGAGTTGGGAACCAGGTAAGTATTTGTGTGGGTGGGGAGGGAGGCAGGGACAGAGCTAGCAATGGTGCCACAGTAATCACAGCACTGCCGCTGCTAGGGGGCTTTTTTCTTACCTGGGGGTAGGGGTCCTGGAGGCCTCCAATGTCCTCTGAGGCTTCTTTAAACAATCCTTGAATCCAATCAGCAACTACTTCCATTTTTGTGCGAAAACTGGAAATAGCTGATGATTGGATTGTTTACAGAAGCCTTGGAGGACATTGGAGAGGCCTGCAATCCTGGCCAGCTCTGCTTCCAAGGTAAGAAGTAAGCAGAGGCGTCGCTAGAGGGGGGGCGGTGCACTGAGTTTTGCAGAGAGCCTCCCTGCAGCATGCAAGCAGCTCCTCCCCCTCCCATCGGGAGCCATTTGCCTCCATTTAGCCTCACCAGCAGCTCCTCCCCTCCCCTTTGGAGCCATGTGGGTGGGGGGTGGTGGTGGAGGAAATGGAGGCGAAGGGCTCCCGGGAAGGCGAGGAGCTGCTTGCATGCTGCAGGGAGACTCTTCAAAACTTAGTGCACCGCCCCCCCCTCTAGTGACGCCTCTGGAAATAAGCCCCTTGGTGGCGGCAGCACTGCAATATCTGAACCACTGCCCCTGCCATTAAGGAAGAATGCCCTGCTTCTGGTTCCTCTGGTGGGTCACAAGCCATCAGTTATGGAACTACTGCCTCCCAAGTTTAGATGCAAATATAACTCTCTGATGGATTTTCTGCCTCACAAGTGCCTATTTGCTGCCATTTATGTTCTTTTTGTTTATCTCTAAAGAAAGCGAATACTGTAAATGCACCATTAAAGTGCCCAGTAGTCTCTCATCTAAAGAATATTAGGCACTGCCTCTGGAACATGGAACTGAGGAGAATGTACATTTGTTCCACAGCACTTTCCACTCAATGAAAGTAGAAGAACCAGTTGTGTAATAAAAGATAAAATCCTATTTTAAAGGATGGAGAATGTCTGTCAAGAAGTGTGTTAAAAATATCCCATGTTTCCCTGCACCCTGTTGATTATTGCCTTTGGAATCCTGTTTCATTAAAACAAATAAAATTCTAAAAATCTTGTTAAATAAGGTCTGCTTTGGACAGGAGGCAAATGTTTAACTTTGATGAACAGGAGCACAACTGCTGCATTCTGTTTTTGTATGAAGCTTTGGTGTGTTGAATGAATGTTTTTGGTTCTGTCGCAAATGAAAACAGGTACAGTGTTGTTTAGAACTGAATGGGGGAGGTTAGTTATTACAGAATAAGGAATTAATATGGAGTGTAAGGAAGTGGACTTACTTTATGGTGGAAATTTCTATACAGAGGGATCTGAGATGACTCACATGAGCAGGTTCATATTCTTGTACCTTGATTAATTGGAAGGAACTACCATCCTTTTCTCATTTCCATTTGTCCTTTTCCTGCAAGGAAATTACAGGGTGATTCTATTGGAAGAGCGAAGAGCACGTGAGCTAGATCTGCGCAATAACGGTTGGTGTGGGTATACGTATTCATCCCAACCAGTGGGGAGAGCAGTGACTTGTTGAATTCCTAGTTTTAATACTTGCAGATTGCTTTCTCTTCCCTTTGTTCCTCCACCACTTCCTCAGTGATTGCAGGAATACATGAAAATAAGTACATGTAGTCTTCATCCATGTCAGCTGAAGGAATGAAGTGGAAGTAGAAGATGGAAGGCAATTTGCTTTCTGAGGGAGGTTAGGTCAATGAAAGTGTCCAATGGGCAGGGGAAGTCCATCCAACAGACCAGCTGAAGAAGCTGTTTTGAACACAGGTTGAGGAGATGGCAAACTAGTAGGGAGGAATTTTTAAAGGACTCAGGATGATTATGAGAGTGATAAAGGATGCCAGCGCATTTTCAAGCTTTTCTAAATTACAACAAAACAGCTGTGGTTGCCCAAAAGCCAACATTGTTGACTCACCTCAGTTCCAGTTTTAAAAAGCTGCACATTCTGCGACGCCTGTTTCCAGTCAGAACCAGTGAGTGGATCCAAGGGTGGCGCTGGCTGACATGCACCTGGCTGGCCCACTTTTAAAAGTTCTTCAAGAGCTGAGTTGTGTAAATACTGAAAATTACTGCTCCCCTCCAGCAACCGTAAATAAGTGATGCTTAGCTAGGGGGTCCAATGGCTAATGCAAACATTTGCTTTTGAGATGATAAAGTCACATGATTCTGATGTTGTCTCAGCAACATGGGAATCACTACTGCAGGTTTCCTTCTGTCATATGCTGGAAGTCCCAGCTCTCCTGAGATCCATGATGGTGTTCCTCTAATAGGCGTTCTGTCCAAAGGAGTGCACAGCATGACCCCTCCATCAGAATGGAGACACAATCTGGTGCACTGTCAGGGGACACTTTGGGGTGCCCCTGCGACCTTGGACTGTCAGGGACCTTTCCTCTCCCATTCTAGGAGCCTGGCTAGGATTCAAAGTCTAAGGCTGAGTGATCTCTCTCTCTCTCTCTCTCTCTCTCTCTCTCTCTCTCTCTCTCTCTCTCTCTGTGTCTACATCTACAGGAGTATATTCTGGTGGAAGCAAACAGCCCAATCCTAAGCACATTTTCCTGGGAGTAACAACAACAACAGTATTTATATACCGCTTTTCAACAAAAAGTTCACAAAGCGGTTTACAGAGAAAATCAAATATCTAATGGCTCCCTGTCCCAAAAGGGCTCACAATCCAAAAAGATGCAACACCAGCAGACAGCCACTAGAAAAGACACTGCTGGGGTGAGGTGGGCCAGTTACTCTCCCCCTGCTAAATAAAAGAGGAGCACCCACTTGAAAAAGTGCCTCTTACCCAGTTAGCAGGGGTTAGTTAGAGTCCCATTGACTCTAATGGGACTTACTTCTGAGTAGACATGCATAGGATTGGGCTGTTTTACAGCCTTGTCATTTTACAAGGAACAGCTCTTGGATACAATTTTGTCTCCCATGAGAACCCCCTCCCCAATTTTCATACTACAATGACATTTCCCTGTAAAATAAATGAAATAATCTGATTTCTGTTGATAACTGCATTCCATTTTTGGAAACATAAGAACAGCCCCACTGGATCAGGCCATAGGCCCATCTAATCCAACTTCCTGTATCTCACAGGGGCCCATCAAATGCCCCAGGGAGCACACTAGATAACAAGAGACCTGCATCCTAGTGCCCTCCCTTGAATGTATGTATACCTCATCTTGCTTATGACAATAGATCCTGAGGATTGCTGGATTGTGGCTAGCTGGTGGAGTGTGGCTAGTTTTCTTTTCTGGGGTTTGGGAAAAAAATGCAGTCATCAGGGAATCAGATTAGTCTATACCGTTTAGGAAGCCACACTTTCAACATATAAATTACCAGAGATACCTGAGAGGCTATGAATGCCTTATTAACCAAGGCCTGGATAGATTATCTGCTCTTCTAAACAATTTACTGAGCAAAGGGAAAAGGCTTTCAGTATGGAGGAGAAATGAAACATCACAATTAATTGAGGTACTTTGTAGCCTTGGAAACAATGTGAGAGCTGTGACATCAGCACCAATTATGTGTAATTTTTAGCTTTAGTTTATCACCAAGGTAACCAGAGCCAGTTTCTCTGCTTGGGATGTTACAGAATGTCTTTGGGAGAGAGAATGAGCAGGAAGCATACAGCTAAAGAAGCTGTTAAAATAACATCCTAGGCTGGCTTGTGTATGTATGCTCAAAATACCATATGATGATTTGCAGCTGAAATGTGTGAGTGGGCACACTACTGAAATACTCTCAATAATCAAGGATAATTGTCAAGGATAAGTTGTCAAGGATAATACTGGGAGAAAGCAGGCAGACAGAGGGGAGTAGTACCTAGTGGCTAGCATGCCTCCTCCCCTTCTATCTCTCTACTTTCCCGTTTCCCTCTGCTAGCAGCCGAATGGGGAAGAAGCTGGTAGTTCTTTCTGCTGCCATCATCCCAGACATGGTTTTGTTTTGTTTCCATGGCTTGAACCTTGTTGTCTTCATGGTGACTGGGAAACAAAACTATGGCAATTTTTTTCACAAAAAAACAGTCATGTATGATAAGGGTGACCACCTGAAGGTCACCTCATGGTGGAAAATGGTGATTGGCCCTTATAGTCCAGTCCTATTTAAAACCCTGTGTGCATCCCATGGGGGATTTTTGGCTACTGGAGGTGTCTTTGAGACATGGTAGCCCAGCAGCTACCATGGGGCAACTCAGACTTGCGCCAGCACAATCACTGACGCAAGTCTGTGTTGCTCCACATAGGTGGATCAGGCCCGAGAAGGGGCTTGAGATTTGGCGGGAACTGCCACCAATCCCATCCCCTCCTGAGCCTAATCCACCCTCCTCCTAGCCCTATCATTGTCCTGTTCCACCACCCCTTCCTATTCCACCCACCCTACCCTGTTCAGCCCCCTCCTTGCACCAGCTCACTCCTCTGGTGGGTGTCCGGCATCTGTTGGTTTGCAGAGCTGGCTACTTGCTGCCTGTAGCGGTGTACATTGGTCTAGCCGTGTTTGCAATGGCTATACGAGAGATTATGCCAATGGAACACTCATTCCATTGAGGTAATCCTTCAATCGGATTGGGTCATTGGTGAATCAACCTGAAAGGTTGCGAGCAGTAACCATTTCTGATACCTAGGGTCACTTCAAACCCTTTTGATGGAGAGATTTTTGCATAAGGCGCGTAGATAAGTACAGATATTGATTGCACATATGGTCTACAGATGCTGGAAAGTCATAGCCAATTGTGATTTCCTAGTGTGTGTATGTGTAATATAATAGATGTGTACAGTTGTCACATGTGATGCTCCACACATGGCTTGTGTGGAACTTCCTGCATGAAAATACTGTGCTTATAAAGTAATTCATTCTGCTTCAAGGACCTCATGCATCATTATACAATGAAATTGAAATCTTTTAATATTCTAGATGCAAAATTGCATTGTCTGGGCAACTAGCGATGTGTTTTAATCAAGCACAAAAACACACCTGACCCATTTGTCTTTCCTTGTTCTTTGGCATCCTTCCACTGTGCATCCATGCCAGTAACAACAAAAGGATAAAAGAGCAACTTATTAATTTGTAATAAAGACATGGATTGATTTTAAGTGAAAAATCATTCATGTTACTCCCTTGCTGTCACTGACAGCTTTTAATTCCAGTTGCCTCTTAACTCCTTGAAGAAATGGAATGTCTTATGGGAAACTCTAAAGTTAATAGGTTAAACATGCGTTATGAAACTTGACCACTAGAAAGACAAACTGGGTGTATTCACCTGCATTTTGAGGTATTTGTGAAATGGACTTTTTTTCTTGTCTGAATGTACCTAGAACCAGGGCCTCTGAGAAGAATTTTACCAGGGGGTGCAAAATGTCTTTTGGGCCCCTTTGCAAAGGGGTGTGTGTGAAACAGAGCAGGGGAGGGTGGTGACAGGTGAGCAGAATAGGGACAGGGAGGTGCAAAGCAGAACAGGGTGAAGGGAGGGTAGAGACCTGGAAAAGTATTTGAAGCCCAGGTCTACCCACCCATGTGGCATCAGTAGTGTCCCCAGCATCCCCAGTCATGGTAATGTCCTCAGCATCCCATATGGGCAATAAATCTGTGTAGATAGGAAAATGTCAGATCCCAGGAAATTTCTGGGCCCCCTCCTTTGGCTCCTGCCCCCCCTTTTTGCCCTGGGCCCAGGTACAAATTACCCCCTTCACCCCCCTCTCCTAGGCCCTGCCTAGAACAGTGGTTCCCAAACTTTTAAGCCCCTGGACCCACTTTTTAAACGACCCTCTATCAGGGCCTATCTAGGTTTATGAGACTTAAAAACAAAGGCGATCCAGAAAGACATCATTTATTTATTTACAACTAATAATAAACCAAAAAAGATGCTCAAACATTTATCTCCCTACGTTTACACATGCTTGCAAACTGCAGGCGCTTGATTTGCAAGGAGCTGAGTTTTTTGCTGGGCAATTAACAGCTATATTATTTTTGAATAGGCTGCTATGGGACCCATCAAAAATGGGGTTGCAACCTACCTGTGGGTCCTGACCCACAGTTTGGGAACCACTGACCTAGAAACTAAAACTGGAAAGCAAAAAAGCATGATAGAAATGATGTCTTGTCAGTTTCTGCAAAAAAATAATAAAGTCTTGCCGCTGCCAAATTCGTCTAAATTCAGTGGCCCATGGACTGCAAGGAAAAAGTCAATCCAGATGTTTCCAACCAAAACACTTTTTAGTTCTACCACCCTCTTATTGTATAAGAATATTTTTTAAAGCCAGCCTGAAACCCTTAGACATGCTTATGAGGAGTAAGACCCATTAAACACAGTGGGCTTACTGCTGGATATACATGCTTAGGTGTGTGCTGTTAACTCAGCTAAACGTTTAACTACATTGTCCAACAATGCATATTTATTCAGAAGTAAGTTTTACTGTCTTTAGTGGAGCTTACTCTCTGTGCATAGGATTGCAGCCCAATGATTATAATTTGACCTTTGTAAGAATGCAATTCCTGAACATAATGCAGATTTTATTATGGATTTATGACCTGTAATTTAAGTGTTACTTCAAATTTTGAAGTTTGGACGTACAATAAAATCTGTTTAAATTACCATCAGACTGCATGCATTTTTTTTAAAAGAACTCATGCAGTGATTTATAAACTGCTTCTTGAAACACAGAATGTTTTCTGCATAATTTTGCAACTGAATTATCTGGTGGAATAGGTTTTTGCTCATCAGTATGGCACCTGCCAAAAATTGCTTCGTGTTGGAAACATGCCAGAAACTCCTGATTAAACATTTGTTTTAAAAATCTGTTTGGTGTCTTGTCCTCTCTCTCTGCATCTATCTACTGCTGCAGGAAATATTTTGTTCCAATTTGACTGTCAAAACTTTTACAGAGTTTTAAAACTAATTTGAGTTTCAGAAAACTCCTTGGGGATTGTGTGGGAGAGTGGGGGAGAAATCACCTAAATTATGAATGGAGGGACAATGCAAGCTTATGATTCACAAAGTACCCGGGAAATGATTGCCGTTCATTTCAGGAAAGGGAAAAGCAAACAAAAGTTCAAGTAGGTTTTTTCGCCCCTGAATAAGAAGAATGAACAATAAGAACCAGAAGGACTCTCTTGGGTGAGGTATGAGTTTATAATTACTGTATATAAATGCAACCACATGATCTGGGTTGAAATGTATTCAAATATAGATTTATAACATTAGTGGTATCTATGTGGGAAACCGTGTGTGTGTGTGTGTGTGTGTGTGTGTGTGTGTGTGTGTGTGTGAGAGAGAGAGAGAGAGAGAGAGAGAGAGAGAGAGTTCTGTCTTCTCAATCTGTATTCTCAAGGGACTTCAATTTCATGTGTAAAACAGGGAAATATTTGAATCCTCGTCCCAGTAGTGAAAGAGCCAATTCTGTAACTGTTGATAGAAACCAATTTAAAAATACATATTTGACTTCTAGTTTTGATAGGGTTGTCATTTTCTTTTTGTTTACAATGCCAGATTCACTTGGAGACAGTCTTTTCTGGAAATGAAGGAGTATTGTCCCTTGTAGGTTACTTGGAACATTTCTATGAAAAGCAGAAGATGGCTGAAATGTTTCCAGTTCTGGCAACTGAGAAAGATTGTGCTTTTCAGGGATAGACAATGCAGAGGGGAAGAAGAGTGATGAGAAAAGATAATCAACTTTGTGAATTGGATATCTGAGGGGTGTGTGTGTAATAACTATTTACCAGTAATATGACCTGTGGCAATGTCTCTCAAGGGAGTTGTTGGAAGTGTCATGGATTGTGACTGTTTAATACCAGATTCAACAGATACAGAAAGGGATGTAGTGAAGGTGGCTCTCCAAGAAGGTACAAATCTCCCAATTCCAGCAGTTCTTCAAGTCTAGAACAGGGGTGCTCAAACTTTCAACTTTAGGGATGCTGGACCTTTAACAAGTGTATAGAAGAGAGAATTGCAGCAAGCGCAACTTGTCATCCCACAGATGACAAGCTGCACCTGCTGAAATTCTCTCTTCTATACACTTGTTAAAGGTCCAGCATCCCTAAAGTTGAAGGTTTGAGCACCCCTGGTCTAGAAGTTCCGATGCACACATAGCATTTCTCCCTATTGTGTTATCTAAATTAGAAAGGGTGATTCTGTACATTCAACGTGGATATGGAAGCATACTTGTGCTGGAGCATAGAATTAGGAGAATTCTCTAATTTCCTCCCTCCTGTTCATTTGTTTCTGTTCTGTATGGAAGTGCAACCATTTGATATTTGCCTTTTAGATCCTAAGCACATTACATGGGAGTATGTTCTTGTTATGTATGTAAGTTGTGCAGGATCGAAATCCTGCATAACAGATTGGCCCAGACTTATGGCTGGCCAATTGGGTGATGGATCGAAATTCTACCATCGGATTGGCCCCCTAGTTAATGTTTCAACTGCACCAATCATGGGGAGTCTGGGCAGAGCTAACAGGTGTAAAAGCCCGGGGTGTTTGCCTTGTGTTTCATTGCCAGGTTCTGTTCTGAAGGTGGAATAAATGTATTGAGCTGTTATCTCTATGCCTTCCTTTATTCGCACGGACCCACTATATAACATTCTATGAGTATCTTTTTGCTTATCCCTAGGCTCTGCTCAAAGTAAAGCCTGCTGGTAACATAGATAATCCCACCAGTTGCCTCTTGGCTAGTGGCCACCAAGAGATAAAATAAAATGTGTGCACAAGCATTTAGATGCACAGATAGCTGCTCTGGATCAGTATGTTTTATCTGAGAGCATATGGAGTATGAATTACACTTAAGAGTTTTTGGCTGCAATCCTAACCATACTTTCCTGAGAGTAAGCCCCATTGAACAAAATAAGACTTACTTCTGAGTTGACCTGATTAGGATTGTGCCTTTTGTTTCTTCATGCAAGCAATTATGTAGTCATGTGTCGTTGAATCTCATTGTTTCAAATTGTGAGTCTTCCTTTTTCCTCCTTTAGTGCTGCTTCTTTTACCTTAAGAACCAAGTACACAAGCTTACTGGGTTGGGAAATTTATTTTTAGGTTTGACAATTGTTGACATATGGTGTGTCTTTGGTCACATCATCCCAAACCCCTCTAAGCAAATTCACAACTGATATCTACCTGGCTCTTCTGTTTGCTAGAATTGGCTCCGGATGTCAGGTGTTGATGTTCAGCTGCTAATTCCCCTTTGGAAACCATGTGGCTGTATCTGATAACACATCTGTCCATTTAGAGGCCCATCTTGGCTCTTTTGAGAAAAGATATTGCTAATCCGATTAAAGGAATAAGAGCAACGTAAGTTGTTGTTTATCAAATATCTTTGTCTCATATTTCCATCCCCCCACTACTTCTCTACCACCCTAAAGGCTCACCACCTTAGAAGCATTCAAGATCAATGCAGTGACTCCCCCCCTCAAATGTTGCCCACTGTAAATCTATTAACTGTGATCTGTAATTAGGTGCACAGCTTAACATAAAGGACAAATGGTGTCTACTGAACCGTGGCGCTGGCCTTGATGGTAGAAAAATGACCCATTTGGTTTTACCAGCTGTGACTTTGGAGGCTGGCTCAATGACAGCGAGTGCATGAAACACAATAGAGTAAAATGTTTCCAGTTCAGTACATATCCAAGGGGTGTAGCAAGGGTCTCAAACCATGCCCCCAATACAAGTTCCTTTAGCCACAAGAACTTTATTTTTCCTCCTATCTTTCCTTTGGTCCTCTCTCTGTTGGGAGGAAAGAAGGGGTGTTTGCTTGAGGGAAAACCCCCTCTGGACTCTGCCTGCTAGGGAACTCTATTGCTGACAGGGGATCTTGATTTCCTATTAGTGTTAAGCAACTTAGAACTTTATTTCCCTCTTCAGATAGACATTCTTTTCAAAACACTGCCTCCTGGTGGTCTGTGTGTTTATACAGCTTAACACCACAGGCCTCCCATTCCTCAAGTGGTGGATCTGTAGTCCTGGTCTCATAACCTAAGTCAAGGAAGAAAGAACACCAAGGTGCTTCCTACATGTATTTTGATTTTATGCTCTGTCTCATGTCCATCTGGGATTTTACCAAATTGTTTTCAAGAAGGAAGGACAAATATGTCACTAAGGGAGCCAATAAGTGTGTGTACATGTGTGTGCATGAGAGAAAAGAGAGAAACTTTCCTACCATCACCCAAGGTATCTTCCTTCTCCTGATCTTTTTTCTTCTTCTTCTTAATGGATATATGAATAGGACCTGATGTAACATAGTAGCTAAGAGACTGAGCTGTGAATTGGGACTTCCCCAGTTTACACATGGCCTCTGCAATGGGCTCCCTAACTGCAATATAGGTGTGGCAATATTTATTCACCTTATAGCTTATGTATAAGGACTCTGTCAAGATAATACATGGGAACCACTTTGTGGACTCAGAAAGCCCTACACAAAAGTTAAGCATTGCTATCATTCCGAATGTTTCTCTTGTGGTTATTTTTTATAATTTGCCCACATAATAACCCAGTAACCCCTAGGATAGCTTGGGTATAACATCCTATCAAAGTGGATTTTACCACGTATTGGGCACAGATGTGTATAAAATCTGTGTGGTCAAGTGGCTGTCTGTGTCCACCCTAGCTTTTCATGTTCTACTGAGTATAGTGCTTGAAAATTGTCATGTCATGTTCAGATTAAAGACCATTGAAATCTTATGTTGAGCCAATAATCACATAGACACAAATATAGGGTTGTATTTGTTCCCTGTCAGCAGCCACATTTCTCCAGAAACCTACAGTTAGGATCTCTGTTCTCCTACTCAAGCTGAACAAACTACCCATATTTTATCCTCCCTCCCCGAAAGATGGCCTCTGATCTTAGGGCTGTTAACATATTATGCTGTACCCATTTTTGTGTGAATGATCATACCTGGGTTCATTTTTACAATCAACATTATCTGCATTGAATGGAACATGTGAATATTGTAACTGTTCATGGATACATGAACATGGAGGAGAGGAAACTGAACGCTTTCCACATGCACTGCCTCCGACGCATTCTCGGCATCACCTGGCAGGACAAAGTTCCAAACAACACAGTCCTGGAACGTGCTGGAATCCCTAGCATGTATGCACTGCTGAAACAGAGACGCCTGCATTGGCTCGGTCATCTCGTGAGAATGGATGATGGGCGGATCCCAAAGGATCTCCTCTATGGAGAACTCGTGCAAGGAAAGCGCCCTACAGGTAGACCACAGCTGCAATACAAGGACATCTGCAAGGGGGATCTGAAGGCCTTAGGGATGGACCTCAACAAGTGGGAAACCCTGGCCTCTGAGCGGCCTGCTTGGAGGCAGGCTGTGCAGCATGGCCTTTCCCAGTTCGAAGAGACACTTTGCCAACAGTCTGAGGCTAAGAGGCAAAGAAGGAAGGCCCATAGCCAGGGAGACAGACCAGAGACAGACTGCACTTGCTCCCGGTGTGGAAGGGATTGTCACTCCCAGATTGGCCTTTTCAGCCACACTAGACGCTGTGCCAGAACCACCTTTCAGAGCGCGATACCATAGTCTTTCAAGACTGAAGGTTGCCAATACATCATGGATACAGATTGACAGTGATTGTACTTGGGTACACATATGCATCAGGTGCAGTTGAATGGGTGAACAGCTCTCTTCTGTCATGTGGTGAGGAAACAGCCGTAAGCACCAGCATAGTGAAGGTACTGCCAGAACTTGAGAAATATTTCGCAGTAGGAAAGGCCCCAGTTTTTTGGTTGCTGGTTTCACATTCTATTTAAAATTCTACACAATTATTAACCCTCTCACTGTGTCATATGTTTGTAAAAATCCAGGATGAGATTCTTCAGTTCTTCTTAAAAGTTTCATAAATGACAGCACATGCCACATCTTACAAAGACAAGGAAATAACTGAGAACGAAACAATATCCACCTGTAACTTAAGGAGTGGATACCTATGATCTTGTTTCCTACAGTCTCTTACCATGTTGCCCATATAACCATACCTGAAGCTGGTCAGTTGCAGGATCTGGCCTTGTAGTAAAGAACATTTTATCCTGCTCTAGCTGTTGATCAGAAAAATAAGGAAGCAAGCAATTCTCTCCAGATTTCTCTACTGTCGTCTCTCTCAGTTTTTCATAGGTACCTAGTGGTAATCATAGGATAACTATCAGTAGCCAAACAGAGTGCTCGAAGAAGAGCAGGGAGAATAAGATCTGGGTAATTCATGGACCTGGAGAATAATTAAAATTAATTTGAGAAATAATACATAACCAATCATTTTTTATTTGAAATGTAACCATACCGGCATATAGGAAATACTTCATATCGGCTTCCTGTGTTTGTTCAAGGCTTGGTGTCATAAAAATGAGCTCTTCTTGCCCTTGACATCCTGATGATGAAGCTGGATACACAGGCTCTGATTTAATTTTACTCTGAGAGAAAAGCTGTTAAAAAAATTGTAGGTGGGGATGTTACCCTGAGATGGATATTTAGCTTCTGTATGAAGGAGCGTTCAGGGCTGCTGGAACAGTCAGACACTAATGAAGCGTTATGCCTTCAGCTGATACAAGGACATGTCATCAGTAGCCCATACAAGCTGTATTGCAAGTAAGCTTGAGGCTTTGGTTAGATCTTTATTGGGCCAATGTGTGGATTTAAAAAAAAAAAGTGGGTTTATTCGAGTGGTACAGCATTGATTGCACTATCAGTTTATTTCATAAAGCTTTCTTTTTATTTCTTAGAACGTCCGAAGAACTAAAGAGTAGGAAAAGACAAATGTGCATATTTACATATTTCTGTACTGATGAAATATTTATTTATATTTATTTATATAGGTATTTATATACCACCTTTCTTTGGTCGTCAGATTTCTCCTCAGACTTTAATCCAAGGCAGTTTACATAGGCAGGCTGTTCTAAACCCCTGTAGGGATTTTTACAATTGAATAGTTCTAGTCTTTCATAGAACTCCTCGTTCCAGCTGGTCTGGTCTCTCTCTGGCCCTTCGCCTCTCACGTTCCACTTGACGCAACTCCTCTCTGCCACCGAGGGTCAGCTCATCAGTATATCAGCGTGTCGTCAGTTCTGGGGTATTTCCGGTTGTTTTGAACTAGCAGCCTCAGATCTTCAGGCATACAAGGCGGCAGCTCTACCAGCTGAGCCAGACCCCCTGCTGGTGATTGGTGATAAATATTGGTGACAAATTGGTGATTGGTGACAAATATTGGTGATGTAGCTCCATGACATGGGCATGCTAGTTGCTCTTTGTGTACTTTCTTGTGTACTGCTGTTGGTCAAGTTGAAGCTAATACATTTTTAAAAGTGATCAGTCACAAGGCTGTTCTATGTCTTCTATCAATCACACCTTCTCTAGGTCAACATGAGCAGTAGGACTCTTCAGGAACAGGCTAGGTTTTTTGCCCACTTCATCACTAGGTTAAGTTCTGTGTCTGAAAGAGCATTAAATGAATTCATTTTTAATTTCCAGTGATCAGAAAGAGAGAGAGAGAGAGAGAGAGAGAGAGAGAGAGAGAGAGAGAGAGAGAGAGAGTTCTTGTTCTGGGTTTGCTTAGAAACCACTGCTCACTAAAGACACAGAGTATTAAGGGCCAGTGGGCTCAAATCACGGATGCTGTCAGCAAGACCCATCCAATGGTACTCTTTACAGCACTGTTGTAGCTTTACAGCACTGTTGTAGAGGAGGAGCTGTTTGTCTACTGTGGGTGGCTGGAGTGCACAGCAGGTGTCAGGTGACACAAGGGGCCAATGGGGTCTGGCCTTATCAAACTTCTTCGTAGCCTTATCCTCAGTCTGAGATGTTCCGTAACTTGCTTATAGGCTGCTTGTGCTCGTCCTGTTTTAGAGCCTATGCCAGCTGATGTTTTCACGTGTTTCCTATTTTCTGAATTCACCTCTGAAGATTGTATTTGTATGCAGTGCAGCTGGTTCTCTGATGCAGGTGGTGATATGAACCTATTTAATGGAACATGAGACCAAGCATTAATGTCACTGAATATAACCCATCACATTACTTCCCAATTGTAAATGTGATAAATGATGCATATCCTGCAAGTACTCTGGATTTTCCCCTCTCATTTTGTGCGGGGGTTTTTTTCTCTACCAAAAGAAAAAAGTAATAACACATTTGGCTCAGACAACATGACAAACGGCAGTGAAATGGGATTGTTGAAATGGTTTTGAATAGATGTAGATGAATGAATATGAGCCATTTATTACACAACCGTAATGTCTTTACTATGTTTCGATTTTCTGTGTGTGTGTGTGTGTGTGTGTGTGTGTGTGCGTGCCAGTGCCACTGGCGTAGCTAGAGGGGAGGCAGGTTACTAGGTTTTACAGGGAGCCTCCCCCTCCCCTTGGGAGCCATTCGCCTCTGTTTCCCCCCCCAAATGGCTCCAAAGGGGAGGGGCCACTTGCACACTGTAGGGAGGTTCCCTGCAAAACTTAGTGCCCTGCCCCCTCTAACTATGCCAGTGGTGTGTATTCGCGTGTGTGTTCACTTGAGCCCATGTACAGAGTGGGTAGAAACTACAAACCCCACTGCTATTGGAACATGCTGCAATTCAGGTTGCATTTGACTGATTGACTCAGGCAGACTCTTTTATTTTCAGGCCTACTTCCTAACAGCATTATAAATTGCTGGGGACTGACTCCAGGTTTGAAGGGGCCCTGGGCAAAAACCTTCCAATGTGCCCCCTCCTATGTGAGAGGGGCCTCTCACTTTATCAGGGGTTACTTTTATTGGTGCCAGTGGCAGTGGTGGGCCTTTTTTTGAGAATCATTTTCTTTGGAACTCCTCTTAACAATAGCCAGCTGGCTAGTGGCTGCTCCCATGATGCCCTCAATAGCGTAACTCTCTGGAGCATTATAGAAGAAAAATTACTACTTCTCATTTTTCTTCCCCTTTGCCCCAGAATGATGGCAAGGACACTGTGGGGAAAATACGGCAGCTTGGCTTTTACTGTCCCTTGGAAAGGGGCCCTGAGGTCAACAATCAACAGTGGAGGCCCTGTTAAGATCGCCAGGATTGCTTTCAGCAGTCATCTGGAAATTGATGCTGATTCTTAGGAACTCTGGGCCTGTTCTGGGGTCACTAGTAGTGACGCTACTTTATTTACATGTGCTTTATCTCATTGGGCCTAAGGAATCTAAATATGTCCCCCTGAAGAGTAGTTTCTTTTTCTATGTAAATCACTTTGTGAACTTTGTGGTTCAAAAACATTATATAAATGATCTTAAGCACAGCTCCAAGGATGTTGGCAAAAGAATGGATTGATCTATTAGTATTCACTGCTACTAAATATCGTGGAAGCAGCCAACTCTAGACAGGGTTAAATACTGTTGAACAACTGATTCAATTCTGTTGTTCTTGTGAAACTTTTTTTTTTTTTTTCAGGAATCCTCCTCCTACTTTGTTACAACCAGAAAAATGGTCCAGAGGATTCAACAACTTCATTTCACAGTGAGTACCTCTTCCTGTTTTACGTTGCTTACTCAGCAAGGGCTTGCACATTGATTTGTGAAAACCTTGGAAGTGAAATGTCTTCTCAGTAAAGAAGAGTTGTGTTGAACTTCCATGTATATTACAAAACATTGATATTTACCATCTGTAAACACATCAAATATGAATGACTACACACAGGTACACAACACCCAAACATCTGAGTATTTATATATGTCTCAGTAACATCTGAGTATTAATATTATTATTACTATTATTGTTGTCTAGGAACTATGATTCTATATAGGGAATTCTACCTTAGCTTGTACAAGGCAAGCAATGCCTCCCTGTGTCCTTTTTTTTGGAAGCTGTTATTTACGCAAGAGCTTTTCATATTTACAGAAATGGGCCTGGATATAAACCTACCTGAGAACTTGTGGAGACTATTCCAATTTATTGAACAAACCTCTGTGAGCCAGGTGTGGTATCAGAGAGTGGCCAGGTTGGGCACTAACTGAGGGCTCATGCCCAACAAGTCTGAAACTTCAGAATCAGTGGCAGTGTTAACACCCAATCCACTATCAAAGTCAGGTGGGTACTGCATGGAGGACACAGAGCAGGACTTTGTCCCAGGCAGGGGTGGATCCATGGGGGGGGTGGCGGGTGAAAACTGGCAGCAGGAAAGGGCTCCTGCTGGGCTGGGCAGCAAAATTGGGAAGGGGAATGTTCACTAGGCGTGCGCCAGCAAAATTGGCTAGAATAGGAGCCCAGGTCTATTAGAATAGGAGCCCAGGTCTACTGGCTGGGTAGACCTAGGCTCTCACCTGGACTTGGAGCCCAGATCTACCTGCCAGGTAGACTTGGGCTCCCAATTTAACTTGCGGCCTCTGTGACCAAGGTTTGGTGGGCAGGTAGACCTGGGCTCCTGCCTGGACTTGGAGTCCAGGTCTACCAGCTGGGCTCCCATTCTAGCCAATGGTTCCAAGTCCAGGCGGGAGCCCAGGTCTACTGCCTGGTCGACCTGGGCTCTGGAGTTGGTAGTGATCATGGTGGTCCCTCCCCCCCAAACACAACGACTGGATTCGCCTCTGACCCCAGGATACCTAGTTACATACTGTTGGCACTGCTACGAGCACAGGGGTCAATTTGAATCAAAGCCACAATCTTTATATAGGAAAAAAGCATACATGTGGGAAGTCACATATGATATGCACCATATTCATTTAGTTTGTTTTAAATATATGGCTATTGGGCTTATGGCCCTGTGAATTTGGATGAAAATAATGTAAACACCCACCCAATTTTTCCATTTCTGGTGTGCATGAATTCAGTTTTTGGGCAATCTAAAATCAAGTCTGAAGTTGAAACTCCTCTCCTCTGAAGTTTGATGGGAATGTATTGAAGGACCCTTGTGATTTGAAATATGGGAGAGCCATTTTTTCTATTTTTACAATTAAAAATTTGGGGTGCAGGAAGTGTTGAATCATTCTTTTGAATGTCCCTAGCTTGTTTAGAAGATATTTAGAACGTAGAGACTTTTTTTTTCCTCTGTACTATCTAAGAGGCAGGTTTTTTTTATATGATAAGCAGCGCTGTTTTAAGTGATGGATAATTGTTTATGGAGGGTTTGGTTTACATTTAAATAGTTATCTTCTTTTTTAAAGTAATAAAATGAAACCAAGCTATATAGCATTGGGACTTTTTGGCCATTAGTGATAACTGACTCATTTATATGCGTTAGTTATGCATTTGTCAGCACCTGGCTTGTGACAGCTTAGTTGTGACAAATTAAAAGCAATGATTGTAACAAGTCCATTCTGCCTTTTATCCAAATGTTAGGACCTTGCCTGATGTTTCTGTCACCCTTGTGATGAACAGTTGACTTTTCAATAATGCCATTATCTGCCTCCTTCCTGATGTCGAAGAGCATTTGCATAACAAGCTTATCTGGTTCAAGTAGTGGTCCAGGCCTATGTAGATACATAGAAGGGAGCCTGTCTCTTCAAACAAGTGCATTTCTAAATCCAGCTCCATTGGTACAGTACTGTTTGCTTGCCAAATTCACCAAACCCTTTTAGGGTCTCGTGCAGAGCAAGTGCTGTGCTCTAAATGTTAGTTTTATTTCCGTTGTCCAGGAACACCATTTTATTGTTAAAATATAATTAATATAATTCAATAGATTGTCATAGAATACAGCCCTGGTCAGCAGCAGAATATTACATTTAACAAGGACTGATGGGAGCCCATTGGCTCTCTTTCCAGGAGAAAGGAAAAAGAGATCTTTCAAAAGAGTTCAAAAGAGATCTTTCAGCTCATAAAAAAGCGGCTCATGGCAGTGGCATCCCAGAGCCTCCTGGCACCATGGGCCAGGCAATGCAAATATGTCACCCCTCTGTGTTACATGGCACCCGCCCCCTCCCCTGACACTCTCCTCCACTTCTGGAATGGGTCTATTTTGGAGGCAAGGGTGGACTGACCTTTGTGACGCTCACTACTTTCAGTGGTGAGTACTGTGCCCCCAGAGATCCTGGGAAACACCCAGAGCCCTGTGGAGGGGGTGTCACCCAGTCACCCCTTATATGTCACTGCCACCTTGGACACCCCCCTGTGGCCTGCTGCCCTCGGCCTGCCCCCCAGCCACCCGCTAAATCCAGTAACTCATGGGGTGGCTGTACTTTAGCTCAAGCACTGGCTAAGGGCAGACAGGAAGTTCTTGGAAGTCGTTTCAAGCCACTAGGCTGTCAGATGCCTAATCTATGAATTCTATGTGATAGTAGAAATCTGGCTTTGGTCAGTGTGAGAATGTAGTGGTGCAAGGCAGGGCCTAGGAGATGGGGGTAAAGCGGGCAGTTAAAGGGGGTAAAGTTAAATCTGTACCCGGGCCCAGGGTCAAAAAGGGTCTCAGGAGCCAAAGGAGGGGACCCAGAAACTTCTTGGGATCTTACATTTTCCTATCTACTCAGACTTATTGCCTGTATAGAATGCTGGAGACACTATCATGAGTGTGTGGCTGCAGCTACTGGCAAGCCATATATTCTAGTCTAGACTGAGAAATTCATACGTGACAGTCCTTAACACAGCATCAAATTTGGTAGGAAACTGGACTGCTACAGTAGCTCTTTGGCTTGTAGATCTGCTTACCATGAAGGAGTGTATAGCTGTAAGACTACATAGCTGTAAGACTACAGCTGCTACAGAAGCAAGTTTAGGTATGTACAGTGTGAGGTGAAATATGATGATGCTAATTTTTTGCAATGGTTTTCTATATTTAAAAGATTTTAGAGAGACTTAGGAGTGTGTTCGGTTTTCTGTATGATTGTATCTAGCTGCTGATGCCACATGGGTGGGTAGACCTGGGCTCCAAAGACATTTCCAGCTGTCTCCACACTCCCCCCACCCTGTTTCATCCCTCCCTGCACCCATTCTGCTTGCCCGTCACCACCCTCCCCTGCTCTGTTTCACCCCTCCCCCTTTGCAAAGGGGCCCAAAAGAAACTTTGTACACCCTGATAAAATGCCTCTCAGAGGCCCTGGTGGAAGGAAATGTACTGGTTGAGTTACTTCTTGTCACACAGGTGTTAAAGGTTCAGGAGCCCTGTCAGGAAAAAAAGTTGGCAACTGTAGCAGTACAGCTACTTTCAGAGGTTCCTTCCAGGTAATCTTATATCAGTGGTTGCCTGTTTAGTCTCTCATGTGGATGAGATGATAGAAAACAAATCTAGGTCTATGAGATACATTTTGTGAAACTAGAAACTTTTAGTTAAAAAAAAAAAAAGCATGCCATATATATAGAAACACATACAGGACATATTAGGAAAGCATATTTTTAAACTCTTTATTAGACCAAGTCATCTCAGAACAGAGCAAGGTTTTGGTTATTTTGGTTCACATCTTCTTGAGAGGAAAATGTTGTTCTGGGTAAACTGTACCTTGAATTCTATTCTATAGTTTTGATTGCTCTATGAAAACAACAGAACTCTCAAGGAAGGGCTCACAGGCCTGGCAGAAATGAGTCATTCAATTAGCAGTTGAGCCCTTTGAAGTTCAACATTCTTTAAAAAGTTTGGTCTCTTTGAAGTATTGAACAGATAAAAGGCTTAATTGGCCATTTCCTGATCAAATGACATTGCAGAGGAGCAGGTTGAGAGGCACATCCTAATTTATTACCAACGAAGCTCTCCCAAAAACTATTTTGGGTTTAGACAAAGTCTGCCAGATGACAACTGTAGCAGATAGCATTGGCTGAAGAAGAGTGGGGCAAGCTTTTCCAAATAAACAAAATTTCATATGCATTAAAAAAAAATGTTTTTATCTAATGGATTTATACCCCACCTTTCCTGACAGAAGTCACCCAAGGCAACTGGGCTGCTACTTAGTTCTGTCATATTGATTAGCACTTAACCAGGGTAGCCCAAAACGTCATGTGTCTGAAGGACTATGCTTTTCCTTCTCCTTGAATGCAAGCAGGTGTTGTGAAAGGCCTATGTGCATCTCCCCTATTTCTGTCCAAAAACTCTCCCATCTCCACCATTAAGCTTGGATACTATAATCAAGTAGTGCATCAGGCTGTTACAGGTTATGAAAGATCTGAGTCTGCCTGGATCCTCTGAGTTCTGAGTCCAGGTCTGTACCACAAGACAGTGGGCTTTTTTATGCCCCTTTGGGTCCCTTCACATGCAGGCATTGTACCCATAGTAGTCTGGCTAGAGTTTCTGGTATCAAATTAAAGCCAATATTTGAAAATTTGATAGACCAATTTTCTGGCATTGTCAAACTCCAAGGAAAATCTGGCAGTAGGTGTTTAGAAAAGGTAACAAATTAACTGGAAAGTGTCAAGTTTGTAGTGCACTATTGCCTTAACATGTTTTCTGGAGGGGTCAATGGGTTAATATGCTAGGGGAGCAGAAGGATACAATAACTTTTATTTACATTACCTCACAAAATAGTAATTTTAATTAACTTAGCAATGATATCTCCAGGGACAGAACTTTATTTTACATTTATTTAACCAGTGATTAGCTATCATGGCTCCTTGAATTAATTAGTTTCTCACAAGCTGGAGAAAAGCACGCATTAAGAGAGGCAACACTGTATTCAAAATGTAAACTTACAGGACTGACAGTGCAATCCTATGCATGTCTACACTGAGATAAACTTCACTGAGTTCAATGAGACTTACTCTCAGGTAAGTGTGTATAGGAGTGAGTCCCATATCAATCATAGCAACGTTACATGCATCCTGACAATTGTCTGTTGTTCATTTAGTTGTGTGTTGTTGTTTTTTTGCTTTATTTTGGAATTGAATTTCATGTTGCTAATGAATGATCTATTACTTGTATACTGTTAATGATTTATTTTAGTAAGCATTTGAATGTGCTGCAAACCATAGTCCCAAAATGTAATGAGTTTGTCATTTAAAAACATTGATTTGGATACAATTGGACAGAGAAGAACACACACAAGAGCCAAGAAGATTGGAGACAGCTGAAGAACAGAATCACACACTATTTTTCCTGTGTTCTTTTAATCAGACTTTACAAAAACAGGATAAACTTGAGGCTGTTGTTATTGCTGTAAAGTTATTACCCGAGTCCTTCTGTCCCAAACCGATTTAGAAACTCTTCCCATAGTATCTGAAGTTTGTCATAACTTCCCCTCTTATAGTGGGGCACTTTTTTGTTTAGCTGCCTGATCCATTAGGTTTATTTTTCATTATTTCCCCCTCTGGAGGGAGTTTTAGATTTTTTTTCTCTCATTTTCCCCCTCTCTTTTCCTCTTTTGTTAGTCTGGTCTATTGGTTGTTTCCTTTCAATGTATTATATTCTATAATTGTTGGGTATGGAGAAATGGGGTGTTTACATGGTCATGTGCTAGGAAAGTTTAATTTATCAATGAGGTCTGAAACATCTTCTCTTTTAACCTGATGATTAACCTGCCCGAACGGCCCCTCCTAACCGAGGAGTTAAGTCAGATAGAGGTTAAAAGAGAAGATGTTTCAGACCTCATTGATAAATTAAAGATCAATAAGTCACCGGGCCCTGATGGCATACACCCAAGGGTTATTAAGGAATTGAAGAATGAAGTTGCAGATCTCTTGACTAAGGTATGCAACTTGTCCCTCAAAACAGCCACGGTACCAGAAGATTGGAGGATAGCAAATGTCACGCCTATTTTTAAAAAGGGAAAGAGGGGGGACCCGGGAAACTATAGGCCGGTCAGCCTAACATCCATACCGGGTAAGATGGTGGAATGCCTCATCAAAGATAGGATCTCAAAACACATAGACGAACAGGCCTTGCTGAGGGAGAGTCAGCATGGCTTCTGTAAGGGTAAGTCTTGCCTCACAAACCTTATAGAATTCTTTGAAAAGGTCAACAGGCATGTGGATGCGGGAGAACCCGTGGACATTATATATCTGGACTTTCAGAAGGCATTTGACACGGTCCCTCACCAAAGGCTACTGAAAAAACTCCACAGTCAGGGAATTAGAGGACAGGTCCTCTCGTGGATTGAGAACTGGTTGGAGGCCAGGAAGCAGCGAGTGGGTGTCAATGGGCAATTTTCACAATGGAGAGAGGTGAAAAGCGGTGTGCCCCAAGGATCTGTCCTGGGACCGGTGCTTTTCAACCTCTTCATAAATGACCTGGAGACAGGGTTGAGCAGTGAAGTGGCTAAGTTTGCAGACGACACCAAACTTTTCCGAGTGGTAAAGACCAGAAGTGATTGTGAGGAGCTCCAGAAGGATCTCTCCAGACTGGCAGAATGGGCAGCAAAATGGCAGATGCGCTTCAATGTCAGTAAGTGTAAAGTCATGCACATTGGGGCAAAAAATCAAAACTTTAGATATAGGCTGATGGGTTCTGAGCTGTCTGTGACAGATCAGGAGAGAGATCTTGGGGTGGTGGTGGACAGGTCGATGAAAGTGTCGACCCAATGTGCGGCGGCAGTGAAGAAGGCCAATTCTATGCTTGGGATCATTAAGAAGGGTATTGAGAACAAAACGGCTAATATTATAATGCCGTTGTACAAATCGATGGTAAGGCCACACCTGGAGTATTGTGTCCAGTTCTGGTCGCCGCATCTCAAAAAAGACATAGTGGAAATGGAAAAGGTGCAAAAGAGAGCGACTAAGCTGATTACGGGGCTGGGGCACCTTCCTTATGAGGAAAGGCTACGGCGTTTGGGCCTCTTCAGCCTAGAAAAGAGACGCTTGAGGGGGGACATGATTGAGACATACAAAATTATGCAGGGGATGGACAGAGTGGATAGGGAGATGCTCTTTACACTCTCACATAATACCAGAACCAGGGGACATCCACTAAAATTGAGTGTTGGGCGGGTTAGGACAGACAAAAGAAAATATTTCTTTACTCAGCGCGTGGTCGGTCTGTGGAACTCCTTGCCACAGGATGTGGTGCTGGCGTCTAGCCTAGACGCCTTTAAAAGGGGATTGGACGAGTTTCTGGAGGAAAAATCCATTATGGGGTACGAGCCATGATGTGTATGCGCAACCTCCTGATTTTAGGAATGGGTTAAGTCAGAATGCCAGATGTAGGGGAGAGCACCAGGACGAGGTCGCTTGTTATCTGGTGTGCTCCCTGGGGCATTTGGTGGGCCGCTGTGAGATACAGGAAGCTGGACTAGATGGGCCTATGGCCTGATCCAGTGGGGCTGTTCTTATGTTCTTATGTTCTTATGAAAGGCAGGGAATTGGGGAGGGTGCAGGAGTAGGGATTGGGTAATGGAATTTGGGTGGGATGAGGGGTAAATGATTACAATGTTTAAATTGTTAAATGATTTAAATGTTTAAACTGTTTTTGTATCTATTGAAGAGAAAATAACACTATGAATCACACACACACATACACACAGAACAAACTGTAAACTAGGTAGATGGAACCTAACAGCTGTGCATATTTTTATTGAACATATAATTTCACAGACAACCTATGTTTACCACATGATGAGACGTGAGGGAAAGTAGGTGAAGTTCTCCAAAGTGCTCATGATTTAATGTTTTAAGAGTACTATGCCCAGCTATTGTACTCATCAGCTTCAAACCAACACAGTTTCCATTAGCTCTGAAGCTACCTTAACAAGTGAAGTCCTCCTGGCAATGACATTAAAGAAAGCTTTGGTGGACTGCATTTGGATTACAACCCATACATCTTAGTTATCATAACATAATTTTTCCAGGAGTTCCCTGGTCCTAATTGGAGTAAAGTCTAGGGGCTGATGTAACCTACCTTGTTGCTAATTTAAAGACTGGTGGGTTGCCCTCTCTTACTTGGCCCAGAACTCTCATTTGTTTCTTTTTCCTGTCTTCTTGTTCTGCCTGTGTAACAATTACTGCAGTTCTTTAGTTGTTTTAGTAAAGTTCTCAACAAAGCTCAGGTTTGATGTTTGTGTAGGGACTGATTGATTCCTTTGGCTCTGCTAACAATGATAAGCACTGGAGTGTGTGTTTAAGATTCTCTGAGGCCAGTTGCTGAAGCTGGGATCTGGCAACTAGGTCTTGTTAGACTGAAGTTCAAGTGCAGCTGAAAAAGATACTGTTCTATTGGGCAAGTTCCATGAATTTATATCAAGTTTGACCAGTCTGGAGGATGCATATCTCTGCCAATCATAGGGATCAAAGTTGTACAGCAAGTCCTCACTTAAAGTTGTCAATAGGTTCTTGGAAATGGCAACTTTAACTGAAATGAAACCAATTATAGTGATAATGAAACTGATTTTACAATTGGCTAATTGATATACATAACAAGAGTTATGTTTCTACAGCATATTTCTGGTCACAAAAACATCACCAGACTTCTAAATAGAGACCCAAACACTTCTAATATTAAATATTGAAATAACTGGGAGCATTCCAGGCCAGAGAAAACTCACACAGCCATGGGGAGAACGTGCATACTCCACACACAGTGGCCCCATCCAGGAATCAATTTTTTTTCTTATCAACTTCACAATGTAACGACTTTAAGTGCATCCCTATTCCTTGCTGAACACTACCAAGTAAATCACTAGGCTGGGACCCAATTTCAGACAATGACGTTCCTGGTTTAGAGTCTGGAATCTTTGACACTTTTTGATATGTATAATATATCAAATGCTTGAAATGGGAGAAAATAGCTCTGGCTTTAAGATACACAAAATATCACGTAGATTCTGCTCCGAAACTTGCATGGATGACTAAGAATTTATTCACTTGCAAGCTTTATGTTCCCCTCAGAACCGAATTGGAGTCCTTTTATGTTTTCAGATGCCTTCTGTAATTTAAACCTGCGGCCAAATTGCTCCAAGAATTCTGCTGCGGTAGGAGAATTTATTAAGAAAACTGGGCTTGGTAGCATTCCTGTCATGCAGTTTCTCTTCCCAGTAGGGAGAACTAGAAATTTATGATACTAGGTCGCAAAGATGGATCAATAGAGACATAAATGTGTCTTGTGTACTAGAATGTATATTATGCACTTGATAATTGAATACTGTGTAATACACTGAATCCTCCATTCTGTAAGTTGAGTGTAGCAGAAAGAACAATAAAAATATATATATGTTGTTGATCATGGTGTGGCATGCTGGTTTTAGACACATGACCTGCAGGTCCCCTGGTCACAGAGGATGATTTTACTGAAGGGTATGCTATAGATGATGCAACTCTATAGATTATGCTGCCCTAGAACCATAATGATGCCATATGTCCTGTTGAATTATGACTGGAAACGAAAGGAAAACAAAAATGGCTACAGGCAAAGCTGCCCCTGTTTTCCTTCATTTTGTGTTCAAAAACAGCAGTGCCATGCAACAGTCTGGGGACCGACAGGTATGAGAACTGGAGAACAGATGTGCAGGAGGGTACGCATTGTAGGATCATTATTACAAATGGAATTCATGATGCACTCATTTCCTTCCACCTGTCTACAGAATGCAATTGGCCAGTGTGAGTCAGAGCTACGTATGACAGAGAGGCAGAGATGAACCATCCCAAGCAGATGCTTGCACGTGAGGGAAGATGAAAGGAAAGGAATTCACTATTTAGAGATCTTTTATTCTACTGCACAACCATGAAAATAATGAAAGACATTTTTGATTATTAAGTTAGAGATTAAATGGCTGGGTTTTGAGAGTGTACCTCCCCCCTCCCCTGAGATGGATTAAACATTTCTGATGAGGCAGGTGTCGGGGTCCTCCCCCCCGCACCCCCGGTTTACCTCAGGAGGAGGCTTCAGGATCGGGGAGCTGGACAGTAGGATGGGGGGAGGGAAGAGATGAAGGTAGCAGAGGGGAAGAAGGAAAGGCTTTAAGCCCAGAGAAGGGTGGCTCCCAGGGAACTGCCCTTTATACCTCCCCTGAGGGGTAGGGGAGGGGCTGTGGGGAGCATAGCTGGCCCTACAAAAGCTGGGAGGCCAGTGATGATGGGGCTGGCCAGAAGTTGGGAGGTGGGTGGCGGTGTAGCCAACTGGGGCAGAAGCAGCCCAGCCAGGGAAGAGGACCTGAGTTCTGTAACCCCCTCTCCCTGAGCCAGTCTGAGGCCTTCCCAGGGCTCCCTTAAAGGGCCAGTTGGGCTGCGTGGAGGCCCTCCCCCAAGAGCCTCACCGTAGGTTATGATATAAAAAGTAGTAGTACTTCTCAGTCATTTCTATAAGCAACTGTCAGAATTCTAAACCTTCATTGCCAATGAATCTGCCTATAATTCCTGTTAAAAAAGCTAGAGGAGATTTGAAAAAAAAGCTATCTTAGTACTGTGGGAGACAGTTGTTCTTTATTGTTGTCTAAGTGTCAGGGATGACATGTTATCAGTCATCAACATTAGAATCTTCCTCCAGGGAGCACAGAGTGGTTCAGCTTTCTTGCCTGAAGAATCCTTGCTGTGCCCGCTGAAGTGTTTAATGGAGGGGAAAATTAACATCCGTGTTGCAACTGATTTTGTGAAATGCATCCGCCTGCTGGATTGGACTTGCACTGCTATTGTGTGCCACCAAGAAGTGTTGCCTAGATTGTGTTGCCAAGAAGCCGTCAGAAGATTAGAGTCACAAGTACTGTTAGCGACATTAGTAGTGTCACAAATTATTCTTAGCTGCTATAGTCTTCGTTGTCGTTTTTGTCAAGTTTCTAGTTCTCATGCTTGCATGCAGAGGTAAAACTGATAGCATGGCAGCAAAGTATTAAAGCAGAAAGATTAGTGACAAACGAAGCCTAAGAAAATTGCTCCCCAAATTGCAGTATTTCCAGGCCTACCTAACTCCCCCAGTGCCGATGCAGCCATGCTGATGGGGCACATGCTGCATCCTGTGGAGGTGGGGACAGTCGTTGAGGCCTCCTCAAGGTAAGATAACTTTTGTTCCTTTACCTCAGGGTAAACCCCTTCGTCCATCTGCATCTCTAGAGCATAAGTCTGAGGAGAGTAAAGACATAGAGTGTACATGCTGGTGCTGCCAGAATCCATCCTCTCCCTCCCCCAAACTGTTCCCTGCCCAGATACTTCCCTGTTACTCCCATTCCCTGCCCACTGTCCAACCCCTGTTTGCTTCTGCACCAACTTGCTGGTGCTGGGACATCAAGGACAGCTGCTGCCACTTGGTTT
Organism: Tiliqua scincoides; assembly: GCF_035046505.1. NCBI lineage: Eukaryota > Metazoa > Chordata > Lepidosauria > Squamata > Scincidae > Tiliqua > Tiliqua scincoides. The sequence continues at coordinate 105,200,711 of NC_089821.1, forward strand.
TAGCCAACGTGCCATTTGCAGCAGCAGCTCCAAAATGGCTGCCAGTAGCCCGCTGTGCAAGTTGCCATAAAAGCACTCATGACAGTGAAATTCTCCTGTTATAGGGCAGCCCATAAAATTGGGCTGTAAATCTCTATCTTGGTTGTTAAGGAACAGATTCAATGTTATTTGTATTGGATATTAATGACAAAGGTGGAACAGAACAAGATGTTCCTTGGCTTCCATAATTGTGAGACAAATAGTATGCAATGATGTTGATTGTGTGCAGGTAAATGCCTTGGCTCATAATTCCAAAGATGTTGGCCATTATGATGCAAAGGATTGCCTGGTGGCTAAATACAAAGTTAGTCAGTGCTCCCGTTTGCATTTGCCTAGAGAAAGGCATGGCATAGTGTAGCAGCTAAGAGACTGAGCATGGCATAGTGTAGTGGCTAAGAGACAGGATCTCCTCCATTTGAATCATGCCTCTGCCTCTGCAAGGTGGTCTTAGGCAAGCCACACCCTTTCAGCCTCAGCTGCAAAATAGACTTAACGATACTTATCTTGCAGGGTTGTTGTCAGTAGATAGGTCACGTACAAAGGCTATGATCCCTCAGAAGCACAAGGCAAGTGTCAAGTGTTAAACAGTTGGGAGCTTACCAAAGGTTCTCTGCAGATGTTTCGATGTGGGGAGTATTTTCTAAAGTGGAAAATTTGAAAACTGCTGCCTTTTAAAATAAGTTTCTCCCTTTCCCGTTTTAAGAAATAAATGCAAACATTACCTTATCCAATCGGTGCACCATCAAGGAACGGTTTTCTTTGTTGTTGGTGGGGCGAATAACTTGTTTCTGACAAGATATGCCACCACCCCTGCTGTGGTTGTAAAATCTATTTCCATCAATTTATTCCTTCGTAAATATTTGTTCACATCACCCAGACTGTTGATGAATAGCTGCCCCTTTCAGCCTCCTGATTTGCTGGCTGCAAAATGGCAGTTTACATTGTCGAGGCATAGCGATTCCCACAATGTTATCATCCAAGCGCAAGCAGCCAGTGGAATTTAAGAGGCTGTCTGAGGCAGGGCTGTGTGTTTCTTGTTTCTGCCTTAATAAATGTTTCATCATTGCCTGTAATTGTGACAGAATGGAATTGGTATTTAGGAACCTGGATGTTAGATTTCGGTAACCTAACAGAGAGCAAATGGCTGCAACCTATGTTTAATGTAGTGACACTAATGAATTCTGAGGATTAATTTTCAGCTAAGAAGGCATGATGGAAGGTGCTAGAATTTCAAATTAGGTAATGGATCGACTTTCATCAAGGCCTAGTTGGGCCACATTTGTTTCCTTTTTGGTATATTTTACTCTTATTATTGAAAATCGGCCACCGTCAGGTTAAAATATGACTGTAATATTCGTCAATGTGAATACCGATTAATGTGAATATTTGTTAATGCATAGCATTGTATGACATTCCATAGAGATTTGTGGAATGAAATGCAGGGTTATCAAGGACCAGAATATGAATTTTGTCAAAGCAATTTGCCAAGATATGAATTTGAACCCAAATAATAAACTCTACACAGCGTATGTAGAATATCAGTGTGAGGTCGCAATCCTAACCCCTTATGTCAGTGCTTTCCAGCACTGGCATAGCTGTGCCAATGGGATGTGTTGGGTCCTGCAGTTGGGTGTCACTCACAGAGGCCTCCTCAAAGTCAGGGAATGTTTGTTCCCTTACCTCAGAGCTGCATTGGTCTTATGTCAGTGCTGGAAAGCACTGACTTAAGGGGTTAGGATTGCGCCCTGAGTCACAGAAAGTCGCTGTGGCAAAAGTCCTTGAAGTTCTTGCAATTTTTGCCATTTTAAATTTGTTTTTTGCACCCTAAAAGCAAATGTTTCTTCTCCCTGCAGTAGCCTCTGTCCTTTCTGAATTCAGCACCATTCACAAGAGACTTGTGCCATCCCAAACAAGTCTTAATGGATTCCCTGTCTCCATGCCTGGGCTTCTCTAGTCACAATTTATGCTGGCCAACCATCCTACTGAGACTGGTGTGTGCCCACTGATTGGGCAGAATGGGGCTGGGGGAGGGTGGCAATGGGGAGGCGTATTGGCACATTGATCTGGGAAGTGGGGCAGGATCCTGTAGCACTGACTGCATCCTATCACCCTTCCTAGGCCTGATCCGCTGACATGGGGCAATGTGGTCTTATGCCAGTGACTGAGCTCCTGCAGGTCTGAGTTTGCCCCATTGCAGCTGCTGGGGCTTACCCCAGGATCTCCTTACCATGAGGAGACCTTCAGTAGCCAAAATTCCTGTGCAGGATGCAGCACTGGCCTCTGCATGCAAATTTGCACTGGATTGGGCTGCAAGAATCATAATTGTGTCTGAAAAATATACAGCCTCGTTAATTTTAACTGGCTAAAAATACAGTTTTCTACGTGTTTATTTTCTTCTATGCAGATATATTCTGACAATCCTTGTCATGTTTGTCTCATGTTCTGACCTGTAAATATAAGTATATCTTTGCTCAAGAGAAAGCTTCCTAATGATTTCTCTATCTCATTTTAGTTCTGCTGTCCCATAATGCTCCATATTATGTGGCTTCATCTCATAAACCAGCATGCTTTGTAAGTTCAACAACTCCTGATGTGATGCGGGCTAGTTTGATCTGGGAACAGTACATTAAATTAATCTCCCCTGAAGAAACTAGATACTGAGAGCTAGATCAGTTTAAGAAGGGAGAGTGATAGCTGCACACAAAATGTTGCTTAAGTGTTGAGAGTTCAACTTGGAGCCATCCCAAATTCTTCTCTCCTAAAGACTTCTCACAATGAGAGGAGGAGTAATGCTTTAAACTATCATCTGGGTTTGGGATGTAGCATTATGGAAAGTATCTGGAGCTTATAGCAAGACAGAGGAGCCCCCAGAATAAGTACTGTGTAGGGCAGGGGTGTCCAAACTTTTTGGCAAGAGGGCCACATCACCTCTGACACCGTGTTGGGGGCCGGGAAAAAAAAATTAAATTACTTTTAAAATTTGAATAAATTTACATAAGTGAATATATGAGAGATGGAACTTATATGAATGAATGGAGGTCTCGCAATAGCTCAAGGCCTATAAAAGACCTTGTGCAAAGAAAGGCTGGACTTTCTTTTGCTGCTGCTGCTGCTTCATAGGCATGAAACAGCAAGAGGCGGAGGAAGCCCTTGGCCCACAGCTTGCGCAAGAGGTCAAACAGTCGGCCCTCACGCTGAGAGTAGTTGTGTTGGGCAAGTTTGGGCTCCAGCAAGTCTCCAAAGGGCCAGAGGCTCATTGGGGACTGGGGGCTCCCCACAGGCCAGATTGGGGGTCCCCGAGGGCCGCAAGTGGCCCCCAGGCCAGGGATTGGGCACCCCTAGTGTAGGGTATTGGGTTTGCTGCTATTTGTGACTTTGGGTAACTGCAGTGGCAGCGGGACTGTATTCCCCATGGATATGGGAGGGGGACTATTGTACACAGTTTGCATATGTTGGGAAGCCATAGCCATGTGTTTTCCTAATGCTGTATAAGCAGTAAAATGGAAATCAATTCCCCCTAAATTTTTGAGTGGCTATGGCAGCATGGTGGTGATTTATTGTCAGGTAGTTTTAATTGGCCACCTGGTGGTGACCCATCATATGATTCTTTCAGGATTGTCATGGCAGTCCCCTGAGGGGAAAGAGGGTTTGTCCAGGGTTCTGGGCAATGGGCATTGCAATCACTGCCAGCCCAACACTAATATGCTCTGGCACACATCGCCAAGTACTTCTCCCTCCTTCCTGCCTGCACCTCTCCACCTGTGAAGGCTCTGGCAGTGGGCAGAAAGTGGGAAAGGGACTCAAAGAGTTACTGGGTTCTCAGATAGTTTACCCAGATCTTCAGAATGGTTCCCCTGGAACCCATATTCCTCTGGTCAGCAAACAAGAATACACAAGCAGTTTACCTTCAAAGTTTTATTCAAGATATTCCACGTTAGTAAGATTTGCACGCCCATGGGATGCTCAGAGGCGGCTTACAAACCATGAATGAGATTACATACACTTTAGGCAGCAGAAACAATAAAGCTAACTACTTACTACATTGGATTGGTTCTCAAAGTCCCACTATGCAGTTTGTTCTTCAGATGGAGAGAAAATCCTGCTGCACTCCTGGCCAAGAGCAGGTAACAATAAATTCATCTCTCCCAGTTATGTACCTTCTCCACTATTAGCCAATTCCAATCAACCGGACCATTCTTTTGCTGAGTAATAATCTGCTCCTCCATTGCTATGATGCGTAGTCCCTGTCCCAAGGTGTCCGGCAAAAGTCCAAGTTGACAGCCCATGATCTCTGTCTTTGAACCTATCTGATATGGCCACCTGAAAGGTAACTCCCTTTGCTCTCTTAGGGCAGTAACTTCCAATGCTGGGGCCAACATCTCCAAATGGCTGGCTTTATTTCACTGGAAGAGGTACTTCTGACTGTTCATTCTGACTTCAGATGGGGAACAGTTTTTACACTCCCCTACTCCCAAATCTTAAAGGTGGAGAATCTTCCACTTCAAATAATCATCAACCCTACATCTAGCTTCAAACACCTTCCCCCAAGAGAGGAACGTAACAGCCATGACAAGGATGCGCACATGAAGGACAGTTTATTTATGTGCAGCGCAATCCTATCTTGTACTGGAACAGATAGGCCAGGAGGCCTGCACGGTATCCAGTGCAAGATAGAGCTCCAAAGTGGCTCAGCCGGAGGTAAGGGGAAACTCTTCTCCTTAGCCCTGGGTAAGCCACTGCAGCCCCAATGGGTCTCCTTGGACTTACGCCACCTCCTAAAGTGACATAAGTCAAAGGAGAGCAGAGCAGCTTGAAGCAGCTCTGCACTGCTCAGGAATGGAGGTTGGGATCCAGCTTAACTGCCGGGTCCCAGCCCCGCTTCCTGCTCCCTGCCTGTCTGCTCCTGGGACTTGCGCCAGCCCAACCCTGGGTCAGGGTTGTGCTCTTATTTTATTTGCTCTGTTATTAGGGCAAATAGTAGCTTTGGGGGCAATAATTGTTGGGGCTTTAATACAGAGAGAAAAGGTTGAAATACCCTTGCCTCATACACTTGGTTTTAATCTTGACATCTCTCAATGGCTGCTGTTTTAAGTACAGAAAAAAAACACAGCATTGGATGCTGCAGTGATATATTTAGCATCACAAGTGCTTTGACGATTTTTCATCTTTTATTCTAAACTTAGAAGTCCCAAGCATTTTAACATTTCTTCATTGGGAAGGTGTTTCAGTCCCCTGAGAAATTTGCTTTCCCTTTTCTGCACATTTTCCAACTCTCCAATATCTGTTTTAAGATGGTTAATGAGAAGCCCCGTGCCATTGTGGCACTCTGCCATGTCCCACAGTGCAGGGGAGCAGTGTGCCTCTCTGCTTTGGCCACTTGGGGATGACATCATCACCAAGCTCCAGTGAGGGCTGACTGAGCCAGGAGATCCAAGGTGGCTCACATAGTGAGACAAGGTGTGCCTGGGGAAGGCCAGGGGATGGCATGACTGGGAACACTGCCTGACCAAGCCCAGGTCCGTTATTGCTGCCTTTGCCAATGCATGCTTTTAAAAAATGGCCCTTACAATTCTCTGGAGCCCTCTTTACGCAAACCAGGAAGTGTGGGACTTCTGGATTTATTTAAAAGGACTGTGGAGGCAAAGGGAGTCCTCTGTTTGTGCTGACCCTTTAATAAAACCAGAAACCCATGCAAGGAGCACTTTAAGGAAGTAGATCAACATTGTTAACATCTGTGATATGCTGAAAGGAGGCAGTAGCAGACCTGGGATGAACGGCACCCTGAATCTTCCACCCCTTTGCCCCTGCCACCCGCTGCTGAGGCAAGCTACAGCTACCCATTTAATGGCTGGGGCAGCCCTGAAGTGCCTGCAGAACAGAAAGGCCCCCAAGTCTTTGTTCAGAGGGCAAGTACAACTAGAAGTATGGGAGTTATCTGTGTTTCCTAGGCCCAGTTCATATGTACAAGCTAAAACTATCCAGCTACACAGAGGTTGTACCGTATGAGCCAAAGGGATCCCATAGCTCCTGGTGGTGACTGGTACAAATACAGTGTCATGTTCTTTACCTACCATGCAAATAACTTTCAGGAGGTTTTATGACCCTATCAGCTGATACTTCCTCTATGTGGTTGTGGTCACTGGATCATTCTGTGTGAGGGAGTTCAGCATGAGTGGTGCTGAGGAAAAAGCTGTGATTAGGGGTAATTTATCTTCTTCCCGGTTTCCTTAGCTAAGTTAGTTCTGGCATATGAAACAGATTGCATTGGTCAGCCCTGGCTGGGCTGTATACGTAGTACTTTTCAACTGGATTCACTTTCCATACTTTTAAGTAACCAATTGTGCCATTAAAAATTAACAATTTTAATACAGTTTGCAGATTTCTCTTATTGTGGTGGTTAGTGTTGAGTGACATAACACCTTTTCTCAAAGGGAGGATATAAATTTTTAGTGATTGACAAGTATAATATTTTACATGAGGCCACATTGACTTTTTAAAAATGATAGGTAACAAAACAAAAGGACCCAGAACCTATAAAAGCCAAATGATTGATTTCTTTCCATGGGAGGCAGGAGAGGGATTTATAACCTCTTCAGTCAAGAGGATGGATATAAGGTAGGCTTGTTGCTTTACTTTTTGTTTTGGACAGAGGCTCCAGTTCTAAGAGACACCAGATGTCTCTTGATCATTTGTAAAACAGAATATTTCTAGGCTATCTTCGTTTGGAATATTCAGACTGACTCGGGGTTACCAAATACATGAATGTTATTCTGACCGGCGGATATTACTGGATTACTCTGGGGTGCAAGCTTTCATGTTCTGTTAATAAATATGCTCTCTAAGGGGAGGCTGAACATTGTGTTGTGTAAGTATATTTTACCCTTTTGTTATTCATGAGATGCACAGTATACATGATGTATCAAGATGTAATTGCAGGAATGGGTACTTTGTTAATGATCATGATAACCTGATTGAGTGTGTTAAAGATTTTGCTGTTGTTGGCTGTTTGTGTTGAATGGCTTCAAGATAAGATTTCTGAGCTTGAAGCAGTTGGTAATGTGGTATTCTTAGAATTTCCTTAAGTATCATCATAATACGTTAGAACTTTTATTCTTTGATTGATTTTCAAATAATGTTACTGAATCTGATAAAATTCATACAAACAGACATAATAGGGTGTTGTTTTAAAGGTTGTTGCCTGACCCTTGTGTACATTTCTATATTGGATTTTACTTAAAGTCACATTATTATTAATTTTAGTGTGTTTTTAAAGGTCCTACAGCTTTCTGGTTGCAGAGTATCAAATTTATTTGTAGTTACCATTTGTTCCAAAATTTAAAACAACTTTTCTTTGATTACTGTTATTCCTAAAAAGTCTGCTTTTTCCAGAGTAATGGAATTATTTTTTCTGGGTTTTCATTTAACAGTCTGACACTTCTTCTTATTGATAAACTAATTAAGATCTTTCCATCCCGTAAACCATAACTCTGATCCAGCTAATGTGACTCATGACAAAAACCATCTTTGTATGTTACAGTCATCTTTCATATTAGTCTAGTTGCAGTCTGCTCATGATTGTTGATCTGTATGAGTGTGCAGTTGTTTAAGTGCTATGTTGAACATGTGCACAGCAATACATTCAATCTGTATTCAGCATTTGTAAAAGTTCCAGTTCCCGGGTAGACTTTTAAAACAAATGTATCTACAGACATTTTCACAAAATTGTGTATGTGCATGCTTGTAACATCTGAAAAGCCCTCATATCTCATTGAAAATGTGGGATTTGGTTGTGACTACCTTTGTGCATTGATTTCATAGAGATTTGTTGTAGTTGCAATTGACTTTAGTAGGATTGGAACTTCTATACTTACAAACGAGTACCACAATTTTGAATATAATCTCAAATAATTCTGATTAGTTTTGATTGGCTTGCTTTATTTAACCAACACACCTACAGTGATTGTTAGTCATAACTGCAGTTCAAGTATGGAAAAAGTGGAGGATTTCTGCCACCTTCTCAAATTTGTTGTAAGACGATGTCACAGGAGAAAATAGATGTGCTGCAATGTATTCTACATCCCAGTCCTCTACGTATCTACTCAGAAGTTAACACCTGCTCCCAGTTAAGCAGATATAGGATTGCAGACTTAGGGTCAAATCCTATCCAATTTTCCAGCGCTGGTGCAACTGTGCCAATGAAGCATGCCCTGTATCCTGCAATAGGAGAGCAGTCACAGAGGTTTCCTCCAAGTAAAGGAACATTTGTTCCCTTTCCTCAAGGCTGCATTGTGGCTGCACCGGCACTAGAAAGTTGGATAGGCTTGGGCCCTTAAAGTCTTGTCTTTAACAGCACACTCCTGTTAATTGTGCCTTAAACAGCACACTCCTATGTATGTTTACTTAGAAGTAAGTCTCACTGTATTCTGTGGAGCTTACTCCTAGAAAAGTGTGCATAGGATTGCACAATTAGAATTAAGGCTTTATTGTTCTGTTTAACTATGGGTGCAATCCTAACCCCTTATGTCAGTGGTTTCCAGCACTGACATAAGGACAATGCAGCTCTGAGGTAAGGGAACAAACATTCCCTTACTTTGAGGAGGCCTCCATGAGTGACACCCAGCTGGAGGATGCAGCACATGGCCCATTGGCATTGCTATGCCAGTGCTGAAAAGCACTGACATAAGGGGTTAGGATTGCTGCCTATCAGTGGTTCTCACACATTTAGCACCGGGACCCACTTTTTAGAATGAAAATCTGTCTGGACCCATTGGAAATGATGTCATGACTGGAAGTGACATCATCAAGCAGAAAAATGTTTAACAATTGTAGGCTGCAATCCTATCCACACTTACCCAGGTGTAAGTTCCATTTACTATCATTGTTAAAAGAATATACATAGTAGCTTGTTAAAAGTACAGGTCTGTAACGTTTCCCCAGTGCAGTCACATACTATGGTAGCATCAAGTCTAATGTATTAAAAATAAAATATTGAAATGAATGGGGACCCACCTGAAATTGCCTCCCGACCCACCTAGTGGGTCCTGACCCACAGTTTGAGAAACACTGATGTATATTGTTCCGTTTTCGCACTTTTTATGTATAGACACACTCGCACACACATTTTAATGATACCCTGGCAATTTAAATAATTCTGTTTCGGATTTACTCCTGCATGAGACAGCCAAATATTTAACCCATTGTATAATCTGCAGCCAAAGCCAAATTGCTGAATCAAAGAAAATTAATATTTAACAATGGATGCGATTAGTTAATACAGCAGAACTGTACATATGTGCCCATCCATGTAGAAGGAACATGATTGTTATATTTTGCAGGTGTCTTATCAAGGACTTTGAGAAGCGCCCATCTGTCACCCACCTGTTAGAGCATCCCTTCATAAGGCAGGCTCACGGTAAGGACATGGAGCTTCAAAAACAGCTGGTGGATCTCATCCAAGCACAACAAGAGTTAGGCTCGGTAGCCAAGACAAGGTACTGTTCTATTTCCTCCAAGCTTTCCCAAACCAGTGAGTTCCAGAAATTTAAAACATTTAATTGCTTAAATATCAGATATCATATAATGCATTCGAGGTTGTTATCCCAATCCAGCAAGAGACATCTGTGTGCAGAAGTGATTTGGAGGGGGACGCACATCTGCACCTACAGTCTAACCCCCTTCTTGATGTTCAATCTGGCTGCTTTGAATGGACTAGGTCTTTGGGTGAACATGGGGATGCTTTGCGTTTTCCCCATCTGGAGCCATCCGTTGTTATACATGAAAGGGTTGCATATAACAAGAACTGGAGAGGGACTTTCATGTACATACAGCGATTACTACATCCCATAGAAATTGAGCGCTTCAATATGAGGGGAATAGCATTCTCATTCATGCCTTAAAATGCTTTCTGCCCATAATGATTGCTTTATATCCCAGTAGTTTTCTTTATTTACTGTTTAATGCCAGTGATCACATGCAAGTGTTCATAAAACAGTAAATCAACTTTTAACTGAGATTGTGCTCAGTTAAAGATTTTGTGATGCTTTCGTTAAAAAAAAATCAAACATGAATAATAAAATGATCATTGGGAAATATTTCGTGTTTAAATATTATGGTTTGGTTAGCCACTGCTTGCAATGCTGGCTTTGATTGCTCTGCCTATACCTTAACACCAGCATGTCTTTGTATAGAGCTTGTTGCTTGATATTCATCAGCAGAGCCAGCTTTTCCAGTACAATTTAGCGCTAGCCTTTCCAGAAGACATCTCTTGATTTTGCAGCTGTCCAGCAGGTGGCAGAATTTCACTATTTTAAAAGTGAATTTAAATGCAAATGAACACACTTCTCTGCTCGGCAATCATTTTGTAATATGAAATTTGTCTAGTGCTAGATAAGCTGTAAACCATTATTGTAAATAAATACCTGTTAACGTTGATGAAGAAAATTAAATGTCATGTTTCATAAGTCATGAAAATGTATGTGCATATCCAGGCCAAGTGAATGTGCTATTTGAAAACCAAAAGCCTTAAAGTAAAACTTAAAAAACAAAGACAGCTTCAAGGTGAGCCTGACTTTCCTGATTTCACTGCACAGAGAATTATTCTACAGGCTCTTCTTGAAGCAAAAGGCTAACCCACTGGATGGACCTGCTTTTGAAGGCGAGTCTTTTACATCTTTCACACTTTCTCCCCATACTTAATTGTACCATGTGTGCCTTCTCTTGCTTTTGGAAGAGAAGCTGCATTTAGAAGTAATTTTTTAAAAATGCCATAGAGCAAGACATCTCAAATGACTGAGGCCCCAAACCTATACAGTACGCGCTGGCTCACTGCCGGCACGCACTGTCATAAACATGCCGTAAGGCACGTTTGCAGTCCCTAGCACCAGTGGAGCACCAGTGCTAGTCCAGCACTGGCTGGCACAGGGTTAGTGCCGGAGGAGCACCAGAGCTCTGCTACTCAGTGGTTGCGCGGACTGCTGGGCAGCAGACAGGTAGGGTGGGGGCGTGGGTCCCAGTGCTAAATGTGTGAGAACCACTGCCCTATATGTATACTTCCTGCAAACAAGCAAAAAAATTGCTGTTGGCCTGACACGGAGGCCCAAAATTCTACGCTGACCCTTAGGCTGACGTAGAGTAGCCCCATTGCGGGGCTACTTGGCTTACCTGGGGGAAAAGGACGAAAGTCCCCCACTCCTGAGGAGCCACCAGCGCTGCCTGCAGAGCTCACAGGATGCAGCTGCAGCCATTTTCGGCCTCACTGCAGCTCTGGAGCGCAGGATTGGGCTGCCCAATTTCAAATGTGGAAATCTCAGGTGACTACGGAGCCGTACCGCCGAGTACTGTTGCAAACGTACTGTACCACATTTGCCAGCCTCACCGCTGGGACCCAACTGGTGCTAGCCCAGAGCCGGCCGGTGCTGGGCTAGCGCGGGGCAGTTGCCCAGCTTCCGCAGCTTGGCGGTCTCCCGTACCGCCGAGCAGTGGCACGGCAAGCGGGGACGGGGGCGGGGAGGGCGGCAGGGGCGGAGAGAGGGCAGGGGAGGCATGCTGGGGGCAGGCTGGAGGCATGCCAGGGGGATGGAGGGAGGTGGGTCCGTGGAGTTCTGCTCCGCAGCTTCCAAGGCGCTTGTGTAGGGCTGCGCGCCCTACACGAGTGCCTTTACCTTACCACCGACCTAGTGAGTGAGTGAGTAGCCCCATTGCGGGTCTGCTTACCTTACTCGGGGGAAGGAGACGAAAGTCCCCTTCTCCCGAGGCGCCTCCCGCGGTAGCTCGGGAGGTGCAGGATCTGGTGGCAGCCCTTTTTGGTGCCACCGAGCCTGGGCGCCCTGGGCAGGATTGGACTGTAAGACACTGGGTGGTAATGACAATTGCTGTGTGAAAAATACAGTTGTTTGAATGCACCCGAAGGCAGCCAAGCTCATCAGGAGCCATTTGACCCGCTGGGGTGTCCTGGCACATTTGAAGGGATCACAGGCTGAAAACCAAAAAATAATACATGATTTTATATTTATTTTTTCATGTTATATCCTTGTTTGACCAGGGGAGGGAAACCTGAGAAGAGCTCCTAAGGAGAGCCCCCCCACCTTGCAAAAAGCTGAGAATGGCTGCCCTAAGGTGTAGGGTGAAGAATATTCTTGTGTATTAAAAGGTTGTTATTATCTAACCTTTAAATACACAAGAATATTCTTCATTTTGAAAAGAAGCTTCTGAATTAGGATGTGTGAATTGTGCAAACTGAGTTTGTTCACAGTAAAAGGCCTTGGTCTACATATGTAGCAGAATTAGGGCCCAATCCTATCCAACTTTTCAGCACTGGTGGAGCCGCACTGGCAGTGGAAAATTGGATAGGATTTGGCCCTTAGGTGGTAGAAAGTGGAACAAGAACTTTTTTTAAAAAAAAGCACATTGCAAGTAAAAAGTTAGCACTTCAGAGATTCTACCCAAACCTGTCGCGCATTTTTTTTTGCTTGTTTGCAGGAAGTATACATATAGGGGAATCTTTGAAAATGTAATCTCTCAACTGCAGTCTGATGTGGTACAGTTCATTTCACCACTTCAGGACGCTACCATTTCTACATACATAGACAATACTAAAGAGAGATAAAATTTAAAAACAGCAACAACACAGGTTTAGCTATTGTTGTCCAGGTGAATGACTGCCAGTTTTTATTTGGAACAAATAACAATTTGTAACAAAACATATTGGTACAACAAAGTGTGGTACTGTATCACAAATGACAGTGATGTACTGAAAAACTTCTGAAGAATCTTGATCCCCTCTCTGGAGTGCAGTTATGTTTTAAGATACTATCTTTAATTGTAAATCTTGTTGATTAGTTATTAAAGGCTACAAGTTCATTCTTACAGATCACACTGCAGTGAGTCATTATGTGACCAGACCTAAAGATGGTTCACATATGTGCTATCACTTTGGTTTTTAGTGTGGCGCTAGCCTGGCTTTTGCTGTGTAGCCAAGTATATAATCAGAAATCCTACCTGATGTGTCTGTTCTTGGAGTGTACCACTTCAGACTGCAGGTAGAAAAAGCTTCAGTGTTTCCCCTTACATCTACAAATTTGTTAGAGATGTTTTGGATAACTTCCGTTGTTGTTTGTTTGTTTTAAGTATATGAGAGAACTTTTACTTGCTGTCTGAAGTGGTACATGAAGAGCAACATATTCATCACATGAGATTGCAAGTGGATGCCCAGCCAAATGTATATAAAGGTACACACAAAGATTAGCATGTGATGGCCATTTAATTAATTGCACAGAGATGTGTTATGTTGCAGTTTTCACTTCCCATATTTCATGTGACCAGCTATCAGTCATGCAGGGATTTAGGAGGACAGGAAATTCCTTAGGCCAGTGTATTGTTAGGTGAGAGACCTGATCCCATGGGAAGTCTCTGTTCTGTCCTTGTAGCAAACTATATATTTGTTGTGGATTTGAATTCAGTTAAAAATTTTACTTTTCAAAGCCGTGGTTCTCACAGCCAATAAATAAGATTAGATACTGTGGCCCCATCTATAGTATCTCAATCAGGATAAGACAAGGGTTAATTAGGAAGCTGCTTTATTCTGAGTCAGATCACTGATCTGTCTAATGGGCAGTCCAATCCTCTCTAAATTCCTCTGCGCTGATTCAGTGGTGCCGGTGGGCTATGCTGCATCCCACAGGGGAATTTTGACTGCTGGAGGTCTCCTTGGGGTAAGGGCACATTTGTCCTTTTACCCCAGGGTAAGCCCCAGCAGCTGCAATGGGTCAACCTGAACCTGTGCCAACGATATCACTGGTGCAAATCTGGTTTGATCTGTGTTGGTGGATCAGGCTGGAAAGGGGGATATGATACAACATGTGCTAATACCACCGTTTCCCCTCCTGCTCTCCCCCCACCCTTGCATTGGACTTACCTGCTCTGGCCGGCGGCCCACCATGCATTATTGGCAGCTGGAAGGGTCTGGCCTTCCTGACAGCGCGGCTGGAGGTTACACTGCTGCAAAGTGCTTTATAGTGCTTTGGTTGGCAGTGTGTGGCACAAGCCAAGGTTTGGATTTAGGCCATTAGTGTTGTTTGCACTGACTGCTAGTGGCTCTAGAAATGCTTTTTCTCAGACTTACCTGGAGATACTGAGAATTGTACCTAAGACTGTCTGCATGCAGACCATGTGCTGTACTACTGAGCTACTGCCCCTTGCCTGATGTAAATTTGATGTGGCTATGCAGGAACCTCTTGTTTCACACAGGGCTTATGTTCTCAAAAATCAGTGCATTTTTCAGAACAGCATAAATTAAAAATCAAAAGTAACTCACACAAAGCCCACCAAACATGCAGGAGTGCTGGGACATTTTACCATGTTATTTCAAAAATTAGAGTGCATAAATTAGGTTTTGGTATTAATTTTCAACACATGTTATTTCAAAAACATGTAAATCAAAACCAGTTAAAACTAAAAGTACCTGTGTATTGGATGTCCAGTGTGTAATGTCTTCCTGGTGTTATAGAGTGGTAGCTCTAGCTAAAAAGGCTAATGTCTGCTTCCTAGTTCATCTACTCTCAAAGGTGGCTGAAGTTGAGAGATAGTGATGTACCCAAGGCATTCCAATACCTAAACCAGTATCTGACCCAGCGTCTAGAACAGCAGTGCTCAAAGTTATGACCTCTGTGCACCTGGAATGTGATCCTTGTCCGAACCACATCTGAGCATTCCACTCCATTCCGTTGTGTGAAGTCCTCCTTGTTCAGAGGACAGGGATGCTCTGGGCAATCGCATTGTCTGCCTGGTGTCTCAGAAAGCCACACGACAGGACATCTGGACAGACGTGAGTGCCCAGAGCGTCCCTGCTCCCCGATCAAGTGGGACTTCGCATGGTGCCCAAGCTGAACCGAATGGTCCACTCACTCTTTCATATAAGTTCTATCTCTAATGTATTCATTTATGCAAATTCATTCAAATTTGAAATGTAAATTAATTCTTTTTTTTTTCTTGGCCCCCAACAGTGTCAGAGAGATGATGTGGTCCTTCTACCAAAATGTTTGCCCACCTCTGCTCTAGAACCAAGGTTAACTTCATCCTCCACTGAACTGCATTGGCTGTTTCTCATTGAACAACTTTTTTAGTGCAGCTATCTGTCACTAGCAGGGAGGTCTTACTAGAGCTAGTTATTCTGCCAATTCCAATTCCACCTTGAAAACAATTAGCTTCAAGAAACTAGCTTGTACCCAGCTTGTAATTTCCTCTGTACACTTTGCTAGGACTCACAGATAACACCAAACCAAGCCAAGAATAGCTGTTGGATCGTTAACTGATGGGCATGTGGTAAATAGTGGGTTGAAAATGCAGTTTCTTCCAGACATTGTCTGGGTGAACACCAGGAGAAAGACTATAAACCTGAAAACCTACTGTGGGCAAGAAAGCCACCATTTTGCAGCCTGATTACATTGTAAATGCTAATGTTTACACAGATTCTTATTATAGCTATAGCATGTGTGATATAGTTGTGCCATGTTGTCATTATGATGCCTGTAAAATGCCCTTAGAGCAAACCTCTCTGTCAAGAATATATCAGGCTGCACGGTCAACATCTGACCTATATTGGAAATTTGGAATGGCTTCTGTAAAGTCATGGGATTCTCTGTTTCTCCCCGCAGCGGGGAAGGTTTTTATGGCTCTAGCAATCCCATCTCTTCTTTCACTGACATTGAAAAGAAGGATGTACAACAGATTTTTTTAACCAGTGCTTTTTTGAAACTGGGATTGTCTTAATCTTGATGGCCAGATCACTTGTTTCATTCAAATAATTTAGAACAGGCATGCTTAAGTCTGACCACTGCTCTTTCTTAACCAAATGAAGGGCCTGAATCTAGACTGGGCTTTTCTCTAAAGGCCTGTTGGAGCTGATGCATTCTTGCCATCAGTCCAATCCACATCTCATGAGACTGGTCCGAGTCATGGGTGCCTGGCACATACCCAGCACCGTGTCCACATACAGACAAACATGTCAGGCAACACAGCACTCGTGTGTCTCTTCATCCTTCAGTTCTATGTTTTTAAAATGCGTATCTCGCCCTAGGGCAGCTTACAATAAAAACAATGCAACAATAAAAACTAGCAAACTTCAGTAGCAATTGAAACACAGAATGAAACTAAAACCACAATTCTGTGCTTACACACCTAAGAGTAAGAATAAGAGCCCAATCCCATAGGTCTGCTGTACCGCTTGAACTTGCAGTTCAGTGCTGCATCATGCTTTATGGCGGTTGCAAAGTTACTGCGATTTTGCACAGCCAGGCCACCAGTGCAAGTGGCCACCACCACACGTCACTAGCCTCCTAAAAAGCCCCAGCACTGGTAAGTTGGTGTGGGGGTAGACAGTGGGCAGAACAAAACTGGGAGAGGGAGAAAGAGGTGGAGGTCAAAGTGGAGAGAGGGTTGTGTCTGGGATACTGGGAAGGGGCAGTACCAGTGGCAGCAGCTCCACCAATATCCTATCCTCCCTTCCTAGGCTCTTGTGCCCACACAGACTTGTGCTAGTAGAATTCATGGCGCAGGTCCAAGTAGACCCATTGTGGCATCAGACACTTACCCATGGGAAAGGGAACAAATGTTCCCTTACCTGGAGGAGACCTCTGAGAATGCTCCCCCAATAGGATGCAGCACACACTCTGGCGGCGCAGCTGCATCAGCTGGGGAAAGGGTTAGATAGGATTGTAGGTCCCATTTAATAGGTCTTACTTCTTGAGTAGACATGCATAGGATTACACTGCAAGTCATATACAGCATACAGAGCAGCAAAAGCTTGGTGAAACATCAGAAGATTGACAATGAGGGAAGCTGCCATGCATGGGAAGGAAGGGAGTTTCACAGGGCAAGGCTACTGCTGAGAAAGCACTTTTGTGCCCTTGTATTCCCTTCCTCCCTGCTTTTCAGTCTCTTTGGATGCTTGGAGACTACAATCTACAAAGCCACATCCTGGAAAAGAGACATTACGTACCCCAAGGTTGGTGTGGAGATGCATGACCCACGCTACACTAATCCCACCCATCTTTGGGAAGCAATCTAAGAGAGGCAGGCAGAGAGTGGAGAAAGAAGTATTCTCAGTAAAGCTTGTGCAGGTGCATCAATTTCTAGCTGCCAACGTAGGTAAAGGCAACATCTGAAGGCAAGGCTCAGGTCGATATTTTGCAGTGCGCTCAGTGCAGGTCTTGAATGGAAGTGGACCAGGCTCTTCCATGTCATGGGGAGCCTTCCTTCCCCTCAGTCTCAACTCAGCAGCAGTCATGGAAAATGGATTATAAGTCCCTTCATCAGGTTTCCCCCTGGAAACCTAGCCAAGGTGCATGTCTACATATCCAATTTCACCAGGACCTTCTCTTCAAATGTTACAGCATTTGTATTGCTGTGAACTCCTCTTACATATTGTGCAGGATCCATAGAAAAATGATGTGCAGGATCACATCAGGATCACATCAGGATATTGTGCACACATCAGGATATTGTGATCACATCAGGATCACATCAGGATATTGTGCAGGATCCATAGAAAAATGATGAGGCCAGCAGAGGCTGCATGAGAAGATATATGCATGCGCAGAGGTCTTCCTGTTTTTGTGGTATTTGACTACGAAGTTCCTTAGTAGCTTGTGCTTTTTAGGTTAGAAAGAAAGCCTTCAGTAATAAAATTGACTTCTTTCCATTGCCCAGGGGGAAGGAACACAGTGGGAGTTTTATATATTTTCAGATAAGTAGTTCATTTGCAAAGCGACTCAGCAATTAGAAATGGCTTAGTATAAACAGACTGTGAATGTAATGTGCCCCAAATTCCAAACATAATGGTCATAAACCATCCATGCACCAAGTTAGGATTGCAAAGGCATATAGAGATACACTCTCTGCTGTGGAATTCTTTTCTCCTGGGACTTCATCAGTGCCTTGATAATCTTCCAGAAGCAATGGAAGACTTCTTTATTTCAGCTGACCTGTGGTAGGACAATGCGGGAGCAGTGTTTTAGTATTTGTACTTGTTTTGGGTTTTTCCCCCATTTAACTGATAGATCTGTTTTATCTGTATTGTTACGAAGCCAAGACTTTAGGAAACAGCCAACCAGAAATTCAGTAAATAAGTAAGCCTTCATGTTTTTATTTGCAAAATAAATTATGCCATCTCAGCAAATATACACCGTATTTGCCATATGCACAATAACAACCCAATCCTATCCTTCTCACCCCTCCACCTATGCAGGTGTACCAAAATGGCTCATAAGAACATAAGAACAGCCCCACTGGATCAGGCCATAGGCCCATCTAGTCCAGCTTCCTGTATCTCACAGCGGCCCACCAAATGCCCCAGGCAGCACACCAGATAACAAGAGACCTGCATCCTGGTGCCCTCCCTTGCATCTGGCATTCTGGTATAGCCCATTTCTAAAATCAGGAGGTTGCACATACACATCATGGCTTGTAACCCATAATGGATTTATCCTCCAGAAACTTGTCCAATCCCCTTTTAAAGGCACCGAGGCCAGATGCCATCACCACATCCTGCGGCAAGGAGTTCCACAAACTGACCACACGCTAAAGAAATATTTTCTTTTGTCTGTCCTAACCCTCCCAACACTCAATTTTAGTGGATGTCCACTGGTTCTGCTGTTATGTGAGAGTGTAAAGAGATCTCTCTATCCACTTTATCCTTCCCCTGCATAATTTTGTATGTCTCAATCATGTCCCCCATCAGGCATCTCTTTTCTAGGCTGAAGAGGCCCAAATGCTGTAGCCTTTCCTCATAAGGAAGGTGCCCCAGCCCAGTAATCATCTTAGTCGCTCTCTTTTGCACCAGGAGAGGACCTGCCCTCTAATTCCCTGACTGTGGAGTTTTTTCAGTAGCCGTTGGTGAGGGACTGTGTCGAACGCCTTCTGGAAGTCCAGATATATAATGTCCATGGGTTCTCCCTCATCCACATGCCTATTGACCTTTTCAAAGAATTCTAAAAGGTTTGTGAGGCAAGACTTACCCTTACAGAAGCCATGCTGATTCTCCCTCAGCAAGGCCTGTTCGTCTATGTGTTTTGATGTTCTCCAGGGGATGGGCCCGTATCCGAGCGCACTCGGGATACTCCTCGGCGGGAGGGGGGTCGGGGGCTTCTTGTAGTGGGGGATTCGATTATTAGAAACATAGAGAGGGGGGTTTGCGACGGATGTGAGGACCGCATGGTGACTTGCCTGCCTGGTGCGAAGGTTGCGGACATCACTTCTCGTCTAGACAGGCTGGTAGACAGTGCTGGGGGAGAGGTAGCGGCTGTGGTGCATGTCGGCACCAACGATGTGGGCAAGTGTAGCTGGGAGGTCCTGGAGGCCAAATTTAGGCTTTTAGGCAGGAAGCTGAAAGCCAGGACCTCAAAGGTAGCGTTCTCTGAAGTGCTACCTGTTCCACGCGCAGGGCCAGCTAGGCAGGCGGAGATCAGGGGTCTCAATGCGTGGATGAGACGGTGGTGTAGGGAGGAGGGGTTTAGATTCGTTAGGCACTGGGGAACGTTTTGGGACAAGCGGGGCCTGTACAAGAGGGACGGGCTCCATTTGAACCAGAATGGAACCAGACTGCTGGCGCATAACATTAAAAAGGTGGCAGAGCAGCTTTTAAACTGATCCCTGGGGGAAGGCCGACAGGAGCCGAGGGGCATCCGGTTCGGGACTCCTCATCCCTATGGGATGAGGATGGGGAGGTTAGAGAACAACAAGACAAAGGCAGGGTAGGAGAAGAAATTGGGAAAGGTAGGGTGATGGGATGTGATAGACGGTTTGGCACAATGAGAGGATGCGGGGACAAAGGAGCGAATAAGCAGCCCATCCTGGGGCATTCCGTGTATAAATGCTTTTATGCGAATGCCCGAAGTCTACGAGCAAAGGTGGGAGAACTGGAATGTCTGGTGACAAGGGAAAATATTGACATAGTGGGCGTAACGGAAACCTGGTGGAATGCGGAGAATCAGTGGGATACCGCAATCCCGGGCTATAAACTCTACAGGAGGGACAGGCAGGGGTGTGTTGGAGGTGGGGTGGCCCTCTATGTTAAGGAAGGGATAGAATCCAGCAAAGTAGAGATTGAAGGTGGGTCCGACTCCACCGTAGAATCTCTGTGGGTTAAATTACCAAGCTTGTGCAGCGATGTAATACTGGGGGCGTGCTATCGTCCTCCAGACCAGAAATCTGATGGGGACCTTGAAATGAGGAAACAGATCAGGGAGGTGACAAGGAAGGACAGGGTTGTAATCATGGGGGACTTCAATTATCCTCATATTGACTGGGTCAATTTGTGTTCTGGTCACGATAAGGAAACCGGATTTCTTGACGTGCTAAATGACTGTGGCTTAGATCAGCTAGTCACGGAGCCCACCAGAGGACAGGTGACTCTGGATTTAATTTTGTGCGGTACGCAGGACCTGATTAGAGATGTAAACGTTACTGAGCCATTGGGGAACAGTGATCATGCTGCAATCCGTTTTGACGTGCACGTTGGGGGAAAAATACCAGGCAAATCTCTAACAAAAACCCTTGACTTCCGACGGGCGGACTTCCCTCAAATGAGGAGGCTGGTTAGAAGGAGGTTGAAAGGGAGGGTAAAAAGAGTCCAGTCTCTCCAGAGTGCATGGAGGCTGCTTAAAACAACAGTAATAGAGGCCCAGCAGAGGTGTATACCGCAAAGAAAGAAGGGTTCCACTAAATCCAGGAGAGTGCCCGCATGGCTAACCAGCCAAGTTAGAGAGGCTGTGAAGGGCAAGGAAGCTTCCTTCCGTAAATGGAAGTCTTGCCCTAATGAGGAGAATAAAAAGGAACATAAACTGTGGCAAAAGAAATGTAAGAAGGTGATAGGGGAGGCCAAGCGAGACTATGAGGAACGCATGGCCAGCAACATTAAGGGGAATAATAAAAGCTTCTTCAAATATGTTAGAAGCAGGAAACCCGCCAGAGAAGCGGTTGGCCCTCTGGATGGTGAGGGAGGGAAAGGGGAGATAAAAGGAGACTTAGAGATGGCAGAGAAATTAAATGAGTTCTTTGCATCTGTCTTCACGGCAGAAGACCTCGGGCAGATACCGCTGCCCGAACGGCCCCTCCTGACCGAGGAGTTAAGTCAGATAGAGGTTAAAAGAGAAGATGTTTCAGACTTCATTGATAAATTAAAGATCAATAAGTCACCGGGCCCTGATGGCATACACCCAAGGGTTATTAAGGAATTGAAGAATGAAGTTGCAGATCTCTTGACTAAGGTATGCAACTTGTCCCTCAAAACGGCCACGGTGCCAGAAGATTGGAGGATAGCAAATGTCACGCCTATTTTTAAAAAGGGAAAGAGGGGGGACCCGGGAAACTATAGGCCGGTCAGCCTAACATCCATACCGGGTAAGATGGTGGAATGCCTCATCAAAGATAGGATCTCAAAACACATAGACGAACAGGCCTTGCTGAGGGAGAGTCAGCATGGCTTCTGTAAGGGTAAGTCTTGCCTCACGAACCTTATAGAATTCTTTGAAAAGGTCAACAGGCATGTGGATGCGGGAGAACCCGTGGACATTATATATCTGGACTTTCAGAAGGCGTTTGACACGGTCCCTCACCAAAGGCTACTGAAAAAACTCCACAGTCAGGGAATTAGAGGACAGGTCCTCTCGTGGATTGAGAACTGGTTGGAGGCCAGGAAGCAGAGAGTGGGTGTCAATGGGAAATTTTCACAATGGAGAGAGGTGAAAAGCGGTGTGCCCCAAGGATCTGTCCTGGGACCGGTGCTTTTCAACCTCTTCATAAATGACCTGGAGACAGGGTTGAGCAGTGAAGTGGCTAAGTTTGCAGACAACACCAAACTTTTCCGAGTGGTAAAGACCAGAAGTGATTGTGAGGAGCTCCAGAAGGATCTCTCCAGACTGGCAGAATGGGCAGCAAAATGGCAGATGTGCTTCAATGTCAGTAAGTGTAAAGTCATGCACATTGGGGCAAAAAATCAAAACTTTAGATATAGGCTGATGGGTTCTGAGCTGTCTGTGACAGATCAGGAGAGAGATCTTGGGGTGGTGGTGGACAGGTCGATGAAAGTGTCGACCCAATGTGCGGCGGCAGTGAAGAAGGCCAATTCTATGCTTGGGATCATTAGGAAGGGTATTGAGAACAAAACGGTTAGTATTATAATGCCGTTGTACAAATCTATGGTAAGGCCACACCTGGAGTATTGTGTCCAGTTCTGGTCGCCGCATCTCAAGAAAGACATAGTGGAAATGGAAAAGGTGCAAAAGAGAGCGACTAAGATGATTACGGGGCTGGGGCACCTTCCTTATGAGGAAAGGCTACGGCGTTTGGGCCTCTTCAGCCTAGAAAAGAGACGCTTGAGGGGGGACATGATTGAGACATACAAAATTATGCAGGGGATGGACAGAGTGGATAGGGAGATGCTCTTTACACTCTCACATAATACCAGAACCAGGGGACATCCACTAAAATTGAGTGTTGGGCGGGTTAGGACAGACAAAAGAAAATATTTCTTTACTCAGCGCATGGTCGGTCTGTGGAACTCCTTGCCACAGGATGTGGTGCTGGCGTCTAGCCTAGATGCCTTTAAAAGGGGATTGGACGAGTTTCTGGAGGAAAAATCCATTATGGGGTACAAGCCATGATGTGTATGCGCAACCTCCTGATTTTAGAAATGGGTTAAGTCAGAATGCCAGATGTAGGGGAGGGCACCAGGATGAGGTCTCTTGTTATCTGGTGTGCTCCCTGGGGCATTTGGTGGGCCGCTGTGAGATACAGGAAGCTGGACTAGATGGGCCTATGGCCTGATCCAGTGGGGCTGTTCTTATGTTCTTATGTTCTTATCTTTGATGAGGCATTCCACCATTTTACCCGGTATAGATGTTAGGCTGACCAGCCTATAGTTTCCCAGGTCGCCCCTCTTTCCCTTTCTAAAGATCGGCGTGACATGTGCTATCCTCCAATCCTCTGGCACTGTGGCTGTTTTGAGGGACAAGTTGCATATTTTAGTCAAGAGATCAGCAACTTCATTCTTTAATTCCTTAATAACTCTTGGGTGGATGCCATCTGGGCCGGGGACTTATTGATCTTTAATTTATCAATGAGGTCTGAAGCATCTTCTCTTTCAACCTCTATCTGACTTACAGGCCAATCCTAACGGGCAGCCCAATCCTGAGCTGCCCAGGGTGCCCCCACTTGGCGGCACCATGAGGGCTGCCGCTGAATCCAGTGCCTCCCACGCTATCGTGGGAGGCACCTCATGAGTAGGGGATGTTTGTCCCCTTCCCCCAGGTAAGGGAGGCAGCCCCACAATGGGCGCCACTAAAGTAAAGGCGCTCGTGTAAGGCACGTAGCTCCACGTAAGGCAGAGCCACGTAAGGCAGAGCTCCACGGATCCTCGTCCTGCCTGCCCCCAGGCATGCCTCTGGTGTGCCCCCCCTCCCCACGTCACGCTGGCCTCCCAGCCCCCCCGGAATGCCCCCGTCCCCGCCCCATTCCCTGTTCCGCAGCCTGGCGGTCCCAGGCACTGGTGGTGAGCCCTGCAAATGGCACGTTTGCGGCTGGTCCGCGCCACGGATTGGGCTCTTAATTCCTTGGTCAGGAGGGGCCGTTCGGGCAGCGGTATCTGCCCGAGGTCTTCTGCCGTGAAGACAGATGCAAAGAACTCATTTAATTTCTCTGCCATCTCCAAGTCTCCTTTTATCTCCCCTTTCCCTCCCCCACCATCCAGAGGGCCAACCGCTTCTCTGGCGGGTTTCCTGCTTCTAACATATTTGAAGAAGCTTTTATTATTCCCCTTAATGTTGCTGGCCATGCGTTCCTCACAGTCTTGCTTGGCCTCCCGTATCACCTTCTTACATTTCTTTTGCCACAGCTTATGTTCCTTTTTATTCTCGTCATTAGGGCAAGACTTCCATTTACGGAAAGAAGCTTCCTTGCCCTTTACGGCCTCTCTAACTTGGCTGGTTAGCCATGCGGGTACCCTCCTGGACTTAGTGGAGACCTTCTTCCTTTGCGGTATACACTTCCTCGGTAGCCAAGTGTTATGTGAAACAGTACTAGGGGACACCAGTGATGGCAATGGGAGATGATAGGGCCTACTGTACCCAGAATGCGCTGCTCTCATTGGCTACAATGACTGTCAATCAACCTGGGATGAAGGGTGTGGTAACAAAACAGCTCTAAAAGAGGAAGCTTTACTGGAGGTTTAACAGTGCTCAAGTTTATTTAAAGGGCTTGTTATGGAATTCATATTTTTCAATATGTATTGTGTTCATCTGTAAGTACTCCCGTTATGAATGCATTCTGCATTATTTCTTACCATTGTTTCTTCATCATTACTTAACTTTCTGTAGCATCTGTATGGGAAGGTTATGATACAGCCCACATGCCACAGACAACAGAAAGCTCTTATATGCTTTTTATGTTTGTTTGTTTTTTTTAAATGTTCCCAACACCTCTTATGCATGCAATCATGCTTTAAAACACACTATAACATTTTTTTCCTCGGGATATTAACAGGCACTTCAGTGGCCAAAAATAAACTTGGAATATGAATAGTGACAGTAAGTGAGATTCATTAATGGACCTTATCTCCATCAATTACAGAACCACTCTAGTAAAACTCTTTCCCTTTCGCCCCTTGTTAAAAGGCTAGTTTCAGTTTCTGATCAATAAAGCTGCTGTGCCATGCCATTTAATTGTTCGTGGTATATAGGAAAAGCAGGAACTGCCACTTGGCCAAGCTGGTATTTGTAATCAGTTGGTGTAAGAGTGCATTGTATTAGGAAGAAGAAAAAGCTGAAGCACAGAGCTTTCAGCTCTTGAGGGAAGGGCTAATGAGGGCCCCTGCATTGCCATTTCTCCTGCTGGTGCAGGACAATGTCAGCAACAAAGGGAGGGGTCAAGCCAAATCCTCTAGTTGCCAGCTCTGCTCCTGTGCATATAGAAGACTATTAACTGACTGCAGCACAGCCAGTGGCTAAGATCAACCATACTTTTTCTCCCATTGGAGTAATATTACTCTTAGTGCTTTGATATCCATTTGAATCAATTTGTTGTAATTGCTTTGTGCAATTTTTATTTTGCTAGCCAACTTGCCAGTGGAAAGGCAATTGAATTTTTTTTAAAGGATGGGGGGGGGGGGAGAAGAAGTAAGTGTCAAACCAACCATAAACAGCTGTGTACCACAACTCAGTCCTCTCTGCCCTGAAAAATCCCATCATTGTTCTCTTTTGTGTACGTGGTGTTGATTGAATGTTATTGGATTGTTACTTTCTTTTGCACAGCAAATCATGCTCAGGAGCCAATCTGTCAGAGTGTCATGGAGGATCAATGCTAAATGTTACCCAGCAGGGTGCTGTTGTAGCTCAGTGTGAATTCTCCTTTTTACTCTTTGATTATATTGGTTGCAAGACTAAAACCCGCTCAGGCTCATGCTTATGTAACTGGTGCACTGTACCACCTATGCTGTTGACACTCTTTCTGATCCCAGTAACTTTTGTATAATCAGGATGTCCCATTCAGAAGCAAAAGGCATTCATCAAGTGTTTTCAAAGATTCCTTCCACGTAATCATATTATACAGAGGTTATGGGACAGTATGTCTCTGCTTCTAATTGTGTGACTTAGAGTCTGTCTTTTAATCTGCAAAGAGAAGCTGGCTGCACACCCGTAGAATTTAGTAAGTCATGGCAGTCATGGTTCAGAAGTGTTCCAGGTTCATCTGAGGAGATGCTTTGGCAAACATCAAGGTAACAAAGTAAAGGCACACTTTTTGGGGGGGCCACTGACCCAGAAGGTGGATAAATTGGGGCTACATGGGGTGGGGGGGGGTTATGTGATAGTCTAGTGGTGACCACAGGTGTGTGTATATGGAACTAACCATGAGGTGGAGTGAGTGAAATGAATGGGGTTTAGTAATACATGTTTGTGTTGTGTTCAGTGACTGATGTGCACAGCAATTCTATACTGTACATTTTTACTTGGGATGTATAGTCATCCAACATATTGCAGAGAATGATGCAGTAGTCTGATGTGGAATTTTGGACTTTACTGTCTGAGATTGCAGGTGGGAGGGCAAATTTTTATTTTAAAAAATCTCTCTGCTTGTTGTAAACTAGCACAGCAAGAATAAAGCTTTGGCATACTTCTATATGTGTACTATATGCCCATCATTTTTTTAAAGTGAGGGTGCATTTGAAAAATGACATAATGCAGGCAGTCTGAAGTGATATCATTCAGACTACCACTCCATCTGTACAATGTGTACAACACCTATGTCCCACTGTTAGGTAAGACTTACTTCTAGAATTGCAGGCTTAGACTTCTTGCACATTTTATCTCAATGACTTGGGGTGGGCTACATGTCCTTCTCTCATACATTTTGTTGTACTGACATTTGGATTTATTATTATTATTATTATTATTATTATTATTATTATTATTATTATTATTATTATTATTATTATTAACAGTATTTATATACCGCTTTTCAACTAAAAGTTCACAAAGCGGTTTACAGAGAAAAATCAAATAACTAAATGGCTCCCTGTCCCAAAAGGGCTCACAATCTAAAAAGATGCAAATGAATACCAGCAGACAGCCACTAGAACAGACACTGCTGGGGTGAGGTGGGCCAGTTACTCTCCCCCTGCTAAAAAAAGAGTAGCACCCATTTGAAAAAGTGCCTCTTACCCAATTAGCAGGGGTTTATTTACAGATAAACTTGTGAGAGATGAGAGCACCATTTTAAAAAAATGCTAGTATGTTCTGCTCATCCTGTTTATTTCAAACAGGATAATACAGAGGAAGGAGGTGGCACCAGAGTTCAAGGTTAGGTGCATGGGTGGGCTCTGCCATTCTGTCTTTCCTTACCCAGCCATCCTAGTTGCTTAGGGATGATGGAGAGCAAAGAGGTGGTGGTGGCCGTGTCAACCACATCAGTTAATTCATTTTTTTACTCCAGCAGTAAAGGGGGAAGAGGTGGGCTGCTCGTGCCCTGATTGTCTTCCTGCTCCCTCTTGGCAAGTGGGAATTAGATTAGACAGCCAAGTGAACTGGCTCAGTGGGTGGCATGCTGAGGGGGGAAAGGCACCCCACAATAGTTCACTGCTGTCCCCCACCTCACTGCTTAAAGTAAGCATTTGTTGGCCTCATTACTAGACCAGCCCTGTGGACACTATAAATGTGTCAAATTTATACATGTCAAATACATGTATTTTATAAGTTTTACTGTTATGGTTTCCTCCAAAGAATATTGAGAGTCATTTGAGTGATTGATTAGTAAGTTGAAATATTTTTAAGTTGCCTTTTGGCCACATCACCTCAAGTGGCTATCATACCGTAGGTATTTAATAAAAGTTTGCATCCATTCTTTAAACATTCAAATTGCAGTAAAATAGCAGACAAAAACAGAATTCAGACTACACAATACAGCAAGAAACTGAAATGAATAGAAAACAATAAAACTAAAGCACATTTAAGAATGTGGACAGCTTGCTGAAGCAGAAAGGTCTGTGCCTGGTGCCAAAAAGACAGAAGAGTTGGCACCAAGCAAAGGTCCCTGGGGAGAACAGTTCCCAGACTGTTGCTTTGTGAGGTGCAACAGAAAATATTCTGCTGAAGATCACAAGTTGCCCCCACATAGAACTTTGATTCCCAGAGAAAAGAGAATGACAAGTGAGCTATGTGCCTAGAGAAAACCAGTCATCAGCTGAATTATTTTTGCCTTTGGCCAGATGTCGCCTTTAGGTGTTTTCACACAGGCACTCTGAAACTCTTGCAGGCATGAGCGAATACACACTCGAAGGCCATATCGTGTGGATGCATCTGACAAATATTCTCCAGATGATGATTTGGTAAACCTCGAAGTCCTGGATGAGGTAAGGTATGCTGAGGCAATGACTGCTGGAAAAGTGACCTTCTTACCTTTTGTCTAGTCTTATAGGCTTTCTTGTTACTAATAATATCATCATGTCACCAAGTTAATTGTTCCCAGTTTTAATGTAAGGGAAAACAAAAACTAATCCTGTGCCATATGATTATGATCTCCTATCTTAGGTTCATTTATATTCTGAGCCTTTAGATTGTTCTGTTACACAGGAGAACTCGATGATGGATCGTGGTTGGCTGCATTATTATTTGTGCTGGCTGCAATGAGAAGCTTAGTTCTGTACATCAAGATTAGATTGTTGTGCATTTCAAAACTGCTTTTCCATTTGGGGGTTAGGCATTAGAAGCAAATAATAATTATGAATGGAAAATACAGCAACTGTAGTTAAACCATGCATATCACTTTCCACATATAAAAACTTGTTACTTAGCTCCTGTGATCGTTCACATATACAAGGTAAATATATGGCAGTTGGCAATTTACTGGGCGGGGAACTGGCGAGATATCCAGACCCAAAAATTTCCATCTCCTTCCCTTGCTCCTCTCCTCCTCCCCATCCTATGATGTTTCCTTCCCTCACATTCATGTGTTAGTTTCTTTCTATGCATAGAACTGGATGTTGGGTGGGAGAAGGTTTTAGCCTCCCCTCTCACCCAAGTCTGGCCAATTTTGGCTTGTTTACTTTATCTCATAAAATGCAGTCAGAAGCAATGCGAGCTGAACTCTTTCCAGCCTGCATATTTTATGTTTGGTTCAATTTCTTGGGTATCATACTAGAGAGTGTTGAAGTCTAAGGAGTGATTTCTAAATATGTAATCATTGGGTTCAGTGAATGAACTGGGAGCATCCGAGCTACAGCATTGCTGATGCTTAAACAGCTGGAGTTCAGATCATTTCCTCAGCTGGGACACCACTAGGAATCAGATGTTAAGAATGAGACATGACACATACACACCACACATATATGATAATTGCAAAACATTCTGGCTTGATTCATAGATATTTGCATGCAGCATGGTGATGGAGTGAAAAATCAGTTTCAGCTCCCCTCCTGTCCACTCACGTTTTAATTTAAGTTACCCTTCCTGCTTTATATAGATTCGGTATCAAACCTGATTTTAATAATAGGTCTGCTGCTGTCACTTCTCCCTTGTCCTGAAGCAGGAGCTCTGAGAGGAATTTTAGCAGGGGGTACAAAGTTTCTTTTGGGCCCCTTTGCAAAGGGGAAGGGGTGAAACAGAGCAGGGGAGGGTGGTGACGGGCAAGCAGAATAGGGGCAGAGAGGGGCGAAGCAGCGTAAGGGGACATTAGAGACAGCTGGAAACGTCTTTGGAGCCCAGGTCTACCACCCATGTGGCATCAGTAGTGTCCCCAGCATCTCCAGTCATGGTAGTGTCCCCAGCAGATAGGAAAATGTTAGATCCCAGGAAATTTCTGGGCCTCCTCCTTTGACTCCTGGACCCCCCTTTTGACCCTGGGCCCGGGTACAAATTACCCCCTTTACCCCCCTCTCCTAGGCCCTGTCCTGAAGATACTTGCATAGGTGTGCAGAGCAACACTGTGACTGAACATATCACGTTTGGTAGTTCTGCTCTCCCAATCCTCTTGAGATTCCATTATTATTTACATAGAAGGTAGTTTCTGCACACAGAAGAAGGTGCATTGCTTGTGTTCTAGTTTTCTGAGTGTAACAGAATCCTCCACTTGCCTTGCTTTGGTGGGAAATTGCTGCTTTGCAATTTGCAAACACTGCCCAAAGAACAAAATTGTTGGATTGAATGTGAAAATGGCCCCAAAATCCTCATTTGAGATAAGAATATATTAGTTCCCATATTAAAAAAAAAAAAAAAGCATATGAGATGACTCTGAGAAAATTTTATTCATATTTCATGCTCCTTTTATCACAACGGGGAAAGTTTATATGCCTAATTAAAAAGACAATTTGACATGCAGCATAATGGTAGAAAAAAGTGTGCAGATATTGTAGCTCCCTTTAGTTTTACCATTTTTATTATTTTAGTTGAGAAGAAAGTAGTAAATACTGCCAAAGTGAAGTGCATTTACATGACCTTGATTTCATTAGGCGATTGGCTGAAATTAACAGCATGTAAAAGTGCCTCACTTTGGTTGGATTTGATTTCTAGGTTAAAAGCCACAACTGGCAGCAAAATCATTGTATATATTTTTAGCTTAATGTTATGGGTGTTGTGTGAAAAGTTAAAAACAAACAAGGAAATCAAATACATTTTTATCATGCCTTTCTGTTCCTATTATATACTTGGAGAGGAACAGGAGTTGTTTTTTTTCTCCAACCCGCATAGTAACAAAAACTTAATAGACAGGTTTAATAGACAGGCTTATTGCTTTTAACTTGGCATTCTTATAGATTTATTGTAGGGAGAGATATGAGACTGTGAAAACAATGACTTGATATAATGAAGTCAATATTTGACGTGACAAATAACATCTAAGATTATCGCTTATTGCTTTATGTGTTTGGTGTACTTACAATGAGTTTCCTATCTGCAAAAAAAAAAGCAAAACAAAACACACACACACTACCTAACTATAAAACTTGTAATCTCTTCAGGACACAATTATTCATCAGCTGCAGAAGCGCTATGCCGACTTACAAATTTATACTTACGTTGGAGATATCTTAATTGCCTTAAACCCCTTCCAAAATCTCAGCATATATTCTCCACAGGTAAGAGGAAGGCAAGAAACTTGATTTTTAAATATTTGTCAACTAGTGATTGATTTGCTTAAAGAAAAAGCAAAAGAAAAGAAGACTCCATCCAAGATTGGATATTTTCAATATAAAAATTCTAAGGATGTGTTCAGTGGCACAAACAATTTCTTAACTATGGAATTTTAACTACTTGGGCCTTTCATTTTAGTGTTGAACCTGCTGTAAAGTGTACTAGAGCAAGGTTCACTGAAAAACAAAACATTAGAAGTAGGAATTTGAAGAAATGTATTCTGATCCTTTGAATTCTTCTGGGGGGGGGAACTCTCATTCAGTAGGTGTGCAGGTTATGCTTTGACAGCTATATTTTCTTGTTTAGTTTTCCAAGCTTTACCATGGTGTGAAGCGTTCCTCAAACCCACCCCACATCTTTGCCTCTGCAGATGCTGCTTACCAGGGCATGGTTACTTTCAACAAAGACCAGGTATGAAAACATACTTCCTTGATTGCTTCATTGCTGCATAATACCGTCTTCACAATAGGGGACTGTGCTGAACTGTTTTAGAGTCTTAATAGTACTTAGATGATTATTAATTATAATAATAATTTGATATTCATTCAAGTTTGTCAAACAATCCATGGTGTACAAACCTGGTGTACTTTTTGCACTGCTAAACTCAAACCCTGATGCTCTTAACACCTCTTTGCATGTTACAGTTCTGGAGCATATACCCAAGAGCTTTTTAAATCGTGCGTAAAAATACTGTGTGAATGTAACAAACGTATGATTGGAAAAATATGCATCGTATTGATAAACCTCATCAGGGAGCCAAGATTAACTTCAGCTTTCTACTAACTACATACAGTGCCTGTTGGCAAACCTGGATTTGCTACCGCGTGGGATGCGTGGGATGTGTGGTAATGGTAATGGTAATGCGTGGTAATGCGTGAATGGTAATGCGTGGGATGGCCTTAACAGCACAGCATAGGTTAGAATGACAATTGGGTAGTTGATGAATGTTGGTAGGTGGACCAGATTCTTTTCACCCATTCAACTCCATTACTCATTCATTGTTGTGATGCAGAAATTTCATTTAGCAAAATCTGCAAAGGAAAAAAAAATCTACCTGTGGGTCTCTTCAAAGTATTATAATTGCAAGCTTATGTTTGCCTTAGGCTGCACACAGGCAATAGCTTTTCAGAGAGTTATACAGCTGTCATAGCTTGTGCTACATGTGCTCATTTTTTTCCCCTGTTCTACCATACTGTCTGCGAATACTGCCTGCATAGGTTCTTGTAGCCCCTTACAGCAGCGTACCTGGAAGGTATACCGCCCCAGGGCCAGCCACCCTCTTTGAACATGACCAGAGCTGTGCTCTGGTCACATCCATGTGGTGTGATGCATATCCACATATGTACAGCCCTATACTGCTCTGGGCCAGGGTATCTTAGAGATCTCCTGCTTCCCTACAATCCGGCTCGTCCTCTTAGGTCATCAGAGAAGGCCTTTTTACAAGTGCCGCCACCTAGGGAGGTACGTGGGGCGGCAGCTAGAAATAGGGCCTTCTCAGTAGTGGCGCCAACCCTTCCCCTTGACTTAAGAATGGCTCCCTCTCTTGAGACTTTTCGGCGAGGCCTGAAGACCCTTCTGTTTAAACAAGCCTTCTGAGTTCTCGGCCTTTTTAACATCTTTTCAACATCTTTTAATTTTTTACAGGCCTGATTCCTTTATGACTTGCTGCTCTATGCTCTTTTTACCTTTTTACTACTTGTTATCTGACTACTGTTTTTATGATATGTGTTAATATGCTTTTATCTGTTTTTAAATTATGTTGTTAATCTGTTTTTTTAATTATGTTGTTTAATCTGTTTTTAACCTGTTGTAAGCCGCCTTGAGTCCCTTCGGAGAGAAAGGTGGGGTAAAAATAAAGTTGTTATTATTATTACAGGCAGCTCTCAATTTATGTGGGGGTTGTCATCCTGGAAAATGGTGTATACATCAATAACATGTAAATGAAAAGGAATTTTCCCATAGGAAACAATGGGATTGGTATGGTTTAGGGCAGGGGTTCCCAAACTGTGGGTTGCAACTTGATTTCTGGTGGGTCATGGGCCTGCTGACACTGGAATCTAAAATGACTGACCCCAGAATTTGTGTCTGGGTCGCGAGTGTCCTTTGAGTCATTTTCCACATCATGCCACGTTCCCCAAACTGTGTACTCCACTTTGCTGGCACTACACACAGTTTAGGAACTGTGTTGCGCCATGACACAGTTTAGAAACTGCCACACAGTGTGGCAGAAAATGATGCAGGGATACGCATTCGACCCAGATGTGACTTCTGGGTTTTTGGCCATTTTAGATTTCAGTTTGGCAGGCTCTGGATCCATAACAGGTGACGCAATGGATTTGTTGAGGGAGTTCGGCTGCCCTAGTGGATTCACAATGCTGTATTTACAGTGCAGAAACACCCTGGCTAGAATTACAAGAAGGCTCTTCTCAGCAGCAGTTGATTAGAAGCAGCAAATCAACCATTTGCTTTCTAGCATTTGAGGAAGCTTATCTTGGATCATTGAGAAAGCAATCCCATGCTGTTGTTGACCTTGAATGCGGCACTCTCAATGCAGCCAGTGACTCCTCCAATCATGCCCCATTGCCAGCACAGTCTGCTACAAAGAGCCGTAAAGTGCTTTGCAGCAGTGCAGACTACTGGCGGGAAGGCTGAAGCCTTCCCATGCACACTGACAGATCAACAGAGACCAGCTGGCAGAGGTAAGCCCCTGCAGAAGGAGAGATGGGGAGGGCAGGGAAGGGTTGAACAGGGCAGGGGTTGAGTGGAAAGGGGCAAATGGAGGACAGATTGGGCTCAGGACGAGGGCAGGATTGTTGGTGGTGCGTGCCAAACCCCCTTCCTGGGCCTGATCCGCTGCACAGATCAATTCAGACTTGCACCAGTGTTATCACTGGTGCAGGTCCTAGTTGACCCATAGTGGCTGCTGAGGCTTATTCTGTCCCCTTGCCCTGAGGAGACCTCCAGCAACCGAAACTCCCCAGCAGGACACAGCAGAAGCCACACCAGTGCTGCTGCATCCTTGTGCAGGGAGTTTGGTATTGGGCTGCAAGAGTACTTGTTGATGTTGTTGTTACATTTCTTCTCTGTATGGTGCCTGAAGTATAAAGATTGGAACCAGGGCCTAGGAGAGAGGGGTAAAGGGGTAATTTGTACCTGGGCCCAGGGTCAGAAAGGGGCCCAGGAGCCAAAGGAGGGGGCCCAGAAATTTCCTGGGATCTTACTTTTTCCAATCTCACCCAGACTCACTGTCCACGTGGGATGCTGGGGTTATTACTATGGGCTCATGGCAGCAACTATAGCCACAAGACACACACACCAGGTCCAGGAATGCATACGTTCCTTAACAGTGTCACTTCTAGGAGGAAACTGACCTTGCTACAGTAGCTCTTTGGCTTGTGGATTCACTTACCATGAAGGAGTGTACAGGAGCTCAGTGACACAGCTGTGGGACTGCAGCTGCTGCAGAAGCAAGTTTTGGTCCTCACAGGGCACTTTCCATTCTAGTGTGAGCCTAGATGATGATACTAATCTCCTGCAATGATTTTCTATATTTGAAAGATTTTAGAGAGACCTAGGAGTGTTTTGGTTTTCCATAATACTGTATCTAGCTGCCAATGCCAGGCAGGCATGTAGACCTGAGCGCTGCATTGGGAAGACTAGTAGACCTGGGCTCCAAAGACCAGTCCAGCTGTTGCTACTTTCCCCCTGCCTATTTTACCCCCATTCTGGCCACCCTCCCGCTCGGTTTCACCCTCTCCTTCTTTGGGAGGGGCCCAAAAGAAACTTTGTACCCCCTGATAAAATTCCTCTCAGAGGCCCTGATTGGGATGGATGAGGGATGGAGTGCTTTTTTGTCTTGATTTCAATAATCTTCCCTAAGAACTACAGTTCCCAGAGTTCCCTGGGAAGTGGTAATTTCACTCAGTTTAAGCCTGTATTGTAGATATGCCTTCAGAGTTTGTCTGCAATATAGTCATCTGCAACCTACAAAGGGGAATGTTTTCTGCCCTCTTTTAGCTCAGGTATTCAGTGATGGAATTAGGGAGAAACCCAGAAAGTGCCAGACTGTGACTATAAGTCACAGAAAATAAGAATCATTAACTCTGTGATCACTCATTTTCATGGTAAAATATAATCAGGATAGTTCTAATATAAAGGTAATGAGAACACAAATCCAATTATATGGCAGTGATTTTGATGAAATTGGAATACAGTACTGTGGAAACTGGAGCTCTTCTGTTTTGAAGATTGTGTCTCACACTACTTTTTCACATGAAATATTACATGCAGAGATGACTGCTGGCTATAACAAATGGTGATGCTTTTTATTTGTAAATGCTCCTTTGTAGGGTATGCAGACTAATGTACAGTGATCCAGAGTCAGTGGGCTTTCAGAGCATCGTAAGGGATCCTATAAAATAAATACAGGCATATAGACTTTTTAAAAACGATGAATCCAGGTTGAAAACTGAATGGAAAAAGCTTGGTGATTGTTTAGGGAGGCCACATATTTCAAGAGCAGCACAGCCAATAAATACCACTGGTGATTGTGCTTCAGAGTCACTCCTTGAGGGTCAAACTAGACCTTACACCAAATGTGTGGCTGGTGCCCGAAGCAGCGACCATGCACTCAGCTTCTCCCTCTCCCATTAATATCTCATAGAACTTGACTCAGGTAATGAGGTCACGATGCTTTCCATTTCCCAGTTTCCATGCCATGTCATTACCTGCTGCTGGAAGGGGTTGGGGCAACGCAGAACACATCAGATGAGTTAAGTTCTACTAGGTATTACAAAGGGGGAGTGAGGAACTAGATGAATGGCTGCTGCTTTCAGCACTGGCCCCATATTTAGGTTGCGATTCTAAACATGCTTGCTAGAAATGTGTAATGTTCTTTACATTTTGAGTCCATTTCTCTTGGGTGCATTTTTTTTTGTATCAAATATATATTTCTTAAAACAAACAAAACCTGGGTGTACTTTTGGGTGTTCCCACTACAATTTTTATATTTACCTTGTGAATCTCATTGTAAACCTTGAAAGTTCCTTGCATAACCAACGAGAGCTTTCAGTGAGTTTGATGTGCAAATACAGTGGAAGACTTTACCTTATTTAAACTCACTTGTGCATGATTTATTGAACTTTACAATGCTGGTAAAATTTAGATGCCCTGTTGTCTTTAACCATCTGTTGAAGTGCATGTAAATAGAGATTAAAGTTTATCACTACTGCTCTGTTTTTGTGTGGCAGTGCATTATCATCAGTGGAGAAAGCGGTGCTGGAAAGACGGAAAGTGCCCATCTAATTGTGCAGCATTTGACCTTCCTGGGAAAGGTATCTATTGCTTGTTATGTAGCACAAGTGGCTCCGTTGTAAAGAACTGCTCATTTATGCACTTCTGTTCATAGATCTGGCCTTGATCACATAAGCCTTCTGAACCTGGAGATAGAAATATTCATAGGGCAGCCAATAAAGCAGCACGCAACTGTAGAGATGTGCCCCTGGGTTCTTTGCAGTGTGTTTGGGCAATTTTTTTAGGTCACTCTCCATTTTTCATAGGTAGGGCTAAAAGAAAGGAAAGCAAGGAAGTTTACTTCTTTGGTGCCTGGTAACTTGGTAGATGGGGCAGCCCATCCATTAGGTAAGATGATGCGAGTTGCATAAGTGGCACATTGCAAGGGAGTGAGATGGTGGCGGATTTGGGGTACCCTTCACTCTGAGTCTGCCTGCTGTCACAGCCTCCCTCTAACCTGCCATGGATTCAACCCACACTGATCTGTTTTACGTCCACTAAAAATGAGCAGAAGGCGGACCACCTGCCTCCTTACCATACTCCTTGCACTTTCTTCAAACACAGTTTGAAAGCATCTGGTTTGATTTACAGACACCACATGAATGAAGGAGCATTCTTCATTTGCGTAGCTCCTTTAAATCAAACTTGGAAACTGCACGAGGAGTGTGGCAAGTGACTGCTGTTTTTTTTTAGAAGCAGCGGGTTGACTACAGAGCTTGTTGCTAAAATACTATAATTTTAAAGTAAAATCTGCTTTCATTCCACAATGTTAAGCTGTTTTAAAGGTACTTAAAATATGATACTTATAAATACTGGAAAAAGACATAAATATTGGAAAAGGGAGAGAGGAATATTGTCACACAGATCAGAAATTCCTTTTTCTCCCCATTAATATATTGTGTGTCAAAAGCAATTCTGTAATGAGTTATACACAACCAGTTAACTCCAGAGTACTAGAACATGGCTGGCATTACTATTACTGTGGCTAGATCAATCTTGTTGTTGTTAATCAGTTTCATGACCTGC
Source organism: Tiliqua scincoides (assembly GCF_035046505.1). Lineage (NCBI taxonomy): Eukaryota > Metazoa > Chordata > Lepidosauria > Squamata > Scincidae > Tiliqua > Tiliqua scincoides. The sequence goes on from NC_089821.1 coordinate 105,237,733, forward strand.
TTGTCAAAGGGAGGGGCTGTAATTCAGTGATAGAGCACATGTTATGTGTTTTGTATGTAGAAGGTCTTGAGTTCAATCCCTGAAATCTCCATATGGGTTTGGGAAAGACTCAAAGCTATTGGAAACTCTGAAGAGCTAGCAGACTGTGTAGATAATACTCACTTAGATGGATCCATAGTCCATTATGGGTTACAAGCCATGATGTGCATGTGCAACCTCCTGATTTTAGAAATGGGCTATGTCGGAATGCCAGATGCAAGGGAGGGCACCAGAATGAGGTCTCTTGTTATCTGGTGTGCTCCCTGGAGCATTTGGTGGGCCGCTGTGAGATACAGGAAGCTGGACTAGATGGGCCTATGGCCTGATCCAGTGGGGCTGTTCTTATGTTCTTATGGTATAAGACAGCTTCCTTTGTGATATAAGGAAGACTAAGGGAATACAAACTTGGGACCGCTGTGTGCCAGAAACCTTCCCCAGTATGACCAGATCTTATTGTTCTGGTGGGGAGCCTGCAATCTTCCTCTCCAATCTCCTCCAATGGTTGTGCCGGCCAGACCCTTAAGGTATCTTATAATTCTGTGATTCTCAAAACATTTTCATGTTGACTTACAGAAAGAATATATATTTAAAAAACTATAAAAATAACTATTGATAAGCAGCTAAGGAAAAGCATATTTCTCATGGTATTGTCATTTCTGCCTGTATTATAAACCCTTTTTGAGCGCATGAAGCCCTGATGAGCTGCTTTATACGGAGTTGGACTCTGATCACTGTTCATTTGAGCCTCATATTCATCTGTAAGTGAATCTTCAGGAGAGATCTTTATAATGTTGTTACCTGAGGTGCTTTCAAATTGCGGTATCTGGAGGTGAATCCGAGTCCTAAATGCAAAACTTGAGCTGCCACTCAGCACTGGTTTGTCTTCATGTGTGATACTATGTACACTATTATGGAGGATTTGGGCCCTTATGAAGCTGCCACATTTCACCCAAGGGGAATTCCTTCTGTTCTCTGAAGGCCAATAACCGTGCTTTGCGGGAGAAGATTCTACAAGTGAACCCTCTGGTCGAAGCCTTTGGCAATGCCTGCACTGCAATCAATGACAACTCCAGTCGTTTTGGGAAATACCTGGAAATGATGTTTACACCCACAGGAGCTGTAATGGGAGCAAAAATTTCTGAATATCTGCTAGAAAAATCCAGAGTCATAAAGCAAGCTGTGTATGTATGAATTGGACTATTTCATTGGAAATGCTTTTTAGTTGTTGACAATTTCCTCATAAATCATCATCACCATCAGTGGTGCCCACCAGATGTTTAGACTGGAATTTTTGGGTGCTCGCGAGTTCCAGCTCTACCCAAGGGTTACCCAGTATCTACCCAACTGGTGAGATATTGCCGTATAATGTTTGAAATTCCTAGTAGTGCAATTGGTTGCAGTTGTTCAACTGTTCTCTTGCCCTCAAGGGGCAAGCACAAGTTGAACACATTGGCAGAATCTGCCATGCTCAAACTGTAATGGTGAGGGTGTCCCAGCCCTGTTAGCTTTTCTGCTGGCCATCTTAGCTACTGCTTTAGACGTCTGTGGGGGAGGTGTGATTTAGCTAAGACTGGAAGAAGTCACCCCCTAACTGCTTGTGAAAATTTCACTGAGGGGCTCCCTCACTTTCCCCTATAATTCCTGTGCTGAGTATTTGTCATTTAGTATATATCCAGTGTTACATATGGAACATGAAGACCTGAGTTCAGATCTGATCTCACCGTATAACTGTGTGGCCTTCTGAGCAAATCATGACCTCTGGGCCTCAGTAATAAATAAATACATGGGGATAACTAAGAAGTGTGCGATGTATTTGTGGAGAATATTTGTATTATTGTCAGGTGCAGTGGTGTTGCTAGGGAGTGTGGGCCGCACTGGGTGATGCTCATGGGGGTTGTTGACACTACTACTGAGCAAAAATTTTTAAATCATGGTATTTTTAAATAATCTGATCGTGTTATACATCATTTTCATGCGGAATGTAACAGAACAAATCTTGTTTAAATATCTCTGTCGTATAACAAGTTATCGCTGAAAAATCAATGGTGCATCACCATGTCCACCATCTAAGGTGTTGCCCTGCCCACTGCATGGCAGGGGGTCCATGATGGGGGTCCATGATGGGGGTGATGTGTTGGCTTCCTGCACCAGATGCAAACCCTAGTGATGCCACTGGCCAGGTTTGCTATTTTTCTTGCATGCCTAAAATGGTCATGCTCCCTGAATCTGTTCTTTGCAGTACATTCAAGGTCAGTGGGTAAAGAAGTAGTTCTGTTTCTATGGTAAATTGTTTTTCTTTCAACAGAGGGGAGAAAAACTTCCATATATTTTATTATATTTATGCTGGCCTTTATCATCAGAAGAAACTCTTTGAATACAAGCTTCCTGAGAAAAAACCTCCCAGGTAACTATTATTAATTTGTTTTTTTAATGCCAGCTGTAATTGGCTATTGATTAGCTCTTGCTTTCAGTGTGATCATGTGTCTGAATTGCCTTTAATCCTTCCCCATCTCTTAAGGATCCTTTTAAAATTCTTTCAGAATTGAAAGTGAATGGGCACAAAAAGTTATGTTGTTTATATTGGGTTTTACTACACAAATCAAAAGTAAGTGTATTATCCAGCTCCCTGTCTCTTCCCTCCCTTTATTGGTGAATAATAAAAACAATAATCTCCCTTCTTGAATTTCATCTCTTTTTAGAAATTTTTGTTTACAGAGTGATTCATTTGTGTTAACATTATGCAAACAAACCCAAATGAATTGTTTCAAATCAGCACATTATTGTGCATAGGAAATTAGCCTATGAGTCCAAACCTGCCTTGGAAATGCTAGTGTGTTGCCTTTGAAGGAACAGGCATTTTACTTTTTGTTTTAACATTTAGATTGGACCGTGTCTTGTTTACTGTTATCATCTATAAATCCCTCTCTCTGAAAATAGTATCAAAGCAGCTGGCAATTTGCTGGCCATTATGATTAGTGGTGGAGAGGGGTCCTTGGGGAATAGGGAGCAGAGGCTGTGTTATAAACTGCATCTCTAAATAAAATGTATTTCTGTGCACTTTGTACATAGAGAAACATTGAATTCTTCTGTAAGAACCTTTGTAGCCAGGACTAGGAGATGCAGAAATAAGACTAATTTTCTCCTCATCATGGCAACATCCCTGAATACTGTGCTTTCTTTCCACGGGAATGGATAGTAGCCATTCATCTATATTGGAGTGTTAGGGGAGCCGGAGGCTGCCCAAGGCCATAGTATCTAGTGGTTAGCATTCAGTGCACATCCCTTCCAGTGGAAGAACACTTCACTTCACTGGACAGTGAGCAGCTGAGTGCAAGAAAACTGGAAGAAATCTGCTATCACCATCCCAAGTGGGGAATCCAGACAGAGAATGGGAAAACTCTCACTTCCCAGGAAAGCACAGGACCTAGCAGTTCTTGTTATAATCAAATTCTAGCAGTAAACCCAAGTGGGTCTAGAAATGAGACAGCCCACTTAATTACCAGTGAACTAGGAAGGCAAGGAGTCAAAATATAACCAGTTTATTAACCACCACCACCCAAGAATGAAAGAAAATGGGGAAGGGGTGAAGAGAACAAGCAGGGCAGTGAAAAAAATGCCTGGACTTGGCTGGATGGCCACAAAGAGGTAGCTTGACAAAATTGGATGGAGTAACTAATAATGCCTGGAAGGGGGAGCAAGGTAGCCACCTTGGGTGATCTTGGAGGAGAAAGGCGGATATAAATCAAATAAATGAGAGGATAGCAGAGACGTTCTAAGGGGTTGCATGCTAAGCTGGTGAACATTTGCAGGTGAACAAAGTAGAAAGAGCAAGCAAACACAATTTTGTCCCTCCATGTGCCTAACTAGGAATACAGTCTCTGTTGCTAGTGATTTAAATTGACCCAGGAATGTTGGCCTTCTGGATCTACTGGGGAGTAACTGGGCGTGCATTCCATGTACCAAGAGTTGGTTCCAATGCAGGCATGGCAAAACACATCATCCTTGTGCTTGACCTTAAAAAAATCTAAATGTGATGTTTTGGGATTAGTCGATGGGATGAGAGGAAATAATTGGGCCACTCCATACCACACTTTTACGGAGACAAGTGGGCATGGCTGCCCAATTGGTGGCCATATGACAAACTCAGTAGGAAGGCTGGGTGGGATTTATTGTCTTCAGTGGATCCCAGACAGAAAGGGCAAGCCACATTCAACGCATGAAATTGTATTTCAAAGAAAGAAACTCAGAGGAGCATTCCAGCAGAATGGCTTCGGTATCTAGGGTCTACAGCCCCCCAAATCCTCTGGGAGGCTAGAAATTTCCGTGAATAAGGAAAAATAGACAAAAATAGGAAGAAAAAACAGGGCTTTCATCAGAGGGAGGAAGAAAAGTGACCTCAGGGACACAATTGATACCTCCTAGTCCTACCAAATATATGTAGGGAGAGCAAGCAGGTTTTGCCAATCCCCCAACTGTTTTGCCAGGTGGAGGCCTATTTATTTTGCTCCATTCAGCTCAATAAGCCCCACAGAGAACTGAGCATGCTTTTGTCTGCATAACCTAACCCTTTTAGAGTGCAATCCTAACCAACTTTCCAACACTGGCATAACTGTGCCAGTGAGGCATGTGCTGCATCCTGCAGTTGGGGGGCAGTCATGGAGGCCTCCTCAAGGTTAAGGCAATGTTTGTTCCCTTACCTCGGAGTTGCATTGCCCTTATGTCGGTGCTGGAAAGTGGTTAGGATTGCGTCCTTAGCCATATAGGTGCAAGCCTAGGTTGTGTTTTTTTATCTTGCTAGAGATTGATAGTACTCAGATATTTTTAATGTTGCAATCTGCAAAGTGGTACTAATACCATCTACCTTGTCAATTTGGTTAAAGAAAGAGCAACTGAAATAGGATTTCCTTTCACTGACTACTTCAGCTTAATTAAAAACAAGGGAGTTTCACTCATCTGCAATAGCTGGATGAGTGCTGTAATCAAGGTGCTGTAATCTGTGTCAGGGCGCAGCTGCCCCTCCGTCCCCAGCTCTTCTCAGTATCATTTTCTGACTCCACTAGATGTTATGTCATGATAAATATGACACTGAGCATATGAAGGGTTGCTTTCTCTTTGTACTTCTGATGAGCCTACACACATAGGATTATGGGAATTTGAGTTAGTGGATTTTCCTTTCAGGTAGGTTTGAGTCCCAACATTTCTGTTTTTATTAGCTAAGTATTGATCTCAATTATCTCATTTTATTTAGATACATTGACAATGACACTGGAAGGGTGATGCATGATATTATTAGTAAAGAATCCTATGGAAAGCAGTATGAAGCAATTCAGCATTGTTTTAGGATTATAGGCTTTACTGATGAGGTAAGTGAGGACTTTTTCAGTCAGCTGGGAAAAAAGACAATAGTTTTGTTTTTAAAACCACATTTGGAGAGGCAGAGCTAATCCAGGTTGACTGTCCCTTATCCAAAATGCTTGGGACCAGAAGTGTTTTGGATTTTGGAATATTTGCATATACATAATGAGATATCTTAAGGATGGGACCCAAGTCTAAACACGAAATTCATTTTATGCATCCTATGCACCTCATGCACATAGCCTGGAAGTAATGGGGGAATCTGGGCATGTGCAGAAAAGCTATATCATAGCTATATTATAGCTAAAGGGGGCTGAGAGGGTCTTCTTCTCTTGGGAACACTGAATAAACTGCCTGTTGTGTGCATGCATTTTGACGGCAACCTGTCACATGAAGTTAGGTGTGGAATTTTCTACTTGTTGCATCATGTCAGTGCAAAAAATGTTTCAGATTTTGCAGAATTTTCTGTTTTTGAATTAGGGATGCTCAGCCTGTACAGGCTCACGTTTATGAATAAGATAGCAATATTCCAAAATTGTGCCAGCAAGTAAATGTGAATACTTGCGGAGTTGGTGCCAAGCTGAAGACCAGTTGCATTCAGTGAAATCAGTTTCACTATTTAAATCCCCCCTCGCCTTGATTGGGAGCTTATCATCTCAAGGAAAAAGCAAAATGAAGTTGGCTGATTGTCCTCTGTTTTTAGCTATGTGAGAAAGTAATGGCTGTGGTGGCTACTCTGCTGCTACACTGCATTGGAATAATGAGCAGGGAGAGAAGGGCAGACATCAGAACCTAAGAAAGTGGTTCTCAAACTGGGGTGTTGTGACACCCCAGCCAGAGAGCCCTGGCCTCTGCCCCTTTAAGGAACAGGGAGGAGGGGATGCAGCGACACGATCTCCAGGATCACTTTGGAGGGGCACAGGGACTTGCTGAGACTTACCACAGACTGCAGCAGCCTCCCAGGAGTGTGGGGAGCTCCGCACCAGCCTCTTCAGGGCTTCCCAACATGCAGAGAATGTACTAATAACAATCGTAACCCACTTCTGGTTTGTGATTGCGAAACCGGAAGTGAGTCACAGTCGTTATTCTGCCTATCTCTGCATATTGGGGAGCCCTGCGAAGGCTGGCGCATGGCTCCCAGGAGGCTGCTGCAGGCTGTCGTAAGTGTCAGCAAGCCCCTGCGCCCCTCCCTCCCCCACAAGGACTTACAGTGGGAGTCAAACTCCCTGGGAGTTTGAGAACCACTGCCCTAAGGGGTCAAACTAGATGCAAAATCATGTCGTTGACTCTGAAACCAGCAAGCCACAATATTGCCTGTGACCGAAAAAGTTAAATCTTGCCCAGAGTTCTCAGTTTAGTTCAGACTTAGGTATTTTACCAGCCAGCATTTTACTGGTCCATTTAATCAGTAAAACTGTGTTGCCCAGTGTAACCAGTCCTCTGATCTGAAAATCTGATACGTGCATGATTTTTCCAGACTTAACCCATCAGACTCTGTTCTGGTCCCCTAAACCACCAGTGTCTTTTCTGATCTGCCAAATTCTAATTGTCTCTTCCTGTGCTCTGACTGGTTGAGACCTACTCCATGACAGGCCTGTGTGGCTGTGCCATGCGTTCAAGGATGCATGCACATTTCTCAGCTCGGTCCAGTATATTTGATATGTTTGCACATGTTAGGATTTTCCACAAAGTGTCCAAAGATCACACCAAGATCACCCTGAGGTACAGAAAAGGCAAGATTAAATTCAAGTTGAGCTGGGAGTGAAAATGAAACTGTGGAAAAGGAGATAGGGAAGGGGAGCAAGTTCCAACTTCTCTCTCTCTCTCTGCCTACTTGGTGTTTCATAAGCATGAATAGCTTCATAAGCAAAAAGGTAGGAAGAGGTGATCTGGAGACTTGACAGCTCTTTTTTCCCCCCTTCTCCCTCCAGTGCTGGATGAAGGTGGGAAGCTGCTGTGGCTCATGACTCCCTGAGTTCTGCCCTTAAAGCCTCCTTTTTCTGTTATTTGCAGGAAGTGCACTCAGTGTATCGCATTCTGGCTGGGATCTTAAATACAGGAAACATTGAATTTGCTGCCATTTCTTCACAACATCAAACAGATAAAAGTGAAGTGCCCAATGCTGAAGCCTTAGATAACGGTAAACAGAAATATATGCTCAGATCTGTGAAGTACCATGAAAAGTAAATAAGAACATAAGCCCTGCTGGATCAGACCAAAGACCCATCTCATCCAGCTTCCTGTATCTCACAGTGGCCCACCAGGTGCCTCAGGGAGCACACAAGACAACAAGACACCTGCATCCTATTGCCACTTCCTTGCACCTGGCCTTCTGAGTCTACTTCTGTAGTCTTCTTCTAAAATCTAAAATAAAAGCATATATTTATCATGGCTCATCACCTGTGATACCACTCTAGTACCTCTAGAAAATGTGTCAGTATGTGCACTTTTGCACAAGATGGCTGCCGATGCCAACGTTGGCTGTCTCTTGATGTTGTCTTTCAGCTGCGGCACTGTTGAGCATTGGCTCAGAAGAACTTCAAGAAGCTCTGACCTCCCACTGTGTTGTCACGCGAGGGGAGACCATTATCCGAACCAACACGGTGGACAAAGCCGCTGACGTGCGAGATGCCATGTCAAAGGCACTTTACGGCCGACTCTTCAGCTGGATCGTAAATCGTATTAATACTCTGCTGCAGCCTGATAAAAATATATGGTAAGTTAACCCATCAACAAGCTGCATGTGTGCTGGTGGCATCTTTGGTGTCTATATATTGCTTTTTATTCTACAGGAGGAATTTACTGTTTGTTCAGATAATGCCTCTAAATAACCTTCATGCTGCGATTCTGCATTGTTGTTTCCAGGACATTAGCTCCAATGTTTTCAAAGAGTTGACTGGGATTTAACCAAGTAGGTCAATGGGATCAGTTTGGGGTTAAAATCCCATCAGTTCTTTGAAAAAAAAAAAGACATTAGAGCGCATATTCATCACAAAATGATGCTTTTACAGTTAGCCTGTTTTATGGCAGACAAGCTACTAAAGTCATTTTTGGAATAAAGAAACAACATTTGGAACATTTAAAATGGTGTCTTTGCATTTAATGCTGTCACTCAAATCTACCTACACCAGCTAAGCTCCATATATGGAAGCTCAAGCACTTTGTGCACAGTAAGTAGATGATGCAAATTGCCTGAAGATCCAAAGGAATAAAAAGGCTTTTAGTGAAGTATTGATTTCTCTACAACTGTGGATATATGTCAACAATTAATGATATTGTTCCAAGAGCCAGGTTCAAAGGGACCTTGCTTGAGGACTCTATGCAATAGGGTGTGTCACTGAGCTTCAGCTATGCAGTTGTGTAGAATGTGTTGCATGACATAGTACCTATACACCTGATCACATAGCAGTTGCTACATTTGGAAGTGGTGGGGTGTATTATTATTATTAACAGTATTTATATACCGCTTTTCAACTAAAAGTTCACAAAGTGGTTTTACAGAGAAAAATCAAATAACTAAATGGCTCCCTGTCCCAAAAGGGCTCACAATCTAAAAAGATGCAAATGAATACCAGCAGACAGCCACCAGAACAGACACTGCTGGGGTGAGGTGGGCCAGTTACTCTCACCTTGCTAAAAAAAGGAGCACCCACTTGAAAAAGTGCCTCTTACCCAATTAGCAGGGGTGTATGCAAGTCCAAAGTAGACATTCATGCCCCAGCATTTGTAGAGTGCGTGATATGCCTATATAGACTGTGCCTATGTAAACCGTCCACCTATCAAAAGGCATTCTGTGAATTCCTCAGCTACTTTTATTGAACTATTTCTTCCAGAATTGTTCACTAGACCTATTCCAGATTTTGGGAGTAAAAGCTTTTGAGGACTGCAGCTGTGTGTCGTAGTAAAATTTTGCTCTGTTTTCTTCTGTTTTTATTTATATTATGTTCACTAAAGGATGCACTAGAATTTTGGACTAAATTCTGGTTGCTTTTTCCTTATGGGTAGCTGTGCCTAGCTGAAGACCACAATGATTGGTTTTACGGTGCTGATCACTTGACCCTTTGGTAGCTCAAGCATTGATGCACTTTTTTTCTCCGAACAGTTGTGAAGGTTGAAGTCTGCCAGGTGGTTGCAGGAAAGACCTGCTCTCAGTTGGTAGACAGTGATTATTTAGTGGGTAGCATAAATGCCCCTACATTTCCAGTGCTGAGAATTAGTCCTGAATCAAGTTCCGCAGCTGACCTCATAGGCTACCACCCTCAGCCCTGAAAAACCCTAGACTGGTTTTAGAATGTATTCTGTGTTAATGTCATTACATTGTTTTCTCAAACTTGTTCAGTTATCGGTTTTGTATGGTGTTTTCTTTTTCATTCAGCAATGCCGAAAGTGGAATGAATGTCGGGATACTGGACATTTTTGGTTTTGAGAACTTCACAAGAAATTCATTTGAACAGTTGTGCATAAACATTGCAAATGAGCAAATCCAGTTTTATTTCAATCAGCACATCTTTGCGCTTGAGCAGGTAAGTGCCATTTTATTGGCCTTGGCTGGCTGTAGTCTGTAGCCTAGGTTGGAGGGGCTGTGAGATGAGTGTACTCCTATGAGGTGAATTTTCTCCACCCTTTTCATGGTGTGGTGCTTCTTCTTAATGCATGTTCAGGAGAACATGCATGATCAATATGTGTCTAGATCATTTGTCTAGATCTAGATATGATCAATATGTGTCGCATCTTTGAAAATTAATGTTTTCACTGCATGAGACTGCATTCAGAAACACACACACACGCTCTGGGTTTGTCATCCTTAGCAACCTTTGTTACCTGCTTTATGTGAAAGCAGTGTGTCATTGCTAGCAATCCTAAACAAGGATGATAGGTGTTCTAGAAAGTCACGAAAAGATGGCTATTATGTGAACATTGTGCTGCAGCCCTGTGTACACTACTTAAGACCATTGAATTCTATAGGACTTACTTTCTCAGAAGTGAGTAAATGCAGGATTGCACTCTTAATTATAGGAACATTGAGCCAGAAGAAGGATAAGTGAAGATCCTTGTTGATATAGGCTGAATTTACCTTCCATCAAATATCTGGGAACTTGTCCTGTGGAATGGTTTGCCTCATTCAGTTGTTACTATGCAAGTATAATGGACTGAGTAAGAAATGTTGCTAAGATGCCATATCCTTATGGTGATATTTAAATTGCATTCATTCATTGCGTTTTTAAGATGGAATATCAGAATGAAGGAATTGATGCTCCTCTGGTTGAATATGAAGACAACAGACCCCTCCTTGACACTTTTCTCCAGAAACCAATGGGGCTACTTTCTCTACTTGATGAAGAAAGCCGATTCCCCCAGGCAACAGACCTTACTTTAGTTGGTATGACTTGTATCCATAAAACCTAAAATGTGATTAGAGATATGCTCAGAATGACTAGAGAGACTGATTGTAAGAACCACAGATATTTTTACATTATCCTAACTCAGGGCCATCCACTGAATATCTGGGGTTGACAGAGCACTCCCAACCCCCTGATAAAGCCAGCAAAAGTCACTTGTGCTGACCCAGGAGTGTCACAAACATGCCATAAGGCACATTTGCGCTGACTTTAGAGTCGGGGAGGGATCCAGGCCCTGCGGGGTAAGTTTGCATCAGCTGAGCTCTGAGCTCTGCTCAGCCGGCCTGCCTGCTCCAGCGCAAGTCAGGATTGTGCCCTTAGAGCCCAATCCCGAGCTCAGTGCACCAGCTCACCCGCAGGTGCGCACTATTGCAAATACGCCATCTTTGTGGACCCTACCACCAGTGCTCTGCCGGTGGTAGCCCAGCGCTGGCTTGCGCTGGGCTAGTGCCAGGCGAGCACCGGAGCACCACTACTCGGCGGTTGCGCAGACCACTGAATAGGGGTGAGGTAGGTGGAGGTGTGCAGGCAGGCGTTTCTCTATTATCACTTTATAGCTACTATTCATTTATGAGTACCGTTTTCTTCTATGTTCTGAGAATATTAGATCACCTTTTTTTGATAGACATCTGTCTCTTATCTATGGATGGGGCCCAGATCTTGTGTGAGTGGAAGGGAGCTTGCATGAGGGAACTTTCCCACCTCACTTTCCCATAGTAACCTCCTGCACCCCATGAAAATCTGCACAGGAGGACCTGGGGACCCTTAGGAGGGAGATGGAATGGGATGCATTTTGCTGCAGGAGAAGAGGAGACTTGGTGAAAATCAGGTGAAAGCACTTTATGCAGATGAAGTTCTACTCATGGTAGTGTCTCCACCTGATTTTTTCATTTTCATTTTTTGCAATTTCACCCCATTCTTGAGAGTCCCATGATTCGCAGGAGTGCCTTTTCACATGGTTGGAAGTTCCTCTGTGTGATCTTTCTTCTGCTTACTTTCGTCTGCTGGTTGGTCTGGATCCAACCATGATTTCTGGCTAATCCCATGAGAAAATGCATTAAAGAAGAAGTATGGGACAGTTTACACAGCGATGGTTGAGGATGATATGATCTTGTGGAAGTGTCTCATTTTGGGTACCACTGATTTTTCTTTTGACTTCCTTCTGAATGTGGCAAGCTATCATTTTCTAGTGATGTTGTCAATACTGAGATAACAATGTGGGAGCAGTTCTACAACCATTTTACAATGCAAAGAATGTAGGGAAAAAGTCTCCTCCTGGTGGCGACTTCTCTGACTGAAAATGGTTTGTGTGATTCAGCATGGAGCCATTAGCCATGAGAACAGCACAGAGCTTCTTGGCTACTGGTGTGCTTTCATAGCTTAGAAGGAAACAAGTCCGAGGAGAGCAGAGCAACTTGGAGCCAGGAACGGGGGTTGGGATCCAGCTTTTGAACTACTAGGTTGGCAGGAGCTGGGACAAGCAACGGGAGCTTGTCCTGTTGCGTGAATTCAAACAGCCAACCTTGCTGTCAACAGGTCCGTCGGCTCAGCGGTTTAACCCTCTGTGCCACCGTGTCGCTCAAAAACTACATAAGTACTCCATATTAAAAGCCAACCATGTTATAAGCCAAGCAGCAGCAACTAAAACCATCGATCGGAAAAACATTAAATAATTTAATTAATAATTAAATAATAAAAATTTGCAAGTATGAGAAGATGAGCATTACCAATATCACTGCTCTTTTCTCTCAGCAGTGGCAGGAGTATGTTACTTGTTGTCTCGCTGTATACAGTGAATCTTTAAACCCTGCTACAAAACTTGAAACCATTTTGCGAAGTCGTATAATCTGGACAAATCATAAGAACTTGTGGGCTGTGCATACTATTATACATACCTTATAATTTTGTTTTGGAAAAAAATAAAGGAAAGCAAAGAAAGGTTAATATTCCAAATCTCTGCTGGCTGTCCACCTCCAATTTCTCATAAACAATAGGGTACTGGTAGGAAGCTGACAAGGGAAAGTGGCTTATTCATTTGCTAGGCAAATTCCCCTTTTAAGAAAAATTAAAGGAATGAACAAAAGAGCTGTGAGAGGTGCCAGAGAGGTATTGTTATTGCCATGGTTAGCATGAGGAAGTCAAAAGTATCAATTTAGGTTATGTGGGCAATCCTCTGCTGTGAAGGATAAGAATATTTTGTGGTCAAAGAACAGGCCATTGATGCTGTTTTCTCCTTTTTCAATGATTAGATAAATTTGAAGACAATTTACGATGCAAGTACTTTTGGAGACCAAAACGAGTGGAGCTGTGTTTTGGCATTCAGCATTATGCTGGAAAGGTAGAGGCTATATAATTTGTATTAAATCCAAATGTGGTAAACAATCCAACCCTTATTTTTTCTCAAATTGCTTTCAGATTTTCTTTCCCTGTCCTAATGTTTTAAACGTGTTCTTATTTCAAATTGAGAAACTATGTTTTAAAATCCCCAATGCAACATCCACGTATTTTGATCTCTCTGTACTTATGGAATGACATGGGGCATGATGGTGAACTTCAGCTGCCCTCCATCCATAGGATTCTCTAAACACAGCTGGCCCTCTAGGGCAATTGGCTTCTTTCTTGGTTTGAAAAGTACAGCAGGATTTTGTAACAGCCCGTTCCACTTTTATCTCCCTCCCATTCTACATAGGTCCTGTACGATGCATATGGCTTCCTTGAAAAGAACAGGGATACACTTCCTGCTGACATAGTGGTGGTGCTGAGGACTTCAGAGAACAAACTTCTTCAGCAGCTCTTTTCCAGCCCTTTAACCAAAACAGGTACTCCTCCTCTCCAAAGCATTTTTAATGCTAAAATAATCTCCATGGCTAAATCAACTTTGCCTGGAATATTAAAATAGTTTATTTTTCAAACAGATCACCTTCCCCCCCACCCTTTTTATCCATATTGGTTACAGAGGGCATTTTCTGGAGAAACTAATTGAGTCTTCATATGCTGCCCTTCCTGCAGCTTGTTAGGCCCATACTTGCACTAACTTTTCAATCACAGACATGGAACAAAAGATATTCCTTAAGATATACCAGTGGTTCTCACACTTTTAGTGCTGGGACCCACTAGTGCTGGGACCCACTTTTTAGAATGAGCATCTGTCATGACTCACTAGAAGTGATGACACGACTGGAAGTGACATCATTAAGCAGGAAAATTTTTGACAATCCTAGGCTGCAATCTTATCCACACTTACCCAGGTGTAAGTTCCATTTACTATCATTGTTAATATACATAGTAGCTTGTTAAAAGTACAGGTCTGTAACATTTCCCCAGATGCAGTCACATACCATGGTAGCATCAAGTCTAATATATTAAAAATAAAATATTGAAATGAATGGGGACCCACCTGAAATTGGCTCACGACCCACCTAGTGAGTCCTAACCCACTGTTTGAGAAACTCTGAGATATGCCATACTTGACCTTACATGTCTTGAAAGATCCTAACCAGCACACTGAATTTAGCTGTAAAACAAATTGCTAGCCACTACAGTTCGCAAAGATCTCACAAAGATCTCACATAGATCTCACAAAGGCCTTCATAGATCTCACAAAGGCTTTCGACCTGGTCAGCAGAGACGGCCTCTTCAAGATTCTCCCCAAGATTGGATGTCCACCCAAGCTCCTCAGCATCATCAGATCTTTCCACAAGGACATGAAGGGCACTGTTGTCTTCGATGGCTCCACATCAGACCCTTTTGACATCCAAAGCGGAGTGAAGCAGGGCTGTGTTCTTGCACCAACCTTGTTTGGGATTTTCTTCGCTGTCCTGCTGAAGCAGGCCTTTGGAACTGCAACAGAAGGCATCTATCTCCGGACCAGATCAGACGGAAAGCTCTTCAACCTCTCCAGACTGAGAGCAAAATCCAAAGTCCAGCTGAAATGTCTGCGTGACTTCCTCTTTGCCGACGATGCAGCTGTCACTACCCACTCTGCCAAAGATCTCCAGCAGCTCATGGATCGTTTTAGCAAGGCCTGCCAAGATTTTGGACTGACAATCAGCCTGAAGAAAACACAGGTCATGGTTCAGGATGTGGACTCACCTCCCTGCATTACAATCTCTGAGCATGAACTGGAGGTTGTCCATGACTTTGTGTACCTTGGCTCAACGATCTCCGACACTCATTCTCTCGATACCGAGCTAAACAAGCGCATCGGTAAAGCAGCTACCACGTTTTCCAGACTCACAAAGAGAGTCTGGTCCAACAAGAAGCTGACGGAACATACCAAGATCCAGGTCTACAGAGCTTGCGTCCTGAGTACACTTCTGTACTGCAGCGAGTCATGGACTCTTCGCTCACAACAGGAGAGGAAACTGAGCGCTTTCCACATGCGCTGCCTCCGACGCATCCTCGGCATCACCTGGCAGGACAAAGTTCCAAACAACACAGTCCTGGAACGTGCTGGAATCCCTAGCATGTATTCACTGCTGAAACAGAGACGCCTGCATTGGCTTGGTCATGTCGTGAGAATGGATGATGGCCGGATCCCAAAGGATCTCCTCTATGGAGAACTCGTGCAAGGAAAGCGCCCTACAGGTAGACCACAGCTGTGATACAAGGACATCTGCAAGAGGGATCTGAAGGCCTTAGGGATGGACCTCAACAAGTGGGAAACCCTGGCCTCTGAGCGGCCCGCTTGGAGGCAGGCTGTGCAGCATGGCCTTTCCCAGTTTGAAGAGACACTTTGCCAACAGTCTGAGGCTAAGAGGCAAAGAAGGAAGGCCCATAGCCAGGGAGACAGACCAGGGACAGTCTGCACTTGCTCCCGGTGTGGAAGGGATTGTCACTCCCGGATTGGCCTTTTCAGCCACACTAGACGCTGTGCCAGAACCACCTTTCAGAGCACGTTACCATAGTCTTTCGAGACTGAAGGTTGCCAATACAATACAGTTCGCAAAAGATCGATGTCGCATCAGTGATCATCATCTTGTAAAAGTGGTGTACTTCCACAGTCTGGACCACCTGTAGTTTCTGTCTCAGGATGTTCTAAATCAAGATGTTCAGATGTTCTAAATCTAGGGTAAGAACCCGTGGTTCAGGGTGGAGCAGGAAGAGCATGCGGATGTGCTTCAAAACCCCACCACTTGCCAACCACAAGTAAAGTGTTTATCAGCTTCATCAAACCCAGAGATAGATCATTCCAGCTATCTAGAAAACTTGGGTGTTCAGTATCCCTAATATTGCAAGAAAAGCATTTATTGCCACAGACAAACTGTACTCATGGTTATCAGAGGGAGAGGAACTTTGAAAGACCTCCCCAGCATGTCAGCATGGGGACAGTTGCAGTTGTGTGCCTGCCATAGACCTCCCTGGGGCAAATGCCCCAGGCACTGGCCGCTAGGACCCCGCAGAAGCCTCTCTGAGGCTCCCAATGGGGGCAGAAACTGTGCTTCCGGTTTGCCAGAAGCACAGCTTACAGTGCCAGGGAACCTCACAGAGGTTTTTCCCAGTGTGGGAGGAGGTCGTGCGAGGCTCCTTGAGCCTCTGGTGAGTAGGAGGGCGGATATCTGCACAGTGGCGCGGCAATAGCCCGCGGGGGGTGCCATCGTGGAGCTTTGCCCCGGGTGCGGGGCTGCAGAGGCAATTGCCCCTGGACAGCCCCGTAGCTGGACAATTGCCTCCATGGGGGCAAAGTTTGAGAATGCTATCTTGCTGCTCCCCCTCCCACCATGCATTCTTCACCCTGGATTTAGAATGTCCAAATGGACAGTTCCACCTGAAGAACTCGTGCAGTAATCAGAAACTAACTGGCACTGAGATCCAGTCTTGTGTTAACATCTGTCAGATTAGATGCCAGTATAATTTGGGTGTTTTTATATGATCTTTGTGGTAATCTTATTTTGTCCATTTCTATTTTTGATTAATTGACATTGGACTTCTTTTTTTTTCAAACACACACAATGTGTCATTAGTATAATATGAGAAGTTTTTTTTTGGGGGGGGGGGCGGTTTCTGAAATGGGGCTACTAAATGACAAAGTTGTTGGAGCAAGAAAGCACCCTCCTCTGATCTTTGATTTCTCTAGACTTTTGAATTTTCATTAGTTATACATGAATGTCCCTATGAGGAAATTAGAAAAGTTTCATTAAACCCTTTTCATAAAGTCGGAAAAATTAATTGTAAATCTAGATCAGTGTTCACTGACAGTGCTTTAATACAGTTCACATTGCGACATTGAGGAATGACTTCCGCTTGTAAAACAGCTATCACAATACAAATGGTGCAGACACAACTTTTGTGTTGCTTCAAATACAAAGCACAATACTGTTTGAGGGAGGCAGTTCACATGTTCAATTGCAAACCTCTAAGAGATGATCAAGAGATCTAATGTTGAGCAATGAATTGGCTCGCACTTGATTGGCTCCAACAAGTTATCTTAAACTATGAATGCAAATCATTGCTGTGTTATCAACATCCTCCTTTGGCTAGACCAGGGTTTCTCAAACTGTGGGTCGGGACCCATCCTCATTCATTTCAATATTTTATTTTTAATATATTAGACTTGATGCTACCATGGTATGTGACTGCATTTGGGGAAATGTTACAGATCTGTACTTTTAACAGGATACTCTGTATATGCTTTCAATAATGATAGTCAGTGGAACTTACTCCTGGGTACGTGTGGGTAAGATTGCATGTTAAAACTCTTCTTGCTTGATGTCACTTCTGGTCATGACATCACTTCCGGTGGGTCCTCACAGATTCTCATTCTAAAAAGTGGGTCCCGGTGCTAAAAGTTTGAGAACCACTGGGCTAGACTATGGCCAATCCTCTGGACAGATTCAGTTACTCACACCATTGTTCTGCGTCATGGAGGGGCAAATGTGTTTGTTCCCACTATACACGTGGTAACATGTGATGTGAGGGCTTCGTACGTATGTGTAGGGCAGGGGTCTCCAAACTTTTTGGCCAGAGGGCCACATCAAATATCTGGCGTGGTGTGGAGGGCCGGAAGAAAATTTAAATATAAAATTTAAATAAATAAATTAGAGATGGAACTTAGATGAGTGAATAAATGAATGAATGGGCTCATTCATTCAACCTCTCTGGCCCTCAAAACACCCTCCAAACACAATCAGAGCACAGTTCTGGTCATGTTCAGTTGAGTGGGCCAGAGACTTTCAGAGGACAAGAGGTTTGCCGTGGGCCAGAAAGAGGCTTACTGCGGGCCCCATCTGGCCCCCAGGCCGGGGTTTGGAGACCCCTGGTATAGGGTGACCAGACGACCTCTTTTTTCCAGGGCAAATGTAGCTGGGAGGTCCTGGAGGCCAAATTTAGGCTTTTAGGCAGGAAGCTGAAAGCCAGGACCTCAAAGGTAGCGTTCTCTGAAGTGCTACCTGTTCCACGCGCAGGGCCAGCTAGGCAGGCGGAGATCAGGGGTCTCAATGCGTGGATGAGACGGTGGTGTAGGGAGGAGGGGTTTAGATTCGTTAGGCACTGGGGAACGTTTTGGGACAAGCGGGGCCTGTACAAGAGGGACGGGCTCCACTTGAACCAGAATGGA
Source organism: Tiliqua scincoides (assembly GCF_035046505.1). Classification (NCBI taxonomy): domain Eukaryota; kingdom Metazoa; phylum Chordata; class Lepidosauria; order Squamata; family Scincidae; genus Tiliqua; species Tiliqua scincoides. Next base: position 105,256,081 of record NC_089821.1, read on the forward strand.
ACCAGACTGCTGGCGCATAACATTAAAAAGGTGGCAGAGCAGCTTTTAAACTGATCCCTGGGGGAAGGCCGACAGGAGCCGAGGGGCATCCAGTTCGGGACTCCTCATCCCTATGGGATGAGGATGGGGAGGTTAGAGAACAACAAGACAAAGGCAGAGTAGGAGAAGAAATTGGGAAAGGTAGTGTGATGGGATGTGATAGACGGTTCGGCACAATGAGAGGATGCGGGGACAAAGGAGCGAATAAGCAGCGCATCCTGGGGCATTCCGTGTACAAATGCTTTTATGCGAATGTCTGAAGTCTACAAGCAAAGGTGGGAGAACTGGAATGTCTGGTGACTAGGGAAAACATTGACATAGTGGGCATAACGGAAACCTGGTGGAATGCGGAGAATCAGTGGGATACCGCAATCGCGGGCTATAAACTCTACAGGAGGGACAGGCAGGGGCGTGTTGGAGGTGGGGTGGCCGTTTATGTTAAGGAAGGGATAGAATCCAGCAAAGTAGAGATTGAAGGCGGGTCTGACTCCACCGTAGAATCTCTGTGGGTTAAATTATCAGGCTTGTGCAGCGATGTAATACTGGGGACGTGCTATCGTCCTCCAGACCAGAAATTGGATGGGGACCTTGAAATGAGGAAACAGATCAGGGAGGTGACAAGGAGGGACAGGGTTGTAATCATGGGGGACTTCAATTATCCTCATATTGACTGGGTCAATTTGTGTTCTGGTCACGATACGGAAACCGGATTTCTTGACGTACTAAATGACTGTGGCTTAGAGCAGCTAGTCACGGAGCCCACCAGAGGGCGGGTGACTCTGGATCTAATATTGTGCGGTACGCAGGACCTGGTTAGAGATGTAAACGTTACTGAGCCATTGGGGAACAGTGATCATGCTGCGATCCGTTTTGACGTGCATGTTGGGGGAAGAATACCAGGCAAATCTCTAACAAAAACCCTTGACTTCCGACGGGCGGACTTCCCCCAAATGAGGAGGCTGGTTAGAAGGAGGTTGAAAGGGAGGGTAAAAAGAGTCCAATCTCTCCAGAGTGCATGGAGGCTGCTTAAAACAACAGTGATAGAGGCCCAGCAGAGGTGTATACCGCAAAGAAAGAAGGGTTCCACTAAATCCAGGAGGGTGCCCGCATGGCTAACCAGCCAAGTTAGAGAGGCTGTGAAGGGCAAGGAAGCTTCCTTCCGTAAATGGAAGTCTTGCCCTAATGAGGAGAATAAAAAGGAACATAAACTGTGGCAAAAGAAATGTAAGAAGGTGATACGGGAGGCCAAGCGAGACTATGAGGAACGCATGGCCAGCAACATTAAGGGGAATAATAAAAGCTTCTTCAAATACGTTAGAAGCAGGAAACCCGCCAGAGAAGCGGTTGGCCCTCTGGATGGTGAGGGAGGGAAAGGGGAGATAAAAGGAGACTTAGAGATGGCAGAGAAATTAAATGAGTTCTTTGCATCTGTCTTCACGGCAGAAGACCTCGGGCAGATACCGCTGCCCGAACGGCCCCTCCTGACCGAGGAGTTAAGTCAGATAGAGGTTAAAAGAGAAGATGTTTCAGACCTCATTGATAAATTAAAGATCAATAAGTCACCGGGCCCTGATGGCATCCACCCAAGAGTTATTAAGGAATTGAAGAATGAAGTTGCAGATCTCTTGACTAAGGTATGCAACCTGTCCCTCAAAACGGCCACGGTGCCAGAAGATTGGAGGATAGCAAATGTCACGCCTATCTTTAAAAAGGGAAAGAGGGGGGACCCGGGAAACTATAGGCCGGTCAGCCTAACATCCATACCAGGTAAGATGGTGGAATGCCTCATCAAAGATAGGATCTCAAAACACATAGACGAACAGGCCTTGCTGAGGGAGAGTCAGCATGGCTTCTGTAAGGGTAAGTCTTGCCTCACAAACCTTATAGAATTCTTTGAAAAGAATGTTTCGCATGAATGCTTCCATCTTAAACCTTAATGGTCATGAAAAGGTCAACAGGCATGTGGATGTGGGAGAACCTGTGGGCATTATCTATCTGGACTTTCAGAAGGCATTTGACATGGTCCCTCACCAAAGGCTATTGAAAAAACTCCACAGTCAGGGAATTAGAGGACAGGTCCTCTCATGGATTGAGAACTGGTTGGAGGCCAGGAAGCAGAGAGTGGGTGTCAATGGGCAATTTTCACAATGGAGAGAAGTGAAAAGCGGTGTGGCCCAAGGATCTGTCCTGGGACCGGTGCTTTTCAACCTCTTCATAAATGACCTGGAGACAGGGTTGAGCAGTGAGGTGGCTAAGTTTGCAGATGACACCAAACTTTTCCGAGTGGTGAAGACCAGAAGTGATTGTGAGGAGCTCCAGAAGGATCTCTCCAGACTGGCAGAATGGGCAGGAAAATGGCAGATGCGCTTCAATGTCAGTAAGTGTAAAGTCATGCACATTGGGGCAAAAAATCAAAACTTTAGATATAGGCTGATGGGTTCTGAGCTGTCTGTGACAGATCAGGAGAGAGATCTTGGGATGGTGGTGGACAGGTCGATGAAAGTGTCGACCCAATGTGCGGCGGCAGTGAAGAAGGCCAATTCTATGATTGGGATCATTAGGAAGGGTATTGAGAACAAAACGGCTAATATTATAATGCCGTTGTACAAATCTATGGTAAGGCCACACCTGGAGTATTGTGTCCAGTTCTGGTCGCCATATCTCAAAAAAGACATAGTGGAAATGGAAAAGGTGCAAAAGAGAGCGACTAAGATGATTACGGGGCTGGGGCACTTTCTTTATGAGGAAAGGCTACGGCGTTTGGGCCTCTTCAGCCTAGAAAAGAGACGCCTGAGGGGGGGACATGATTGAGACATACAAAATTATGCAGGGGATGGACAGAGTGGATAGGGAGATGCTCTTTACACTCTCACATAATACCAGAACCAGGGGACATCCACTAAAATTGAGTGTTGGGCGGGTTAGGACAGACAAAAGAAAATATTTCTTTACTCAGCGTGTGGTTGGTCTGTGGAACTCCTTGCCGCAGGATGTGGTGCTGGCGTCTAGCCTAGACGCCTTTAAAAGGGGATTGGACAAGTTTCTGGAGGAAAAATCCATTACGGGGTACAAGCCATGATGTGTATGCGCAACCTCCTGATTTTAGAAATGGGCTATGTCAGATGCAAGGGAGGGCACCAGGATGCAGGTCTCTTGTTATCTGGTGTGCTCCCTGGGGCATTTGGTGGGCCGCTGTGAGATACAGGAAGCTGGACTAGATGGGCCTATGGCCTGATCCAGTGGGGCTGTTCTTATGTTCCAGGATGTGTCCTCCTTTTTATCCTCATGTTTTGGAAAAGGGCTTAAATGTCCTCCTTTTCCCAGTGAGTGGCAACACATAGCATTCTTATAATTAATAAATTATATGTAATCTAGTTTTAAATTTAATAATAAAGCAATATAGTGGTTAAATTAACCACATGAAATCAATATACAGTGGTTTTTAGCTTTTTTTTGGTCATGTCCTACATTTTTCTTGGATGTCCTACATTTTGGGCTGCCCTGTCCACTTCTGCGGTTATGACATCTGGTTACCTTGCATATGTATATATGGAGGTCCAATTTATTTGTGCTCTGCTGTTTCTCCCACCTCTTCTTGCAAAGAGGCTAGATAAGCTGGGAGAGTACACAAACGCTTATCTTGCTATTTTCTGTCATTTTTTTTAAAGGCCTGCAGACTGAATCATTGAAGTAATGTGAACATGAGTTCACATTAGCTCATTCTGAGCACAATCCTAACCAGGTCTGCTCAGAAGTAAGTCCTATTTTGTTCAATGAGGCTTACTCTCAGGAAAGTCTGGTTAGGATTCCAGCCTTACTTGAACACTGTTGCTCATTGTTAGATTACTGGGAGGCAGAGCAGCCATGTCCATCACATTCAAAGAATGCTCTTGATTTCAGAAAATGATAGTTGCAGAGAGCATAAAGGATGTCTCCCGTTCTTTCCTTTGTGCCACAATGCTTCACAGTTTGTTATATTGGCACTTTCCAACTTCTTGTGCTTTTATTAGTTGGATTTGCTGCGGTTGTTATTATTGTATTTGTTATTGTATTTGATTGCATGCTATTATGGTTTTGATGTTGTAAGCCATCTTGAGGGGAAAGGCAGAATTTTTGTTTTAACTAAATGTCTGCTTTAACTGGGAAAATGCTGACATGTTACATCTGATACCTCATTTGTGGAGTTGTATCCAATAACATTTCCTTTGAGATGACTTGGTGAATGGATTTTGCCCACTGCTGCGGTTTTCCTCAGTGCCATGTTTGTGTGTTTCAGAGGAATAATTGACTTCAGACTGCCAGTTTACCAGATGTCTGGATTGTGTAGGTTGAGTGGTATAGGACTAGGACAAGGTTGGTGAGTCGATGGTTCTGCCAACGGTGGTGTGACCTGGAATGCTGCTCAGTGCTGCCTTAGGTCCACTCCTCTGCAAAATAAGAAAGAAAGAAAGGCAGCTGCATTCCTTGCTGCTTGTGCAGTTTCTTCGATTGCAGAAGTGTAGGATCTGATTTAATTTTAAAGGACTGTGCAAATGAAGACCCTCCTTTGTTCACTCAGTCCCTATGTATCAAACTTGAAGTCCTGCATATTGAAGAAACTGCTCAAGGAGCAAGGCAGTGGCGTAGCTAATGATCAGGTGCAGAACTCAAAATGATGCCCTGGAAGTGACGTTCGCCTGAGTTTTTAAAAAGTGAAAATGGGGGAAAATCCGCCTCCTCCCCCAGCAGCTCACTGCCCACTTGCTCTGCTACTTCTCCCCGGCTCCCTCCTCGCATATTAACACCTTAATGCTTCCCTGCTGTATCATAATAACACCTAATTGGCTCTCGGAATGATCAGTCTCATGGTTCAGTTTTTGTTAATTCAGTTTTTGTTACATAGTGCAGTTGCGTTTTTATTTTCTGGTTATTTGGCCATAGGTTTTGACAGAATTGAGATATTTTGACACGGTTTGTTTCAGTGCATTCTGTATTAAATTCCACATTGAGTGGTATATAACTTGATGGTATTGTTCAAAGATACCAAGGTTTTCATGATTTTGTCACTAGTGTCAAGCTCAGGTTATTGCTTCTCCTAAAATTTGTTTCCTGGTGCAATTGCTACGCTACCTCCTGCACCCCCTTAGCTATGCCACTGGTGCAAGGTAAGGAGGTGGGTGATCCACTTGCTTTCCACTTGCTTTTAGCAGACAAGAAGGAGTTCAGTGCAGTTTGCATCCATGGAAGACTGGAGAGATTTGGCAGCAACAGACTCAGGGTGAAGGGTACCCCAAATCAGCTGCCCTCGTATCCCTCCTGAAGTTTGCCACTGATGCAATCCTCATCACCTCTCCTAATGGATGGGCCACCCTTGGGCTCTGCCCTTAGGGAAAACCTTTGTGTGCATGGTTTCTCAGCACTGCAGTTCTATAGTGGGACTGGATTCCAGATCCAGAAGCCACCTATGTGCAGAGGCGCCTCTATTGCCAATTTTCTATAATAATAATAATAATAATATGCTTACTATTATGTGCTTATTATTATAAGCATATTATATTTATTATAAGCATGAATATGCGATTCATGCTTATGTTAAGAACAGCTCTACATGTATATTCCTGATGCATTTGCAGAGCTATTCCTGATATGGAACTGAATGGGAAGGCTTTTTTTGTGAGTATGCAAAAGCCCCTGTGAAGCTTTGGATTAGCCAGAATAATTCTATAACATAGGTAAAAAATAACTTGCACATATGCTCACTGTTGGATGCAAAAGGAGTCTGTCAGTAGCCAATGCATGAAAGAAAAATTGTTCATTTCACAGTTAAAAGCCTATCTGTGACATAATAGAGATGATATATTGTACCTGTAAAAATGCATGATGTTTCTTAGGTTTGACATGACATTATTTTCACGAGAAGAAGCGACTTCTGGTAAATCGCTTCTAAAGAAATGCAACAGAAGATAACCCCTATAAAATTACAACCACCAAATCAAAAACAAGAGCCATGATTCTGCAGGAAAAAACATTTTTGTGTGCTTGTTTAACAGGCAAATCTCAGGATCACTATTCAGAAGATACCAGGGGCAGCCCGATTCTGAGCTCCTGTGACACGCAGCTTTGGCGGCACCGAAAACGGCTGCCGCCAGATCCTGCTCGCCATGGGCTACCGCGGGCAGCACCTCGGTAGAAGGGGACTTTCGTCCCTTCTCCCGGGTAAGGGAAGTAGCCCCGCAATGGGGTTACTCAATTTACTGCCGACCAAGAGGTCGGCAGTAAGGTAAAAACATCCATGTAGGGTGCCGAGCCCCACACAAACAGGTTCTGGTGGAGCAGAGCACCACCGGACCTGCCTCCCTCCCTCCCTGCTCACTCACCCTGACATGCCTCCCGCCCGCCCTTTCCCCGCCTCCAGCTTCCTGTCACACCTCCTCCCTGCCCTCTCTCTGCCCTCCACCTGCCTCTCCCCTCCCTGGAATGCCTCCTCCCCACCTACCCCCCCGCCCCCGCTTACTGTGACATGGCTTGGCGGTCCGTGCGACCGCTGAGTGGCGGAGGCCAGGGGCCCGTCCGGCGCTAGCCCAGTGGGCTAGCGTGAGCCCGGCCAGCACTGGGCTAGCATGAGCGCCTGCCCAGCAGTAAGGCTCGCAAATGTGCCTTATGGCACGTTTGCAACAGTGCGTACCACTGGTAAGCCGGCATGTCAAGCCCAGGATTGGGCTCCAAGATATTAGTAGCAAACTGATGAAAGCAATAAACTAGCATGCTGTGCACAGCTCAGGTCCTTTTGACTAATACTTTCATGTTCTTCCTATGCATGGTTGGGGAGGGAGATCGTGCCAGTCCACCCTAGACACGCCAGACATCCATGCACAGGCAGAATGGTTGAATAGGCTATATACAAAACCTAATATATTTGAATGAAAACTGTGCAGGAGATTCCCTCCTCTGCAGAAATAAAAAAAAAAAATGAGCAGTAACCATATCATTTGATTCTCCACATGCTAGATTTTGTGCAAGTATCACCTCCCCATTCAATCATTAGTCCCATGCATGGTGATCTAGAGATGTCAGTCAGGATAGGTGCACCTGTGGGAAGGCAATCTTACTCTCCTACTGCACCAGAGAGAAAGAGAGGAGAGTAAGTCTAAACTGTATCCCAGACTTCTCGAGTAAACCTTAAGTGTCACAACTGAAGTCTTCAGATTTCTGAAACTCTATTGACAACAAATGATTCAGAAGAAGGACAGGGTTATTGTTTTAGATAGGACATGTGCCTATTGGTGATACTGTTTCTTATCTAGACTTCAGGGGCTATGATTGTGCTTGTGATTTTGGCTTTTAAGTAATGCCAGATGTTTTATAAAGGTTGTAGTTAACCTGAAGCTCTTGTAATATTTGTAGTGAGAAGCAGAAAATCAACTGTCAGTGAGTGTCATTCCCTGTGTGTGAAACAAATTTATTATAGAAAGTTGTAGAAAAACTGAATCCAAAAAGAACAGGCAAGTTTCAGCTTGTTTCAATTATGTTACATGGACTTTGGAACTCTGAAGTACACATAATATAACTGAAGCAATTGACTTCAGAGCTTTGAAGTCCATAGAAAGTAACTAAAACAGTTGAGACTTGCTTGTTCTTTTGGATTCACATTTTCCCTTGAAGAACTGGATATAATTCAAAATGTGCTGGAATTCTCTCTCTCTCCCCCCCCCCTTTCTGCAAAAAGTCTGTACTCCATGATGGATCATTGATTTTCTGTTTGGTGTAGCTTGAACAGGACCCTTTGTTGGACTACAGGTAGAACTTGCAAAGTAAAATGGTATGTTACATTTATTCAGATGTAACACAAAATGATGGCTCATAATAACTATGATTAAGGACCAACACCAACTTTCAGGCATACAAATAGACAACCCTACAATAGACAGGTGTACAGCACGCATGCACACACACACACACGCACGCACGCACGCACGCACACACACACACACACACACACACACACACACACACACTCTTTTTTAGTTGCCAAGGGTGTTTGAATGAATTTAGGATGTTTTTGTGGTGCGGAATCAAAAAATGGCCTCCGTTTTGTCCAATTGGCTCTAATTTTGGGGGTACTGCATAGCTACTTTATATGCTGATTCAAGCATATAAGGTAGCTATGCCATGGCTTCCTCATGAGGAAGCTGCTCGAATCAGTGCTTAAAGTGGCTATGCCATACCCTCAAAACCAAAGCCAATTGGGCAAAACCAATGCCATTTTTGGATTCAGCACCCCAAATATATTCAAGAATAAGTCTAACCTTCATGACAACAAAATGTGTGTAGGCCTGTGTTGTTGATCTAAGAAAGGGCTGGGAAAGGCTCAAAAGTGCACACCATTTCAAAAATTTACCACCACTGCTTTTGGTTGTCTTATTGAAAATTCACATTATGATTCTGTGGGTTTCCTTCTCAATGGGTGTTGCTCTTGAAACATAGTGTTATGATTAGATTGTACATGCAGTGGCCAGGGAAACAGAATTCTAATTCTATACAGGGCCAGCCAGGGGGTGAACGTGTTGAGAGTTTTCATTTGGACAGTGTTTGTCTGTCTTAAAAGTACACTTCCCAGGGTTATTCAGGAGAAGAAATGGTGGTTAGCATAGATAAGGTTGTATTATGTGTGTGTGTGTGTGTGTACGTGTGTGTACATGCACATATACATTTATTCTTTCTCCTACCTACAGCCCTTTTTCCTGCATTCTGGGTCTTCAGACTGTTTTTGTTTTCCTCCTTCAACACTAAAAGCTGAAACATGAACATTAGAAAGAATCTGTGCAGATGTGACCTAAACAGTGGCAATGTGGTACAACTTATTGCACTCAGTTTTGCTAGTATTCAAAGCAGGCAGCTCTGAAATGGTAAAGATGGCTTCATACTTGTAAGGTTAATAATTCTGCAGGACCAAAAGGCATGCACACAATCGTGCCAAAAGACATTGGTTGATTTTTCCAGAATGCTTGCTGTTGATGATCTTATATACGTAGAATCCCTCCAATTCTAGGTAGTCCAATTCTATGTTCCAGCATTCCACTAGGTGGTGATATCACAGAGCAAAGAATGAATTTGTATCACAGAGCAAAGAATGAATTTGAATTAAAGAATGATGGTCTTTACAAAGTGTGTTTTCTTAGATGTTGCTCAGGATGAAAATTAAAGGGGGGAGGGAAAAGGCATTCCTTTCCACTGGCACCATCATATTGGTAGAACATACAGTATTTAATTTTGTTTTTAATGTATCATATACAATGGCAGAACTGAAGAGGCAGTAAGACAACAAAATTAAAAAGACAAGCTTGTTGTACTACTAATCTCTCTGATATCATCAAACATATAACTTCTAGGAGAACCATTCCCTAGAAAGGAAGAAAGTCACATGGCCTTTTTCCTCATTTATTCATTTAGATCAGTGGTTCCCAAACTTTTTAGCACGTAGAGGCTGCTGCCTGATATATAAATGCCAAGGAGTGTGTCTATAATGGTGAACAGCAGCAGTGCTCCCTCCCACAAGTAGCAGCTTGTTTAACCCCTGATCTACATAGCCTAATCTGTTAGTTTTGGGACAGTTTGGGAACTGATTTAGATTTAGATTGTGATTTAGATTGTGTGGAAATTTAAAACTTACCCTAGCTTTGGGATAGCCTGTTTAAAAAAAAGTGAGAGAAAGAGACCTTATGAACCAAAGAAAAAAGATCAAACAGTTTAAAACTGACTGGCTAGCATTCTCAACTGGATATCTTTTAGATATGACCAGAGTTAGATGGTGACAAACAGAAATGAACTCATTTTTAGTAACAGTTTACTTACTTAGAGCCCGATCCTGAGCTCGCAGCGCCAGCACTCCGCTGTTGGTGAGTGTCACAAACATACTGTAAAGCACATTCGTGGCCCTCAGCGCTGGTGCAGTTCTGGTGCTAGCTCAGCGCCGGCCGGTGCTGGGCTAGCATCAGTGGATCACAGGTGCTCTATGGCTCGGCGGTTGCACAGACCACCTAGCAGCAGAGAGGTGAATGGAGGCCTGGTGGGATGCAGGGAGAAGGCGTTACAGGGCAGGGGGAGGCAGAGGAAGAGGGCGGGGAGGAGGCATGCCAGGGAGAGGGAGCAGAGCCTCTGCCCTACACAGAGTGTCTTGATTCTATGGTGACCCAAGGGTTACAAAAGTCCCCTTCTCCCAAGGTGCCAATGGTGCTGCCCAGTTAGTGCTTAGGATGCCGTGGCAGCCATTTTCGGCACTGTGGCAGCCCCTGCTCTGGGCAGCATAGGATTGGACCGCTACTTACTTAGAATCCAATCCTATACTTATCTACTCAGAAGTAAGTAACATTATAGTCAGTGGGCCTTACTCCCAGGTAAGTATGGATAGGATTACAGCCTTACTTACTTACTTAAAAAAAAGAAAGTAACTTACTTACTTTTCCACCATTTCTGCTTAAGGTAACTTAGGGCGCAATCCTAACCCCTTATGTCAGTGATTTCCAGCACTGACTTAAGGGCAATGCAGCTCTGAGGTAAGGGAACAAACATTCCCTGACTCTGAAGAGGTCTCTGTGAGTGACACCCAACTGCAGGATGCAGCACACGTCCCATTGGCACTGCTATGCCAGTGCTGGAAAGTACTGACATAAGGGGTTAGGATTGCCCCCTTACAGTATAAAAGTTTTTTTAAAATTGTGAAAAAGCATTTGTATAATAGAGCCAATAAAAACAGAGAACCAAATCAAACTACATCAACACTGCTGCAGACTAATTAGCAAAATATCGCGATGACACTTCAGCAAAAGCCCAGGAAAATAAAATAGGCTTCACTGAATGTTTTAGTGAGAACACTGTAGTCACCAAACAGATCTGTTAGTGGAGAAGTTAAGTTTCTCCTCACATAAGTTCCTAGTTCTCTAGGCCCTCCCATCTTGCTGTTCAAGGTGCATCCAAGTTTATGCTGCTATCTTCTTTCAGTGGATGCCATTTAAGTTGAAACAAATTTCCTCAAAATATTGTGAATTTTGATGTTAAATATTCTCCAGAAATTTTCTGAAAACTCAGGCATTTGCTGAATATTCTCAGAGTATTTTGTGTCAAAAATGTGTGTTTTTGACATCCAATGATTTGATTTTATTATCTGATATCTGATTGTTACTGTCTGACAGTATTTATTAGTTGGTATATAACAGTATGTATATTTTATCCAAGAGCTAACAGAGCTTGATAGGTAATTTACAATGGATGTTAGAATTTGACAGCTGAATTTTATGAGATTTCATATTTGAAGCCTACTGCAATCAAGACGTGCCAAGACGTATAAAGTATCAACTTTTAAGTTTTGACAAAAAAAATAATAAAAATGTAAATTCAGATTTCAAAATGAGAATTTCTTGTTCACAAGGTATTTGCCAGATTTTGAATTTCTGGCCTAGTTCTGTGTTTCACATGTATGTATGTATGTATGTATGTATGTATGTATGTATGTATGTATGTATGTATGTATGTATGTATGTATGTATTTAATTTGTATAGAATGTGGAGACCATCTGACTCTTTCTCCAGTCGGTGATTGTTCCCCATACATTGAGCCATATGTAGTGGGAAACCACAGATTGGCACAAACTGCAGGGGAACTGAGTGACACAGCTCATTAGTTGTCAGTTGTCAGAAAGTCCCCAGAGAAGCAGTTTCAATTTCAAGCTGATTCCACATTGTGTCCACGTTGTAGTGGCTCTGAGGGAATGAAGGCCAACTAGATGCCTCCAAAGTGGGTCATCTTCTAAAATACAGGGCACCTAGCAACCATACATGCAATCCTATGCATGTCTATTCAGAAGCAAGTCCTGCTGAGTTCAGTGGGACTTACTCCCAAGGCAATATGGATAGAATTGCAGCTGTACTGTAGGTTTTGCTCTGCAAGATTCAGGATTCTTCAGCTTTTTCTCCCCTTGATAAATGTCTTTTGTCACAATTATAAAAATATTTTATAAAAAGTAATTGGAATGCTTTAGTAATAAAGGTAAATTGTAACATAATCTTTTTACAAATGCTATAATGATGTATAGGGTGGATGTGCTCTCCTTACAAAGTAGTAGTGTTTCAAAGAATATGTGTTGATTTCTCTTTTTCTTAAGTATATTAAAGCAACCCTTTGGATGTTATAGTTTTGGTGGGAGACTTTCCTTCCTAACAGAGAGGGATTATAAAATTCAAAGGGTGCTATCTGTGGCACTAAAAATGTTGATTTTGATTTACCGTGCGGGTTTTCCTTGCATTTTCTATCATAAAGCATTAACACTCTTTATTTAAAATGCCAAATGATTTAGTATTGTAAATAATTGTGTCTGCCTAAGCACGTATCTCAGCTGAACTTTTGAAAATGATGTCACAAAATCAGCTACATCTTGAATGTTGTTGTTTTTTTAATTCTTTTATTCCATTCTGAAGGGAAACTACCATCTGATTTCCCCCAACCCCAATAGGCAAGGGGCTGATTTTTGCTGTAGTAACAAGCAAGCGTGCCTTGCCAATAGCAAATTGACCCTTGATGGGAGCTTCCTTCCAGAGCATTACATACTAAGGATTTGGCCAGGCATTGCTCCCTAAGAAGGAGAGATTGTCAAACACTTGGCTGCCATGCTATGCATCATTCTAGAATGCTTTTGTAGAATGCTGAAATTGTAATTCTGTAATTCTTCCCCCCCCCCACTGTTGTATGTGATTTCTGTTTTGACCTTACAACACATAGCACTGAAGTCCATCCATTTACAGTATTTCCTAGTGAACAGCATGCAGTCTTCCAGCACTGTGTACAGTTCTTCCATTACAAAAAACTGGCAGGTAACAGGAATAGGGCCTTTCCCAATGGCAACACTTCACTTAACGGAATTTCCTTCCCAGGGAAATTAGGCTGACTCTCTCTCTGTCTTAGACAGATTTTTCTGTTATGGGAAGCATTTTATTCTGTGATATAATACTATTTAATGGACTATTTCTCTGATACTGTATTTTACTGCTGTTTTCTATTAGGCATATTAGTATTGTTTTTATTTCCATTTTTTAAATTTTGTAAGCCAATTTGTTGTCACCAACTAAATGTAGCTCTGTGCAGCACAGACTTGAATCAATCTCTAATTAAGTGGTTCCCAAACCGGTGGGTCACGATCCACCAGCCAGGGAAGCAGTTGTTCTTGCGCCTTTACGGGTTTGGGGGGGAAGATAGCTGTGATTCCCAGGATTGTACTGCTGCTGGTATGGGAGGGTTTTGTTTTTTTTAACCTACCTGTAGCTAGCAGTGCAGTCCTGAGAGTCTGGGGTCTCCATAGAGCTCTCCTTGCTTGCAAATGTCAAAAAAAGAGAAAAAGATGGGCACTTCTGATTTTTACAATAAAGTGCCAGTTTTTTTCTTTTTAAAAGACTTTTGCAGGCAAGTGGAGCCCTGCGGAGGGCTCGCCAGACTCCCCCCCCCCGAACTGCAGCGCTGGCTGCAGGTAAGTAAAAAAAACCCTCCCACCCTAGGTAGCAGCATGATCCTGGGGATTGCGTTGCTGCCTTCCCCCTCCCCTGCACATATTTATAGTGCTTTTAACTCCCTTAAAAAAAAAAAAAGAGCTTTTTTTAAAACAATGGTTTTTTAAACAATGGTTTAAAAGTACAATACTGGGTGTGAATGAACAATGGTCCTTTGTATGAGAACAACCTTACATCTGTGTTCCCCTTTTCATGGGGGAGATGCTGGAAGGTATGTTCATCCCTGAATGCTGCTGGAGACAAAGTAACTGTGGCTTATGACATCCTGTTCTCCTTCTCCAACTTCTGTGGCAGGCAAGATTTTAGGCATTTGGGTACTGAGTGGGGAAGGGAAAGCACAGCAGACAGAAGAGGCTGTGGATGGTTTATCTTCCATATCAGCAGGGATTTAAATGTATAAGAGCCTTCTCCAGGTTGCCGCCTCACAATTCATCATCACGCTGCTATTATCTTGCTGCTAATTTTACAGCATCTACTTTTAGCAAATAGTACTTGGAGAAAGATTGCCCAGTTTTTACTAAACCAGTTGAATTCCAACATCACCATGACTGATGTATGTGCAGAATTTGTTCTTTGGCTTGATATACATCATATTTATTCACTTAAATGTAAATATACTTCCATTTAAGCCTGTGTTCTTTTTTTTGCTCCCCCACCTACAAATAATAAAAGGAAAAAAGAATCTAAATCTATTTACAGGTTATTAATTCACCCTCATAATGGAATGGAATGGAGGCTGTGAGTCATATGCTTTCCCTGCTAAAAGATAACTGGAGACCTTTTTTCCCCGTATAATGGATCAGTAACAAAGCTAAGCTATTACAATGATAACGTCTCCATTTGTAGATAAATCAAAATGTATGTTTTCCAAGAACTGAACCAAGTTATTAAGTCTCTACTGCTTGCCTTAGAACTCAAAGGGTTTTCTTGCTTCTACATGCCTGGCCCATATGATAAAAGCTTGTAAAAACTAATTGTATTTTGCTGTGTTGCCAATGCTTTGTGCACAAAGAGCAGGCTTAACCCACAGACGGGCAAAGGAACAGTTGTGAACTTTACTGGTCTGCAGATGTGGGACATAAGTGAAATTGATGAAATATAGATGAACTGAGTTTTGGAGGATAGGTTTTTTGCTACATTAGGGCCCAATCCTATCCAACTCTAGAGCACTGATGCTGCTGTGCCAACGAGGCATGTGCTGCATCCTACGGTGGGGGGGGCAGTTACAGAGGCCTTCTCAACATTTGTTCCCTTGCCTCAGGGCTGCATTGTGGCTGCATCAGTGCTGGAAAATTGGATAAAATTGGGCCCTCATGAGATCTTTCAGTGGGCCTCTGCACATCTCAGGGTCAGTGCCCATGATGGGACCAGTTGTCCTTTCAGGTATTAATTTTACCAGCTATATAACAACTGGAAGAAACTGAAAAGCTGAATTCTGTTTCAAAAGGCTGACTTTTATGGTCAAATGCGGAAGGTCTCTCAGAGAATAATTCCTGAAGAACAGAATCCAGAACATCTCCATTGACCACAAGGCCAGGTAAGGGAGCCTGAGTTTGCCAGGTTGCAACCTGAAAAATGAGCAGTTACTTTCAAATGCTCCACTCAGATGGAAGATGAGTTAGATCTGACTACTTCTACCCATTCTTCCTTTTATCCATCCTCCTCTTTCAACCTCAGTAGCAATGCTTCAGATTTCAATCTGACAAACCCAAGGAAGCCATAATGTAGGCCTGAGCAGGGGAACACAGGTAACCCATTGCAACCACAGCGTATCACCCCTGGAACTGCTACTGTTTGTTGCCCCATACCCCACCAAAAATTCTGCATTGCGCATTACATACATTCGTCTTCTTCACAGTTCTTTGTTTGAAGAATGCATCACAAATCTTGACCAACCTGCCTAAGACCACATCTTCTCATCCTGCTACAGGTGTACCTGAAGGTAACCTGCTGACCCACCACTCTTTCCTTTCTATTGGCCTTTTCCTTAAATCCTCTTTCTTCCCTGCTTTCCTTATGACTGAAGTTTGCTGGGTCCAAAACTGTAAGGAATCGTGCACCTCCTGAGATCTTTTCCATACCTTGTGGTTAGAGGTTTCCTTGGGGATCCAAACATAATATGCTTTCATTGGCTACATTCTTGCAGTTTACACTCCATGAGATTACTTTTAAGGTCTGGCTTTGCAAGGCAAAGAAAGATGAGAGAGATGCAATAGCTTTGCTACCATACACTGACTGTAAAAGTCATGCTATGATGATGCTCTGGATCTGGTATGTTTCTAAGGGCACAATCCTATCCAACTTTTCAGCACTGACGTAGCTGTGCCAATGTGGCATGCTCTGCATCTTACAGTGGGAAGGCAGTCAAGGGGGCATACTCAAGGTAAGGGCATGTTTGTTACCTTACCTTGGGGCTGCACTGTGGCTAGGTCAGTGCTGGAAAGTTGGTTAGGATTGCACCCTAAGGCTGCAATTCTATCCACACTTACATGGGAGTAAGCCCCGTTGACCATAATGGGACTTATCTCTAAGTAGACGTGCATCAGATTGGGTTCTAAATCTCTTCCTAGAACATTGGTGTTTATGTTTCATAATGAAGAATTGATTTAGATTTCATTTTCTGTCC
Source organism: Tiliqua scincoides (assembly GCF_035046505.1). NCBI lineage: Eukaryota > Metazoa > Chordata > Lepidosauria > Squamata > Scincidae > Tiliqua > Tiliqua scincoides. Next base: position 105,272,279 of record NC_089821.1, read on the forward strand.
TGTTCCCATTTATCTGAAGATATAGCTTGACTCACCTCAAAAGCTCAGTTATTGTACTGAGCTTAATTAACAATTGCACAGTATTTGGTTTTAGGCACTTAAGAAAGAATAAATATCATTATGTGTTTTATATTATTATAAAGACAAATACTAAATAGCTACAATTAAAATCTAATTTATGTGCAATATCTAGAAAAACACAAATGTAACAGTTCTCAATTGTCTCTAACCCCTATTCAAATCCCTAATCAAATTCTATTTTCTATCTGTCCGTCCCCCATTTCTGTCAAATGCAATCCAAAATAAACTACCTTGCATTGCATCCCTGGCTCAAGCTTTCATGAATTGCAGAAAGAAAGGATTTCCCCAGTTGTGGGACAGACACTGAGAATGTCTCTGTGTGCCTTTGCTGCTCATACATACATAATACAATCAAGAGGACACCCTTCATCTAAGGCAGTGAACAGACTGGGGGTGACTTTCCATTTCACTGCCCTGGCATCATGAGCCTGATAATGATACAATGGGGGAGAAACCTGGCAGGGAAGGGGACATGTTTGTTTCATTTTCATTTCCTAATTTGCTTCTCGCCCCCCCCCCCCTTTAACTTCATGAAAACCAATAACATGGTGAAATTTACTAAAGCTGATTACTGTCAGTTTACAGTGTATTAATTTCACTCCAACCATCCACAATAGTCACACCTACATGTGACTTTTCAGGACTAGATTCAGTTTTGGCATGGCACATCTTCAAGAGTTAAGAAAACATGAAAGATTGGTTCGACCAGAAACCATGATAGGACTTCACAAATAAACTTGTGCACCATGGACAATACTCCTGCCAAGTCCTCTGAAAACTATCACTTACTTGTGATGGTATATAAAGGAAGTGTACATCCCATCAAAACACTGGACCAAAGCCTGTTTCAGGCTTTCTAAAAACCAACACCTTCCTGAATTGTATGCATAGATGACAACAGCAAGCCCCTATCAGTGCACATGATGATGTCACACTGGTGAAATACTTTCCTAGCGTCCCACTGCTGGAAACAGGTTACTGTATTCTATATTATGTGAGGTTTCCAGAGAGCACTATTTAATTCTGAACCTTCCCTTAATACAGTAGGTAGGACTTCTTATTTTTAAGGTGCTTGCTCACACTTTGTATTCATGTCTACCTATCTTCTACATTTTTCTCTAAGAAAGATACAAAACAAATTCACCTCAACTGTTAATACTGAATTCATTAAAACTGCCATCAGCATTAAGACTGCAGAAAATTGACTCAGTAGAAGCACATTTTATTGCATAGCTGAAATACAGAAATATTTTGATAGCAAACACATTGAATGAAAACAGAATGTATTCCAAGACCTATCCGAGAAGGTATGAAGTAATTTGAAGTTAGAAAACCAAGCATTTAGAGCAGTGCAAGAAGTTCCAAGAAAACAATGAATTACATCCTGCACTAGAGAGTATGTCCAGCCAGTGGATTGTGTATATTATTTATTGGTGCAATCTGCACAGGTTTGCTATTCATCCCACACTTGGTGCTAGGTAATTGATACAAATATCACTTTTTTAAAATGTGCATGAATTTAAATGAGCAAGAACCAGGTATTGTTCTGTAGGACACATGGCGACCTGAGCAAAATCCTGATAGCTTAACCATTGCATGTGTGTTTGTCGGTGTATGTGTATATACAATATTTCATAGAAAATCTTATGGTATCTATTAGTGCAACGTACATGTGGAATATTAACCTCTTCGTCTGCGGTAGATTTCATTTGTATGCTGAATTCCATATTTTGTCTGAGGACAGTGGTGCTGCTGTTGTGCTCTGATTTTGTACTTTGTTTTTAACAAGGTCCACCTTCAATGCCCCTTCACCACACAGTAAGCTCCAAAGGTCAGTGGTCTTCCGAACTCACGTGTATGTGTTCCTGTTTAGTAAGTCTGGTGTTTTGCTTCTTTTGACTTTTTGAAAAAGCTCAAAACTGAGCAGCATCAGCAGTGAATGATACCAGAAATTACATGGAAAAGAAATAATTACTGTGTAGATCGTGTGCGTCAAGAAATGAACATTTTCTTTGTTCATTAGCTAACTTGGATTTATTTGATGGAAAAAATCCCTCATCAGTTTGAACCTAAGTACTTTTTTCAGAAAGCATTAATATCCAATGTCAATCTTTTTTTTAAACTTTAAACTGGGCTCCCTGCATAAGGCTGCAATCTTGTAAACACTTTCATAGGTGTAAACCCCAGGAACACAATGAAACTTACTTCTGAGTAGACATGTATAGGATTGTACTGTAAGACTTCTTTAGTTTATATGACAGGGCTAGCAAATCATGTTTGAGAACTATATATACCATGCAAGCAATGCAAGTAAGGTTTCTGGGAGATTCAAAGATTCAGTTCAAATGCAACATGAAACCATGGTTCCTGCTAAGTGAACAAGCCCTGGTAAAGTATGGTCTTGGGTGTTTCTCCTTTTTCCCCTTCCTAACCTCCTCTGCTTGTGCTGCTGAGAATCCTGCTTTCTTTAAACCATGGTTTGTGTGAAGCCATGAACAATGTTTTATTTTGTGGATTGGTCGGTTGGTTTACAAATTTATAACCCACTTTATCTCCCAAGTGGGCACTCAAAGTGACTTACAAACAGTAAAATCATAAAATACAATAAAAATATATAAATATTAACAATTCCTACAAAAAGTATATAATCTAAAAATCTAGTTAAAAGCCAGGAGCAAAGAGCAGAAGAACCAGCAAACACTAAAAAGAACACAAGCCCATAAAATTAATGCTGAATAACTTAAAATATCCATATTAAAAAATCAGAACCTCAGAAGGTGAGAGTAAAAAGAAATGTCTTTAAGTCCCGTCGGAAAGCCTCTAAGGAGAGACAGTTCATAAACTAAAAGGGAAGGAATGCTATAGATTTGGTGCCACTATGGAGAAGGCTTCTCCATAGAGAAGCCACTTCTTGGCGTTTTAACTCTGACATTTAAAACAGACCATGAACTGATGTCACACCTTGGTTTAGAAGCCAGATGGAAATCGCAGTCTCAATTTTGCACAAGCTATGGAGCTGTGTTTTAAACAAACCAAGTTTAAAGAAACCATGTTGACATAATAGTTGCCAGAAGAGCCAAGGAGGTAAGGGGAAAGGAGATGAGAGAAACTGAAAGCTGTGGCTTTCCAGGGCCCATTTAAGTAGCTGGAAACCATGGTTTCCTGTTAAGGCTGAACTGGTCCAGTATGAATTCATGAAGAAGCCTCTACTATGTATATGTGCTAGGACTGAATAGACTTAAAGAGTTAAAAAAAAAAAAAAAGAAAGGATGATCTTTTGCATCACATCTGGTTGGCCCAAACACACAATGGCATATGAAATGACAGAAACTAATAGGATCTAGGGAATGTATTTCCTGTAAGCTAAGTAAGGACTTTGGCATTCATCTTTTAGATTTGGGAGGTTTTGCCATCTGTGATGCACTGAGAATGAAAGAAAGCAGACTTTGAAAACGAATATGGCATAACCCTTCCCCACCTCTGGATAATTTGAACTTTTTCTATGCCCTCTCAAGTAGCCTCATGTTGCGAACCTGTAAAAATGGTCCTCCTATTTATCGGAGTTTTTTTTTATTACTGGTACGTTTAGATAGACCTGAGTCTATTTAACAAATGAAGATGTATCAATATTTTGGAAATTTGTGGTTTTTGTTTTTGCGTGAGCTGATGTCAAATGTCTGGAAGTAAGGAATTACAGCGCCATCCTATCTTGCACTGGAACAGGCAGGCCAGGAGACCTGCACTGTATCCAGCATAAGATAGGGGCCTGAATTGGCTCATCCGGAGGCAAGGGGAAACCCTTACCCTGGATAAGCCACCACAGCCCCAATGGGTCCCCTTGGACTTGTGCCATCTCAGGAGGTGGCATAAGTCCGAGGAGAGTGGAGTGACTTGTAGCTGCTCCAAACTGCTCAGGGAACGGTATTGGGATCCAGCATAACAGCCAGGTCCCAGCCCTACCTCTTGCTCTTCCCGCCCCCATAAGAACAGCCCCACTGGATCAGGCCATAGGCCCATCTAGTCCAGCTTCCTGTATCTCACAGTGGCCCACCAAATGCCCCAGGGAGCACACCAGATAACAAGAGACCACATCCTGGTGCCCTCCCTTGCATCTGGCATTCTGACATAGCCCATTTCTAAAATCAGGAGGTTGCACATACAAATCATGGCTTGTAACCCATAATGGATTTTTCCTCCAGAAACTTGTCCAATCCCCTTTTAAAGGCATCTAGGCCAGATGCCATCACCACATCCTGTGGCAAGGAGTTCCACAGACTGACCACACGCTGAGTAAAGAAATATTTTCTTTTGTCTGTCCTAACCCTCCCAACACTCAATTTTAGTGGATGTTCCCTGCTTCTGGTGTTATGCTAGAGTGTAAAGAGCATCTCTCTATCCACTTTTTCCTTCCCAGGACCCCAGGACTGCCCTCTGCCTGCCCTCCCCCTGCCCTGGAACACCTCCCTCCAGCCTCCTCCCCGCTGAGCTTGGTCGACAAAACCCTCCCTGTCTGAGTCGGCATGCAGCGTCCACAGGCTGGTGTATGTCTCTGCGCCAGCCCAGCCAACTCTCAAGGAGGCGCAAATGTGTGCAATCCTCCTGGGCTGGCGCAAGTCAGGTGCAAGGCGCAGTCAGGATTGCTCAGAGTCCTTGTCTGTTCCCAGAGTCCTTGTTGGCATGGCACCTGCTTGCCTGTGCACTGATAGGTGGCTGCAAGATACTGTGCATTGAGGCAGTTGTGTGTAAGTTTGCAGTGAAAAACACTGTTCCAGTCACCTTTTTACATACTTCGGGGAGTCTCTGAAGAGCACCTTTTGGAGTGGCATGCAAAAGTGGTTCACACTTACAGCTGTAGATAAGTGTGAATGCATGTTATCAAGACTTCTTTCTTGTGTTTAGCTATGGGGAATCTGTTTTTAAGGCCTTGCCAGGGCTGGCCCAGGACCTCCTGACACCTGAGGCGACATGCCAATTGCTGCCCTCCCTTACCCAATGATGTGCTGGCTTCTGCTCCTCCCACTGTCGAATTGTCTAGCTCAGCACCTCCTTCCCTCCACATTTCCTCTTCCTTTCTGTTCCCTTTTCTGATCTAGGGAGGGGAAGGAGGAGTGGTGGAAGCAGACAGAGATAAGGGGTCCCCACCAATCTGTTGCATGAAGTGGCCACTTCAGGTAACTTCATGAAAGGGCCAGCTCTGGACCTCTTATGATTATATTTTAAGAAACTGGAGTAATGGATATAAATGTAAACCTATTACCATAAACAGGCGTGCTCTTATAACTGTGGGGGTTCTGTTCTGGAACCCTCTGTGGTTAAGTGAAACTGTGCCTACAGGCCTCCCCTCCACCCTCTGGAGCAGAGGGGAGCTCCACTCCTCTTGCTTCCGAAGCGTCCACTGAGCTCAGCGGCCATCCATCTGTGGCCTCTGCTGGGCTCAGACTGAACTCGACAGTGGAAAAAAAGTAACATCTGTCTGTGGCCTCTGCTGGGCTCAGAGGACTCTCTGGAGGCGAGGGGAGCAGAGCTCCCCTTGCCTCTGGAGGGGACACGTGGGGTGCGTAGGGGGTAGCCCTGATCTGCAGATAAGTGAATCTGTGGATATGGAATCCATGGATATGGAGGCTCCTGTTCTAGGTATACACAAGAGAGTAGGGATACACATTAAAAAATGCATTTGCCTAATACCTACCCTCTAGCATGGACTGCAGGTATCAGGGTGCTATGGGCCCAGAGAAAAGCCTGGCACTAGCCCCCCTATGACACACCAGTGATGCATTAGGTACTATAATTGCCATCAGTACTGTGGTTACCTGGCCAGGTAGGTCCTTGGATGAGCATGGACCCTCAGCCAGTGGCCTGGCCAGTATCTGATGCCATTCTTAGCTGTAGGGATTTGGTTTTTTTTTACTTACCATAGCACATCTTATCTCTAAAACATATGGGAATTCAGTAAGCCCTGGGCAAAGTTATGAGATCCACTTGCAGAATAAGAAAAACATGACAGATACCAGTAGACTATCAGTACAGATTCAGTGTGCACCAGAAATCTGAAATCAAAACCATTCAGTAGTGGGAATATGTACCATTAGATACGTATTTGTTCAGTAATTGCTCTACTGAGTTATGGTTCTGATGTCATAGCTATCTAGCAAATTTTGTGGAAATGGTTATGGCTATGCTTAATTAACATATACAAACTGACTGGAATACTAGCTTTATTTTTCATTACTGTTTTGTTTATTATTTATTTAAAATATTTATGTGTTCTTGGTCCCATTCCAGTGATCATCAAGGCAGTTTACAGATTAAAATTTGTAGTATAAATTCAGTAATATAAACATAATCAATCAATGAATCCCAAAGCAAAAAATCTACAGCAGATAAAACAAATCACTGGCAAAAGAAACTCAGAGGAAAGCAAAACAAAATGGAAATGTTGTTCTTTTTAGTCTCTTTGTGGTCACAGGCAGTGGAGTTCTTCACATATCCAGACCCAACCTCAACAGCTTCCAGAGCTTTGTTGAGCAGTCGGCCCTACTTTTAAATGGGGGAAACCGTGAACACAGCAAGTCTCTCAAGATTAGGGAGAGCACCCAGCCCTTTTTTATCACCTCTGAAGCAGCATTGTAAGGAAAACTTTCTTTTGTCTTATTTTAAAAGACTTTAACCTCAGTTTTCATCTTCATTCTCTGCTTTGTGCTAGTAGTTATTAGTTTTGCAAAATATATATTTAGAAAATGTTCTAGTAGATAGCTAGCTACCCCATTGCTGTATGATTAGGAAATACTATTTCTTGCAGCATCTATTCCCCACTGTCTTCTGCCATGTGGCTGCAATGATGGAGTGTGCACTGCTTGCAATAGTGGGTAGGGGAACAGGACCACAGCCTGGAATGGGGGGAGAGCAGTGACAGGGGTGCAGGATGAGTGGATTGGACCAGGGAGGAGGTAGGATCAGTGGCACCAATGTGTGCTGCATTCTATCTTCCCTCCCTGGCCTGATCTGCTGACACAGGTGTACAGGTTGAGTCTTATTATTTGCAAGGGTTCCGTTCCCAGGACTTTTGCCATTTTGGATGGCAAAAAACACACTAAAGGAAATCAATTTAAAAAAACAAAGTTTATTTGCTCTGGTGATTTAAAAATAGCCTTGCTGACCTTTTGAAATGCACACAGAGGCAATCAGTCTCTCTCCAGGCGCTTAGGCTTCACTAGGAGGCAGCAATCCCTCCCTTCACCAGGAGCCCCATCAAGGGGGAAAGGAGGTGATAATCACTGCCATTTAGCCTTCTTTCACTTGCTCAGGGGGAAGGAAGGAGTGAATGATTGATGGATTGTCAACTGGCTGCCCTCTCTGGCATTACTGTTTTCCTTTAATTTTTAAAGGGCCCTTCACATCAGCTTTGAGATAGAAAGGTCTGTGGAACCTGTGGATAATGAGGTTATACCTGTAATCACTTGCATGACTGTCTCTCCGCAACTATAAAAAGCAGTTTTTTTGAACTGTGATTTTAAAGGGGTGCATTTTTCCTCTTCTCCAGAGATCAGCACATTCCTTCTCATTTGCAGGAGCCATTCAGGTTGAATGAAATCCTTGTATAAAAAATCTGTGTATAACAAGGTTGGACCTGTACATGGACAGGACCTGTACAAGGACATGTGCCAGCTTTATGGTTTGAGTACACCCATTGTGTGGGTTGGGGCTTTCTCCTGGGCAAGAGGGCAAATGTCTCCTTACCCCGAGGCTACTCCAACAGTTACATATAGGTACTTTAGCCTTATCCAGAGGAGACCTCCTACCTGCTAAATTCCCCCATAGAATTCAACTTAGCCTGCGTTGGCCCCACTGCATCAGCCTGAAGGAATTTGCACTAGATCAGGCTGTTAGTCTGCAAAACTTATTCTTGACAAACCCATACTGGTTTTATATGAGCCATTTAGTTATTTGATTTTTCTCTGTAAACCGCTTTGTGAACTTTTAGTTGAAAAGCGGTCTATAAATACTGTTAATAATAATAATAATAATACTGGCACATAGAAATCGTGGAAGTAACCTGTCCCTTCTCCTCTGTTTGTCCTGCAAGGAGTGTGAGTGAGAAGCAGATGAAAGAGTAGCAGCAAGGTGGTAGGCAAGCCAGCAGCTTGCTCTCCTCCCTGTCTGCCAGTTTGCAGCACAGCTTCTCCCAGTCTATCACTCTAAGCAACTGCCTCCCCCTGCCTTATGGGTGGCTGGCCCTGTTCTCCGTTTCTTGGTTTCCCCATCAAGAGGCACAGATAATTTGGCAACAGCTGTGAGTGAGGGATTCTGAAAATGTGGTTTGAGATTGATGTTCACCCCAGTTATTTCATATTGGTGCTTTTTGGGGGTGGCACAGCAACAACTGTGGACGTGAACAAAACCCTTAATGTATTTTATTCATTATCTTTCAACAAAGTATCCCATTTAGAGTTTATACTGTACGTACAGGTACTTTAGCCCTCTCTCAGGCAATGGATTTTATGCTACTTTTATCAAGATTAAGCTGTTCTCCTGCTGGGATTTCAGCAGCAGACTTTGCAGTGGTGTAGCAAAATTAGAATCTCAGCTATTTTGAGAATTCTGTCACTCCTTCCAGAAAGGAGTAGCACACTTAATAAATATAATCAATCTGGTTGCTGAGGCTGAAGAATGTGGAACTGATTACACAAAAAGAAGCACAATTGTCCTGCAGTTGTCTCCATTGTTCTGATAAGTATTTTGGTGTGTGTGCTGTATAAAACAGCCGTTCACATTCACAGAATGAAGTGTTTTAGAAGTCCCTGTCAACGTATTGCCTGCAAAGACACTGAAATACGTAGAATCTGGCCTAAGTGCTGATCCTCGTCCCACAGCCCCCTCCTGAGAGAATTTGCCCTTCCACCAGTGCAGTGGGGTCAGTTCAGGACTCCTGCAGTGCTGCAAAAGTGCCTTACGGCATTTTTGCAACACCTCCGGGTTGACCCAAGAGCGCTTCTGAATTGCGCTCTTTGGTTAATATCTCAGAACTATTATAACCTGTTCATGTGAAAACAAATCCACATTACAGCCATTGAGGGATTGTCCACAGCAGGATGTGGAATCTGGGCGTGCATAGCTGCTAGTGCCCACACCTGGTGTGGGGAACAGTGTATATGTTGAGCTATGCATGACATTGCCATGTTTAGGTGTGTTTCTGAACAGCAGCTCTTAGCAAGACAGACCCACCTTACTTTGCAGCTATGCGTCCATTTGCTCAGGACCCTGCCTGCCATCATATAGTTTGGCATCCTTCAGTCTCGGAAGACTATGGAATCGCCCTGTGAATGGTGGTTCTGGAACAGAGTGTCCTCTCCAGTGCACGAAGCCTGGGTAAAGTAGGTATGGAGAATAGGCTGTTACCCATGCAGCAAATCCCCCCCCATGTCGCTGAAACGGTCCAGTGGAAAGGCAGAAGCCAATATGGTTGGTTCCAGTGGCGTCACAGGAGTTGCCAGCACGTGACTGTGTTCAGCCATGAACTGCCTCAGGGACTCCGGCTCCGGATTTTGCCTCGAGGTTGACTCCTGAAGCCTTTTCCATATCTGGATGTAGCCACAAGGCAGTGGAGGTTTGGGATCAGAGTTTTCCTTCTCTCAGATGAGCTGCCTTCCCAGGCTGACGAGTCCCACCTACCCTGTGGCTGTTTAGTCGCCTCTTACGACAAGTACAGCCAAACTGAGGGCCTATTCTTATCCCCCAGCCCCCAGGGGTGACATCCGGCAGCAACTGTTACCCTGCACATGCCTGATCTTGTCTGATCTCGGAAACTAAGCAGGGTAAGGCCTGGTTAGTACGTGGATGGGAATGTCTGGGAATACCGGGTGCTGTAGGCTTATACCATAGTCTTTCGAGACTGAAGGTTGTCAACCTGCCATCATATAATCTACCTATATGTGGAGCATTTGTAAAGTTTCCATGATTGTAACATTGACAGCTTGTCCACTGCCTAAAAGACACATGGGAAAATTGCACCCTAGCAGACCATAGGATGTTCCAGCAAATGAGAGGTTGACTGTCCATCCTGGTACTTGAAACCAGGAAGCCCACCTCACCGTTTCTTATCCTCTCCTAGGACTCAATAGTTTGAACATTTTCCCTATGTAGACTGAACTGGTCTGGGAACCAGAGACAGCTTCATACCCTCACTGCCTGCCCTCCACATGGGAAAGGAAGCAGAATTGTTTCCTTTGTTTTGTGCAAGAATATAGCAACCTTTCCTAGAAATGAAATCCCCAGATGACTAGATTAAAAATATAATGCACTTAAATATTACAGATAAATTTTTATGGCGTTCAAGAAATAAAAAGATGGCAGAGGCTTCAGAGAATTTTATGTAAATTGGCCTTCTTCCATTTTTAATACTATCTATTGTTTCCTTATGATGATGAGGGCAATAAATAGTGTTGCTGTTTTATATTTTTCCTTTTTTATTTTCCCTGCCTCTTTTAAATAACAGGGTTTGGTGGCCTCACTTTTTTCTTGAACAATGACTGGAAAGATTCATAGTGAGATGCTATTATATATGTGCTATTATTCTGGTAAAAATGAAAATTGAACTGAATCGGGTCCATTTGGTTCAATTTTGGTTCATTACAAATGAATCCCTATTACCGCAGGCATCTGCCTATAAGTTGATCTACCTATAAGTTGATCTCACAGATAAGGGCAGGTTTTCAATCAAAATCATGGAATGTTCCATGACCCTCAGATACATCGGGGTAAAACTTGGGAAATCGTGCTTGTGAGGAAGAGCTGCAACTTGCCCTGGAGCTTGATTGAAAGGGGGGAAAGAATCTGAGCCGCGCCACTGTTTTTGAAGACTTTAACAAGATGCTTATGTGGTACTGTGTGCATTTCCCCCCCCCCCAAGCAACAGAATTGAACATTGCATTAAATTGTAAAAAAAAAAAAAAAAAATCCAGGTTTGAAACTGCAGAAAAGCATTTGCAGTTTTTAAAATCATCCAAAACAAATGCAGAACCAATATAAAGCAACACAGACAGCTTACCACAGCACAGCACTCTGCTTCAGTTGCTGCCAGACAACATTTTATACTGTTCACTGTCATTTTAAGAGGCGCTCCTGGGTTTGGAGTTAAGGAGCATGCTCAGAAGACTCTATAATGGGGCTCCGACAAATGTAAACAAACTGCCTGTTTGTAAGCTGTCTGTAATCACTCAAATGTTCCTCAGAGGCGTCACAGACCCCCTGCAGGCACTTTTAAAGCTCCTCTAAGCTTCTTCTGGCTGCCGACAGCCTGAGCAACCCTGAGTGACTCACAGAAAAGACGAGGCGACAATCTACACTTGATTTACTGGTAGAAATTTCTCACCTTATAGGTAAGTATGGTATTTTTGTTGAGAATATTTATATACACGTTTCAACAGAAAAGTTCCCAGAGTGGCTTATGTAACAAAAGAAATTATTAAATGGATTCCCCATTCCAAAGGGCTCACAATCTTCACGAAGAGATGCCAGCAAACAACCACTAGAAAAGGCAACTGCCTAAGACCATCTAATGAGTTCATAGCAAAGATAAGATTTGAACCCAGGATTTCTTGATTATAACTTGGTCTCTGAGACATTGTGCTATGCCAGCACCTTTTCTTTTAGATCTGTACTTGAAAAAAGAGGTGGAGATGCTGAACTTTGTGATATCTTAATTGATTCTGAAATTGCCCAAGATTAGTCAATTAAGTTCTGCATGGCCACTGTTACAATTGCAGTATGAAACTGCATGTATAACAATATGCAGTCTCTGAAATTCAGAGTTTTGTTGAAATCATTACAATGGTCAAATTAGATTAGATTAGATTAAAATCAGAATAAGTACAATCGAGATTGTTTGCTCTTGTTATTCTTTTCCTGATCTGTAGGTGATAATAGAACACAACAAATTTGCCAAGAGAAAGAACCAAACCCTTGCTCTATATCAGTGTTTTTCACTGATATAGAGCAAGAGTTTGGTTCTTTCTCTTGGCAAATTTGTTGTGTTCTGTTATCACTTACAGATCAGTGATACTCATACTGCTGGTGGTACTTGAGGTGGTGTCCGGTTGTATACGCGTGCCCCCCAGGCCCCCCCCATCACCTGGCAGTGAGACCAGTAATGCAACACAATAAGCAGTGGTAGGAGACTCAGCTTGGCAGGCAGAGCTCCTGTGTTCACTTTTTGCACACTCAGTAAAGCCTTCCCAGCCTCTTACCGGTGTTTGTTACATCACATCTAGTCTCCCAACCCAAAAGTAACTGCCAATGACATCATCACCAGTTACTTCTGGTGGTACCTCAAATAGGTGAACCATGCAAAGTGGTATGGTAAGGGACAAATGTTGACAAACTCTGCTCTGTATCATGCTCTTCTAGAATATGATTAAAGTTCTTCTGCTCCTGTCAGAGCAACATATGTGTCTGACTGTGATCTGTACTTTTCAGCTATCCAGTGCCAGGTTCCTGGCAACCGTGGACCAAAGCCCTTACCTGGGCCACCATGGTGCCCTCCATCTGCCCCCATGGCGTATTGAGTGCTATCACTTCCACCAGTACTGAGGTTTCAGGGGTCAACCTATCCAGGTGAATCCTTTGATGGATGTGGGCCAAGGCCCAACCTGGCTGACCCCTGCTGCTGGTTATTCATTTCATTATGTTATAGTGGTTCTTGTCTTGACTGATTAAACTGTCAGTCCAGCTGTTTTCCATCATATTGATCAGTGGCGTGGCTAAGGAGGAGCAGGGAGGTTTGTTGCCCTGGATACCACACCTTGAGGGAGTGCCAATCCACACCCCTGATGGCAAACCTGAGGTGAGAAAAAAAAGTAGTCGAAGGCCTCCAGGAGGCCTTAGAAAGGCACTTTCTAACAGGCATCTGGCACCTGGGGGGTGTTAAAATGGGGATGTTAAAAAAATTTTGTGTCCCTGTGTGCCAGATGCCTTAACTACACCACTGATATTGATTACAAATTGTGAATTTGTCAGCATCAAACCCAGAAAGCTACAGTGAACAATTTCTGAAGAGAGTACTCAGTCCAAAGTTAAAGTAGATATAGAACTTACTGTTGAACAAATCTGCAGCTAAGAGTCAAAACCAAAATGTGGCTCCACAAGAATAAACTTTCTATGTCAATGTTCATTGATGGATTTTGCTATAATAAAGAAGAAACCTTTATTTAGTGAAATAGTGTGAGGAGATGACAGGTGTGATGTGAAATTATGTCATGGGAGAGATTTTGATACATTCAAAAACATGAGAACATAATGCACATTTTTCTCACTGAAGAAAGCATATTCATTCCATTTGGTGAACCTTAAGGTGATTGGGTATATTTAAGTTCAAGTACTGACAGAAATGAAGTTACAAATGATTTATGAGTTTGCAGAACAGAGAGGTAAAATTGCACTGATGGGTCTCAAATGAGCAATTACTTTCTGCTACTTAGACAATTTTCTTTCCCATCAAAAGACATAACCTGAAGTAATACAATGATGAAATCAGAACAGCAGCAATATTTTTTGCAACTATACAGTTCTGTACTGTGTCCAAAGACTCTTTGCCATGATTTCTAATTAGCCCCAGTAGGAGGGGCCAATTAGCCAGACCAAAGGTCAAAATGTAACTAGTGTTCTTAAACAGGGGAAAGAAAGATGGATAGTAAAAATTTCCAACAGGCTGCTGGAAAATGCCTGAGCATGGCTGGAATGCACAAAGACAAGTTTTCATTAAATGAATGGAGTAACCCAGCAGATGGACGTGGAAGCTACTCAGAATCTCGGCACCCAACACCATCTCCACCACCACCACCCAGTTAAACTGGGCAATTTCTAGGCTGGCTGGAGTCACTTAGCAGACAAAGCAACAAAAGATCTCTGATCACAATCTAGTTGCATAGCTTGTACCCGAAGCTACTTAACGTTGCTCAAGGAATCCCTAGTTATTGCACTCACAGGTGAGTGTTTCTCTTTGACCTCCCCCCAAATAGGTCACTCAGGCAACTGGCAGCAAATAACCCCTGTGGGCTGAGAAATTTATAATTTTGCTTTGATTATGCTATCACATAATTATGCTATCCACTGGAAAAGTGGAGCCTACCTGATCACTGTATCCACTCCCTTGAACTAGATAAGTTGTTGCCAAACTTGGGTTGGGACACTACCCCCTTAATGAGATTAGTGACACAACCAGAGACCCATAGGCACCATTAGTACAGCACTTCTGGGTTTTGCTGCCACCACTGCAAAAAAAAACCCCTTTTTACACACATGTATTTGGGGTGGTGGTAAAACTCAGAGGTGCAGTACTAACAGCACCTACAGGTTCTTGGTCGGGTCGCTACCTGCTTTAAGGGGGTAAGCATCCCAACCAAAAATGTGCACACCTGTCCTGGGGGGTCATGACCCCCAAGTTGGGAAACACTGACCTAGATGGACAGGTTTGACAGCCTAATAGCTAAGCACCTGCCAATCACAGTACTCCAAACAGAGGAATTTCCCCAAGCTACAAATGCACATGGAGCTAGATAATGAAGTTTCAGACAAAGGATTAAGGATGCTTGCCAAGTATGCCCCAGCAACTTTTAGGCTGCAGAACTTAAACAGGAGCTTTTGAGAAGTTAAAAGTGTTCAAAAATGTAAGAAAATAGACTACGAACATAGGAGATTCATCACGCTTGTATATTGTCTCAGTATGCCTCTGGCTACCAGTTGCAGAGGAGCAATGGCAGGAGAAAAATAAGCATTTTTCTTTTGTTTGTGGAATTCTTAGAGGTGTGCCATTGTGGGAAACAGTAGATGTGGGAGTAAGCGGACCTTTAATGCTGGCATCCATCTGCCACTGGCACTGAAATGTATTGTTAAGCATTGATGTGTTTCTGTGCTGTTCTTGGCTGTCCTGTAAGTGCAAGAACGCCGATGCTGAGTAAAAAGTTCTCAGCTGAGAACTGTGAGCTGAAATGTACATGATGGGGGTGGGGGGTGGAAATGGTGGAGGTGTTTTGGCACAGCCATAGAACCCTGTAAAAAAGGCCTAATTTAGATTGTTGGCATTTCTGCTTGAACAGGCATGGATGGCCACTAAACATTAAAATAGTTTTCCAGGACCCAATGGGCATCTGATTTTGTAGCAACATTGATGCTTACAAGGTGTAGCCCTGCTCGGTTTCTGAGAGCAGGAAGAAACTATACAGAAAGTTTTCTTTGGGCTGATGTACTAACCAATGGTTACAGGTCAGGATGCCCTGGAGATTGCTTTGGATAATTAGACTCCCTCTCTTCCCTCAGCATGTTTCTGTGTGCTCCTATTTTGCTACTAATTGCAATAAAGTGCCCTTGAGTCATCAGGGCATGCTCTGTGAGCCTGTTGTGCATGCTTTTTTTTCTCTGTGTTAACTTTGAGTATGGTGTTTCTCTATAACACGGCCTGTAAATCAAATAATGCTATATTTTTATGAAACCACTTGTTCTAACTTTAAAACACATTATTGTAAATAATAATGAATTTGCTCCCCAATTATTTTGCATGAGATTAAAATGGGGTACACATATCTGCAAGGGATCATAACTGGTGCTGCCCAGGGAGAGGAAGGTGGGTCATGTTTTGCTTCAGAAACATTGTCTTAATAGAGATTTTCCTGATAGTTGCACAATACTTGATACCAGGCTAATTGAAGAAAGATTTTCTGTATAATATGCAGCAGATGGGTCAAAACGCTGGCCACCACAAAGTGCTGCTTCCGTAAGCAAAATCTGAACAACAGAGATTGTTTTGCTCATGTTGTACTCATTTTGTACTCTCTTGTCTGCATATTTGGCATGACACTCTCCGCTAATTATCTCATTACACTGTGGATCTCTTGCAGTCATTCTGAGGCCTCTTGGCCCCAAATTAGACAAACATTTGTGAAAGTTATAGCCCCCGGCTCTTAAACTTAGCAGGGTGCAAGAAATAGTTTTAGGTCTCCTTGTAAATGTGTCCTGACAATATGCAGAAGGAAATGTTGTGGCTGGTGGCTACTGAAAGCCACTGAGAAATGTAGCACCCAGCGGGTGGAATGAAAATAACTTTCTGAGCACATTTTTTTCCTTTTTACCTGATAGCCTATTTTTAAACCAGGGAAAAAATGAACACAAATTATTCTCCATTATGGTGTGTGTGTGTGTGTGTGTGTGTGTGTGTGTGTGTGTGTGTGTGAAATCTCCATCACTTTAGTACCAACTCCCAGTTTTTTTTCCAGAAAAGCTTTCTTAGAAGTGAGAGTGTATAATGTGAGAGGTTACTTTCAGTGTTGTATGGCCGCTATATTAATTAATTTAATTCCTATGTAATGAATTGTGTTTCAAAAAGTGGGCTCTGGTTTGGGTTGTTTAATGTTACCTCTTTCTAGTTTCATGGTATCAGTTATAGTTTTGAAATAAAGAAGGCTGTTTGAAATTAGCATGCTTTCAGTAAAGCAATGAGCAAAACCAGCAGATTGCTGCAAACAAGGCACTCCTAACATCAGAAAGAAGTGTTAACACTTTATTTACATTTAAATTAAAATGGAAACTTATTTATGTGTTATGTTTCTGAAAGGTGTGTGGCACATCTGCAGAGGCCTATTGTTTATTCATGCTGTAAATCCTTTGAAATGTGTTAAAATGCTTCCCGCTCATTATAAAAATCCTGCCACCCATGGATTAGGACTTTGATGTCACCAATCCAGCTTCAAAGGGTTCTTTCAATGCTATTAATCACAGTTTAGCCTCTGAAGATATGTAGCCAGAGAAAACATTTGGACATCTTGTGCTCCGCTCACTACTTAAAACTTTGAAATATATCTGGAATGGTTTGCACATGCCTCGTCCACATCACTTCCTTTCTTCCTCTTGCAGATTTTATTTTTAAAAGCAACCCCCCCACACACCAGACCCTTAAATTTTTTTTCCACAAAAAATATTGATAATTACTACTCTGTCAACAAACCACTCAACTGATTCCTACACATTTAAAACAGCAGGCAGGATCTGGCCAGAGCACAGCATTTTACAATCACATTTTCATTAACAGAAGAGAAATTTAAGCACATGCACACTTCTAGATGCTGGACTGGATGACCACCTGTTCATCCAGTGATGCTGTAGTTGCTTGCACTGAGCAGGGGAGTGGCTAGATGCTCAGACCTGTGGCCTGTTTGCACTGCCAGAACTGGTGTCCCAGCAGTGCACCATGCTTTATGGTGTTCCAAACTGTGACATGCTGTTGTGTGCTGCCAGGCTGCTGCTGCAAAAGGTGAGTGATGAGATGTGCATGCAGCTGGTACTGGAGCTCTGTAGGCCCCAGTAAGATGCTGGGGGAGGCATGCCATGGAAAGGGAGAGGAAGGGCAGGAGGAGTTGGGATGTGCAGCTGCGACAAGGGAGGGAAGGGGAGGATCCTGGTGGCACTGGTGTGCACCAGGTTTCTATTCCCATCCGTTTCTCCAGTCTGCCCCCATTTTTTCTCCTTGAACGTATGGCAGCTATAGAGCTGGCATAGGTCTTAGGAGGCCCATGGGACATCAGGGGGCTTTGGCGGAGGTAAGGGAACAAAAGTCCCCTTCCTTGAGGGAAGTTTGATCCCCATAGTTTGATGCAGCATGTGCCTATTTTTGTAACTGCATCAGTTTCAATGGCAGGGTATAGGATTGGGGCACCAATGACATCCCAGGTCCTTTCTAACGTTCTATGATTCTAGGTAGTTTCAAAATCATCAGGACCAGAAAATTACGTAGTTTAAATTGAACTTCCCATCTCACTCTAAAGCAAATTCTCTGACTGACTTCCATGAGTTAAATACATCGACCAGATTTGAGCATGCCACTCACAGCTGAAAAGTAAGCAAAACTTTTATGACAGAAAGTTAAAGATTGTTTTATCATGTTCTCATTACCCTTGAGTCACAGAGTGTCTTAAGTGCATCAGAGTTCTTGAGAATTAATAGTCCACAGCTTTGTTTTTTGTCTTCCTCATAAGCTTTGATAGTGCAAGTGAATGCCGGTTTGTTATCTAGTCTTTGACACTGCCCATCACATCTACTGCTGAATCCACAGTATTTATCATGCCAAGATGAGACAACCCCTAGGGACAGACCCTTTCTGCACATTAGATGATAGAATTAGAACTAGGCATTAGAATCTGGACTGTACCAGTTCAGACTACGGGAAGGTCATCTTTCTTGCATGCCACCATGTAAAAAGCTCTCTTCATCATAAACTAGCATATCAGAAGTGTCCACAAAGCCCCTTTCCTCTGATGTGGAGGTTCAGGTTTCCTCTGATGTTCAGCTAGTTACTTCATTCAGGGAAATGTTTATTTGACGGAACACTGGAAAAAGCAATATCCCTCCTGCAGTTCAAAATGGTATAGCTCAAGAACTCTGCCAGCTCATCCGGCCATCTTATTCTGTGTAACTTGTAACAGATGCATGCAGCATGGAGGCCTCCTGGGTAAGCATACTGCACATGGCATAGTGTCATGTAAATATCTTTATGAAGTGCTGACCTGTTGGTGTGTGTAACATTGGCGTGCCAATAATCAGTGGGGTGGATGCATTGCTGACATGCAAATGCTACACATAGATAACTGCAGGGATGGGAAACCCTAGTGTGACTTTACTCGAGTTGAGCCTAGAGTCACCGCCCCCTCCCCGCGACTCAACATGAAAAAGAGTCCTAATGGGGGCACTTTCTGAGTTGCCAAGTACCCTTTAGTGACTCTAATGGACTTGAGTCGAGTGCCCCCCTCCTTTAAAAAACCCGCCATAGAAAAAATGGGGCTGCTGCTCAGCTGTGTGTGTATCGGAGCTGTCTTTACTCCCTCCCCTGCTGTCCCCGCCCATCTGTAAATGGGAGGGGTGGGAGGCAAGAGGGAGGAGGGTCACAAGCAGTAGCCAGGAGGCTTACCAGGACTACTGATCCTTGTCAGCCCTACTCAGAAGTAGTCCCTCTTCAGACGGTTATTCAATGAGGCTCCCTCCTCCCAACCAGCCATGGTGGAAAGCATCATAAACTAGCATATCAGAGGTGTCCACAAAGCCCCTTTCCTCTGATGTTCAGCTAGTTACTTCATTCAGGGAAATGTTGTATGGACATTGCCTCCCCCATTCCCTGGCCTTCTCCAGCCAATCCTAAAGCAAGAACCCCCCATGGCTCCTTCTCCTGCTCTCCTTCAGTCAATGAAAATACCAGACTGCCCATCCAATGATCATCCATTCCTTCCTTCCTATCAGAGATGGGAAAAGAGAGCCATCCCCTCTCCTGTCCCCCTGCTCACATTAACGCTTTCCTGCCTCCCAGCTGGAACTTCCCTGCTGCTCACCCTATTGGAATGCTGGACCCATGAGGTTTTCCACGTGGCAAGAACAGTAAGCAGGCACCCCCAGACACAGGCAGACTCAAGTCAGGGTGCGTGGGGATGAGTGCAGAGTCAGGGGGGCCCTGACTTGAGTCATTTTCAGAGTATTCCATGTGTGTGACTCACGAGTCAACAAGTCACCCAAATTCACACGTTTTCATGACTTGAGTTTGAGTCACTGATTGGACTTCCCAACCCTGCAAATAAGTTAGTACATATTTGAACTGCTTTTAAATGCGACTGCGCGTGCATACAGTTTACCGATTTCTCATGTCCTGTCCGTACGTCCTGTATAAATGTCCTTCTTACATCCTATATAAATCAGAACAAATTTCTCATGTCCTCTTCAGAATGTTTTTCCCCACCCCTCTAAAGGAGTTCTTTAAAGGTAGAGCAGATTCTAAAATGTATTAGTGTCCTGTAATTTAGCATAATCTAGAAGAGAAGATGCTGTTATGAATAATCTAGTAGATTATTTTTAGTAGAACCCATCTTGGCTACAACCCTACTAGGATCATTTGGAGGATAGGGCTAGTGGGGACACTCCCACTTCAGTCCCAGTTTGTTGTGAAAGTGGAACCAGGTAATATTGTTTTTTCTAGATACCTTAACACAGAGTACTGTGATTTCCATGAAGTGCCATCCTGTCCATATTTACTCAAAGGAAGCTTCTACTGAACTAGTTTTCAGGTCAAGTCTAGCAAACATGTTTGGGATTGTGCTGTTTGTAACCTTTATATTTTCATGCCCTGTTCATTAGCGTTTCTCTTTCCGCTTATCAGAAGAAATGAATACAAGAGACTATCTGGTAGCATTCACATTGTTGCTGCTCAGACTGCTCTCCTCTTCCAGTTTTTACATTACATGGTCAAACACTGTCTAAATCTCTCTCTCTCTCCCCCACCCCCAAACAGGTAATTTGGCTCAGACAAGAGCAAGGGTGACAGCAGCATCCCGGTCTTTGCCTCCGCAGCTCAGTGCAGGTCGTATCAAGGTCAGTACATACCTAGGGCCTTGACGGTCATATTCAGAATGGGATCTGTAACATTTTGCACTGTACCAGATCCTGAATTGATGCAAGCCCTCTTGATTTACACTTATTTTTGAGAGGATTTGGGTTGTTTTTTTTACAATACGGCAGCTATTATCCAGATGTGGTTATTGTAGTAATTATTATTATTTACATTTTTATCCCACTTTCTATCTTAGCAGGCTCCATGATGGAATTTTATTTCTATTAAACCTAGGAAAAGATGCAATACTTTTTATTTTTTTCAGTTGTCTCTGTGAATTCTTTCCCAAAAATATTCATCTGCAAAATCCAGCAGCCGAATTCTCTACTTACCAGCTGATGTCGTAGTGCCTCTTTTGCTGGCGCTGACTGCCGTAGAGCAGTCAGCATCATTGAAAAAAGGTGCTTTGGCAGCACGCTCAGCAGAACACTTTTGGGGATGCTGGTGGGAAGGCTAGCGCATTCCTGCCTGTGCCATCAGCTCTCCTGTTGCCCGCCAGAGAAGGTAAGTCGGTGGGAGAGGCAGGAGGGGGTGAAAGTGGGCAGGAGGGGGGAAGGAGGCTGTGAGAGGGGTGGATCTGGCAGCAATGGCACATGCTGAATCCTATCCCCCTTCCTACATCCTCCCTGTTTCATTTCTCTCCTTGGACTTGCACTAGTGAAATCACTGGCACAGGTTCAAGGAGACTCATTGTGGTTTGCAAGGTTTACAGAAGTGTAAGGGAATTTAAATTCCCTTTGTCCTCTGAGGCCTCCCTCCCCGCACTGGATACGGCACACCTGTTTTTGGCACTACTGCACCAGGGGACGGGGGAAGGGTAAGATTGGCTCCAAATCAGTTAATTTTGTTCAAATACATTTTCCTAAATCTTGGGAAAATCAAGGACCGGG
The DNA here is from genome assembly GCF_035046505.1 of Tiliqua scincoides. Lineage (NCBI taxonomy): Eukaryota > Metazoa > Chordata > Lepidosauria > Squamata > Scincidae > Tiliqua > Tiliqua scincoides. The sequence continues at coordinate 105,293,660 of NC_089821.1, forward strand.
CTTTGCTAACTTGCTTTCCTTTGGTAGGAAAAATCTGTCTTATGCGTCAGGAAAATATGTATTATGATTATAGTAATCTTTTTGTGTCTTGTTTTTGCCTTTCCTCTTTTCTTTTAGGTGCACGCAGGAGGATTAATTTGTAATTTTCCCCTTGGGAATGTTTCATTAGTTTCCTAGCGGTCAAACATAGGCTTTCACGTTTTTCACAGTACCTATCACAAACTGGCTAAATGTTGTGAAAGATGGGGGTCATGCTTATCTAGCTCATAGATTAAAATATGAACTGACATAAAACAGAGCATTGTCTCTGTGGCCTCTTTTACCCCTTTCATATGCATTTCTCTATATTTTTCCTGATTATGGCAGCAGTAGCAAGCTGTTGGCTGTTAGCAATTGTCTAGATTGGGACTTTCAGCCATCTACCCAGTAAGACTGGAAAGCTAGAAATTAGGGGAACAAGATTGTGTTCTTCTTGTTATATTTTGTTTTTATTAATGTTCATTGTTTAAGCTCCTGTTTGCTTAGTTATTTTATTTCATTTTATTTTTTGCATTCATATACTTGCATTCTTTTCATTTTTCACTTGTTTGCGATTAGTTTGTTGTCATCCATCCTATTTACTTTGGGTTTGTTGTTTGTGGTGGCAACTCCAAATAGCTACTGCTATTTTGATTTTTCCACCATGTCATTCCAAGGGATTGTTGAGGGGAAAAAAGGCAGCCCCCACTGGATGACGTAGCTTTTCCTCCACAATGCTTCGGGATGACACAGAGTCAGGAGGACTGAGGGAAAATCAAAATTGTGGTCACCAACTGACAGTTGTGTAGAGGAGCTCCGTAACTACCTGTTACACCCATTTTTGCCTGGCCCACAGGTGTACACATTTGGTTCCTGCTGCATATATGCAACATTGGGCAGAAATGGCTTAAGGCAGTGGTTCTCAAACATTGAGGGAGCTTTACTCCCTCAGTAAGTCTTTGTGGGGGAGGGGCAAGGGCAGCGACACAATCCCCAGGATCGCGTCGCTATGGGAGGGTGAGGGGGTGCTTTTGACTTACATTAGGTAGGCTGGGCTGCAGCAGGCTGCAGGAGGTGTGGGGAGCCCTGCACAGCCTTCCGCAGCGCTTCCCAAGGCTTGGAACATTCAGAAACAGCAGGAGCAAAGCACCTCCTGCAAAATGGAAGTGCATTGCGCCTGTTTTTTCTGAACGTTTCAAGCCTCGGGGAGCTCTGCGGAGAGCTGTGTGGGGCTCCCCACACCTCATGCAGCCCGCTGCAGCCCTGCCTACCTAATGTAAGTCAAAAACAGCCCCGTCACCTCCCCATATGGATGCAATCCTGGGGGTCGCTTCCCAACCTCTCTCCTTCCCCTGCCTCTTAAAGGGATGGGGGAACCTTTACACGAACTGGTGGGTCACGACCCACCACTTTGAGAACCACTGGCTTAAGGTAAGCCCTTCTTCCAGTATAAATAGATATGAATGGGATTCCAGAAATGAACCCCATTTATGTCCATTTGTACCTCACTAATTTAGAGGTGCACTAATTCTGGTATGAAGGAAAATCAAACTGAATGGGCTCAGTTCAGTTCAGTTGTTCATTCATTCCAAATGGAATACACAAGACTGTAGACATTACAGAAGTTCTCCTCCGTAACATCTAGTGACACTCATCTCATGAAGCAATGTTGCCATGTTCTGAACTTTCCTACCTGAGCTCTAAATTATTGTCTATTGCTAGCAGTAGCAGGAAAGCTCACAGTGGGATGATGTCACATCTTGCAGTGAGTTTCACTGGATGTTATAAAAGGGTGAGGAGGACCAAACATCTAGTTCGTCTACCTTTGTCCTGAGAATTTCCCCTAAAACCATTCTGTTTCCTTAGTATTCACACTGGGGGCTCATATTAATTTAGCTTTATAATGTGACAGGACTTGAAAGAAATGAGGATAAGAATTGTTATATAGACTGGAGCACCACTGAATTAGCGCCATCCTTTGGGCACTTAACATGAATGCAATGAAGAAACAATAACTGAAATAATATACATATAAATACCAAAGAAACCATAAGAAGCTTAATGAAAATTGTCTACATCAGTAGTGAGCATCTTTCATGCTCTTCTATTCATATCATCAGCTTCTGAAATCATTTCCTGAAATCATTTCCTGAAATCAAATCCAGGTTCCAACAGCCAGGATTTGTCTGTGAAATCTTTTCCCCTCTCTCCTCTGAAGATGAAATTAGCTGGCAATGTTCACAGTTTTTGCCTAAGTGAATTCTGAAATGCCTCCCTCACATCTTTCCCTGTGGACATCCCTTCAATTCTAAGTGCAAGATTGATATTTACTTTGTCATGTGATCTTCTGAAATGTTTGAAGTTATCTGTGCTGATGTAGCGTTTTCCCCCCTTGTACTATATTATAGGACTTTTCTTTAACCATATTTTTCATGCTTTAGAAAGCCTTGTACGTTTCTTTTGCATACCCACTTGAGGTGCATTTTAAATGTGTACACTGTTCTGTGCAAGAAACAGCCACTATTACAGAAGCCAAAGTCATGGCTTTCTGTTCTTCATGTCTCACCTTGTGCAAAATCTAAGTCTGATTCTAAAACATTTCCCCCCTCTGTACCCTCCACATCAGTTCTAATGCTGCTTTGCTGTTCTTTCTTGTCCTTTCTCTTTTGCATGCAGTCTCCTAAGTATCTCCTCAAGGTAAGGTGCAGAATAGCTGTACTGATAGTGAACTTTTCAGAATAGTGATTCTTAGTGATAGTGATCTTTTCCAGTTTCTTTTTATCCCATCCCCTTTGAAATAGCTGTGTGACACGAAGATTGCTGCATGCAGTCCAGGTGCTGCAAGGACTATTCTCTGGTTCAAATGTTCCTAGTTTACACAAATGCCACCTGTTCACAGCAGATGGTGAACCACCACAGAGCATGTGCAAGTGCTACAATGTTACCAATGCGCACCCTATGAACAGGGGGCAGGTTGTTTTCTTTAATGTGCAACAGCACAAAGCTGCTTTTGATTGCTAACTTGGGAGGTGGTGATTTTTTTCCTTTCTCTCATTCACAAAGTCCGCTTTGATTTTTGAAAAAGAACAGCTGTAGTGCTGGTGTAATTAAGACCCATAATGAATAATATGCTTACTACCACATATACTGCGTTGAAATGCTAAGGAGGTTTTATATAGAGTGGCTGCAGTTTGGCAGCACGTGCTGGATACCTAACTAGTGATGCGGAGTCATGAAAAGCTACGCCAAACAGTAAAAACTGAAACAAAACAAAACACTTGAGTTCACTGACAAGGATGATGTGATGAAGGAAATATTGTCCACCTTTCCGTGTATTGTGGCTGCAATGAACCCAGCATTGCTTTGGACCATAGTCACTTTTGTATGGCGCTTGTGAAGGCATGACTAACCTAGCAAAGCTATGGCCACTGTAAAGTGATACATTTTACATTGTCGCATACAAGAGAAGTGCACAATGCTCTCATCGCTCACCAACAGCTCTGACAAATGAGCCCAAACAGATGACCAGTTTACCATACATCTGGTGGAAGAGGTGGTGTAAATGCACTGATGTGTGTACACAAAAAAGAGGAGTCAGAAATTAGGTCTCTGCCTTAGGTGGTGCTTCACCTTGAGCTGGACCTGAATGGATGATAAAACAAGCTCAGCAGGCATATTTTGAGGATTTGGTCACAAAAGCAGTGAATACACCATGCATCTCTGTGTTCCCAGGTCGACACCATGGAAATTATGAGGCACCCTGAAGAAACAACCAACATGAAGAGACAAACTGTGGCTTCTTATTTTAGGGTATAAAAATTTAAATGGTTAAACTTTGCTTTAAGTTTATTACTAATCTGACTTCTACAACGTCATTTATAATTGTTGGCAGCATACCAGGTGATGCTTTGTCAAGAATGTAACATCCTTGCCTGAAGGGATTCTCTTAGTTGGACAAGACAGGGATAGATGAATAGTATAGCCCCACAATGGGGCTACTCGATTCACTGCCGACCGAAAGGTTGGTGGTAAGGTAAAAGCCTCTGTGTCGGGCTGCAAGCCTGACGCGGAGGCTTTGGATCCCTCCCGTTCCGTCTCCCTCCCATCCCATCCCGCTCCCTCCCCCCAGCATGCCTTCCTATGCCCTCTCCCCACCTCCTGCCTCCCCATCATGCGTCCTTCCTGCCTTCTTCTTGCCCTCCGCCCACCTGCCCCCTCCCTGGAATGCCTCCTCCTCGCCTTCCCCCATGCTCCTACTTACCTCTCTGCTGCTCGGCAGCCCATGTGACCACTGAGCGGTGAAGGCCAGGTGCCTGCCCAGCACTAACCCGGTGTTAGACAGTGTGCTCTGGCAGTAAGCTGGCGCGCGGAGCTCAGGATTGGGTTCTAGGTCAGGAAATGACCTAAGCTATAGTAGAATTGAGGAAGGTTATGGCAGGGGAAAAGCAGCCACCATGAGGCTAGAGTCAAGGAAAGTTCTTCAGGAAATATTTTGCTAAATCAGTTGGACGTGAGAAGAAATTTCAGAAGAACTTTTAAAAGATCGCCTTTTTTTTTCCTCCAGCTCTTGCTTTGTGTTGATTGTGGGGGAAACGGACTCTAGCAGGGAAACGTTAATTTACTGTGGAAACCTGGTTTACAATTTTGTGTACCTTTTCAGTCTCACTTATTTTCAAGTCAATCAGATATTGTTTGTTAATACTGCTTTTTTTAGATGAGTGTGACCAATATAATTAGGATATTGACAGCCCAATCTTATTGTGGGCTCGTAGTGGTGGATCTTGCAATCCACTTCTGCATGTCCCGGTGCAGCATCATAAAAGGTAAGCTCCTGTTGAGTGCCACAGCACCACTAGCCTGGATCTGAGGGGACCCACTGTTGGCCAGGTAGCTTAAGTAAACATTTTAACTTAACCTCTCTGGGCTGTCTAGTCCTCTCCCATGCGCTCCAGCAGCATAGCTGCATTATGTAAACTGGTGGGGGACAGGATTACAGGGGTATGAGACTGCAATCCACACATTCCTGGAAGTAATCGCCACTGAACACAATAGGACTTTGGAATAGACCTACATAGGATTGTGTTTTTAGAATTTCATTGCTTTCAAGAAAATCAGACAGCCAAATTTTGTTTTGTTTTGAATTTATTTTCTTAGTATTCTCTGATGGATCTCTTGTCCAAAATGGTGGTTGGGCAGCCTCATTTTGTTCGCTGCATTAAGCCCAATGATGACCGGGAGGCATTGAAATTTTCCCAAGGAAGAGTTTTAGTGCAACTACGCTACACTGGCTTACTAGAGACCATCAACATACGTCGGCAAGGGTATTCTCACCGCATTCTTTTTGAGGAGTTTGTGAAAAGGTAAGCCATTTGGTTACACAAGAATGAGCCTTTAGAATTCTGTTCCATGGGACTTGACCAGTCTGTACATGCAGAGGACTCACATGCTTCTTGAAATTGTACCACTTCAGAATGGAGGTGGGCATTGCATGCTAATGGAATCAATTGGACTTTTGTCCATCTAAGTGTATTTAGGAGAGGAATGCAAGGTTAAAAAAACAAAACTCCCCCTTAATGCTTTGTCATTGAATTCTTCTCAAATTTTTGAGGCCTTTATATCTTTATTGACCACTGTTTCCAGTTCTGCAAGTTGCAGAGCTGACCTACAGAAAAACAGAAGCTTCAGTTATTAAAATGGAATTGATCTGCTCTCTGTTCTGGGTCAAATTTGCCTAACTTCGAATTGGGATGGGATCATTCAGATTTATCAGTTACATGCTCTGGTCGCTGTAGGTTGACCTTGCTGCTTAACAGGAGAGTTGGCAGAAATATCACTGACAATTATTCTCAATACATGGACAGGACTGTCAGAAAATAGATAACTGACAAGAGGCCTCAGCCTCCAGTGCTTCCATGGTCCTTCACTAAAGAATAACTAATGGGCAGTCATCATAGGCTTAATTGAGATGTTGTGGAAAGTGACCGCTAGCTTTCCTCAGTCCTAGACTTTCCTTGTTACTGTCACCAGATTCTCACTTTTTTTGCCTTCTGCAATGTCTGCCTGTAAGTCCAAAACCTGGAGGGATGCTTGTTAATGTGAGGTGTGGACTTGCTTCTTGAGGAGTTGCTGTGCACAGTGTTATGCCAGGGCTCAGATCCATTGGCGATACCAAGACCAGTACCTTTCCCCAGTACTTGGGGGGTGGGGGAGATTCTGTACCTGCTCCAGCGTGTTTTAATTTGTTTTCTTCCTATGTTCAAGAACTGAGCCCTGACACAAATTAAGCCCTGGCCATGCCAATCTTGTACTAATTCCATAGCCATAAGTGTTACTATTTCCTTCATGGATATCCTCAAAGTCGTGAAAAGTAGTTGCTGCTCTTTTGAGCAGGCTATTGGTGTTGAAATGTTGAAATGAAATGTTATTTTTTCTTCTTTTCAGACAGTTTTGTAATTCATATTTTGGAGGGTTTTTTTGGTTTTGTTTTGGGTTTTTTATTTTTTGTAAGCCACCTTGTTGAATGTAGAACTGTGGAATTCAGATTAATAAAAATTAAGTGGTAAGTCTTTGTACATGGAGAGGGTGAGTTTAATTGTCAGCCCTGAGGAGTCAAGTATTTTTAGACACGACATAGTTGAATACATAGAAACATTTGAGAAAAACAGGTCAAATACTAAACAGATTGGCACTTCTTTGTTCCTAATCAAAAAAGCCATTAGGCAAGTATGAACAAGAGTTTCGAAATGTCAGTAAATCTGAGGATATCAAAGATTTTTCTAAGCCAGCAAGTTAATTGGTATTTTGATCCTTTTGAGCAACTTAACAACAAAATAGATGAACCAGCAGTTTTTTTCCCCTTGATGTTCTTAAACAAATAGGTACACTTCTTATCTTCCTGTTCAATAGCTGCTGTTTTGTAAACTCTTAGCAGGAAAGATGAGAACAAAGCACTCAAAGGCAGGAAACAGAGATGATCAAGGTTTATCAGGTTGAAGTAAACAAAAGCTAAAGTCTTGTTTAATGCTCTGGCTGTCTTTTGTCTCCCTGTGGCAGGGAATTACTTCATGTGGCAGACCTGGAAAGAAGTGCTAGTTTATTGCGTTGAATCAAAAATCTTAATTGCTACCAATTCACTTGCTCCCTTCCCTTAGCCTGTGATCTTCCAAACCGTTAAAGTACAAGATTTAGGATTAAACTTGAGTTGGGGCTTAATCTGGGATCCTGGTTTCAATGTCAGGATTCGGTCTTGAAAAATGAACTGCAAGCATGTTCAGGGTGAATTTTTTCTTAACACTAAGTAACTGTGGAATTAAGATTCAGGGCTTTTCGGATCAGGGAGTTTGGAGAGGTTTTTGTGGCATAGTGGTGGTGTATATGTTTTGCATACCAAAGATTCTAAGTTCCGTCAGCACCAGCTCAAGGTAGGGCTGAGAAAAACTCTGCTCTGAAACTCTGCTGCCAATCAGTGTAGGCACTACTGAGCTAGATGCACCAATGGTTGAACAGTAGTTTCATATAACGACCTTGCCTCCTCCTTCCAGATCTTTGATCCATCTAAGTTCAATTGTGGCAACATAGAAGAAACCCCAAAAGACTTGATTCATGAAATTATGTTGTAGTTGCAAGTGCTAGATATGAAGGAAACATTTCAGTGATATTTTTTCTGAATTATAACCAGATTTTTCTAACCCATTCACATAACATCTTAGACTCTGAAAATGCAAATATTAACAATTTGTCCTCTTGTGAGTATGGGAATGACCTCTAGAAGAGGGAACATACAATTTGCCAGCTTCCCAGAGGTTAGTAAAGACATAGTTGTCCTGTGTTTGAGATAAGGGGCTTATAAACCGATCACTCTGAATTGTTTTTTTTCTTTGTGCATTATGCTGTAATGTTATTGTTGATGTATTTTAATTGCATTTTATCTTGGTTCTTATGTTGTCTGCCATTTGGGGGCACAGGTGAAATGTAAAAACCATTCATGGTGCAATCCAAAGTGCTGCCGGAGCCAGTGCAGCCGTCTCTACTCCATCTCAGTGTGTTGCAAATGTGCCATAAAGCGCATTTGTGACTACTCATGAGCTAGCAGTGAGGGCCTGCATCCAGGAGCAGCACTGGATAAAGCAGGGAGGCCCAGGGGTGTGGGGAGGGAGGGGGGCATTTCTGGGTGGAGGTACAGAAGATGGGTGGATGGGAGGAAGGGCAGGATCAGTAGAGGTCTCCTCCTCTGAATCCTAATGCCCATCCTGATGTCACAATGCATTTCCGGATTTGTGCCAGCTATACAGCTGGCATGAATCCGAGAAGCCCTTAGGGCTAGCTGGGGCTCAACAAGGGGTAATAGCCCTCCCCTTACTCTTCCCCTTACTCTGAGGAGACCTCCAACTGCCTCCTAACCTGTACTGGATACAGAGCAGGCTATGCTGCCTGGCTGTGCCGACACAGGTAGGACTGGGTTGCCTGTCAATTAATAAAACAAATAATTAGATGTGAAGCGTTGCACTGACCTTGAACTGAAATTGATACCACTCTCTTCTAGAGAGAATTTATTACTACTGCCTTTCTTCCATCACTGAATGGTGATTGACTCATCTTGAGCAGCTGGCTCTGCCCTCCAAAACAAGCATGTAGCTTCCTTAACATCCTTCCCTTTTTCAAAGGGAACCCAGGCTTGGGTTTTAGTCTTTCTCATTGCTTAGGTGCAGGTCAGAAGAAAAAGTTGTCCAGCTGCTGAAACTTCCCCCAGGCCACAGTCAGGATGGAGGATTCAACCAATGGGCAAGTGTGTCCAGAACTCAGAAATGTACTAAATCAGCAAAAACTCTGGGAGAGTTTGAGCCGCAGTAAGTCCATGTGGGGGCGTGGGGGAAGGCAGCGATGCGATCCACAGATCGTGTCACTAAGGGGGCTGCAGGGACTGGCATTTACTTACCAGTCCCTGCAGCAGCCTCCCGAGGGTGTGGGGAGCCCTGCGTGACCCTCCACAGGGCTCCACAAAGCTTAGAAAGTGAAAATGGAGCGATTGCGCTCCACCTCTGCAAAATCAAAAGTGGAGTGCGATTGCTTTGCTTTCGCTTTTGAAGCCCTTCGGGGAGCCCTACAGAGGGTTGTGCAGGGTTCCCCACACCCCCAGGAGGCTGCAGCAGGGACTGGTAAGTAAATGCCTTAGCGAGGCGATACTGGGGATCACGTCGCTGCCTGCAACTTGCCCCCACCCCTTAAGGGGGCAGAAGCCAGGGTCCTTAGGCTGGGGCATTGCAACACCCTAGTTTGAGAAGCCCTGTACTCAATGAATAACTTTTTCTTATTGTTCTGAGAGGCACCGGATGACATTTTCCCACATACTTTCTGGATGGGCCATCTAAGGATGTTACCAGGTCCTTCGATCTGAGTACAGAGATGGGGGTGGGGGGGTCAAGCATTCATTGCAGAGAAATTAAACTATGCTGGCCCAGTTGTTCACCTTTCCATAGTGTATGTTGCATTTTCTGCAAAGAAATTTATCTGTAACCTTTCCTGTATAAACCTCTTGGTATAGAGTTGCAACATTTCTTCAATGTTGTTTATTCTGTGCTGCCTGTGTAGATTCAGCATCATTTACATAGCTGTTTTCTGGAAGCTTCAGCTTTCTGCATGTGCAGAATGCATTTAGCACAGCTGAGCAACTGCACGGCTTTGCAACTGCAGTTGCCAGCATCTTAGCACAGGGTAAGTGAAGTGGGTTTTATTTTGTTTTGTTCTTGCATCTCTGTGAGATTGAATATAGATGATGAGCACATGGATGTAGGTTTGGTTAGTAGGAAAGCCACAGCAAATAAAGGCAATTCTGTGTGCTGTGGCATCCTCTTATGAGAGAAGCTGTTGGTTTGTTGCTGATTAGGGTCCTTATTCACTATTTCATTTTGGTGAAACTGGTAGCGCTCAGATTTGCATTTTCCTCCTTTGTTTGTTAATGCTAATGGGACTCCTACAAGTGCATCAAGACAAGCCCTGCAGCTTTGATCAAGGCTTAAATTTTCCTGGCTCATGAAATCTCTCAGAAGGGCCATTTAATGGGGAACAGAGTGCTATACCTTTTACTGAATTACACTATTCATATGCAAGCAAGTATGTTAAGAGAACATTTACATGACAGGTTCATGCAACTCTTAGAGAAAAGAAATAAAAACAAGGCAGCCACCAGCAGCTGGGGCAGCCTTGGGATTTGGGGATGGGGATTAGAATCATAGAGTTGGAAGGAACCCACGAGGCCATTTAGTCCAACTCTCTGACTGTAGCAGGAAGTTCTCCTAGAACCGGTGTGGTGGGTCTGCAAGCAAGTATACTAGCTTCCCCCATTTTTTTTTTAAATGGCTGTTAGCATTACAGGATCTGTTCAAGGACTTTGGTGTTGGAGTGCCTTGAAGACGGGAACATTGATTATGTCCTGTGATGTGCTTTTCAAACAAATTAATAAAATCACACATTAGCATTTCATAGCACTTTTCCAATGTTCTAAAACTGAACCCTGTTTTATCAGCCCTATGTTGCATTAGCCTACCTTACCCTGTTTTACCAGCCCATCATTACAGATGAGGAGTAAAGGCTTGCTTGCTTCAGGCCATGACTGAGACAAGATTTGAACAGGGAGCTTCCCAGCTCATAACCACTACACTGCAGCAGTTTCTGGAAAGATATCTGGTATATTCATAGCCTGTCCTGTGAGGCTCCACCATTCTTGTATAAACACAGGAAGTATTTTTGATCACTTCAGTTGTCCTGTTCAGTCCCTTATTATTATTTTGAGGGGGGGGGGGCTCCCACCTACTCTTAGCCAATATATGCTGATTTTTGGGTCCTCTGCAGTCATAGAACCCAGAAGTAAATGCTGATGATGTCATCATGCCATGTGGCACTTACTTCCAGGGTCCACAACCAGCAGCAGTAGGAAGCAGGGTTTTCACCAGCCCACTAAGTATGGGAAGCACTGGTATAAGGGAATCAGCAGTTCATGTAGCTCCAGACACTAGTTGGCATCCTCCAGGAAGGGATGGAATCAAAATACAATGAAGAGCAAGGGATGAACTCAGTGTGGCTTCTTTGCACTTCCAGCTAGACTTTGGTTTAAGGAAATGCTATGCAGTTGCCTGCTTTTTCTTTATTCCTTAGGCCTGATCTGGTTTGGGACTATGGCTGGGGGGAGGGGGCTTTAAGCCTTTGCCCCTTCCATAGTCCAAATTATCCCCTGTATGCTATTTGATGGGGGGGGGGGGGTTCCCATTAGCACCTTTGGAAGCTTTCTTCCCTGGCCAAATAGCAGTCGCTGGAGGAGGGGACAATCTGGATTGTGACGGCAGCAGGGGCAAAGTCCCCTCATCCTTTCACAGTCATTACACACACATATTTTTTAACAAAAGCCAACATACAGTTGAATAGCATATGCTTACAGCAGTGGTTCCCAAACCCCTCCTGGGAGTTGGAAAATACCTAAGTTCTTGCAGGTGTGGGGCTGTGGCAGTGATGCAATCCTAAGGATCACACCGCTGCCAGGGACAAAGGGTATTTTCCTTACCTGACAGATATTTTCCTTACCTGACAGCAGCGCCAGCCTCTGGGGAGTGTGGAGATCCCTGTAGATGTCTCCACAGGGCTCACCACGTCTCCAATTAACTGAAATAAATAATTAGAAACCACTTCCAGTTCCAGTTCCACAATCAGAAACTGGAAGTGGTTTCCGAACGTTTATTTCAGTTAATCAGAGGCTTGGTGAGGCATCCACAGAGCCCCCTGCATCCCCTGGAGACTAGCACTACTGCTAGGAAAGGACACAAAAAAACCCCTTTGTCCCTGGCTGCAATCTTCAGGATCATGTTGCTACCAACCCTGCAGGGCATGCCCCTTAAGGGGGAATGTCCTGCTTCCGGTTCCCCTGGTGGGTCATGATCCACCAATTTGGGAACCGCTGGCTTACACTATAGTCTCTTTTGGACCTTTGAATGAGATTTGTAATGTTTCCATAATCTAGAGCAGGGGTGTCAAACTTGGTTCAAACAGAAGGCCGAATAGCATTTTTGACACTTGCTGAGGGCCAGATGTGATGTCATTAGGTTAATTAGGTCATAACCAGAAATAAGCATTTGTTTTCTCAGGAACTCATTAGCTGCAAATGACAAAAGAGAAAATACACAAATACTGATCATATTTCAAGATATGGGAAAGCCCAGTTGTCTTGTGGGCTGCCCTTTCATCAGTGACAACTTGCACTGCTCAGCAGCTGAGAGCCCAAGGCCTAGATCAGGGGTCTCCAAACTTTTTGGCCAGAGGGCCGCATGAAATATCTGGCACAGTGCTGAGGGTCAGAAAAAAATTTAAATATAAAATTTAAATAAATAAATTAGAGATGGAACTTAGATGAATGAATAAATGAATGAGTGGGCTCATTCACTCAACCTCTCCAACCCTCAGAACACCCTCCAGATGCAATCAGAGCACAGCTCCGGTCACGTTCAGTTGAGTGGACCAGAGGCTTTCGGGGGACAAGAGGCTGGCCACAGGCCTGTTAGAGGCTTGCTAGGGCTGCATCTGGCTCCCGGGCCGGGGTTTGGAGACCCATGGCCTAGATTAAAAGCTTCTGTGGGCTGCATCCATCCCCCAGGCCTTATCTTTGACACCCCTGAACTAAAGCACTGGGGGTTTTTATGATAGCTTCTCATAAGAAGTTAGTGGTGATGGCAACCCTGGTTTCTTCATCATCTCACTGGATGATAAGAAAGCTGTAGATGAAACTGGAAAGAGCCTGGTAAGCAGTGGCTTAGTTCAGCTGAGGTTTTTTGGAAAAAATGGTTAGCAAGGGGTGGGGATGGAGAGTGAGATGGAACCTTGCAGACACTGGTTTGCTCTGGTCTGTAAATAAGCGAACAGCCCAATCCTTTCCCCTGCTACCAAAACCAATGCAGCTGCTCCAAAAAGGCACATGCTGTAACCTGTGGTGATGGGGTGATCATTCAGGCTGCAGGACAGACAACCCATCTATGCTTCTGCATTCATGGAGGGGGTGGGGAAATTTCCAGTGTTTTCCTTTCATGTTATCTTGTGTAAGAACCTGATAATCCAATGATTGTTTTTGGTAAGCCTACGCTCACTCCTTCGTTCTGGGTTTCTGGTGGATCGTTTTAAGTGTGTTTGTGCTTCTATCAATAAAGTCCCTGGCGATTATAGTGTGTTACGCAGGGAGAGAAGCAGACTAACAGAGAGAGACGCACAGTTTCCTACTGCAAGCAAATGTTTCAGAGTTTATATACCATCATATTTCAAAAACAACAAAGGAACTTCTGGTCCCCCAAGCTGTTTTATTACAGGGAAGCTTTCTGGGTTTCCAGTCCCTGGTAAGAGCAACAGGAGGCAGGTCTTCTGACTGAAAGAGGGCTCATGTTGACTGGCCAGCAAACTTGCCCTGCTCTGCCCCTTTACTTCCCCTCTCCTTAATAAGCTACATGCAAAGCAATGCAGAATGGAAGGAGGAGAGGAAGAGAGAGGGATCCTCTTTGCTAGATGTCACTTCACTGAGCAGACTAGGCCTTGATTAGAAGGTTCGAATAGCAACAGAAATTTGACTGGGTGTCCGATAGCAAAACCTGGTAAAAGAAAGCCTGCTTGTGTTTTTACTTATCAGTTAGGTTTAAGAATGGGATCCAGGAATCACTTCAGTGATGGGGCCTGATAGGGCATGTGCCAGGGGTACATGCCCACACAAGTACCCACACCTGTGCTTGGCCAACCCTTGAGACAGTGAGGATCAGTGTTCCCCACCACCAGCTGGCAGGTTGGGGCACATGGGATGCTAGCCAGGCAACCCTGCTCATGCCTGATCTCGTCTGATCTCAGAAGCTAAGCAGGGTCAGGCCTGGTTAGTACTTGGATGGGAGACCACCTGGGAATACCGGGTGCTGTAGGCTTCTACCATAGTCTTTCGAGACTGAAGGTTGCCAACCAACCAATTGTAGGAGAACAGTGACAGCTGCAGTATCGCCTTCTCCCAGTGCCATTTTCCCATTTTGGATCTCCTGTCCCTGAACAATGCCACAGCAGGGGCTGGGGCATCTGGGCACTGATAAATAGCACAAAAGATTGAAAGAAAATGGTTAACCACTCTGCCTCCCAGTAAGCTTCACCATTGGACAGTAAGCCATTCTTCTTCCAGTGCCATTTGTAAATCTTGCAGTTATTACTATCTGCCATCATCTGGTAAACTAGCCAGGGGTAAGCCAATGGAAGTGGTGGGAAGCTGGGGGCAACAGCAGATGTTTGTTCATTGACTGGTTTGCAGGCATTAACTGGATGTGCCTTCCAAAGAAGCACACTGTTGTGGGGCCCCTGTTTGACTTTTGCTCCAGAATCCCTCAGAAGTTAGAGTCAATACAGACTGGATATGAGTGAATGAGTCAGGTTCACTGTTTAGGGGTGCTCCTGGGTCCAGCATTGAATCTCGGCTATCCAGGTGGCAGCACCTAAACAGCCCAATCCTATTCATTCCACCACGACCCCCGCTGATGCAGCAGTGTCACAATGGCTACTGCTGCATCTTATGGAGGGGGCAGTTGCTGCGGGTCTCCTCTGGGTAGAGGAACAATAGGAGGTACAATGGAAGGACTGCTTTATAGCAGTCAGCACCAACAGAGGGCAGGAGGCAGCCCTGCACAGTAAGTATAGGTTGGGGCACGTAGCCAGCTTAGGCTGATGTGCCAACTGCATCCCTTTATTCAGATCTGGCTGTGATTACTCATGCGCTGGTGTGTTCTGTGTTGGGCTGCCTGTGAAGATTATTCAGAACCTTCAATTGGTACAGCATGCAGTCAGGCTATCAATGGGCACCTTGGGACATGGCCATGTCACACTCCTGCTGTACCATTTCCGTGGGCTGCATGTACCTTTCCAGGCACAATTCAAAGTGCTGCTGATTACCTATAAAGCCCTTCATGGTTTGGGGCTTAAATATTTGAAGAATTGTTTCTCCTCATACAAATCTGCCCTTTGAGGTCATCTAGGGAGCCTCTATTGCAGGTGCCATCGCCATTGGAAATATGATTGGGGGGGGAAGGTACTTGCAACAGGGCCTTCTCTGTTGTGTCACCTGCCCACTGGAATTCCTTCCCAGTTGAGATTAACACAGCCTCTTCTTTGTTGATGTTCTGAAGGGAAGTTAAAACTTCTCTGTTTCACCAAGACTTTCTTAAACGGTTTGTTTACTGTTGCATATATTCTGTTTGCTCTTGATTGTTATGTTGGCTGCTCTTTTTTGTTTTTTGTTTTTAATTCAGATTCCTATTTTGTTGTTTATTTTGCGGTTTTATTGGTTTTGTATTATTGGTTTTTTTAAAATTATCTTTAACTTTCTCACTGGGTGAAGAAAGGTGGGATAAAAGTGTTTTAAATTAATAAACAATAAAGGCATGAAAATATCTACCATAGTTTTCTTGGCTTTATTTTCACCTTAGATCAAATAATTGAGGTACAATACAATCTTAAGCATGTCTATGCAGAAGTAAGTCCCATTATAGTTAATAGGACTTACTTCCAGGTAACTGTGGATAGGATTGCAGCTGTAGAGTCTTCAAGGTTAGCTTGGATGGAGGGTACTGATTTTTCTTTGGGATTTTCAAATCCCAGAGTATATATTGAAACCCTCCTAGAACTATCTAGGGAACAAATTTCAGGAATGGAGTCAATTGTCTTAACATTGCAGTCATTCTTAATTTCTGGAGCCAGGCTAAAGATATCACCTCATTTTGCTTGTGATCACCCTTTTTTTCTTTTGTAATGAAGATGGATATGGAAGTCATTTTCATTGTAAACTAATTGTAGCCTTGACACACACTGACAGAATCTCAGCTCCAACCATCCTTCAGTGTCACTAAATTAAAGTGGCTGCTAGCAATTAACTGTTGGATACAGAGGGAATGAATTATGGGGAGGAACCTCAAGGAAGCTCTCTCCACTAAACTGTACTTCCAAATTTTTAATTTCTATTTCCTATGTTGTTGGATTCGGGGATTTTTAAAAATGTGTAGACCTGTGAGTTTGGATCTAAAGATGCCCTTCTAAATGTGGAAAGTGTCTATCAGTCATGAAAGTGCAGTTTGCATTGCTTGCTAGGATATTGCAGGGGAAAAGTGAAATTATTATTATTATTGCTGTTGTTATTATTGTTGTTGTTGTTGTTGTTATTTTATTCATTTGTACCCCGCCTTTTTGCCCAATGGGCACACAAGGCGGCTTACAACATTTTAAAAAAAACATTAAAAACAATTAACAATTTACATAATTAAAAAAATCTAAAAACAAACCCACCCCATGGATTTTCATATAAAAGCAAGAACGCCAGCCAGCCTGTCAACAATTAAAAGCTTTTTGTAATAAAAAGGTCTTCAGTCCATGCCGAAACGTTAGCAACGAGGCAGCAGTTCTCAGTTCTAGGGAGGGTATTCCACAGTTCGGGGGCCACCACTGAGAAGGCCCTCTTCCTGTCCGCCACCCCTCTCACATCTCTTAGTGGCGGCTCAGTCAAAAGGGTCCCCCCAGATGATCTAAGAGCATGAGCAGGATTGTAGGGAAGGAGGCGGTCCCTCAAATACCCCGGACCCGAGCCGTAGAGGGCTTTAAAAGTCAAAACTAGCACCTTGAATTGGGCCCAGAACAGAACCGGCAGCCAGTGTAGCCACCGGAGCAACGGATCGACAGAGTCAAACCGACGTGCCCCAGCAACCACACGAGCAGCCACGTTCTGTACTAGTTGTAATTTCCGGACCGTCTTCAAGGGCAGCCCCACGTAGAGCGCATGAAATGAAATCTTAAGATGTTCTTTTTCTGGTACAGGATCTTGGGGAAGCATGACAACTGCTCCATTATTATTCATATTGCTATTCATATCTATATTCTTATTATTCATGCCCTTCTTCCAAGGAACTCTGAGTTACCGCACTTAATCCAACAAACCTAGGTTTGGCTGAGAGAGAGAGAGAGACAGACAGACTCAGTGTTACCCAGTGGGCTTTATGGCTGAGTGAGGATTTAAATCTGGGTCTCTCAGGCAGAAGTCTGAACCTACCTATAAAAACTATTTGTCACAAGAGGCCCAATTCCACCTCCCGCCAGTCCATAGCATGAAGTGCCACCAACAGAGTGGCATACCACTGTATGCTGTGGTGGTGGTAGGCAATCAGATGGACTAGGGCCCAAATCCTAACCAACTTTTCAGCACGGCATAGCTGTGCCAATGGGATTTGTGCTGCATGCTGCAGTTGGGTAGCACTCGCAGAGGCCTCCTCAAAGTAAGGGAATGTTTGTTTCCTTACCTTGGAGCTGCATTACCCTTATGTCAGTGCTGGAAAGTGGGTTAGGATTACACCCTAGGAGAGGTAAGTATAAATCATTTTTATTTACCTGTCTGTAGCTCACCTGGCTGTCAATGAATCTCCTCAGGGTGGGCCCAGGCTGGGAAAGGGGCATAGGATCTTGGCACATACTACTGCTGCTGAGATCTGCCCCTGCCCTTCCCCTGTGCTGTCCATGCTCCACCCTGATTCTCCCCCAAACCACCCATGAACCGCCACCTCCACCACCTTTTCTGCTCCAATGCAATGTCTGGGAGCCACTACTGCACATGCTTCTTGATCTCAGCACTAGGCATAAGCTAGGCAGATCACAAGTGGAGCATCTTAAAGCTAGTTGGTCATTTGAATTGTATTGAAATAAACTAGGAAGACCCAGGTTCAATTTCAACGCAGCCATGACATCACCCAGCCTCTACTGTGTGACCAGGCAAGTCACTATCTCTCAACCTAATCTCTACCCTTCAAGATCGTTGTGAGGATAAAAGGAGGGGAAGGAGCCATATTCAGTATCCTGAACTGTTTGGAGGAAAGCGGTATGTAACTGTGAAAAGATAAAATAAATATTGGCTACCATGTGCTTTTTGAGCTCTTGCTGTAGTGTGCCAAGAGCCAAACCGTGCGCTGGCTGGTTTCATGCACACCACTGGCTGACCATGGACTGAAAGCTAACGTGAGCAAGCAATGAAAGGGTTAGGTTGGTTTATATTGCCTTTGTCCTACTTATTGGTGAGGTTTTGGCCCCTAGAACATTAACAGGAATTTCTGAATCATTGTCCTGTGCAGTAAATGAGTTTGTTTATAACAGGAGTTTGTTTCTACAATCCTGCTCCTCCTTCCCTTGTTCTTTTTATTTCTATAGGTACTATTACATTGCTTTCAAGGCACATGAGACGCCTCTTGCCAACAAAGAAAGCTGCATTGCTATTCTGCAAAAAGCCCAGTTAGACAAATGGGTTCTTGGGAAAACAAAGGTAGGATAAGTTCTGTTCTGCTCCTCTAAGAGCAGAAGGTACTGTCTGTGTGACAGTCCTGTGATATCTCGCTGTAAAAGAAAATCTGTGCTATCGTTCTGTGTTTGAAAGCTGAGCATGCTTCTTGTAGTAGATTCTCGTAACGGTGAAACTTTATTTACTTTCTAGTTCGTCACATTTTGAGAAGTGAGCATACCCCCTTGCACAAAAATGGCACTGTGTATTAATGTTGCTCAGAACTCTTGGTGTTGTGCCAGCCTTGAGGAATGCTGCTTCCTGCCCCTTTCAGTATAGAATTAAGAAAAAGGGAAACTTTTGGGATTTCGATCTTTGACATAAAGAACATCCCAACAGGGTATTGGCAATGTAGAAAGAGGACCAATGCTTACTGTAATGGCCCTAATAGGCAGCCCTATTGGCTTTTCAGTGTAATGTGACTACTGTATTAAGAGTTGATTCCTAATGTTAAGCAGGGTTTGTGGTACAAGTTCTCATGGTATACCGTCTCAGAGTGGATGTGAAGGACTTGCGTGATTTAATGAGTCCTTGACATTTATATCTTATTTGCATGTATGGCACAAGGAGATGAGAAAGGTATTTTCTAACCTCACCTCCTCCTTAACCTTCAAACATTGTGTGTGCAGGAAGGTGCTTTAGAGCAAGTGCTCTACCCTGTAAAATTGGTTTGTGTGTAGAAAACCAGCACATCAAGGAAAAAGCTGAGCTAGACCCTTGCCACTGAAGTATTAATTTATCAGGTCTGGAGGATTACTGTATACAGATGTAGAGGAGAGTTAACTAGGATTACTAGGTTCTTACAGTAATATGCACACTCTGACAGGTCAATGTTTACCAGATGTTGGTGTGCATCCTCTCAGTGACTATTAATACACATTCAGTTAATTGGTGTTTTGTATACCATTTAGCATGAGCCCATTTTAAAAGATTGGTGCTGTTTGCTGAACCGTTTAACCACCTAATTCAGAATGCAAATTTGACATGCTTACAGTAGACCCTGTCTTTGGAATGGAACACTGTTCCCCCAACTGTAATTTACTGGCACAGGTTGTAAGCAAAAAAATTATTCTCTCCCATTCCCAACTGATTCGGCAGCTGATGCAGTGTCAGCAGAAACAGGGAGGGCCTGAAGTGTCTCTCTCTCTGACACGTGGAACACTGCAATGTCTCCTACTTTAAAGATATTGAAAATGTACTTTTTCAGGATAGCTAACATCTATACTACAAGCACCATGAGATAATTGCGTTAGTGAGCCTAGGACATGCAGTAGCAGCATTCCAGGTGCCAGAGAGGGAGGGAAAGAGCCACAGCAGCTGTCACTGCAGCAGCCAGGTGCAGGGGGCACATGGGAGCTAGGGGACTCGGGATAGGAGGGATTAAGGAAAGGATTTTGACCGCTCATGGTCCATATTACATTATCAGGTGTGTGATGGTGTCTGAACTGGGCTTTGAAAAAAAAAAATGCTATGCCAATTTATCTGGGAACTAGTTCTGAAATGGCTGAGTCCAATTCTGAATTGTGTTGGGGGTGGGAATTAACTCACCACTAGAAAGAACTATTATTGTACACATTCTTTAGAAAGCAATGAATGTGTTTTGGAAAGTACAATTTTCAACACACAGTATCAACCATCAGTTTGCTGTTAACTTTAATTATTACTTTAATTATTTTGTTGCATTGCCATGTCGTGTGCTATCAACCCTGTTGTTTCGTTTTAGGTTTTCTTGAAGTACTATCATGTTGAACAACTGAACTTGTTTCTGCGTGAAGTTATAGGCAGGGTAGTCATCATGCAAGCCTATACCAAAGGATGGCTTGGAGCCAGGAGGTACAAGAAGCTCAAAGCAAAAAGAACAAACAGTGCTATTGCCATTCAGTCAGGTGAATAGTCTCAGCTCTCTTATGTTAATATAGACAGTCCCAGAGTTTCAAGCTGTTAAACTGGCATACAAAACTGGCTATCACAACAGTCTGATGTGAAATTAAAATGTGGTGGAATCTTTCCAGTTACATTAAATCTTTCCATTACATAGATTCATTGCTAACTTATCTACTTTGTAATTGCAAATGTCTTTGCTTAAAGATTTTTATAAACCATGTCTGCAAACAAAGGGAGAGCATTGTCATTAAGTTTCTCTTCAAGGCTCTGAAGCACACAAAAGAAATGTAAAATCTGTCTTTTGGTTTTCTTTTAGATTGAATAAAGCATGTACATCTGCATTCCAAATGACATTCCAGACCTTATTACTAGAACTTCATGTTAGTACAGTTTTGAATGGAGAGTAATAACCTTTAGGCCGGTTTGGGGGGGGGGGTTGGTTTCAGTCTGCTCCCTCATGTGTTTCAGGCAGAGTTCCAGCAAACTCACTGCAGTTGTGGCCCACTGAAGTAGTCCTGTAAACACTTTGCCAAATGTTGAAATAACCTCATCCTCCGCTCTGGTAAACACTACCTTTCAGATGTTTTTCTAGGGTGTTTTTCTAGGATATGTGTGAATGGGTATTTTGGGGTAACTTTTCCACCTGCAAGTCTTTCAAAGTGGCTTGCATTAAAAACATACAAGAAAATTAAAAACAAAATGTTCTCACCATATGAATAAGGAGTCACAGAGACCACTAAGCATAAGTTTTCATGTCTGTTTTACTTTGGGGTGGGTTCCATTCAAGACTTGTTTACCTCTTTGCCTAGGCTTGCTGGTGAGGAGTGCAACAGATCAAAAGCATGATCATGTGGACCCAAGCCTCCCAGTGTCTCCTGGGTTCTCGCAACATGAGAGGGCATGATTCCCCGCAGGCCTATGCCTCTAAGGCCGCTAACCCACTTTCCAGCACTGACAAAAGGGCAATGCAGCTCTGAGGTAAGGGAACAAACATTCCCTTACCTTGAGGAGGCCTCCGTGAGTGACACCCAACTGCAGGATGCAGCACATGTCCCATTGGCACTGCTATGCCAGTCCTGGAAAGATGATTAGGATTTTGACCTAAGTCTTATTTTGCACAGGAAGGATCTCTGCTGGACTGAAAGCAGCAAGAGATGAATTTACCACTTCCGCACCTAATGGAGAAGGGCTGGGGGAGACCTGTGTGGCCCACTCGTAGGCCATCCCTGCTTTAGCTTGTCTCTGCATCGCACATTAGTCAAACTTCCTCTTTCTTTGAGAAGAGAGGAACGGTTTTGGGACATAGTGTTACCTTTTAAACAGGACCATGGTGGCATGCCACAGCCAATAATTAATACTTTGATCAATCAATTGATAATTGATCCACTTTGGGTCCCCTTAGGGGGAGAAAGTACAGTAAGGGCGCAATCCTGAGTGCGCCTTGGGCTGGCGCAAGTCCCTTGTGCTGGTCCAGGAGGGTCTTAAACGTGGCGTAAAGCATGTTTGTGCCTTCTCAAGAGTCGACTGGGCCAGTGCAGGGATGTGCCCAGCCCGCAGATGCTGAATCCAGCTTCTGTGTCAACTCAGGCAGGGAGGGTTGTGTCGGCTGAGCTCGGCTGACACAAGGGTCTGGGGAGGGTGGAGAGGAGGTGGGAGGGAGGCATTCCGGGTCAGGGGGGAGGGCGGACGGAAGGCAGTCCTGGGGAGAGGTGGGTGGGGAGTGGCACGCAGGACTGGGACCCAGCTGTTATACCGGATCCCAACCTCATTCCCTAAGCAGTGCGGCGAACTGAGATGACACAAGTCCAAGGAGATCCATTGGAGCTGTGTTGGCTTACCTGGGGGTAAGGGGAAGAGTTTCCTCTTGCCTCCAGCTGAACCACTTCAGACCCCTATCTTGTGCTGGATAGGCATTGCGCTGTAAGTAAGTACAGGTGGAGACTAATTATTCCAGTGGGTTCTATTCCAAGCACTCAGGTGGATAAAAAAAAAACGCGCTATAGCAAATCAATTTAAAAAACAAAGTTTCTTTGCTCTAGTGATTGAAAAACAGCCTTGCTGACCTTTTGACTCTTAAGATAAGAGTCATTAAGAAGACAATCCATCAGCACTTCACTCAGCCCCTCCCTTTACCAATGCAAAAATGATCACCTTTCTTTCACATGCTAGGGGAAGGGAGGGGTCCGAAGGAAAGAGAAGGATTGATGGATTGTTAGCCTGCTGCCCTCTCTCTCTCTCTCTCTCTCTCTCATTAAGGAGGCTATTGTTAAAGGACTGTTCAGTTTTTAAAACTGATTTTAAAGGGATGCATTTTTCCCCTTCTCCAGGGATCAGCACATTCTTTCTCATTTGCAGGGGCCATTCGTGTTGAGTCAAACCCGTGTATAAAAAATCTGTGTATAAATAGGCTGGACCCATACATACATACATACATACATACATACATACATACATACATACATACATACATACAGTTCCTAAATGCTCTCTATTTTGCCACTACTATTTTTTACCTTAAGTTTAGCACAGATCAGTGTGGTTTAGGGGCATGGCGTAGTGTGGATCCCACAGGCTCTATGTACGTCAGACAGCATAAGAAATGTCACCATTATGTTACTTTGTCCTATATATCATAGTATGAAGATGTCATTGAAACCTGTTTGGTATTTGATATCCCTGTGAAAAGAACACAGGGTCAGATGGTTGCCATTGAGCTGGCCTATGTTTTTAACACTGTTTGGCCTTAGTACTGAAGAGCTCTTGAGAGGTTGTTTTGAATTTGCATATATTCAAACAATTCAGCGCATACAACCTAGCAATGGCCAGTGTTTCTTTTCCCTATGAAGGAAGTGACAAACCTAATTAAAGAGCACATGCTGTGACAGAAGACTGAATAAGCTGTTTGAAGTTGCAGGGAGCTGCTTAGACATACTCCGGTCATGAGGTAGTGTTCAACCAGCAGCTGAACTGAGGTAGAACTTGGGTGGGATGGGAAGAGGGCTGTGGCCTCTTAAGAAATAAAGAATAAAAAATATGGTACATCTCTGACTCCATAGCCTTTCCTTGAAGTGAATCTAATTCACAACACATGGCTTTGTATTTTTAGCCTGGAGAGGATATGATGCACGCAGGAAGTTCAAGGATATAAAGAACAGAAGAATTGATGCTGCTATTCATATTCAAGCAGGTAATTAAAACAATATTTTCACAGCTGACACCTATTTTGCTGTGGGTAACTTCCCATGTCAGTGTTTGTGTCTGACAAAAATAATGTGCAGTCAAAACAAAAGGCCCTTAAATATGCAGCTTCTGATCACAGGTTTTGGTTTCTTAGGATGTGTTCAGACAACCAGCAAAACGTAGCTCTGTCTGATTAGGGTCTGGCCAACCGAACTCACAACATGATGGTACATTTTTTTTTCATTTTATAGGTTCCACAGTGCTCATTGTAGCAGTATGGTTATCCCTTTGGAAAGCACTTATATAATGCTGATGAGTGTTGGGTAATGGCATGGCCCTAGCTCAATGGTACTCAAACGTTTCCGGCCAGTGGCTCCCTTGACCCCCGTGGCTGTTGGCCATGACTCCCCATCATGTTCCTGAGGGCTGGAAGCGACATCATTAAACAGGAAGTGGCCAGAAATATTAACTATATTAAATATAATATTATAATATTATATGTATTGTAATATATTAAATATATAAACTATATTAATATTAATTATATCAATCATATAATTAATTAAATGCAGATCTTAAAAATATATTATTAATACACGGCAATATACATGCTTTATAAATGATCAGCTGCTGATCACTGTTGGAGACAGGATGCTGGAGTAGGTAGATTTTGTCTGGTCCAGGAAGACTCTTTTTTTTTTTACTTTGTAAGCATACCAATAGAATTGTTTTATCAAATGAACTTTGTGAACAAGCAGTCTGACCAACATTACACACACACCCCCCTGTGGACCCCAATCCAACTAGTCATTTCTCCCATTGTCCTTGGACAGGATTGAACCCTTTATTAATTTAATTTATTTAAATTTTTCCAGCAGCTGGTGGGGCAAACAAAAATAAACCATGAAAATATATCAGAGCTGATAAGGGTTTGGTTAGGAAGCTGATTTGTCTCCTATACTAGGAGATGCACAGCTCAAACCTATGCATGTCTATTCAGAAGTAAGTCCCATTAGAGTCAATGGGGCTTACTCCCAGGAAAGTGCGGATAGGATTGGGCTGACAAACAATGGCTGATAAGTATTCCCTTCAAATAGCAAGATTCATCATTTTAAAAATACAGCCTTTCCTCTTCAGTCAAACAACAAATCACTTTAAAAACAGTACCCTTTTTCTGCTCCTGGCCAAATAAAGTGTGTGCTTGTCTCTCCCCTCCCCCTTTGCCAACTGCATGGAAGCAACTTTAAGACCTCTGGTGACTGGTAAAATGGGAAGGTTTGGAGATCGAAAGGGGGGAGTGGAAGAGGGAGGGGGTTGAAAAGAGAGATTTCACTTTGATGAGAAGTGATCCCAGGCTGGGAACCAAGGATCAGTGAGGGTTAAGGACTGCAAGCTGAGCAAACAACATGCATCCAACACAGAGTGGAGGGAGAAGAGGGCGGGACGGCAGCAGCCACTCTCGCAGCTGAGCAAGGACGGGCAGAAAATGGGCTCGTATTCTGCCCAGGGGTGTGACTGTATCACTGCGAGAGGGCATCCCGCGCTTCCCTTTGAGTTCCTGGTGCCTCCCTAAAGAGCTTCACTGCAAAGTTTGAATAACAGGGCCCTAGCTAATCGCAGCAACCCCATTCAGGTCTCAGCTATGCTGAACCTTGCATAAAACTTGGTAAAAGATTTGTGTGTGTAAGAAGCATTTCAACAGCCTGTATTGAATGTTGATCTGGGCACAGGGAAGTGTTGCTTGGAGGCTGACTTTGAGAAACATATCAGGGCCTTACTAAACCCAACACACAAATACTTGTAACAAAACTTCAGAAGTCTTCTGCTGTTAGAGAACAGCTATTTCAGGAGGGGCTGATCTCCTGTTCCAAGTGTTCATCTCAAATTGCTTTTCTCCCCAGACATGCTTGCAAGCAAATGGTGAACTTTAGCAACATACCTTTGCAATAATGTGGGGGACAGACACCTGGAGGGGTGCAGTGTGAAGTAGTGTTATGCAAGGGAATGGGTAAGCCCTCTCTTTGTACTTCAATGACTCATTTGCTTTAAACCATTCCTTCCTGATGTTTTTCCCCCTTTAAAAATTTAATTCTGGAATGGGAAAAAGCATACCATTAGATTGAAATGGTGCCCTCTAGCATCTCTGATCAATTCTGATATCTCTGTTCATGAAATCAAGATAATATTAGGTAAGGAATTGTGTCTGTTAATCCAACAGTATCTCTCTGCAGGTGATATGCTGTGTAAAATGAATGTGTGTGATCTGGATCATAAGTGCTGACTAACTTCCATTATTTCATCCAATTTGAACAGAGTTTCTCCATGTGCTAACTGTCTGGGCGTAGGCTCTGCTCATGCAGTCTGTAGTCTGCAAAAACACAGAATGTAGATAGTGTACAGAAGGCATTCCTGTGTGCAGTTTGGATGTGTAGACTCTGTCTTAAACTTGGAGTTGCATGAGGAAGTTGGGGCAGTGGATATGATCCCAACATACACACACACCAACAGCACACACATTAATTGTACATGGCATGTTGTCTATATAAGGCTAATGTCTTTTCATTACAGTCTTGTTCCTTCTATACTATCATCATCATCATCATATATCATCATGATGATATACTATGATCATCATTATGATGAAGATTTCCTGGTAGTATTAACCATTGCTAGTCTGCTTCTGGGACCATGTACATATCACACTGGGTGAGTTGTAATCATTTGCTTACTGCAAAGTTATCCGCTTAGTGTGAAGCACTAATTTCCACTCAATTTGCCTCTCAACACAAAACTTCCCATTTAGGGATACTTGTACTCACTCCCCCTTTCTCATTATTCTGGGGACAGACATACTTTCTTAAATTGCATATGAACTTGTGATACTTCCTTACACTGAGTTAGGTAACTGGTCAATTCAGCTCAGTTTGTCTACACTGATTCCAAGGTTTCAGAAAGCAGTGTTTTCTAGCCCTACTTTGAGAAACCAAGGATTTAAACTAGGTAGGAATTAGGATCAGCCAGTTGGACACTGATTGAGGGGCTATGCTCCTCAAAGGCTGGACTAACCAGTGAATCCTCAGTACCACTGACGGTAATTGTGCCCAGTGTGCCGTGCATGGGATGGGGGCATCATGGGGGACCCAGCGAAGGGCTTTGCCACAGGATCCCAGCAGTCTGGGACATTCTGCATGCAAAGCATGTGCTGTGAATAACTTCTTCTGGAAAAGAAGAATTACAGGTGAATTCAAAATTACAACTCAGCTGCAACCTCACCCCTAAGTATTCCAGAGGGCATCACAAAGAATGCACTCAAGAACCAAAGCGTATGTTTGAAAAGGTGTTCAGACACGCACATAAAAGTTCCATCTTTAAAATGCTCATTATGGGCTGATTCACACATTAGAAAGGACACGTGTATTTGAAACCTGGAAAAGGGAAAGGATTGCTTTCTACCCACCTCCATTATTATAGCGAGAGGGCCGGAAAGGCTCGCAAGGATTGGTATTTTTATTACTTGCCTTGTTCTGTCCTGAAAAAAAGGCAGCGCTGCACCCAGAGGAAGGCAGAGCTGTATTCAAAAAGCCAGAAGCTGTGACAGCCAAGCAGGCTGTGGTTTGGTTTTTGTTTGTGTACCTAGCAGCTGCTCCTCCCCCCGCCCAACATTGGGTCAAGGCAAACAATAAACACAGCAGTCAGTGTGAGCTGGTGTGATCTTAAACGGCAACAGCTATTTGAACATCCAGTTGCAATTCCTGGAAATGTGAGGCATTATTGCAAATGGCAGTGCATTCCATGCATACTGTGGATATTTGTTACCTTGTTAAGAACATAAGAACAGCCCCACTGGAACAGGCCATAGGCCCATCTAGTCCAGCTTCCTGTATCTCACAGCGGCCCACCAAATGCCCCAGGGAGCACACCAGATAACAAGAGACCTGCATCATGGTGCCCTCCCTTGTATCTGGCATTGTGACATAGCCCATTTCTAAAATCAGGAGGTTGCACATACACATCATGGCTTGTAACCCGTAATGGATTTATCCTCCAGAAACTTGTCCAATCCCCTTTTAAAGGCATCCAGGCCAGATGCCATCACCACATCCTGTGGCAAGGAGTTCCACAGATCGACCACACGCTGAGTAAAGAAATATTTTCTTTTGTCTGTTCTAACCCTCCTAACACTCAATTTTAGTGGATGTCCCCTGGTTCTGGTGTTATGTGAGAGTGTAAAGAGCATCTCTCTATCCACTTTATCCTTCCCATGCATAATTTTGTATGTCTCAATCACGTCCCCCCTCAGGCGCCTCTTTTCTAGGCTGAAGAGGCCCAAACGCCGTAGCCTTTCCTCATAAGGAAGGTGCCCCAGCCCCGTAATCATCTTAGTCGCTCTCTTTTGCACCTTTTCCATTTCCACTATGTTTTTTTTGAGATGCGGCGACCAGAACTGGACACAATACTCCAGGTATGGCCTTACCATAGATTTGTACAACGGCATTATAATATTAGCCGTTTTGTTCTCAATACCCTTCCTAATGATCCCAAGCATAGAATTGGCCTTCTTCACCGTCGCCGCACATTGGGTCGACACTTTCATCGACCTGTCCACCACCACCCCAAGATCTCTCTCCTGATCTGTCACAGACAGCTCAGAACCCATCAGCTTTTATGTGAAGTTTTGATTTTTTGCCCCAATGTGCATGACTTTACACTTACTGACACTGAAGCGCATCTGCCATATTGCTGCCCATTCTGCCAGTCTGGAGAGATCCTTCTGGAGCTCCTCACAATCACTTCTGGTCTTCACCACTCAGAAAAGTTTGGTGTCGTCTGCAAACTTAGCCACCTCACTGCTCAACCCTGTCTCCAGGTCATTTATGAAGAGGTTGAAAAGCATCGGTCCCAGGACAGATCCTTGGGGCACACTGCTTTTCACCTCTCTCCATTGTGAAAATTGCCCATTGATGCCCACTCTCTGCTTCCTGGCCTCCAACCAGTTCTCAATCCATGAGAGGGCCTGTCCTCTAATTCCCTGACTGTGGAGTTTTTTCAATAGCCTTTGGTGAGGGACCGTGTCAAACGCCTTCTGAAAGTCCAGATATATAATGTCCACGGGTTCCCCCACATCCACATGCCTGTTGACCTTTTCAAAGAATTCTATAAGGTTCGTGAGGCAAGACTTACCCTTACAGAAGCCATGCTGATTCTCCCTCAGCAAGGCCTGTTCGTCTATGTGTTTTGAGATCCTATCTTTGATGAGGCATTCCACCATCTTACCTGGTATGGGTGTTAGGCTGACCGGCCTATAGTTTCCCGGGTACCCCCTCTTTTTAAAGATAGGCGTGACATTTGCTATCCTCCAATCTTCTGGCACCGTGGCCGTTTTGAGGGACAAGTTGCATACCTTAGTCAAGAGATCTGCAACTTCATTCTTCAATTCCTTAATAACTCTTGGGTGGATGCCATCAGGGCCCAGTGACTTATTGATCTTTAATTTATCAATGAGGTCTGAAACATCTTCTCTTTCAACCTCTATCTGACTTAATTCCTTGGACAGGAGGGGCCATTCAGGCAGTGGTATCTGCCCAAGGTCTTCTGCTGTGAAGACAGATGCAAAGAACTCATTTAATTTCTCTGCCATCTCTAAGTCTTCTTTTATCTCCCCTTTCCCTCCCTCACCATCCAGAGGGCCAACGGCTTCTCTGGCGGGTTTCCTGCTTCTAACATATTTGATGAAGCTTTTATTATTCCCCTTAATGTTGCTGGCCATGCGTTCCTCATAGTCTCTCTTGGCCTCCTATATCACCTTCTTACATTTCTTTTGCTACAGTTTATGTTCCTTTTTATTCTCCTCATTAGGACAAGACTTCCATTTACGGAAGGAAGCTTCCTTGCCCTTTACGGCCTCTCTAACTTGGTTGGTTAGCCATGCGGGCACCCTCCTGGATTTAGTGGAGCCTTTCTTTCTTTGTGGTATACACCTCTGCTGGGCCTCTATTACTGTTGTTTTAAGTAGTCTTGATGCACTCTGGAGAGATTAGACTCTTTTTACCTTCCCTTTCAACCTCCTTCTAACCAGCCTCCTCATTTGAGGGAAGTCCGCCCGTCGGAAGTCAAGGGTTTTTGTGAGAGATTTGCCCGGTATTCTTCCCCCGACGTACATGTCGAAACGGATCGCAGCATGATCACTGTTCCCCAATGGCTCAGTAACGTTTACATCTCTAACCAGGTCCTGAGTACCGCACAGTATTAAATCCAGAGTCACCTGTCCTCTGGTGGGCTCGTTCCTGTGAATGGTGCACATTATGCATTGCCTTCAAGATATATTTTACCTGTCACCAGTTGGCATTTTTGCCACCATAAAACACAACATTCTGTTGAGAGAGTGGGCATTGTCTCCTGCCCTATGAAATGGTAGGGGTAGTATCTTTACCTGCATACAACAATTGAACATGTCCTCTGCTGATAAATGTAAACTCATTATGAAGGGAGATGAAGGAAATCCGAGAAACAGTTAAGCATCTCTTTCGAAAGCACCATTGGAGATCAATTTCCTGATAACGTTGAAGAGTAATCCTTTTGAAATGACTTGGTTTTGGTATGTGGGGGTGTGTTGTGCATTTCGTTTTGAACAAATTCAGGACTTTTGCCATCTTGACAGAGAGAGGACACAACAAGCAAGCCATCTGTCAATAGGAGAGGCAAAGAGCGTTCTGAGCATAGGGCATGGTCTGCTCCAGCCAAAGCCAAGTTACTGGAAAAGAGGGGAGTTAAGTGAAGTCGCCCAGACAGAGAGGCAGGAAGTGCCCTAGCCAGGGAGCTTGTGCCATCAGCTCTGGAACCACCAATGGCTTGGGGAAACTCTACTGTTAGCTTATTTTGTCTCTTAGAACATTTGCTTTTGTTTTAGTGTCTTAAATTGTAAACTGCCTTGAATGCAGAGACAGAAAGGCAGCATATCCATGCCGTGAAAACAAAAACAAAGAAGTCTGTGCTTAAATCTTTCCTGTTGAATTTAATGAGCCTTAAAAGCGTTGTTTGGCTCATGTCCATATTGACCTCCGTACATTAATAATTCTGTGTTTCAAAGTATAACTGGTGATTTCAAGATGTGGCCATTTCTTCGATTTTATTAGAATACGTTATGTGTGGCTATCACTATACTAACGCTACTTGATGCTGTTGAAACCCCACACCCAAGAGCTTAAAGTGGGATTGCAGTTAAGCCACAGTGTTTCATTCATAAGAAACACGATCACCATAACACTGAAAGGCTGAGGAATTTTTGATTCTATAAAGTACAGTGGTTGTGTTTGTTACGCAGACAGTCAAAGAACCACATATCTAAAATAATGTATCTTTTTTAAAAGAAGTTGGACAGGGGTGGGTGGGAAGAAGCAAAGGTGGTCTTGAAATTTAGGAAGCCCTTGGCTTACATGTTTCTACAGCACAGTCCATATTGAAATTTGTTTTCCTTTCATCTCCTTCCCAGTAAAAGCAGCAGTGAGGCTTATCCCTTTAGCTTCCTCAGAACTTCCTTTCAGAATTCCCGGATCTATTACAGCACATTCACATACCAGAAACAAGATGCCTTTTCATGCTGTCAACCTTTTTCATCTGAAATGTAAATTAATTCTTGCCTTGACAGAGATCAAAGTAGGGGTATTAACCTTATTGGGCTCTTCCCTCATCAGAATCTGTTCCAAAGACTGAGGACTGAGGGAGGTGTTTTTGGTGGGTGTGTGTGTGTGTGTGTGTGTGTGTGAGAGAGAGAGAGAGAGAGAGAGAGAGAGATGTGTGCGTGTCTGTGTGTAAGACTGGGCAGTCTTTGGTGTTATCTGTGGCCCTCCTCCAGACAGTCCCTCTGTCTACTACAAGTCATCATTTTAAAGACAATGGTTGCTTTTGTAAGTGACCTTATCATTACTACATGCTGTGTGAAAAAAATGATTTCCCTGAATAATTCTTCCGGGATTAACTTGCTCGTTTTAATTGTTGGGTGGAGGGGACCTTATTTAAGTTTTCAGGATATTCTTTGAGTGGTTTTGACAGCAAGTGATCCTAGCCCAAAGAAAGGAGGTCCACGGCTCCTGTCTGGGGAAGGGAGGGGGCTGGAAACTCTTTTGAATTGTTTAGATTGCTCATTTCCTAGTCAGGCAGTCTTTTGAGGTAGACTACATTTGCATTTTGAAAATAAACAGATGCCTTTCAAAGACATGAGTGGCTGGGTTTGGTGTTCTCCAAGGGACCAAGCCATACAGCAGCCTTCAAGAAATGCAGAAAGAAAAGCAAACATTGGGAAGGAAAAAGCTTTCCCAACCCCCAAATGTACAAGAGAATCCACTCCAGAAACATGCAATACCTCAGCAAGATAAGTCATTGTAGAGGTAAAGGTGAGAAGCTGATATTAGAATGTGACATGTTGTTGAATGTATTTGGACAGTTGTGGAAGTGGAGATAGGAAGCTGGCATAGCATACTGAGCTGAAAGTCAGTTGCCCAGTTCAAATCTTGCTTCTGCCGTGAATTCACTAGTGACCTTAGGCAAACCAGTCTTAGCTCCCCAGTCTAAGTCTTAGCTCCCCAACTGCAATTTGGGAATAACTTGAAGCCCAGTCCTAAATGGGCCTTATGCTGGCAAATCTCACCATCCACCAGTGTAAGGACTAGGCCACTGGAGTGACAAGTGCTCCTTTAGTCTTCTAAAGGACTTCCAAGGCCAACACTGAGCCTTGGAGGCCACACACAAGTAACACTGGCCTGCAGAACCTCCTCTGCCACAGGTAATTCCATGGTGGGGCAGTTCATGGCAGGGAGTAGGTTGGGCTGAGGCATCTGATGGGCCACTGTGAGATACAAGAAACTGGACTAGATTGGCCTGATCTAGTGGGGCTCTTAGGTTCTTATGGACTAGGTGGCAACTGCCCATGTCACATCCTGTCCCCATCCCAGACTGCCCCCTAACTCTCTGTGGACTTATGCCAGCTAAATAGTTGGTAAAGATTTTAGCAAAGAGGTAAGATTTTTGCTTACCTCTCCTGGACCCTCTGGTTTCCTGCTGTCCCACAGCATGCAGCATGTGGTCTGTTACCGGTATGCCATACTCTGCGCTGATGGGGGAGAGGATTGGCTGTTACTTACTTGACAAGGTTGTTGTAAGAACTACATCAAGATAATACTTGTGAAATGCTTTGCACTCTCAGAAAGCAATATACAAATGTTAGCTCACCACATTATCTCAACCAATTTCAGCACACATGTAAAGTTTTCAGCACCTCCCATTTCTGTTCACTCAATCAAAAACTTTGGATGCTGTACAGGGGGAATGGGGGAGTGCTAGGTAGCTCCACCCCCAGTGTTGACATGCTCCCTGGCATCCCTGGATTCAGTGTTTTTCTGAGGAGGGCAGCATTTAAACTTAGGGACGCTTCTTTGGTTTGATTTGGAATCCTGAGCATTTGATTTAGAACCCTGGGAATTCCAGCATTCTAAATCTCATGGAGAAAGTGTCCCCCGGTTCAGTGCGGAACCTCAGATAACTGCTGAACTGGGGATGTAGCCACAGAGCACTTAAGTGTCACAGTGTGTGGCTAGTAGTAAACTTCCAACTCCCTGTACCTAGGAATAGCACTTCCAGCTTTTGGTCAAGCAAAAAAACCCTTCTCCAGTCTGTACATAGCAACTATTCAAGCAGCGGATTGTCTCATTTCTCTAGATGGGGAGGAGCCAATGCAGCTCAGTGACAGATAATGTTTTTCAAGTTGGAACTTGGGTTGAATTCCCAGGAAGCTGGACTGCCATGAAATGCCCCCTGCCCAGGCCACTCCCTGCCCCTTCCTCCCCTGAAATGCTCCCACTACTAACCTACCCTCTCTGGCAGGGCTTTGGCAAGCTGCTGTTAGGCGTGCGCAGGGCTTCTTTCCATTTGCACTGACAGTCCTAATATGCACAACAGTGGCGCAGCTTTCCCATCAGGGGTCTGGAACTTGGTGGTGAATTTCACAATCCACCACCATAAGCTCCAGATAAGATTGGGGTGTTACCCATCTGGAGGAGTCCCTGTTGCCCTGGTGAAGGCACAGTTTAAACTGTGTGGTGAGGTGAAAAGCTTTGATCTGCTTAACAGCCATCTTTTTCATTCAAAAAAATTCAAACATTTTTGCATTTGAACATTGTGGAGTCAAAATTGTGTTCTGATTCTGAAAAAATGCAGATGATCAGGTTGAGAAAGCTGACAAAGCACCATACTTAGACCTCTACACTTTTTAGACAGTTAATTTTAGCAAAACTATGTTGATGATCCTCTCTCTGTTTTAAAATTTTTTTTACAGTTTTTAATTGGAAAGCTGAAAATGCTTGAAACATATTTTGAGTTTTGATTTGTGTGGATTCAACAGTTCTTAGCACATTATTATTATTATTATTATTATTATTATTATTATTATTATTATTATTATTATTATTATTATTATTAACAGTATTTATATATCCCGCTTTTCAACAGAAAGTTCACAAAGCAGTTTACAGAGAAAATCAAACAAACAACTAATGGCTACCTGTCCCAAAAGGGCTCACATTCTAAATACACGTTGGAAGTGTATATTCAGTTCTATGAAGAAGGAAAAAATATGTATGTTTTGTTTTGTATGTCTTACTACTGGGAATAAAGGGGCACATTTCATGCTGCCCAGGGTCTCATCTCTTATCTGTTTGTTCCCTTCATAAAAATTGTGTTGCGACATTATGGTCTGCAGCTCATTGGAGCATTGTTTTCTCCTAGAGAAAAAGAGAAGAAAAGTGACCATTTTTTTTGTCTACCAAATTTATGACGTGTTGTGAATAGTCTCTATGCCTCAACACATTTTATACAAGTGAAGTGCAGTAGCTCCTGTTAGTAACAGTAATCTGCTGTCTGTTGAAACTGAGGAGAGACCCTTTTTACGTCAATGTCAATACATCAGAAATATGCAAGGCACATATCTCTTTTAGCCCAGAATATTTAATGATATGATTCTACTGTCCATTTAAAATCTATTTTCTGGGGCTCCAACACTCATCGTTAGCAGTTGAAGATCAGGTTCTGATATGCTAGGGGTCTCAAAATTTTGTGGAATGCATATGGTGAAAATAAAGTGGCAGCTGGTAATCATTCTTCTTCAGTGGTGTGAGGATTGCTCCTGGGGCACTAGCAGTGTGTGTCTGCTAATTTCACACTCCTTGAGCCAAGTGCTTAGTGTCAAAACCAGGAATAGTCAGTAATGCAAATAGCCGTGATGGATCATCCACCTGACTTCAGCCTGTCCTTCCCTTCCACCCCTCCATACTAGCAATGTAGTCTGTGAACTGTATATCAATGTGGGGAAATGCTTGGCATCTATCTCAGTGCCACAGTGAGTGAAGTATTCCTGCAGGATACAGGTAGAACCCTGGAACATTTGCATTCCTTTGCTGCTGGCATCATTTGCCCAGGAAAATGAGAAGAGGGAACGATCATAACACTCTTTAATCAGCAGCAGCTAGTTTTAACAGTAGCATCTCTGAGAAAAGAATGGGGGGGGATGGGACCCATGGGTGGATCCAAGGGGGAGCCATAAGTGTGTGGCTATGCACCAGCACCAGCAGGGAGCATAGTTGGGAGCCAGGGAAATGCCCACGGGGCAGGGCATTGGTGGCTGATGGAGCTGAGTTGGAATGGGAGCCCAAGTCTACTCGGCAGGTAGATCTGGGCTCCAAGTCTGGTCTGGAGCCCAGGTCTACCCATCTTGCTGACCTGGGCTTTGAAGGGAGTGCTCATGGTCCCCCCCAACACAAATACTGAAACTGTCCCTGGTGGGACCAAGACCTCCTGCTAAAGTTGCTTGCTGGCAAACCCCATTGCTGCAACTTTCTCTACTGACATGCCACTCTTCATGTTTTGGGGTTCACAGTGGGAGGGGGAAAGATCCATCATCCCTCCAGGGGCCAGCATTGGCCTAGGTCTGCCATTTTCTGATCTGTCATGTAAAGCTTGCCTTTCAAAGCTCAAGTGTCCTTTTACAGTCTGCACTGGTGCTGTTTATAGTCTCAGGAGGTTATTTATCAAACCCATTCCTAGAGATTTGATGGACCATGTGCTCATTTGTGCTGCTGATTTTGTTCCACATGGTTGTTGTTTCACTTGCCTGTGATTGTTTAGTGGAAGGGCCTACGTAAATCCATGGTATAAGAGTATACGCTGTAGCAGGGATGGGAACTCGAGTCAGGTGACTAGAGTCTGAGTCGCAAAAACACGTGTTTTCACTGTCTTGTGCAGTCTTGAGTCACCTGCATCAATGACTCACAGCCCAATCCTGATCTGCCCAGCATGCGGGGTTGCAGTGGCACCGGAAATGGCTGCCGCTGCATCCAGTGTGCCCCAGGTAGCTGCTGCAGCCTCCTTGGGATAAGGGGGACTTTCATTCCCTTCCACCGGATAAAGCGAATAGCGCTGCAGTGGGGCTACTCAATTCTACAACGACCTGAGGCTCAGCGTAGGATTTAGAGCCTCCATGTTGGGTGGACAGCCTGACACAGAGGCTCAGGATCTAGTGGAGCAAAGCTCCACCGGTCCTGACTCCCTCCCGCCCTCATCCCACCCCCAGCATGCCCTCTCCCCCCTCCCTCCACCTTCCCCTGCCTCAGAACTCCTCCTCCCCGCTTCCCCCCACACCTTCACCTACCTCTCCGCTGCCTGATGGTCTGCGCGACTGCCGAGCGGCAGAGCTATGGTGCTCCTCCAGTGCTAGCCCCGTGCCGGCCAGTACTGGACTAGCACCAGCGTATCACTGGTGCTAGGGTGCACAAATGTGCCTTATGACACATTTGTGACAATGCTGGCTGGTGGTGAGCCAGTGCGCACTGACTAGGATTGGGCCTTAATGCACTGACTCAAGTCTGCGGCCACTGACTTGGCACTTGGTCCCCAAGCATGCACTCTCGAGTCAGTGCATGTTTGGGTGTGCTTGCTTACTTTTTGGTGTGACAGACCTCGTGGAGCCATTATTTAGATCGGGTGAGCAGCTGGGAAGTTCCAACCAAGAGGCAGGGAAGGGTTAATGTTTTCCTTTTGCCTCGGGCGGGAGGGGGGAGGTGGGAGTGGGCTCTCTTGTCCCTCTCTGAAGGAACCGATGGTCATTGGATGAGGTAGGGCAGAAGGAGGAGCCCAAGGGGGTTGTTGCTTTAGAATTGACTGGAAAAGCCCAGAGAGGGGAAGAAGGCAGGGAAGCTGGGGGGGGGGGCGGCAATTCGTAGCAATCATGCTTTCCAACCATATGGCTCTTGTGGGCTCCATTGTTACTTGGGAGGAGTAAGAAGCCTCATTGAAGAACTGTCGCAAATGGGATTGCTTCTGAGTAGAGCTGCAAAGGATTGGATCATACTGGTATGCCTCCCAGCTGCTACACGTGACTCTCCTCCCTCTTGCCACTTCTGTCCATGGTCTCATGCAGTCCATCCCATCCCCTCCTATCTTGTTTACAGATGGGATGGAGACATAAGGGGAGTATTTAAAGAGAACTCCAACACACACAAACACACAGCCCAGCAGCAGCTCGGTTTTTTCTCTGCAGAACCACAGCTGGCTTTTTAAAGGGAAAGACTCGTGACTCAAGTCTTTCTGAGTTGCCAAAATGTTCTGAGCAACTTGGAAAGTCCACCCATTAAGACTCATTTTGAGTTGAGTTGTGAGGGGCAGAGACTCGTGACTCGACTCAAGCCACTCTTAACTTGCCCATACCTGCACTGTAGTGATGTTTTACTATAATGTTCTTTGTAGACACGCTATAGTGGTGTGGGCATCACTGCAATTCTTTTTGCTGCCACCAAGTTGATTGAAACTTGAAAGTGTGACAAAGTATACCCTGTGCACCACTGGTTCATGTGGTATCAGGCCTAGTTTAAGGCCTCCTGGTGAATGTGCCAAATGCTGCCCTCCCCTTTTCCCTACTGATGTATTAACCTTTTCCCCAAACTTCCTCTTCTGTTCCTCTACTTGCTTTTTCCAGTTCAGGGAATGAGAGGAAGAGGAGGAGTGGTGGGTGTCCCCAGACAATCTGCTGCCTGAGGCAAATGCTTCAGTTGGCCTCATAGATGGGCCAGCTCTGTGTGGTATGTTTTTCCGCATGGTTGCATCCTTGGGGAGAATACTAAGAAAGACCAGTAAGGGAAGCATGAACTAACCTACAGAATGGAGGACAAAAATTATTTGCTTATAATCACTTAATTAGGATTCCAGTTTTATAGAGGAGCAATATGCTGTAGGCTTAACAGAAGCAATTATCAGTTCAGGAAAGCTTAATATTTTATATTAAGAATCAGAGTCTAAAATCAACTCGAATGGGTGCATTGCCTTCTCAGTTGTGTCCCCATGTGTACCCTTTTATTTTCTCTCATATAAGTGAATGGATGCCAAGGGGCTGTTGCTGTGAGAGCAAAGACTGTCCTCCATCCCTTGAACACACTGACAGGAACTTTGGAGAAGTGAGTGCAATGCTGCTTCCTCCGAGAGTTCTTGACACATGCAACTGCCACTCCACACACATCACACCCATCTTTACGAGAAGCTGTTTCTAGTTGTAAAGTCAAATTATGATTCTTCTTTTTTTGCACAAAATCCTGTGGATAAGGACCTGCGCAACCATCCACAGAAACAAGCCTCTTTTCTGGTCATTCAGTTATGATCATCTCTAAACTAAATAGGTTCAAAGGATAATTGCAGCAAGAAGCTGTAGCATTGAAATGATGGACAGCCCAATCCTGTGCTTCCCTAGCACTCAGGACTACAGCAGCGCCAAAATGGCAACCACTGTATCCAATGGGGCAGGGAAGCAGCACCAAGTCTTCTCAAGGTAAAGGAATAAATGGGCCCCAATGGATCTCTTCAGATCTGCATCTGCTACTGAGTAGGCACAGAATCAAGGAGACCCATATTGGGTTTCCTGGCCCATGAGGGGTATTAGGATATGGCAGCAGAGCCTGCCACTGTCTCCACCCCTCTCCTGGGCCTGCTCGTCCCTTCCCCCTGCCCTCCCCCAGCCCAGTTCTACCATTCCCCCCACCACCACCACAAACAGCTCTGCTGCCAGCCAGCAGCAGTACTTACCACCAGGAGCTCTCGGCGGCCTTCCTCCTGCACTGTGGCCCTGCACCAACTGACGCTGGGCCCAGCACTTTTTGCCCTATGGCCTTATGGCACTTTTTGCAACAATCAGGCCAGTGGTGTCAGATTGGTCCTTGAAACGCCTCTACTTACATACAATCGAGATACAAACACAGCTCTTCAGGCTTATGTCACCTGAAGTATCGTGAGACCAGACTGGCTGATTGGGGCAAGGAGTATTAACCTGGGAAAACGTGGGCTCTGAATGAAGGCTATGCAGATTCCAACAATGGAGTAGCAAGACACAGCCACCCAGAAAAATCTTTTAGCATTGCAGTGCCCTCTGTAAAGTACTCTGGATCCAGCTTCAGGGATAGATAAGTAACTGAAAGACATACAGGGCCCAATCCCATCCAGTTTTCCAGTGCCGGTGTAGCCGTGCCAATGGGGCATGTGCTGCATTCTGTGGTGGGGAGGCAGTCACAGAGGCCTCCTCAAGATAAGGGAATGTTTGTTCCCTTACCTTGGAGTCCCATTGTGGCTGCATCTGTGCTGGAAAGTTGGATAGGACTGGGCTCACACTCCTTTGTGGTAATGTTGGGGCAGCAAAAAGCGGATAGGAATATATTGGAGAGACCAAAAAAGCTCAGGAAGTGTTGATGTACAGTTCTAATCAATCTTACAGGGCTGTTGCAAGGGTGTGATTCTTAGACAGGAGAGTTAAGGCTGAACTGCCATCTACTCTCTTTCAAAAGCAAACACAGAGTAAGGCCGCAATCCTGTCCAATTTTCTAGCACTGACATAAGGGCAATGCAACTCCGAGGTAAGGGAACAAACATTGCCCTACATTGAGGAGGCCTCCATGACTGCCTCCCAACTGCAGTTTGCAGTGCATGCCCCACTAGCACAGCTATGCCAGTGCTGGAAAGTTGGTTACGATTGCACCCTAAATCTCTCAGAAATGTAGGGAACTCCTTCTCACCATCTTATTCCCTCCAGCCCCTACAAGCCCTGTTAGCCTGCTTTTCATGGTACGCCTACAGAATAAAGTGTACTGTACTGTAGGTCTACTGTTAAAACATATTTTTTTCACATTTCACATGCTTGTGACCAATAATTATGATGTTGAACTTAAGAACAAAACAACTTATGAACAGACCCCTGGAACCGAACGTGTTCGTAAGTACCTTCTGTAATTACCTTCTGTAATTAACAAATCTGATTTTCTTTTTCAGGGCTTGATTATTTAGTATGTAGTTCTTATGCTGAAAAAGTTCAGGGATTGCTGTCACACTTTTAATCTTATTTTTCCTTAATGTCTGCTTAGCTTTCAGGGGCTATCTCGCTCGCAAAAATTATACAAGAATGAAGAACAGCATTAGCTACACAACAGACACAGAATCTATAAGCTTTGCTTCCAGTCAAAGTTGTGAAGACAACTGGTGAGTTCTAACTATTCTGTCCTGTGAAGGAAAAGTGTGTGGAAACAAACACTGTTGTACTACATCCTAGTTGTGTTATTTAGTTATTGCACCCATAATCTGGCAACAAGCCTGAGAATGCCACACAGCATACAAACAAAAGGGAGGTGCAATCAATCCCAGCTCCCACATAAATATACCTGTTTGATACACATTTGCAAACTTGTAAACTTTAAACATTTAGGTGCACATTTAAATATGTCATTATTTGAAACTGCCTTGTAAGCCCTCGTTTGGTAAGCAAAAAAGATTATAAAAAGATATACTCGTAACCTCTTTTATCAACTGTGATTTCCCTCCACTAGTCTTGGACATTTTATTATCCACGAAACTGAAGGTCACTTTCACATGGTGACACTTTCACATGGACTGTAATGCTTACAAGCCACTTAGTATTGATTGGTCAAGTCCCATGGAGAGTCTCCATGCCAGGACTCTTTGGTGCTACCATGGAAACTCCCTGTGGTATACAACTGACCCAGTCCACAGGGTAAGCAGCTTACAAAAGTTACTGCCTTCATGTTGCCTTGTAGAGGTATTATTTTTAATGAGTCTTTGTATGGGGAAATATAACTTCTGAATTGGTCTTAGAGCAGGGATGGCCTTCCCATGGAGTGACCTGAAATGATTACACGGAGTAGCACCCCTGGAGGGGTTCCTGATAAACTGTGTGGCAGAGCAGCTGCACAGCTGGAATTGAAGCGCCCGCGCAGCTGAACCAGGTTTCTGCGCACCTCAACTCCATAGCCATAATCTTGGCAATTATGATGACATGATCTCCAAGTGCCCCAGATGGCCAACAGCCACACCTGTACAGCCACTGTAGGGCTCTACACAGCCAAGAAAAAAAATGGAGGGAACTTTGGTGGTGACCTGATAAGCCCCCAGCCCATTAGTCTTGCTACTGTCTCTAACCCTTCCGCTCCAGTGGGACTTCACTCCTCTTCTAGTTCACTAAGAGTGAGTGCTAAAGGAAGAAAAAGTTGCAAATTGAGCAGGGAGAGGTGCTTTGGAGTCCACCCACCCTTTAAACTAAGGCTGCAATCCTAAGCACACTTTTTCTGGACTAAGCCCCATTGAACTCAATGGCACTTACTTCTGAGTAGGCATGCATTGCATAGGCTTAGGCTGTATTCTGTACTCCTGCACCAAGAAAATGATGTGAACATAAGGAAGGCCCAGCTGGATTGAACCAAAAGTCTATGTAGTCCATCATTCTGTTTCCACTCCTGGGAGACTTGCACTGAGTGCGTGAAGATTGTGGCCTTCCTCTGTTGTTTATCCTGAACATCTGGTAAAGAGAAAGAACCTGATGTAATTTTCACAGGGACAATTTAATGTGCATCTTCCAAAATCGTATCAGTTAAACAAGCTACTTCCTTGGGATTCTCATTACAATAAAAATTGGCCTTTTTTATTTGATATACTGCACCACTCACAATAACAAATAAATGTTTTACAGACTGCAAAAAGCACAATATCTGTCTTTAGAATTATTTGTGAATAAGGCCTCAGACTCATAGCAGGTCAATAAAGGATAAATACACAATGTCAAGAGCCTGGTGATCACTTTGTCTTTTCCACCCCCAGTGGCATTCCATAAAACCCAGTCTCATGGAGACCTGATACTTGAGAGATCGTAATGGCTCCTGGGCTACTCATCTGAGTTTCTGAAATAGATCACTTGGAATTTAGTCACTGTGGTTCCTCAGAAGTCACTACCTATATTACTGTTGCTGTCATTTTAAAGTTTTGCTTTTGCCAAATGCTGCTTGTGGTAATTGCCAAGGTGCTTGATTATGGAAGCATCTTCGAAGACTGGCAGTCCTACAGCAAACTAGCAATGTGCTTTTAAAAATATGGTAATGTTTTTCTGGTCCAAAATATTTATGACTTTGAGGGAATGGGAGAAATAACAAGCTACTGGCATTATACAATGGAAAATTGGGTTGGGAATAGGAAAAAAATGTGCACAATTAAACTCCAGTGTCAAAGACTATTACGACTAGTTCTTGTGAAGATGCAGGGAACTCAAAGTGAGCAAAGCATCCCATAGTTCTAGCTTGCAGAATGCAGACTGAGCTCTGTATCACAGCCAACATCTTTGGCTGGATTCCACTGTCCTCAGAGCGTGTTGTTTCCGTCTCCTTTTTTTAACTGGAAAAAGTCTTAATGGGAAACAGCACAACACTACATTACTGGGGGTGGTCACAGTATTTTATTTTTAAAATTACTATGGCATTGAAACTATTCTGGAAAACACTCCCAGTCATTCATGACTACTTATTTCTCTTAGCATGAACCATAGTGCTGATGGGCTTCCTAGGTACAGGATGTGGATATTATATCATACATTTCCCAACTCTAAAC
Organism: Tiliqua scincoides; assembly: GCF_035046505.1. NCBI lineage: Eukaryota > Metazoa > Chordata > Lepidosauria > Squamata > Scincidae > Tiliqua > Tiliqua scincoides. The sequence goes on from NC_089821.1 coordinate 105,336,063, forward strand.
ACTTGGTAGGATTGCAGTTTGACACCCCAATCTGGAACATGTGATATGACAGGGGAAAAGTCCCACTTGTTTCAACAAAGCTTTCTTTCCAGTAGCTTAGTATTATAGTCTTTTAAGAAGTTCCTCTTCTCACAGATCGACTTACTTCTCTTAAATATGGCATCTATATGTTCTCTCTCATGTTTACTGGGGTGTTCACTAAAACTACAAGTACCAATCCTCCTCCCCCCCCCCCCCCACACACACAGAATGTTGGAACATATGGTAATCATCAGGCATTCATTAGAGTACAATGGATGTGCATGGACAGGCTTTCCCCCAACTTATGTATACTTACCAGAACATCTGTAGAGAGCCCCCAAGCAAACAGCTGCATGCATGGAGAACTCTCTCCACATGAATAACTATAAGTGTAGGGGCTTCACAGATGTTCTAATGAACATGCAGTTTGGTGGGGGTGGAACATGTCACTTGGATGCCCCCCTCACACATCCATTGTACTCCAACAAAAGCCTGAAAATGACTTGAGTTACCAATTGGCATAGTGTATGCAATGGATGGATGTGTGGTTTGCCATTATGTTTTGGTCTTGTATCCATATTGTCCTTTTTATGACTAAGCTTTATGTTATTATATCTTATGAGGAGATCTCATTGTTGTCCTTCCTGCTAAAATTGGCTACCTGTCTTGTTTAGGATTATACCTGTTGAACTCCAAAGAGTGCTTTCTATTAACTTGATATAGATCTTATTCTAAGCATTCATTTATCTGAGACAAATTTTAGAGCATTTTGGAAGAAGAATTTGGACAAGAGTTGTGTCCTTGTGCAAGAAATAATGTACCTAACTGCACAATCCTATTCAGGTTTACACAGAAGTAAGTTCCATTGAGTTGAATGGGACTTAGGGCACAATCCTAACCCACTTTCCAGCACCAACATAAGGGCAACGCAGCTCTGAGGTAAGGGAACAAACATTCCTTTATTTTGAGGAAGCTTCCATGAGTGCCATCCAACTGCAGGATGCAGCACACAACCTATTGGCACAGCTATGCCAGTGCTGGAAAGTTGGTTAGGATTTGGGCCTTACTTCCACATTACTGCAAAGAATTACAGCCCAAATTTCCTGTTATACAGTAGGGCCAAAAGAGCTTTAAAAATTCCAAACCAGAGGAAAAAATATTGGGTAGAAAAGCAATGAAAAAGTCCTAATATGAACTGGGCTCTCTGATTTATGCAGTTTCATGTTCTGGAGCAGGCATGGAAGTTTTGTGGTTTCTGGAAGCCCAACCTGTTTTTATCAATGTGTGGTCAAAGTTTTGCCCACAATTTCACTCATAAGGAACAAGTTATTGTTTTCAAAAGTTGTATGTAGGAGAATCACTTCCCACTTCAGTGTTTCTTTGGGTTATGTATGCAATGCGCAACACTGCCCAAAGCTATCCAGACTTCCTGTGAGAGAGTGTGGTTATACAGTACAAAAACCTCCAGCCTCTGGCCCACTTTCTAGAGTGGCGACAACCTTGTTCTAGATAATGGAATGGACGGATTTCTTGAACAGGGAGGATTATATAGTCTGTTCTGTATTACTGGAACAATTCTAGGCATAGTTGAAGAGTTTGCATTCTGGAATTTGCCATGCAGCAGAGCAGGAGGTACCTGGAATATATGGTTAAATACCATTACTTAGTATAGTGCTACATTTTTTGATCCATAATTGCAAATTTTATTAGAAAATGGGATAACATATGCCAAGTCCCATCTGATTATGATTGTTCTACAAAGCAGCACACTCTTCTGGGGATCCTAAAACAGCACTTGAGACATAAAAAGTTTTGGGAATATTTATTCAGGTCGTGTTCCAGGCACGTTGCTGACTATCAAAGTATTTTCTGTTTATTTTCATAAGTAAATGCAAGCTGCCAGATTTGGAACTAGGTCCAAACAGATTGAAGCCCAAATAAAAAGTGTAGATATCTGCATTTTATTGGTTAGTTTTTTTAAAAACACATCTTTTCCATTTCTCAAATATTCATGTGCCCGAGGAACAGCTATAGGTCAGTGGAGGGGCACATAGTTTACATATAGAAGTTCCCAAGTTCAGTCCCTGCTGTCTCCAGGGAGGAATGGGAAAAAACCTTGCCTGGAGAGACAGTCACTACTGTAGACAATACTGAGCTAGTTGGACAAATGATCTGACTCGATATAAGGCAGCTTCCTATATGAAGAACTTTAAATTCTAGATCTAACTACTCAATCATAACCAATCTTCCAGTGCCAATATAGCTATACCAATGAGGTGCATGCTGTATCCTGTAGCGGGGTGGGGGAACAGGCATGGAGGCCTTCTAACATTTGTTACCTTACCTCAGGGCTGCATTATTATTATTATTATTATTATTATTATTATTATTATTATTATTATTAACAGTATTTATATACCACTTTTCAACAAAAAGTTCACAAAGCGGTTGTGAATTATGGTTGCATCAGCACTAGAAAGTTGGTTAGGATTGGGCTGTAAGTAACCTTATAAAGAAAGGGAAGTATGTTTGGTATATTACTTCTGTTCAGATTTAAATTCATACCTGGAACAAAATATTTTGGCATTTTTCAAAATGATAAAATGTTAAACAAATAAAAAAGTTAAACAGGAAAAAAAAATCCAAAACTGAACTAAGAGCCCAATCCTGAGGTCTGTGGCATGGCTCTGCGCCGTGGACCTTAGTCACAAACGTGCTGTAAGGCACATTTGTGGGGCTCACCGCCGGGCTCCTACCAGAGCTAGCCCAGCGCCAGCTGGCGCTGGGCTAGCACCTGGCAGTTGCCTGGGTTCCATAGTTCCGCGGTCTCCCGGACTGCTGGGCTATGGAACAGGAGGCAGGGCGTGACCGGGGGCTTGGGGGAGGTGTTCCGGGGAGGGGAGAGGCGTGGCCAGGGGTGTGGGGGAGGCATGTCATGGAGGAGAGGTGGATCCACAGAGCCAAGCTCCGCAGGATCCTAGGCGCTCGAGCAGGGCTGCTCGCCCTACACGAGCACCTTTACTTTAGGGCCGACCTTTTGGTCGGCGCTAAAGTGAGTAGCCCCATTGCGGGGCTGCTTCCCTTACTCGGGGCAAGGGGATGAATGTCCCCTTGTCCAGAGGAGCCTTCCGTGGTAGCATGGGAGGTGCAGGATCCAGCGGCAGCCCTCCGTGGAGCCACCAGGTCTGGGAGCTCCAGGCAGCTCAGGATTGGGCTGCCCGCCCTCAGAAATACTTTTACAAATGATAACACTTTACAGGAACATAAAATTAGTAAAGTGGTACAATTTATTGAACCAATTACTGTGAATGTAAAAAAAAAATGCAAGCTTTTCAGTTGCACTGTAATTTGTAGCAGACAGAATGGGAATGAGTTAATTCTCAAATACAGAGAGAGTTAAGGTCATTATAAATGCATATTGCCTAGTGCTGGTGGAGAAGAAACAGCAGGCCTTCTCTTGTGGTGTTCATGAAAAGCCCATTTGACTCCTGGTCAGCAAATAGTTTTTCCACTTGGAAAACAGGATGGAGCGTAGTGGACCAAGGATGCAGCTCCTCCCCTTTCAACTGTTTCACAGGTAACCCCCATTGCTGCAGTTAGCACTTCCTTCACAACATTTCAGTTCACAACAGCAGGGGACAGGCATTATCCCACTATGGGCCAGAATCACCTATTAATCAGTGCAGTGCAATTACTCAGTGCAAGGCAGCAGTCTTAACAGATTATGGGAGAGAGCAGAGGGAAGAACAGGGCTGCCACAGTCAAGATTTCAGTGCTGTGGCCTCACTTCCTTAATACAAACCTCATTGATAAATTAAAGATCAATAAGTCACCGGGCCCTGATGGCATCCACCCAAGAGTTATTAAGGAAGTGAAGAATGAAGTTGCAGATCTCTTGACTAAGGTATGCAACTTGTCCCTCAAAACGGCCATCGTGCCAGAAGATTGGAGGATAGCAAATGTCACGCCTATCTTTAAAAAGGGAAAGAGGGGGGACCCGGGAAACTATAGGCCGGTTGGCCTAACATCCATACCGGGTAAGATGGTGGAATGCCTCATCAAAGATAGAATCTCAAAACACATAGACGAACAGGCCTTGCTGAGGGAGAATCAGCATGGCTTCTGTAAGGGTAAGTCTTGCCTCACGAACCTTATAGAATTCTTTGAAAAGGTCAACAGGCATGTGGATGTGGGAGAACCCATGGACATTATCTATCTGGACTTTCAGAAGGCGTTCAACATGGTCCCTCACCAAAGGCTATTGAAAAAACTCCACAGTCAGGGAATTATAGGACAGGTCCTCTCATGGTTTGAGAACTGGTTGGAGGCCAGGAAGCAGAGAGTGGGTGTCAATGGGCAATTTTCACAATGGAGAGAGGTGAAAAGCGGTGTGCCCCAAGGATCTGTCCTGGGACCGGTGCTTTTCAACCTCTTCATAAATGATCTGGAGACAGGGTTGAGCAGTGAGGTGGCTAAGTTTGCAGACGACACCAAACTTTTCCGAGTGGTGAAGACCAGAAGTGATTGTGAGGAGCTCCAGAAGGATCTCTCCAGACTGGCAGAATGGGCAGCAAAATGGCAGATGCGCTTCAATGTCAGTAAGTGTAAAGTCATGCACATTGGGGCAAAAAATCAAAACTTTAGATATAGGCTGATGGGTTCTGAGCTGTCTGTGACAGATCAGGAGAGAGATCTTGGGGTGGTGGTGGACAGGTCGATGAAAGTGTCGACCCAATGTGCAGCGGCGGTGAAGAAGGCCAATTCTATGCTTGGGATCATTAGGAAGGGTATTGAGAACAAAACGGCTAATATTATAATGCCGTTGTACAAATCGATGGTAAGGCCACACCTGGAGTATTGTGTCCAGTTCTGGTCGCCGCATCTCAAAAAAAACATAGTGGAAATGGAAAAGGTGCAAAAGAGAGCGACTAAGATGATTACGGGGCTGGGGCACCTTCCTTATGAGGAAAGGCTACGACGTTTGGGCCTCTTCAGCCTAGAAAAGAGACGCCTGAGGGGGGACATGATTGAGACATACAAAATTATGCAGGGGATGGACAGAGTGGCTAGGGAGATGCTCTTTACACTCTCACATAATACCAGAACCAGGGGAATCCACTAAAATTGAGTGTTGGGCGGGTTAGGACAGACAAAAGAAAATATTTCTTTACTCAGCGTGTGGTCGGTCTGTGGAACTCCTTGCCGCAGGATGTGGTGCTGGCGTCTAGCCTAGGCGCCTTTAAAAGGGGATTGGACAGGTTTCTGGAGGAAGAATCCATTATGGGGTACAAGCCATGATGTGTATGCGCAACCTCCTGATTTTAGAAATGGGTTATGTCAGAATGCCAGATGCAAGGGAGGGCACCAGGTTGAGGTCTCTTGTTATCTGGTGTGCTGCCTGGGGCATTTAGTGGGCCGCTGTGAGATACAGGAAGCTGGACTAGATGGGCCTATGGCCTGATCCAGTGGGGCTGTTCTTATGTTCTTATGTAACGCATGTGCAGTGGCTCAAGTGGAGAGGGTTTGAGCGGGTGTCTGTAGGCAATATTGACATGGTTCAATTAGCATGTTCATGCTGTCTTTCCTCCAGCAATGATTACTGAACTAGTATCAGGCTGAATGGCGATAAGAACAGGGCCGGCCCATCCATGAGGCCACCCAAAATGTTCACATAGAGCGGCACCCATGGGCACCTTGAGGGGGGCAAACAGATGAGCCCCCAGGTCACCTGTCCACTGCCCTCCAGCCCACTGCTATACAGGGCACTCTAATCCTCTTCCGACTTGCCAAGAGCACTGCCGGAAGAAGAAGAAAAAAACTGCTGAAGCTCCACATCACTTCCTCCCTGCCAGCTTGGTGTTCACAAAGCACCAAGTAGGCAGAGAGTGGTGATTTGGAGCCTGCCCTACTGCTCGCCCCTTCCCTCACACAGATCGTTTTGTGTAGCCTGGCCAGTCCATCCCTCTTCTGTTTACTATAAGCACAAGCAGCAGATGCTGGGTTCTCTGCATCCGCTGTGCCCATTCAGTTCAAACAGAACAAGCACAGATGGATGAGGCTGCTGCACAACCTGTACTTTGTAAGTAAAGGGAAGGGGGAACAGAAGCACGGCCGCTTGTTTGCAGCCCTAGCTTCATAGGAAGGGGTACACACTGGCAGGCACAAGCAGGGATGGCAGCGGGCTGTTGATTTAGGTGGTGCAGAGATATACACCACCACTAGATGAGCTGAGGCTATACGTCCATTTAGATTGATAGTGGTTTGTCTTAAAAAAAACCTTGAAAACATGTGACAAGCTTGACAATTTATTATATGGGATGGGTGAGGAAAAGGACTTCTGGTTAGGTAAATGGCTTCCAGAAAGAACTGGCTTTCCTGATCTCAAGCACAGTGTAATGGAATCTGAAATCAATATAATGTTCAGATCACATTTCATCAACTCGAGTCTAAAAAAAATTTTCTTTCCCCAAATGGCAGGGAGGGCTTTCTGTGGTACCTTCCTCCTCTTTGGTGCCTTCCACACTAGGCAGGCTGACATGGCCAGCATGCTGCAGACCTTCACATAGCTGGTGAACAGTGGCAGCCCAAGCTCATCTGCCCCCCAACAGTAGATCTGCTGCCCATACCTCCAAATGTTGTCCTCCCATATCTTAGTACGCCCCCATACACTCATCTCATTATTGCCTTCCATCACCACCTCTTCACCTGTGTTTCATGAAGTGCTGGACCTGGAGGATTTTGTTCCTTTTGGGATCAGGTATTTTCCCCTGTCATACTTATGTACGGGAATCTCCCCCACCCGAATAATGTTAAATATATTGGGGGGTTTTTTCAGGATCACCAAGAAACTTGTCTATTGCTGAACAGGTGATTGGCTGCCTGTAGCTGATGAATGCAGTCTGCAGTCACAAAAGAAGACTCTCTTCTATGGTTCAATTTTTGTCTAAATGGTCTTTCTGAAGGGGAGGCAGATGATTTACATTCACATGATGACACCATTTATCATTTCAACTTATTCTACAATATCGCCAAACAAATATTACAATGCAGCTCACTGTACCTGTCAAGCTCTAATAGATGCTGCAAAGAACATGATACATTCAGCACATGCAAAAATTTTCCCACACCAGATCAAAGAAAGCGGCAGCACTTTTTTTTTACATCAAAGTTGAAAGAATTGTTGCTTTTTAAGTATATGCAGCGAATTATACAATACTTCTAACAGCTGAAACAACAGCACAATAATGCTAGGTAAAACACTTCTTGATTTGCAAGTTAACTGCCTAGATATTTAAATGCTGATGCAGGGAGGAAGAGGGAGAGAGTGATGCATACATAAAATTGTAAGACTCGAATATTCATAAATTCCCATTCATAAATTAAATTCCACTGGGTTCACCAAGAAACTGCATAGAAATGTAACCCTTGTCTCCAGATTTTGGCCACCAGGATCACAATAAACCAATGAGCAGCTCTCAACTTTGAAAAATGGGTGGATGGTTCATATACCTAGGGTAGTTGAGATCGCTATAGACAGACACAGACCTGGTAGAGTGAACAGATGGAAAGGATACTAGGACTTCTGTATCTATAGTAGTTGAGGAAATCATAGTTGGTGCAGTATTTCTCACCTATGCATGTTAAGCTGCACCCACCCAAATCTCCTCTTCCATATTGCTATTAAAGTCATGGGAAATGCCCTTTTTGGTCATAAAAGGTGAGGCCTTTTGTTAAATCAACTTCTGTTGGTGTAGAAGCAAGCTGAATTTCAGCTCATTTTAGGAGTATGCTGAGTTGTTATGTATGGGGACCAATGGGTGAATCTAGCAAATCAGTGAAAAATAGTTCTACAAACCTTGTGTAAGACATTTGTGTCAGATAGATAGACCTTGTTGCAAAAATATTTGTAAGACAAATTCTGTAGCGTAAAAACAGCCTCTGTGTGATGAAAATATCCATTTTCTGGAAAACACATTTTGATACCATGATGCGCACAAACTACGATAGTAACCTCTTAGCAAGTAATCATCACATCATATATCTTATGATGTATAGTGTTTGGCAGTGGTTATCAAACTTTTTAGAGACCTTAGAGGCTGCTGCCTGATTTATAAATGCCAAAGGGTTTTGGCTGTAATGGTGATTAAACAGCAGTATCATCCCCGTCCCCCAAGTAGCAGCTTGTTTAACTTTTGATGCCCATAGCCTAATCTGCCCTGTCAGTTTTGTGAACTACCAAAAATTGGGTCATGACCCACTGGTTGGTCCCAGACCCACAGTTAGAGAACTGTTGGTATATGGCCTTATGTATATGATGTTAACAGTGTTTGGTTATCAGTACGGCAACCATGTGTTAGAAAGGATTCTTCATAGGAAGGAGCTTTATGCAGCATGTTCTGAATGCAAGAGGGCTTTGATTAATAATTTTTTAAATTTGTACATCTCTCCCAAGTCCTCTATTTATTATTTTAAATGTTTTTATCCTGCTTTTCCCAAGTTCAAAGCTGCTAACAATCAAAATAGAAGCAAACTAAAAACTAATGAAAACAAGAAGTCACAACAACAATAAAAACAGCAGAAGATACAGAATCAACTTGCTATATCAGTCATTTTCAACCACTGTGCCATGGCACATTGGTGTGCCACGATTGGTCTGCAGGTGTGCCACAGGAATTTGGGGGAAGGTCATTTATTAGTATGCCAATGGGGGATGTGAACCTCCACTGGAAGCATGGCGTGCCTTGACAATTTTAATGCCTTGTCAGTGTGCCATGAGATGAAAAAGGTTAAAAATCACTGTGCTGTATAAAAGCAAAAGCCTTTCCACCAAGGTTAAAAGGCTGGGCAGAGTGGACAGAGGCAGGGAGTGTCACAGTCTAGGTATTGCCACAGTGAACCTCTCATCCTCTCCCCACATACACAACCATCACACAGCTGACAGTGGTGAACAGCCACATTCCAGGGTTGAATGACACCCAGGGCAGGGTGATGTGGAAACGTGACCCACCGGCATCAATAAAGTCTACAGTTACATATTTTGCTCTAGTAATGAGGAACGTTGTCATAAGAGGATGTGTGTTTAAAATGGTGGAAACATGCAGGAGAAAATTCATCAAAATGCAGTAATATATTAATAACTATTTGCTTGTACAGAGCTTATTGTCACCATAACTCCTTGTTATGTTTCAGGCAGCAAAGTAGCAGCCCAACTTCTCCCGCAGAGCCGGATTTTCTTGAAAAACAAACAAGCAAGGTACTGTGAAGTTCAGCCTCTAAGAAGACGTAAAATTTCTGAATCTACAGTTCTGAAGTGTGTTCATGGTTGCTTGGCATAACCATCAGAACATGAAACCGTTAGTGGTGTTTTGAAGTCTTTGAGACAAAAGCCTGCCTTGCTAAGAACTTTAGCTCTGTAGAAAGACAGGGAGGTACAGTGAATAACAGAATCAAAAGGCTGGAAATCTGCTGCTGAGAATAAATGCTCGCTGCTCCCTGAGGTGATTTGTCTGTGCACTTCACTTTCTACAGATGTTAGAGCCTCTTTTTTAGTAAGGACCTGAGGTTCTTTGGTAGCACTTTGATATCCTGCTCGAATTCAATATGTGAAATGGAGGAGTCGCTCTGTGACTGGGAGCACAGCACAGTCTTTGAAGTCTGATCCAATTTTTGCTGCTTACCATTTGATGTTGAAAGGATGAAATGAAGAAAATGTACAGTTTTTGCCAGTAACTCTGCTGAGCATATGTAAGATTAAAAAAACAAAATCCCTTGGATGATGTACTTAGAAATGTTAAGCAGATTAATACCTTCCTATAGCTTCCCCCCTTCTTCTAAAGATACAAATTAACTTTGAGAGGAAATCAGCATACAGTGTACACCATTATTAGTTTCCTCTATGCTAGGGTGGCAAAGTGAATGGGTGACAGGAAAGAATGTTTGTGGTATAAAAGTAACAACTTTGTTGCCCAAGAGGGTCCTCTCCAATCAAGTACAGTGGCTGTGTATGGTGGAATCTCCCAGGGTTCCAATCCTCAATTGTTTTAATGCCCATGTGTGTGAAGCTGTACAAAAGTTTAAATTTTATTCTTGAAACAACATATTTGCAGGTTTTCCTGCCACAATGGAATGCAAAGATTGAATTGTTTTTCTAAAACATTCCTTGTTCTCCTAAAGGGATCTGCCGATGCTTCTGCATCTTTGGTGGTTCTAAGACATGCCACTGAAGTGAAGGATTCACAGCCCCTCAGCCGGACCCACACAGATACAAATCATCAGTTATTTTGTCCACTGAGATCACATAAAATACAAGGTAAGAAATATTTGAAGACGCAACCTTTAAGGCACAGAATGTATGGTCTTTTTGAGAATTCCTGGATCTCAGCAATGTCTTGTAAAGACCCCTTGAAAGGTGACATACAGTAAATCCGTCAGAAATTCAATTTCCCTGTGAATCTTCTAAAGGGTGGAAATCAGCTATTGATAATGGACCTCAGTGCTGGCCCAACTATGAGACAAGGTGCAGTGGATTGCATGAGCAGTGAATTGCAAGGGGTCTGATGGGTTGGTAAATTCAGGATCGGGTTAGCACTACCACCACTTCCCTCCAGCCCACCAATGATGCAGGATGCAATGATCCTCCCCTTACTCATCCAAGCAGAAAGTGGATCATCAATCTCCTTACCTTGCTCCCCTTGCAGTTTCCTTATAACCAGACATGCAGCACTTACAGCTCTGTTTACAGGTACAGCATGGCTGCCCCTTTAAATCAAAACCAGAAGTCCTGCATTCCTAGTTTGACAAAGCATGGCAAGGAGCTTTTTTCTTTTTCCATAGTGCTGCAGCATCAGCATGGGGTGATGCTCCAGGTCAAGCTGCCCCTGATGGATATGTTCAGAGCCTCTGCCTATCATCTTTATATTGTCACTCTGCATTGCTATACATCTTAGCCATGTTTTCCCTACTGCAGGTAGGACATGAAGTTGGATGTGTAATAGTCCCTGCCCCTTGAACATTCCACTGATCATCCTATATACACACAGTTCTGAGCCTGGTCACCCCATTTGAGAAAAGCCTACAGTTTTTTTTTAAATTTAATTGATTTAATATGTGCTGTTTGAAACCAATCTACCATGATGTCAGAAGCATTCTCCTACAAAAATTGTAGCTAGTTAGCAGTCCATATGTTTGTTGCCTACAGATGTACATGCTTGCAAGGTCCAAGCTGAGATCCTAGAACCCAGGTGGCATAGTGTGGAACAATTTGGAAGGGATAGTTGGCAGCAAAGACAAAAGTTGCAGAGACCTGAGTTGAAAATGGAGTCCATTGTCATAGATGAGCTGAGGTCAGGAGCAAAAATATAGAAGCAGGAGCGTAGTTGGGGTAAACCAAGACCTGAAGATTTAATCCTGATGGAATGTGAAGAAAGAAGAGGCAAGACCCAACTGCGAAGGAAAAGTTATAGGATGCAGTGGCATAGCTAAGAGGGGGCTGGCGGGGTCAATTACCCCAGATGCCATGCATCAGGGAGGTGACATGCCGGCTGCAGCCAAGATGGTGGCGGCCAGTATGCACCTTTCTCTAAGAGCCGCTGCTTTGCTCTATCGCAGCAGCAGCTCCTTGTTCACATTGGCTTCTGACACCCCTGTGGCTTCAGTCACCCCCCCCCATGTTGGCCCCCTTTGGATTGGCCTGCCAGCGGACGGCATCCACTGCCACCAAAGGGGTGGAGACAGAAGCCATGTGGGGATGTCAGAAGCTGCCGTTGTGAGAAAGGTAGAAAAAAAAGGTATGGGGGCACTCAGGAGGGGTTCTGGAACTAGAAGGCAGTGGAGCAAGGGGTGGAGAGCGACCAGAGTCTGTGTTCACCATCGCCACCTACTGCAGGCTCCTGAGGAAAAAAAATGGCAAAAAGTGCTTTTTTTTTTTTTCCTCAGGAGAGGGGGGGTGACAGGGGTGAGCAAGAGGGGGCTGGGGCTGGGGGGAGGTGGCGGATTTTAAAAAATAATTTTTTTAAATGCAGGATGTGACTTTGCTCCCAGAAGTGATATCACTTCCAGTGCTCGTGTCACTTCTGGGGTGACATTTTGAGCTCAGTCCCAGGTTTCAGGATGGTTAGCTATACCACCGATAGAATGGAGTGAGTACAGGAAGGCAGAAGCAGGATTCAGGGACAGTTGTCAGCATAAGGTTCAGGGAGGAAGGATATTCAAATCATCAGAGGAACTGGCCAAGCCATCCTGCCAACTGGCTGCCCTAGAATTTGTCACATCAAGCAAAGATTAGCAGAAGCCAATCACTTTCTCATGCTTAGGGCTAAGTGCAGGGCTGTATTAACCCATGGCTGGGCCCTTAGGCTTTCAGGTATTTCAGGCTCCCTCTGGCACTTCAGCATTTCACCCCCTACAGCTGACAGCATGACCCTGGTACAGTAGACCTATGGGCCCCTAGTCCGTGTAGGGCACCTAGGCTTCAGCCTAGGGCCTCGGAGAGGAATTTTATCAGGGGGTACAGAGTTTCTTTTGGGCCCCTTCCCAAAGAGGGAGGGGTGAATCAGAATGGGGGGTGGCAATGGGGGAAAAACGGGAAGGGGGAAAGTGGCACCAGCTGGAATAGTGTTTGGAGTCCGGATCTACCTGTCTTCCCAATGCAGAGCACAAAAAGTAGGGAACATTATATTGGGGGGGGGGCAGATTGGGAGGCTTCAGAGGGTTACACTTTTGTAAGCCTTTTACCTCTCTATAAGCCCCTCACTCTGTAATGGGTCCCCTCCCAGTGATTTCACTGGTACATGTCTGAGAAGAGGCAGGGGGAAGGGAGACTGCCCATGGATCCAGCATACACTATAACCACTGGATCCGTTCCTTCCTGCTGCCTCCTTGCCCAGTTTCTCCCAGCCCATATTCCACCCTCCCCCACCCCCTCCAGCCTCCCCTGCTGGCTTACATGCTCCAGTGGATGACCAGCAATCCCCCAATACATGCAAGAAGGTTCCAGCCTTCCCGCTTGTGATCAGGGGCTTTGCAGCAGTTGTCACCAGCAGTATGTGCGTTCTACTGGCAGTGGGTTCCTATAGAATCGGGCCAGTATATGCCTTTGATAGGACAGATATACTGTTCTATTTGTTGGCCACAGTAAATGTCTGCTATAGATTATTATTCATATTATTAATTTGAATCTTATTAAGTTCCTTTATATTAAAATGAGGATTACAAAGGGTGTTATGGGAGTCTGTTAAACAGGCCACCTTATGCCCATTTTGGCAGAAGTAAACTCCTCTGTGTTCAATCTGGCTTACTTCCAGGTATATTGAATACCTGTAGTGGAATAGAATAGAATCCCACTATAGAATACACAGAGTCTTCTACAAATAAAGAAGGTGGATAAATTCATTATATTCTTGTTATGGTTTTCAGTCCACACGGAGTTTGGATTCATGGAATTGCACTCTTAAGGACGTGTGCATTACACTGGAACACTTTTAAAAGGATTCCATATTAAACAATAAATCGGGCAAATGAAACTATTACCTCCAAGTCTGCATAAGAGATGCATCTATTACACATCTAACTTTCTTTTTCAGACTGAATAATGCTTTACTCTCTGAGTAGTTCAGCAGAATTGGTAAAATATTACCCATCTTGAAAGAAAGTGGTGAAATTCAGCATTCTGTAATGGGGTAATAGAGAGTCCATTGTAGGCAAATTCAGAGAAGCTTTGTAACAAATATTGTGTCAGGAAAGCCCCAATTAAAATTTTGTTCTGATGAAGAAGTAGCAACACCATTGATTTGATCTATGACGGAGATAAGTGGGCAGAAACAACAAGCATGCAACCGTACAGACATAAGAATCTCTTGGTAATGTATTTAAAGTATTTAAGAGAGGCCGTGATTATCAATCATTCTCAAATGAGTTCCTGTTAAAGAAATAAACCTGTTGAAGACTAATAGCATCTTCCATGGTTTTTGAAAGCCGAGCTCTTCAGCTAGAAATTCAAATCCTTTTCACACCCCAGTGAATCTGAATCGCTGTTAGTGCCTCATGTGCAATTTTCACTGTACAGTGCTTGAGCCAAAAGAAAATGGCAAATGTTGTGCCTGAATTCTTGAAATAAATACACCAGTTCCCCAAGTTAACAAAGATCGAGTTATGGATGACTCTGTTTGTGCTTTCACGCAGTGTCCTTTAATGGTGCCTTTACTCAGGCATGATAGCTCTGGGCCAGGAGGATCTAGATGTTTCAAGCTACCTACATTTCAGTGGGGTGGGAAGGAGGTCAAATTGGGCTTGGGAAGGGGATGGGTCTGGCAGCAATGAATCCAAACCCCTTCTCGGACCTGATCCCTCTTCATGAATCAGCACAAATTTGCACCAGCTACAGAGCTGGCACAGGTCCAGGTTGACCCATGGCAGCTGCTGGGGCAAAGCAACAAATCGTCCCTTACCCTTACCCCAAGGAGGCCCCAATGTTCTGAAACTCCCCCATGGGATATAGTGTGTTCCGCATTGGTGTTACTGATTGAAGCAAGAACCACATTAAGCTTCTTGCTGCACTGCAAAGCCTTCCTGAGAGCCTCTGGAGGCTGCTTTCAGGTTGGCCAGGCCCCACTCAATTGGCCTTCATGGGCCCCAGAATGCCTGCAAAAGCAACCCAAAAGTAAACCAGAAATTGTGGGCATAAACCAGAAGTTGTTAACTTCCTCTATGTTCCTTCGTTCCATAAGAGGGTCAGGAGCTCCCTTGGGGAAACCTACATACCGTAGTCCTTCTGGTTGAAAGTATTCTAATAAGTATCCTAATTTGCATATTACCTTTGCCCACATTACAGTAAATCATAGTAGGTCTCTTATTAGATAGTAGCAAATATAGAGAGGAAATATAATCGAATGCTGTGTGGGGAGGGACTTTCAAATATGCATGGGGAAGAAACTACAAGAATTTGATGACTTATTGAATCTTCATTATTCCTTTCTAATAAACAGGCATTGACTTTAAAAAAGAAACACAATTGTGTTCAGCAAGAAACATGCAGTTAATGCACATAAAGTATTTGAGCAAAGAAATGGTTACTTTTATATTTAAAATGACACTATATTCCTAACCACAGTTTCCTCCCTATGTGGTTTTTCTGTCTCTTTCATTTTCTATCCCTGACACAGAGCTTTACCTAAGTACTCCTTTCTCTTTACCACTTCTTTGTTGATGGCTAAGCTTTTTATCATACTATACCTTGCTGTGCTGTTATTATTGCTCAAAGTTTCCCTAAGTATCCTCTGTGAATCCTCTGACAGCTTTTCTGACAATGCTTAGCCACTGCTGTGAGTACTCCACAACAGCAGCATCTGTCTATGGCGATGGTACCCTCACTCGAAATATTATGCCTCCCAATTAATTTCTCTTCACTTCTCTTTTACAGTTTGCCTAAGCTTTGTGTATTGCCCCTGGAATTATTAAAATTGCAGGATGGCTTTCTCTGTGCTTTCTTTGTCTGCCAAGTCACCTTAGATCTGAGCTTCCTTTAATCATGCTTCTTTATGATTAGAGATAAGAGCATGGTATTTTTTTAATATTTGTTTCCCAATCTTCAGTTTGTAGAATATTTTCTCTTTAGGGTTAGAAAACCCAACTCATTGGTTTAAAACCTCTCAACAGATTTATATATTTTCATTCATTTATAAAATGCATAATGTAATGATTGGCTGCATGGCAAACATAAAAGACATGGCACACCACTTTGCTTAAGCAACAGAACAGGTTTTAGTGTGTACGTAGCTTTACGCATTCAGGAATTTCCTTTGTAAAAACAAAAAATGCCCTTCCTATTATGCATAATATTGATATGTTATGAAGAAGGAAGCAAAATCAAACAGTTTTGGATGTTACAAGGAAAGGTTCTCATACCATGGCTGTTCTCTAGGCCAGGGGTGTCCAAAGTTTTTGGCAGGAGGGCCATATCATCTCTCTGACACTGTGTCGGGGGCTGGGGAAAAAAAAGATTTAATTTACATTTAAAATTTGAATAAATTTACATAAGTTCACATAAATGAATATATTAAAGATGAACTTATATGAATGAATGAAGGTCTTGCAATAGCTCAAGGCCTATAAAAGGCCTTACACAAAGAAAGGCTGGCCTTTCCTTTGCTGCCACTACTGCATCACAGACGTGAAACAGCAAGCAGTGGAGGGAGCCCTCAACCCACAGCTCACATGACAGGTCAAACAGTTGCCCTCATGCTGAGAGCAGTTGTGTCGGGCTAGTGCGGGCTCCAACAAATTTCCAGACGGCCAGAGGCTCATTGGAGACTGGGGGCTCCCTGAGGGCCACATTGAGAGGCCTCGAGGGCCGCATGTGGCCCCAGGGCCGGGGTTTGGGCACCCCTGCTCTAGGCCATACATCATGATTACTTTGATGTATCACAACTTAATTGGTGAACTAACTCCACTGAAATTCCATGTTTGAGTTGATATGAGATTATATGAAAATTCTTGCTCTGTGCTATTTTTTGATATGTGATTGATGATTCGTGTAATTCACCACTTGATGCTATGGTCATAAAATAAAGCACTTGATGTTCCTTTGTTCTAAGTACATGCATGTGAGATCAACCCAGTGTTGCAAGGAAATGTGGTTGAACCATGTAGATCAATATTAATACATGTTTATAAATAAAGGAATTCTGTAATACCAAGGATCTGACTTTGGAAAGGGAGATGAGTAACTCTTTCAGTCTGTAATACTAATCAACTTCAAATTTAGGAGGAGGAAAGATATAAAGTCATGTTTCTGATTCATGATCATTAAGTGCTGTCATCAGCCCTGTAGAGAACTTGCTGTGAATTTATTTTCCTCATTTGTTTGCCATGATTAAGAGCCCAATCCTGAGCTTTGGGGGTGCACAGCTGTGGCGGCACCAAAAACGGCTGCTGGTGCATCCTGCACGCCCACGGCATATGTGACCGGCACATCAGGAGAAGGGGACTTTCATTCCCTTCCCCCCGGGTAAAGGGAATAGCCCCGCAATGGGGCTACTCGATTTACTGCCAATCAAAAGGTTGGCGGTGAGGTAAGAGCCTTCGTGTCAGGTGCCAAGCCTGACGCCAGGGCTCAGGATCCTGTGAAGTGTTGCTCCACCTGTCCTTTCTGTCTCCCTCCCTGCCCTGGCACACCCCCTGCCCTCTTCCCACTTCCCGTCTCCCCGTCGCACCCCCTCCCTGCCCTCTCCCCTCCCTCCACGCCTCCTCCCTGCCTCCCCCCGCCCCAGCTTTCCTCTTCGCTGCTCAGCGGTCCATGTGACCACTGAGCGGTCGAGGCTGGGCGCCTGCCCAGCACTAACCCAGCACCAGTCAGCACTGGGCTAGCACAGGCACTCCCTCGGCGTTAGGGCCCACAAACGTGCCTTATGGCACATTTGCGACAGTGCACGCTGGCAGTAAGCCGGCGCGCTGAGCTCAGTGTTGGGCTCTAAACCATTTTACTAAGAGTGTAAATAATTGTCTAGCAACAGTCAAGTCCAAATGCTGTAGGGAAGAACCAGACCCACAGGTGATATTAACAGTAACACTAACATTAAAGATGTATGGAAGTTCAAAATTATTTTCATAGGTTTGAGTTCAAGATACAGACTTTGCTGAAGTTAGAATGGATGGTCATGCAGGTTCATGACCCAGGCTCAAAACTGGCCCAATGATATTGAGATTTTGACATGCAGAATTGGACAAGAGCATAGCACAAAACAAGAAAGGCATTCCAACAAACCTTGCCTCAGAATGAGGACTTAGAGTTAGGATACAGGGGAAAAATCAACAGTCTTACTTTCTCTGTGTCTGTACTTAGATCCAAACTATGTGTTCAACTTACCACATGACAATGTAGTTAAAGGTTTATCTTTACTCATGTATAGCAGTCATGCAGGGAGTCATTTGGATCATGATCATGGAGATAGAGGGCATTTAAACCTTTATATCTATCCCATTTTCTCCCCAAGGATCACATCCCTGAAGCAGTTATTTAGGCCCTAGAGTCCCAATTGCTACAACAGCACTTTGAGGGTTAAATAGCGGCTTCAGGTAGGGCACAGTTTTGCCAGGAAAACAACACAGCTGTAAAGGGATAAATACCCTGTCTTTCCATACAAGGGCCCTGATACAAACTGTGGCCTTTTGTGGCTGCTACACATGAGTAAAAGTTACCTTTTAACTACATTACCACATGATAATGTGTAGAAATTTGGGATATATTGGCATACTAAGTGGAAGTCTCCTTTTCTTTAATTCTTACAAAGGACGATTTAAGCAGTTAATGCAGTGAGTGGTGTGGCGAGAGCGAAAAAGAGAGAATCAAAACCATAGAGCTTGAGGTCATCAGTGAAATTGATTGTCAGTGAATTTGGGATGGTTAAAAGGAAGTATTTCTTCAAGCAGTATATAATTAAACCATGGAATTCAAAGCCACAAAACATTCTGATAATCGCTAGCTTAAGCGCCTGCTAAAAGGAGCAGACTCAGGGAGAGGATAGGTCATGGAAAAGGCAGAACTCTCCATGACTATATGTCAAAGTAGCAACATATTCAGAAATCCCATGCTTCTTGCACTGTAGCCTGCCACACAATAAAAAGTGAGTGTTACAGAGTGAGTGTTGCAAACTTTTCCTGCTTGTAAGTTTCCCTGTGGCACCTGACTGGCCACTAGGGTGTACCTCAGCAGTAGAGCACATGGGTCATCTATCTATCTATCTATCTATCTATCTATCTATCTATCTATCTATCTATCTATTGCATGTGGAATAATAATAAGAAAAATTGTATAGCTCTGAGTGTGTAAAGTGCTTCACATGTATTACCTTATTGTAACACTTCCAGTGACCCTGTAGGTCATATTGTATCTGATGTTGAGAAGGAGTGACTTGCCTAACACTACCTGGTAAGTTCAACTCTCAGGGCACAACCAGATGAGATGTAGGGAGAAGAGTGATCAGCCCCACTAACTGAGACCCTGGAAGCTACCAGTTGGAAAGTGAGCTAGAGCAGGGATGTCAAATTTGTTTCATACAGAGGGCCGAAGTTAATATTCATTGTGCCTACTGAGGGCCAGACGTGACATCATTCAGCAGAAAGTGACATCATTAAGCAGATGATGGCCAGAAATACGCACTTTGTTCTTACATAGAAACTCATTAGCTGCAAATGACAAAAGAGAAAATGTGCAATTCCTGTTCATATTTTCATGATGGGAGAAAGCCCGTATCACACTGGGAGAGCCCAATTATAATGGGGCCTGGATAAATTGCTTTTGGGGCTGCATTTGTCCCATGGGCCTTTTGTTTGACACCCCTGGGCTAGAGCAATGGTTCTGAAACTTTTTAGAGGCCCTAGACTAGAGGCTGCTGCCTGATTTATAAATGCCAAGGAGTGTAGCTATAATGGTGATTGGCCAGCAGTGCTCCCCCCTTCAAGTAGCAGCTTGTTTAATCCTTGATGCACAAAGCCTAATCTGCCCTGTTAGTTTCATGAACCACGAAAAATTGGGTCACGACCCACTGGTAGGTCCCAGACACACAGCTGGAGAACTGCAGGGCTAGATCATATGAATGTTCTTATTCTGTCTGTTTTCCCCCTCAACATACCCCCAACATCTGCATAGTCAAATGGAGCTTTCCCTTTTTTCAGAGGCAGAAAAAAGAATTTCCATCCAAAAGAGGTAGTGAATAGTGCACTGTTCATCAGTTTTGTTAATTTCAATGTTTGCTGAAAATGTCCTCCAGCAAAGCAGCACAATTGTTGTTGAGCTGTCTTTTAAAGCTTTACTTTATTATATATTTGTTCTTAATACAGAGGAAGCATGACTATCAGATGAATGGCACGAAGTCTGCAAGCTTTGAAAGCCATTATTTGCAGGGAGGCACCCAATGTTGCTCTGCAGTACACAATGTCATTTTGATTAGAGTTCTTGCATTTATGAGTGCAATTTTCAAAATTCATTTAGATAACCAGCTGCTCTGCATTTAATTTAAAGAGAGATTTGGGAGAACTATTATATTTTAGTTGTTTCTCCTTAAATGAAAAGTTTCTGTAGTTCATTGAAGTTTATATGTAAGGTTTCCATTATTATTATTATTATTATTATTATTATTATTATTAATTTATTTACTGCATTTCAATAAAAAAGTTCACAAAGTGATTTACATAGCAAAATCAATCAACAATTGTTCCCTGTCCCAAAAGCATTCATAATCTAAAGGTGTCTGTCATAGGGTGCAGTCCTATGCACACATACCTGGGAGTAAACCCCACTGAATTCAGTCAGACTTACTTCTGAGTAGACATGCATGGGTTTGCACTGCTAGCACAGGCCTACAAGAAAACCTTTTTTTTTTTTTAGTTGAATTTAGGATATGTTTGGGATGCTGAATCCAAAAATTGTATTGATTTTGCCTGATTGACTCTATTTTGGGGGGTCATTACCAGTTACTTCTGGTAGGGAGGTCAGATGCAACATAACAAACATGAGTAAGAGGCTCAGGGTGGACTGGAGGGGGTTTCGCACATGGAAAAGCATGCTACAGAGCCTCCTACCGCTGTTTGTTATGTCGTGTTCCTAGTCTCGCTAATGGGCAGCAGGTGTCCAGGGGTCCCACGAGTACCACCAAACACCACCTCAGGTTCCTCATACCATTGGTAGAGAAACACTGCTCTAAGGCCTCTGGAAGGCCTTAGCAAAAGCACTTCCAGTTTTTCAGGAAAAAAACTGAAGTACTGTTCTAAGACTTTCCTGAGGACTTAGATGGCATTCTGAGATCTGGGGAGGCCGCACTTGGCTTCCCTGGGCCTCAGAACACCCTCTGAATATGACGGAAGCACAGCTCCAGTCGCGTTCAGAAGGTATAGATTGGGTCTCAGGTCAGGGGACCCATGTTGAATCAAATCCACAGATGAAAAATCCGTGGATGACAAGGTCCGACCTGTAGTTCTGAATTATTTAAAATGGCATCTTCCTATGGCCCAGTCCTATTCAAATGGCACACCAATTGCACATGGATGCCAGTGCAACAAGGGCCACGGAGCTGACATGCCCTGGCAAAGCAACACTGATGCAGCTGTTCCCAGTAACACCCAGCATTCATGGAAACACTGACACATCCATGGAGCAACATCCTGAAGTCAGCATATCATCAGCATGACACTGGCATGTCATTTTTTTTCTGACATGTCCACCATCTGAAGGAGGTTATGATAGAGTGTAAATCAGGGGTGGGCACACTTTCAACTTTAGGGTTCCTGGACCTTTAAGAATTGTATAGAAGAGGGAATTTCAGCAGGTGCAGCTTGTCATCTCACAGATAACAAGCTGCACCTGTTGAAATTCTCTCCTACACAATTGTTAAATGTCTAGGAGCCCTAAAGTTGAAAGTTTGCCCACCTGGTGTAAATCAACACCTCCTCATCCCTCCTACATTCTTCCCACATAACACACTGATCTCCTCCCCATTTTGGCTGCTCTGTCAACCAGTGGAATCATTAGGGTGTAGGAGGCCAGCGCATGACCCCCCCATGATGGACTTCCTCCGATACAATGGGTGGGGCAATGACCCAGGTGGTGGAAGTGGTGATGTACCATTGCTGCACCCTGCTGGTTTTTTGGCTATACCTTTTGACAGAACACAGGTATTTCAACATGGTTTTTTTTATTGCATTTCGCTGTAAACTGTGCACTGAATGGTATATAACATGATGGTATTATTCCTACAAATCATGATTTTAGCAATTTTGGTCACTAGTGGTGTCACACCCCCCACAGGGTGTCACTTTTCTTACACCTTATTGGTTCCATGCAGTGTCATCATAACATTGGCTCTTTGAACAATCAGCCTCATTGGTTCATTTTGAATTATAAGGAAATGTACTTTTTTGTTATATAAGACAGTTGCACTTTTGTTTTCTGGGGTTTTGGCCATAACTTTTCGTAGAATGGAGATATTTCACTCTGGTTTTTAAAATTGCATTCTGCTGTAAATTATGCATCGAATGGTATATAACAGGAGTGTTCAAACTTTTTGACAGAAGGGCCACATCATCTCTCTGACACTGTGTCAGGGGCCGGGGAAAAACAAGAATTAATTTACATTTCAAATTTGAATAATTTTACATAAATGAATATATTAGAGATGGAACTCATATGAATGAATGAAGGTCTTGCAATAGCTCAAGGCTTATAAAAGGCCTTGCACAAGGCAAGGCTGGCCTTTCCTTCACTACTGCTGCTGCATCACAGAAGTGAAACAGCAAGCAGTGGAGGGAGCCTTCGTCCCACAGCTCACACAAGAGGTTGAACAGTTGGCAATCATGCTGAGAGCAGTTGCATAAGTTGCTCCAGCAAGTCTCCGGAGGGCCAGAGGCTCATTGGATACTGGGGGCACCCTGAGGGCCAGATTGGGAGTCCTCGAGGGCTGCGAGTGGCCCCAGGGCCGGGGTTTGGGCACCCCTGGTATATAACATGATTGTATTATTCCTACAAACCACGATTTTAGCAATTTTGGTCACTAGTGCGCATCTTTCCCCCGTGTGGCCCACAACTGCTGCACCCCATAGCGATGCCACTGCTGTCAACAGAGTTACACCAGTGTTGAAGTGATGTCTGAACTATGTGGGCAAGGTGTTTTTCTGGCAGTGCACGAGCATTTGTCTATTTCACTCATAAGTGCATCTGTAATCATTGACACTTGTGAAACAGAATGATCGGTTCCATTCATGATCTTGTCAGTGTTCAGAGTTCTGTAATGCTAAAAGATGGTACCTGTGTAGATAATAGATTTAAAAGATTATGACAGGTAATTAATCTTTATAAAAATTATAATGCAGAAATTATTCTATAAATATAGTCTTGGATTAACTGCTACACAATTACTGAGAATATTTCACATATACAGGAAAATGGAAACGATCATTAAGCAAGGCAGAACCAGGCTGAGGGCATAAAACATTAAAAAGGTGGCAGAACAGCTTTTAAACTGATGTAGTGGGCATTACAGAAATCTGGTAGAATGTGGGGAATCAGTGGGATACCACGACCATGGAATACAAACTTTTTAGGAGGGATAGGGAGGGGTGCATTGGAGGTGCAGTGGCCCTCTATATCAAAGAAGGGGTAGAACCTAGCAGAGTAGAAATTGAAGGGGGGGGGGTCCAACTCTGCCATAGAATCACTGTGGATTAAATTACCAGGTGCAAGGAGCAATGTAATAGTGGGGGCATGACATCATCCTTCAGATCAAAAATCTAGTGGTGCTTGCGATGAGAAAATAAATCAGAAAGTCATCCATGAGGCACACTGTTGTGATAAGAGGGTACTTTAGTTATCTTCACTTTGACTAAGTAGGTCAATTCATGCTCTGGTCATGAAAGGTTTCTTAATTGACTAAATGACTGTCTTACAGCTGCTAGTCATGGAGCCAACCAGAGAACAGGTGACTCTGAGGGCGCAATCCTAACGCCTTATGTCAGTGCTTTCCAGCACTGGCATAGTGGTGCCAATGGGGCATATGCTGCATCCTGCAGTTGGGTGTCACTCATGGAGCCCTCCTCAAAGTCAGGGAATGTTTGTTCTCTTACATCAGAGCTGCATTGCCCTTATGTCAGCACTGACATAAGGGGTTAGGACTGCGCCCTGAATTAGATATTGTGTGGTACCCAGGACCTGGTGAGAGATGTAAATGTTGTAGAATGACTGGAAAGCAATGCTGCAATCTATTTTGATGTTCATGTCAGGGGAAAGGGCCAAGCAAATCTGACTTGATAATCCTTGCTTTTCAAAGGGTGAATTTCTCAAAAGTGAGGAGACTAGTTAGAAAGAAGTTGAAAAGCAAAGTAAAAGGGGTCAAATCTCTCCAAAATCTCTCCAAAATGCATGGAGGCTGTTTGAAAAAAAAAAAAAAAAAAAAAAGACCCAGCAAGAGTGTATACCACAAAGGAGGAGGGTTCTGCTGAGTCCAGGAAAGTGCCAGCATGGCTATGGAGTGCAGTCAGATAGGCTGTAAAGGACAAAGAGGTTTCCTTCCATAAATGGCAGTCTTGTCCTAATGAGGAGAAAGAAAAAAAGAACACTAATTCTGGTGAAAGGAATGTTTAGAAGAAGATACAGAAGGCAAAGATAAGGGTTGAGGAGCACATGGCCAGCAGCATTTAAGGGGAATAATAAAAGTTTTTCAAATAGAAGCAGGAAACCTGCCGATCTCCTTTAGAATCACAGCTTGCAGATGCTTTAAACTAGGAAATGTGCTATACGATTCCCCGCCCCCGTCTTGTCAATCGGAAAGCCCTTTGCCAAGGGAGGAGAGGGATTGCACTGAAGATCACCTTGTTAAAAGTGCCATGCCATTTGCAGCCTGCCACTTTGAAGGGCAATCTGCAGCATGATCTCTCCCTCTCTCTTGGCTAAGCACTAATTGATCAGAGAGGGAGAGTGAACCCAAACATTTTTATCTCTGCTCTTGTAACTACTGAAAGATAGTCAAAATAGGGAATTCCTTTTTTCATACTGGGTGCAAAGTTTTGCAAAAGCAGGCCCCCATTTTGGCTCAGCTTTGATGGTCCATTTTGTGAGCATCATCAAACTCTACAACACTAGAGATGTAAAATTAATTATAAGCTCCATGAAAAAGAACTTATAAATGAAAAGCATTGTTAGCCTATTGCAGTCTATTTCTTTCTAGCTTATTGCAGTCTATTACTTATTCTTTTCTTTCAGTTGGGTTCATTTCTTTTTCAGTGACCTCATAAGTTTCATTCTATACATTCATTGCAATTTTCACTTTCTCCCACAGCATGTGGCAATGCTTGCAAAGCTGAGCCAGCTATATTTGTTTTCCTAAACTTAGAACCAATCCATACATTTAGCAGAATTGCATAGCACTGCCTTCCTGTGACTGTACCACTTCAGAATGCAGAAGAGATGTCAGTTGTTTGAAAATTCCCCCAATTCAGAAACTCCTGGAATTCCTCAGCTTACAAACACTGCTGACATGATGCACCTTGTCTGTTCCAATGTGGTATTTACGGCATACTGCAATCTAGATGGCATGACCAAAAGTGTTTGGTGGAAGGTGGATGGGGTCCAACCTTGGGAGGAAAACTTGGCCTGAATGACTTTTGGGTCCCTTCAAGCCCCATAATTCCTTGAAAATGCTAATTTGTATAGGAGTAAGAGCATCCTGCTGTGTTCTGTCAGTGACACATTTAGCCTAGTATCCTGTAGCCAATATGGAACAGTTCCAGGTGCTACAACAGAATGTGCTAACACCACAGAATGTGCAGGACCAGATCAACCATGCAGCTAGATATTCAGATCTGCACCTTTCTAGGGTTGCCCACCATCCTGGAAGCAATATGTAAGTTCTGTTTCTTGCCCTGTTTCTGGCATGGCCATCTGCTATGCAGTTTGAAAGTGTCTCTCTTAAAATACCCTGCACCTTTATATGTGATTCCTCAGTTCATAATAGACTGTCTTTGCACTGCATCTTAACCTGTGCCACCTAGAATGACTAAAGGTTTGACCCAACTCTGGGAACCCTAAAGGATACTCAAGTCACACTCAAGTTATGTTGTTTCATCACTGATCATTTCATGTATGGTGTACATAGCATGGAAGCATGTAGCTCAGTGGTTCCCAAACTGTGAGCCAAGGCTCCCTGGGGGGCCAAGGAAACCAGCCAGGAGAGCTGCGGAATCATTGCAAAGAACCCACCCCCCTATACAATGTATAGGATTGTAACCCAACTGGGAAGCCACAACCAATGGCCCAATAGGTCAAGGGAGCTGCCAATCAAAAAAAGGTTGTAGCTGATGTAGCTAATCTAGCTGTCTGAAAGTGCAACCCTTTAAAAAACCTAAGTCAATTGTTGCAATGAAGGCAGTTCCTATATAGATCAAAACATGCTTGTTCATGCTGGTTTGTTATGATCCTGGAGTGCAGTGATCGAAGTTAAGTATTTCAGGGTCGACAGATGAAATAAAGCCCAGAGTGGTATATCCTCTCTCCTGAAACCACCTTGCAGCAGGGCCTTCTGTTCTCATTTGTATGATACAGGCTGGTTCTGTACATGAAGCAGAATTGAGGTAGTACAATGCAGATTGAACTTTCTGTTATAAGTGGGTGCTGTAACTTTAGACTCTCCAATCAAAAACAAACTTCCTGCATGTAGAAAATTTGCATACCTAGAAGGAAAGATTGATCCCACCACTTGCCTGCTGTGCTCATTTTCTAATTGCAGGGAGTTTTTCACATTAAGGAGAGCATTCAAAAAAAATGGTGCAAGTCCAGGGTGACCAGATGTCATAACCACAAAAGAGGACCAGGCATCCCAAAATGTGGGACATCCAAGAAAAATGTAGGACATTGCAAAATAAGAGCTAAAGGCACTCTTATATTGATTTCATGTGGTTAATTTAAACACTATATTACTTATTCTTAAATTTAAAACTATATTCCATATAATTTATTTCATATAATTTATTAATTACAAGAAGGTTCTACGCTGCCTGCAGGGGCCACTCACAGGGAAAGGGAGGACATTTAAGTCCAGGACACAAGGCTGAAAAAGAGGACATGTCCTGGAAAAAGAGGGTGCCTGGTCACCCTGTGGAAGTCATGCTGCCACTTTATTTTGCTGCACAGGTAAACCAGGCCAAAGAGAAGCATCAGTGGCAACACCTTAAGGAAGGTCCAGAGTGGGGGAAAGCACATGGATATGTGTGTTTCTTAGCACAGCCTCTGATTAATGGAATCATCTGGCAGAGTGGAGAATGAATTAAGCTTTGAAATGTTTCTGATTACTGTTCCCTTGTTGTTAGTATCTCTGGACGAACAATAGGATTAAGATTATGTGCAAGCTCCTTGTAACTCAGCAGAACTGAGACCAGGGTAATAAATCATTGTATCTAAGTTCTTTATGGATAGTATATGCATTTTCTCAGTGGTATGTTATTTTTCATGAAGTAATTGGCAGCCACAAGAGCCTAAAGTGAAACCGTGAAGCCATCTCTCCCCACTGTTGGATTTCAAAAAAACAAGAAGTTGACTGTGGCCTTCAAAAGCTGCCCACCCAGGATGTATAGCACTTCGCCATATTATGTGATCACAGTGAGATTTTCTCCCATATGGAAAGGGTTTACATAACGTATGGCAAGGAAGAAAGCACCCTGTGGTAAGAAAATCACAGAATAGTGTAACATTTCATGTGCAGCTTGCCATAATGCTGCTAGTTATGCCCTCATGTCTTTACAATTGTTTTCTCTTGCAAGTGTTCAAACCTGACATGGTTTAAAGTAGCATATTACACTTTGCTTTGGATAGTATATCCTAGTGGGATCCTGCTGAATGGGTTCACACAGCTTCAAAATAATCAAAAGCAGTGCTGATGGTGTTCTCGGATATAGGGCTGCTGCTATAAATACACCAGATACATTGGCCTATTGCCCTAGATCCAATAAGGGGATCATTAAAAAAAACCAGTTCTGTATCTGCACAGTGTAACACCATAGAAAAGCACTATTTCCCTTTAGCACTGAGCAAACCCAGAAAGCTTCCCTATTTGGGATAAATGCATTCGTGGGTGTGGTGTGGTGGCTAAGAGCCTGAACCTCAAACCAGGAAGCCCCCCAACCCTTGGGGACCCAGGGGGCTGCAGAAGGAAGGGGCAAGTGGTGAAAATTGTCTTGCTTGTGTGAAAAGACACTCTTAGGAGTCATTGTGCTGGTGCAAACTTTTGTACTCCCTATCTTAAGTATAAGAAATTTTAGGATCCAGCTAAAAACTCAATGTCAGTATCTCAGCTAAACTTCTTTGTAGATGGTGATGTTATTGTACTCATCTTACCATGCATCTGCCATAGTCTGGTTGACCACCACATCTGGAGTTAGGTGCTGCTAAAGTGAATGGATGCAATGTGCTTGCTTATTATTTGTGGTGATGGAGCACTTGAATGCTTGATTTTCAGTTTTCAGTGCAATTTTGGAGTTTTAGCAATTCAGATATTTTCCTGTAGCCCAAGGCAATAAAAGATGTGGTAAGCAAACACTACTTTAAAGAGGGTATCTGATTTGCATATTTTAAAAGTATTAAGATCAAAAGTAATGAGAATTTAATCCATATGGCATGTAAAAGATAAATAGGAATATTAATACTGTATCAAATACCAATTAAATAAAATACAAGGCCCATTTTTTAAAAATCATGCACAGATAATAGAAAGTTGCTTTAAAATCTGGATTTATACACACATGCACACATGTCATGATGAGACATTTATGTTAATTAAAAAAGTCACTTCAAAACTTATTAAACATGATGAGTCAGATAATGAGAAAGTTTGGCTCTCAAAGAATACCCAGTCTCTAATAATATATCAGTTTATAGAAGAGTATCAATAATAGGCACTAATGCTGAGACTGTACAACGAGATACATTTTCAGCCCAATCCTATCCAACTTCCTCCAAGCTGATGCAGCAGTACCAGCATGGACTCCGTTGTATCCTATGGGGGAATTTGCAATGCTGGAGGTCTACATGGGGTAAGGGGACATTCATCTTTTTGCCCTTGTGTAAGCCCAGCTGTTATAATTGGGCAATTTGTATGTACACCTACTAAATGGCTAGTGCAAGTCCATATTGCCTCATTGCATTTGTTTGATTTTAAGAGCAAAAATAATAGAACTGTAGTTCCCAGACTGTTGGTCATGGAGAGCTTTCAGCTAGTCTTTAATGAAAATGAGAATGCTGAAAAGAGCTGGAAGAAATTGCTGGAAAGCTGGAGGTTTCTTTGGCATTTCCATTGCAGCTAGAAGCATATTAAAAGCCTCTTCCTGCTCTCTGATGTCACTATACTGAACATTCGACATAGATGGGAAGCATTGTTGGGCAGTGTTTAAGCATAACTAGATTTGCATATTCACCCTGTTGTTGTGTGCCTGTTGAGACAGGTTCAAAGAATGTTCTTTACTATCAAGCACTCAGATTTTGCACATACTTAGAGGTCCTTCACACATTCCTTCTGGTATTGAAAGCAGATCCTAGGGCGGGACCTGGCAGCCATTGAGACTTGATCTGGGCATCCTTTTCTTTGTGGACTCTATTGTGGACACTTTGTGAACTCTAGCAGTGGACACTATTTTCTCCATTGTACAAGCAAGGCAAGGCATTGTTTTCCCTCCAGTTTGAAATGTTAATAAATGGTATTGTATTTGAATTAAATTATCTATGTACTGAAGAACAACAGGAGAGCCAAAGATGGGAGGGGTCAGTGCTAAATGGGCATGGTTTGGGGAGAATGGGGTGGGGTTGTGAGACCAAGGTAAGCAGTATCTGCAGGAGCGGGTTTTCAAACTAGGGCATTGCGATGCCCCAGCCTGAGGGCCCTGGCCTCTTTCCCCTTAAGGGGTGGGGGCAGCAAAGGGGGCAGCGGCATGATCCCCAGGATTGCGCCGCTCAGGGGGCTGCAGGGGCTTGGCTGTACTTACCAGAGCCTCCTGCAGCCTCCCGGGAAGGGGGGGTGCAGGGAGCCCTGCACAACCTTCTGCAGGGCTCCCCAAAGCTTTGAAAGTGAAAGTGGAGTGATTGCGCTTCACTTGCAGGTTAGCAGGGGTGGGGCACGATTGCTCAGCTTTCGCTTTCAGAGCTTTGGGGAGCCCTGCAGAAGGTCACCCAGGGCTCTCTGCACCCCCCCCCCCCGGGAGGCTGTAGGAGGCTCTGGAAAGTGCAGCCAAGTCCCTGCAGCCCCTGGAGCGACGCAATCCTGGGGATCGCAATGCTGCCTTTCCCCTGCCCCCGCTGCCCCCCCGTCCTGCAATGACTTAGAGTGGCTCAAGCTCTCCAAGAGAATTTGAAAACTGCTGTGCAAGAGCATTGTTTTCTTGCTTGCACCACCAATATAACTGTGTTTCTCTTCTTTTTGGCAGCACAGGCAGGATATTGCTTAATGCTGCTATATACTGGTTTTGTATGAAAGCTCTTTTACATATTTCTTTTTAATTCTCCAACTGGAAACATTAAAACTTAGAGAGATTTCATTGAATCCTTACTACAGTCCCGAAGCAGTTCTGAAATGTTGACTGAAGCAATCTAACTGCTCTGGAGCACTTTTATGACATCAAACATTTTAATGAAAATGTTTTCCTCAAACCCTGGAGCATTTCCCAATGTTAAATGTAGAAAAGAGATGGTTTTTCTCTCTAACCCCAAAGCTGTCCATAAATAACCTGTGCTAACTTCAGGGGTTTTAAAAATACGACAACTTTTTGTGATAGCACTGTAGTGAGCCTGCACTGGTCAGTTGTTCAGTGGTGGAGAGCACACAAACGAAAGGTGACACGGTGAGTTCATGGCATCTCAATGTCCATTGCATGCTATGAAGAATGGCTGAGAGGATTTGGAATGCTTTATCTCAAGAAAAATAAATGCATTTTTTTTTAGCAATTTTGCCATGTGAGGTACTGAAAGACTGCTGAAAGTTAGGTTGTGCTCTTTCCTGACCGTCTGTAGGGACAGTCTTGATATATCCCTATGAAGATTGGTGAAGAGGGATCTCCTTTGAAAGTTTCCTTTGGAATACTTGCACTGTCAAACTTTGTGTAGTCAGCTTCATATGCTACCTTTTCCCAGCCATGTTGGGGTGTTTTTGTATTTGCTATGCATTCAAGATTACAGTTACAGAATCCAAGAACGTGTCTTTTTTCACATCACACTTATAATTACAGCATCAGCAAAAAGAAGTCCTCACTGGCTTTTCTTTGGAGCCCCAATAATAAACACACCATTAAATATAGGCATGTAACCCGCCACACTTTGTACATTCACTTCTCCGCATGGTGTGGAGGAGCTTGCACAGCACAAATAGCCATAATGGAATATGCACATTAACCCAGACGGGAATGTAGTAGTTTGATTCTGTACCATTTGCAGAGGATTACAGTAGCCATATCTTCTTGTTTAATCATGGCGTGGTTACTGGATTGCAAGAGTGACAACTGGCATAGGTCTCCTTTTTGATACAGAGGTACTGTATTGTGAATTCTGTTCCAATAGTGCTGTTCTAGAAACACCATGGCTGTGCCACAATGTAAATGATACACTGTTGGCATGATAGAAGGTACTCCTTGTCGAAAAGTCAGTTACATGGAAATACGACCAGTCCTACCTTGGAGCGGCCCAAAGGTACAGATCCACAATCCCAATGGAAATTTTACCCTGAAGCTGCTATGAGCCTGAGAGGGAAGCTTCTTTTTGCACCAATGGAAGCATTCCTTCTGGAGCTAATAGCAGCTCTCATTTGCATTTGGACCAAGACAAAAAAAAAATTTAAATATCTCCTTCCTGCACACTGTGGCCCTGGTCCTTGTCCTTCCAGTGTCAAACTACTTGCTTAATAATAATGTGTGATTTTGCCCTGATTATTAGGTTTCTTTGAGTTTTAACCAGAAGAAAACCCATGTATCCAGAATCCAGAAGTATGTTTGGGATCATATGTTGAGGGGGGAAAAATTGTGATCTTGAGTTAATGGGCAGATTAAAGAATAAATTAGAGCCAGCTTTCCTCACTGAAGTCAAAGCATGGCTGGTGGACGTCCTTTTCTTCATTGAAAAATGGCACTACTGAAAGAATTTGAATGATAGTGCTGAATAACCGATGCCCCTCTAATGGAATGTGCATATGTTCCTATAACTTGTATCATGAACTGTATCTTCACCTTCATCTATTTCACTGTTGTAGTTCTAAAGCACTTTCAATTTCCCATTGCTGGCTTACAGTCCAATC
The DNA here is from genome assembly GCF_035046505.1 of Tiliqua scincoides. Taxonomy (NCBI): domain Eukaryota; kingdom Metazoa; phylum Chordata; class Lepidosauria; order Squamata; family Scincidae; genus Tiliqua; species Tiliqua scincoides. The sequence continues at coordinate 105,367,886 of NC_089821.1, forward strand.
CTCTGTCAAGGCTGCTGGGTGCAGCGGTGCCAAAATGGCAACCACTGTACCTGCAGCCCTGCAGAGAACGCCAGATGTCTCTTTGGGGAAGGGGACTTTTGTCCCCTTCTCCCACGGAAAGCCCCTGGTTCTGCTATGGGGCTTCTCACATCTGAACCAGCTATTTTGCCGGTTTAGATGAAAGAACCTCTGTGTCAGGCTTTTCAGCCTAACATGCAGGGTAGGATCCAGTGAAGCAGGGCTCCATGGGTCCCACCCCCATCCTGGGCCAGTTCATATCCCCTCCCCACCCCCTCCAATCTGGAATGCCTCCCCCACCCCCAAAGTCTGCACCGTCGCCCAAAGCTCTTATCTTGCTCTGGATGGCATCCTTCTGGTGATGTGCCCAGCAGCGACTCATGCTGGCCTGGTACTGTTGCTCCCTCCTCCGATGGTGCCGTAAATGTGCTTAGCACCAGCACTGAAGGCCCATAGGATTGGGCCCTTAATCGGCTTATGATTTGTTCTTTTAGGATAGTGTTACTTAACATCATGAAAGGGTTAAATCACTATGGGTGCAATCCCAACTAACTTTCCAGCACCAAGGTAAGGGCAATGCCACTCCAAGGTAAGGGTACAAACATTGCCTTACCTTGAGGAAGCCTCTGTGACTGCCCCCCAACTGCAGGATGCAGCACATACCCCATTGGAACAGCTATGCCAGTGCTGGAAAGTTGGTTAGGATTGTGCCCTATGTGCGCTTTCCCTGATTCTACAGCACCAGAAAGGATTTCAGTTACAGATTCTACTTCTCTTTTGCTGATCACATAGGATCAGGATGAAAACCAAGCTCAGGGGATTACTTAAATCTTCAAGTCAGCACACACACATACTAAGGTATTTATGTGCAACATGCATTTGGCATCTATATAACAGTGTGAGCCAGTGGATTTAATGATCTTCCTGTGATTTATGATTAGCTTTTATTAATTGTGCCAGTGGGAATAAATGGTGGCTAGAAATAAAGCCAGATGTCTGCCATACTACTTTAAGCAAACACTTGATTGCCATAAAATGCTTCTTTTCTTCTTTTTTTAGCAAAGCACATTGTATTGAATATTTAACTCTTTGTTACCCAAGCTAACATTTAGAGCGAACTAGTTTTACAGTGACCCCTTGTGTCATCCCAAACAACCAAATGTGAAGGCATACCCAATTATACTGTGAAGGACAGTGTAACTAGTAGCTAGTCATTGGAAAGAGCATCAGACTTTTTCTTTGCTTGATGAAACAATAAGCAAGCTGCTCCTGAGCCTCTTGTGCAGAAAATAGCTGCCATAAGTCATTCTCCTTACTTTGTATACTGTCCTTTTGCCAGGGTTCTCCGTGGGTCTCTCTTGCCCTTCTACATACTTCTGTTTAAAAACAGATAGGCAACCCAATCCTAACTTGCGCTGAAAGAGGCAGGCCAGTGGGCTGCACTGTATCCAGCGCAAGCTTCAGGCAGCCAGAGGCTTAGCCAGGGGCAAGGGGAAATTTTTCCCCTCACCCTGGGGAGAGCCACTGCAATCCCAATGGGGCTACTCAGATCTGTGCCGCCTCAGGAGATGGCACAAATCCGAGTAGCCTGGGACTGCCCTGGGCCGCCCAGGAACGGGGTTAGGATCTAACATAAGCACCAGATCCTGGCCCTACCTCCCGCTCCCCACCCACCTGCCCTCAGGAACACTTTACGGCACTTTCACGACACGTCTGGACCGGTGCAATTGACTTGGGTGCAGTTTGGGTTGAACCTTAAAATAACAGCTGACCTTTTATCATCTGAACCACTGTGTTTTCACTGAGAAATTATATCCTGTTTTTAAAAAAACAAACAAAAAAAACCTGGAACAACTCACATTTTGCGGAGAGTCAGACATCCTAGTGTATGTAACTTCTGTCTTTTTAAACATTGTGACAAATTCTGTAGGCCAGTCTAGCCAGAGTTAAGCTCTTTCTCATTGAAATCAAAGGGATCTAAAGTTACGCAGGACTAGAAGTATCTTCCATTGAAATCACTGAGTCTCACAGTTGATTATTTTATGTATCCTGGCTCAGCGTCTGATGATTTCTCACACCCTACGTACCAAGATCCTGAAAAGGATTGACAATACCAAAATGCATGCCAAGACATTCATTTCCTGTGATTCATTGGCCAGACTCAAACTAATAATTAAAAAAGAAGTTGTCATTTTTTATATGTTGGCCCTCCAAATAGGTTAGACAATAGAAACTTTGTAGCCGCTAGTGTGTGTGTTCCCTGGCACTGGTTACTGTCAGTAAATAAAGTATGCCTCGATTTCTGGGTGGGTTATTAATACAAGATGTCATGGTAGCATAGTGTAAATATAGCATTTTTAATGAACAGCACTCAAAAGTTTAGCATTTGACAAACGGTTGGCATTTGCGGGTGGCTACAGCTAGCACTTACCAAATCATGGCTGCAGCCAGGATAACTCCTGCTGCCACCGCCATCTTGCAACAGCCTCTCAGATACCCCGCTATAGCCTGGCATCCAGGGCTGCCCCCCCCAGGCATCTTTGTCATATGCCACTACACCTAGTCCCAATATAATTATTAGTTGGGCCATTAGCCTTTAAATAGTACCTTTGGTTAGAAGAAAATGAAAGGTACACCAACACTTTACCACTGGAATCTGCCTCCTGGGGACATAACCCCTGCTAACTGGTCAAGAGGCACTTTTTCAAGTGGGTGCTCCTCTTTTATTTAGCAGGGGGAGAGTAACTGGCCCACCTCACCCCAGCAGTGTCTGTTCTAGTGGCTGTCTGCTGGTGTTGCATCTTTTTAGATTGTGAGCCCTTTTGGGACAGGGAGCCATTAGATATTTGATTTTCTCTGTAAACCGCTTTGTGAACTTTTTGTTGAAAAGCGGTATATAAATACTGTTGTCCTGGGGACATGGGATCTGCCCCTTGACCCTCTGGGGCACTTTCCCTTGACGCACTTGAGTGTCACCCACTGGGGTCCAACCTAGGTTCTTTTGTTTTTGAAGCAACCTTAGCCATTAAAAGCTTCACTTGATGATTTCTGCATATCTAACAGAACCATTTGTGGATTTATTTTACTGTGAAACTGCTTTGTGAATGACTCCTGCTGAAAAGTGGCATATAAACATTCTTAATAATAATAACTGTAAAAAGCACAAGATCAAAGCCTAGATAGTCCCAAATCACATGATCCCAGGGAGACCAAGGGCCCAATCCTATCCAACTTTGCAGTTTCAATGCAGCTATGCCAGTGGAGGGCGTGCACTACATCCTGAGGTGGTGGGCAGTCACCAAGACCTCCTCAAGGTAAAGGAACATTTGTTCCCTTACCTTGGGGCTGCATCATGGCTGCATTCCTGCTGGAAAGTCAGATAGGATTGGGCCCTTACTTTTGTTGTAACCTTCATTTGTCTCTGTCCCTCCTTCAATTTATCAGGTTATTTTGGTTTTCCTCCTTTCTCTGCCCCCTCTCAAACCACTAAGGAGAAAGACACGGGACTGGACATCAAAATATAGGAGGAAATATATGGAAAATGTTGGAATGCTTATGCTCGAGAAAAAAATTCCCCTCCTTTTTTAAGAAGGAGGGGAGGGGCAGCCCAGTCCTCAGCTATCTGGCATGCGGGGCTGCTGTAGCACCAGATTGGCTGCCACGGCATCCTAAATGTGCTGGGCAGCTGCTGGAAGCTCATTCGTCCCCTTCCTCCAAGTAAGGGAAGTAGCTGAGTTCTGCCAATCCCGCCACCCCTCCTGCCCCACTCCCTCCCCTGCCATGCATTTCCCCACTATCCGCCTGCCCCGTCTTGCCTCCTCCCAGCCTCCCCCCGCCCCGTCTTGCCTCTCCGCCACCCAGTGTTTGGAAGGAGCACCAGGTGGTGGACCGTGAGCCCAGTGCTAGAGCTGGCCAAGTGCAGGCTCACGCTGGAGCTGGCCCCAGTGCTGGGCCCGTGGTAAGCCTCGCAAACGTAACTTATGGCACATTTGTGACAGTGTGCACCTGCAGTAAGCCTGCGTGCACAGATCTGGATTGGACCCTAAATCTGCCTTTTTCTTTTTCCTTGGTCAGTACATGAAGCACAGGGAAATAAAACACATTATCACTGATTCTCTTACAAGTCAATAATAATAATAATAATAATAATAATTATTATTATTATTATTATTAATAACTGTAAGATGTGTTTTGCAAATATGTTTTTAATTAATGTTTTTAACTGTTGTTGTAAGCCGCCTTGGGTCCCTGCGGGGAGAAAGGTGGGATATAAATAAAGTTGTTAATAATAATAATAATAATAATAATAATAATAATAGTGGCTTCCTCTCATTGACTGGAACACCGGAAGGCAGGAACAGGCATACTTTTCACAGGATCTTTGGGAAGAATACTGCCTTGACCTTTTCCCTTTATATTGCTACAACAGAATAGAGAGAAACAGACTTACTTAAAAGAAGAAAATTCTAAATTGGGCCACAATTGCGCTAAATAGGCACTGGATGGTATGCCCAGCATTTGGGCAGCTGCCAGGTATCTAGCAAGTATGGCAACTCTAAAATTGAGTGTTCTAATGGAAACAAGCAGCCGAGGAGGAGTGGTGCAGTTTGGGAATGCAGAATGTAGTTTTGGATTTGCAGAGGATCAGCTTACGAGGTTTAACAGGAACAAAAAGAAGGGGCGAGCATATGACTGTGCCCTCCATGATGTTTGCAGCAGAGCAGACTTCCTTCCCAGTGGGGAACTAGGCTACAGAAACAAGTGAAGCTCTTTTTTCAGACCAAGCTTGCTTAATGCTCAATAATAAGCTTACGTTTGGAATTCTGAAGCCCTCTGCTTGAAGCATGAACTATCAGTTGATGCAAAATCCCCCCCCCCAAAAAAAAATATCAGAAATTAAATAATATTTTTAAATTAACACCAAACCAGAAACCCTTCAGGCTATAATATGGGAAGCCATAAAGATCTCTGAGAAAAGCCAGATGGCTACATGAAGACAGTGTAATGTTGCAAAAGCTGAAACCTGGAAATACCTTTGAGTGAATATGACAAAGAACCTATCAGACTTGCAGAGAGGAAACTTTGATACTGTGCTCAGACTTCAAACAGGTGAAGACAAGTGGCTTTTCTCTCTTGGTCCAACAGGAAAGATACAGTAAAAATCCTGTGTTGGGTTTCTTATTTCAAATTATTCCAATCAGAAATTCACTAGCACAATTTATGGCAAAATGTTATGAATTATTTTCCTTGGGATAACAGAAAAACATGTTTCAAAATAAAAAGGCAACATCTGTGAGCAGGAAGGCCAAGGTAGCTCATATCATCTGCTAGAGAATCTCTGCACCCACATAAATAAGCACAAAAATTCTAACAGGAACCCCAAATCTGAGTTCGCTAAACTTGCAAGAGAGGGCACCAGGGTGCAGCTCTCAAGTTGACTTGTGTGCTCCCTGAGGCATTTCGTGGGATGCCTCACTGTGTCACTCTGAGATACAGGTAGCTGGACTAGATGGGCCTATGGCCTGATCCAGCAGGGCTCTTCTTAGGTACTTAATCAGAAACCAGAAATGTGATTCAGTTACCATTGCTACCATATGAATATTGCTTTTTTGTTCTTGAAAAAGGAGAGGAAGCTTTACAGCCCAATCCTATCCTGCACTGGCACAAGGAAGCCTGCCCCATATCTAGAGCAGAATTGGGGCCAGTTGTAACTCAGCCAGGGTAAGGAGAATCAAGAGGAATGAAGATACTTGGATCTGCATCGCCTCAAGAGGTAGCACAAATCCAAGCAGTCCAGAGCTGCTCCAGGCCACCTGGGACCAGGATTAGGATCTGGCACAAGTGCTGGATCCTGGCCCCACCCCTGCTCTCCCACCCCGAAACGCCTCCTTCCCACTCCTGACCAACCTCCCTGCTCAGTCGGCACTTTTGCAACACCATTGGGCCTGCGCTAGCCCATTTCAGGGCTTGGATTGTGCCCTTAATCAAATAACAGATGTTCCAAAAACAAAAGTTCTTCACAGCACTCATCTTAGAATGTGCTACAGACAAAAAGGTTATTATTTTCATGCATGCACTTACAAATCGCTGTGAACCATAATAGCCAGGGTATTTCAGTGATGTATAGTAAGTGCAAACAAACTTGCAAGTTCTTCTGTGCCCTTGCCCATTAATATTATCTGCTTAAAGCAGGAGCTGTTTTATGTCAAGTTCATTATCTAGACTGGGGAAGGGTAGGAAAGTCTTTGACTTCTTGGCCACTTTGTTCCTGCTGTCCAACAGTTTATCCAGTGCCTCTGCTTCCCCCCCCCCCACAAGATTTTCCACACATTATAATCATATCACACAAAATGGGATCTATACAATAAGCGAATCATTCTAAGGGCCATAGTGAACCTTGCACACAGCAAACAGTTTGGATAGCTGAACTAGGATAAATAAATAAATAAATAAATAAATAGGTAATCTGTTTTCTTGGGGATAATGTATAGAATCCTTCATCTCAAGAGAGAGATTATGTATCATTTCAGTAGCTCATCTTTTTGGGTTGGCTTCATAAAGTTATGAATACCACATACCACCCAACAGTGAAATGTGTGATGAAAGAGAGTTCCCTGCCACTACCCACCATAGGAGAAAATAAGGAACCAAAATCTAGAGATCATGATATTTGCAGAAAGAGGGTGGAGCACATTGTTGTTAAAATATTTGTTTGGAAGTGACAATTTGGTGGAACCCTTTGAAGTGATTTATGCATTTTGTACATTCTTTATATTTACTGGTTTCCTTCACTGCTCTCTGGCATTCATCCCCCAGTCACATGTTTCATAATTTAAACAATGGTGAGTATTTACATGTGGAATTGATATTTTTCATGAAAGCACAAATTATTCTTGCATGTATTTTCTGAAGAAACAACTTCTTGGTGTTTCTTCAGAAATCAGCCTGAAGTAGCTCAATTCACTGTTTCTGTGTTTAGATCAAGTGGGGGGATCTCTAATTTATTATAGATTTAAAATTATAAATGTATAAATTATAAACATCTACATTTATTATATAGCACTGTTCAACAAGATCTCAAAGCAGTTTATTTAGTAAAATAAGGTGGTTCCCAACCCGAAAAGGCTCACAATTAAAACACACACACAGAGAGAGAGAGAGAGAGAGAGAGAACACTATACTTGCAGAGAGGAAACTTGACAGAGACAGTAGACAGTATACTGTACTGGGTAGATTAAGGTCAGTTGTTTTTCCCCCTGCTAAATATAAAAGAGTCAGCACTTTGAAAGGTATAACTGCCCAGTTAGCAGTCATATTTTTAAATTTGAACAAGTTCAAAGCATTTTCATTCTGTTCTAGTGCGCCTTGAAAAATACACTTCTCTTCTTAGAGCTCTGAATAATCTGCTTATTGATTGTGCTTCCTTAATAGCCCATCAGAATAGTCTTTACTGTACCATACAGTAAAACACTATTGTATTTACTGCTTCACACTGTTGCTGCTAAATATGTTTCCTCAACAGGTCATCACAGCTGAGACTAGTTTCTGATGCTTTTACCAATAAGGAGAATGTTTTTTCAAATATCTGTTGGTCATTCCATGTTAAGAACATAAGGGAAGTCCTGCTGGATCAGATCAGTGGTCCAGCATTCTGTTACCCACAATGGCCAATCAAAACAGGGCTTGCTTCCCAGCAGCTGATATTCTGTGGCTTATTCTCACAGACACTGGAGGTTCCATATAGCAATCATCACCCTCAACATAGGTAGCATTTGTATAGCACGTTTGAGTGTTCAAAGGGATTCACGTGTATTATATTGCTGTAATCCGTACACCAACCCTGTAAGGCAATGGTACCCAAATTTTTTTGACTGGTGGCTGTCTTGACCTACTGTGCCATTGGCCACAGCTCCTCATTAGGGCTACAATCCTATACATTGTATAGGATGCGGTTTTTTTTCACAAGGATTCCACTGTTCCCCTGGCTGGTTTCCTTGGCTGCCCAAGGAGTCATGACTCACAGTTTGAGATTGGAATCACTGCTGTAAAGTAAATATTATCTCCATGTGGTTGGGGGCTGAGAGGGGGAATGATTTCCTTAAGTCCACTTAGTGAGTGGCAGACGTGAGATTGGAACCAGGGGCTTTATAGTTCACAGCTTAGACTCTTTGCCACTAGGGAAGATCCAGGCCCCATGATTTTGTCTGATGCTATACATTTTACATCAACACTTTTCAGATTACATATACGGATGTACAATCACAACATTTTAGGTGTACATCTAATGTACTTGGGCCCCAATCCTGTTGGGCCTTGCACTGCCAGAAGTGGCAGCACAATTCTGCATTCTGTAGTACTTTATGGCAGCTTGAACTTTATGGCCACTTTCTCTTGCTGCCAGGCTGCTGCAAAGGGTGAGAAGAGCAGCACGCATAGCAATGGCTCTAGGGAGCTCCGCAGGCACCAGTAAACTGGTGGCGAGGGCAGGCTGTGGGTCGGAAGTAACAGGGAATGTTGGGAAAGGAACTGAGGTGATGTGTCAGGAGGCTGGATCTGGTGACAGTAAAGTATGCTGGAAACGAATCCCCTATTTTTCTGCTCTGCATGCCCCCGGTTCTCTTTGGACTTGCGCCAGCAAAATATTTTTACTTACCTCCTGCAGGCCGTAGTATTCGCCGCCCCCCCCCCCCAATAGTATGCAGCATGTGCTCCATAGGCTTGGCTGCATGGTATAACATGGTGGGGGAGAGGATTGGACAGACATCTCATAGTCTTTTGCAAAAGACAGAAAAGGAAAAAGCTTTCAAATACTGTCTTTCAAATAAACACAGAAAAAGGTGTGTTCTGCTTAGTGTGCTTTGTAATTTAAAGCATGTGGTTCAGCACAGAACGACAGTGTCCAAAATGAATCCATAAGTCATGAAACGTGTGGAGGAAAATGCATAACTTTTGTTACAAGTGGTGAGAGAGAGAGAGAGAGAGAGAGAGAGAGAGAGTGTGTGTGTGTGTGTGTGTGTGTGTGTGTGTGTTCATGTTCAAATGGCTTTGTTTATTAGAGGTTATAAACAAGAGACTGCACTCCCGGATGTGGCAGTGTGATGCAGATTCTGGGATGCACATGACATCAAAGGAGCTACCCTAATGAATTTCCTTAGCGTTCTTTGGCTCTCTGAACATGTTCCATCTGAGTAAACAATACCCAGGTTGGCTGCTATGAGGGGGAATCTGATGTGATGAAGAAGTTGGGAAGTTTTCTTGTTTTGTTTTTTGTTTTCCAAAGAATTAAAGGATCCTTATTCTTCAACTGTTGCCAAATTATGAGATCTATATTATTATGGTTGGAGTTGTCATGTGGACCTCTCTGTTAACACTGAGATATCACATAAAGAAAGTGTTAAGAGTAAGAATTCCCCACCCTCAGAGAAACATACTCCCCATCTTTCTGCATAAGTCGTACTGGGAATGCCAGTACTGATTGGAAGTAAGCAGGACCAGTATGACTCCTGCAGAGGTGCAATAGGCAGCCTCTTCTGGGGAAGTAGGTGCTGCATCAGGCAAAATGACCTGATTAGATGGGGACTGGAATGGGGCAAGGCCAGAGCAGTGAACTCACGCAAAGCTGTTGCAGGCAGCATCCTCCATGGGAAGGTACTTCAGATGCTCATGAACCTTTATTTAATTAATGTATTAATTTAATCTCTTATTAATTTAAAAAGTTTACCACCAATTCTCCTATTTAGAATTCCTGAATTAACTCCTGCTATCCTAGCTCAGATGTGGGTAGGGAGATTGGGGGAGGGGAGGGACTGCTGCCAGATCAGTATCAGGAGAACTGTTTTTAGGGTCTTATACTGCTGGCCCAATGCCTCCTGATGCCCGAGGCATCATGCCAAATGCTGCCCTCCTTATTCAGTGATGTGCTAGTCTGCACCTCCCACTGTATAATAGCAGGGCACTCTCCTCCCCTCCACATTTCCTCTTCTTCTCTGTCCCCCAGCAACTGTTACCTTGCACGTGCCCGATCTTGTCTGATCTCGGAAGCTAAGCAGGGTCAGGCCTGGTTAGTACTTGGATGGGAGACCGCCTGGGAATACTGGGTGCTGTAGGCTTATACCATAGTCTTTCGAGACTGAAGGTTACCAACCATTCTGTCCCCCTCGTCCTTTTCCAACCCAGGGAGTGGAAGGAGAATGAGAAACTGTGGCAGTGAATAGGTGGACTCCCCCTCCCCACCTCCTGCCTGAAGCAATCACTTCAGTTGACCTGATGGACAGGCCAGCCCTTTTTGGCCCTATTTTCCCCAAGAGTGATCTAGCTGCACCCATTCCACAGAGACTGCCAGTCAAGTCTCAAGTAACTACTCTATAGAACTGGTGTTCTGAAATAAAAGGCATTCCTACACTCCTGTATGCTGTCATATTCTGGAACAAAACACATTCTTTTGTGAGAACAAATATCTGACAAATTATTGTGAATATTGTGGGATGAGAAGATGCTGAGGCTTCCTACTTTGATTAGCTGGGTTATGGGCAGCCAAGGATATTTCTAAGGCCCCAGTGGGTCTTGCAATGCTGGAACTAGTGTTCTGCCAGTACAAGGCCCTTTATGGCAGCACCAAAGCTGGGCTACCATGGCATACTTCTGGGCCACTGCTGCAAATGGACAGTGGTGTGGTGTGGTGTGCACAGCAGCGGCTCCAGAAGCCTCCATCAGCTCCAGTAAGTTGGCAGCAGAGGTGTCTTTTGGGCAGAGGGGGGAGGGCAGGGGGAGTTTCAGGGTGGATTAGGGGAGGGCAGAGGCAGGGAAGGGGTGCATTGTTGCTGCACCAGCATGTGCCAGATCTGTCCCTACTTTCTCAGGCTGCCCAGTCCCTTTTCTCTCTTCAGATTTACCTCAACAAAATGGCTGGCATAGGTCCAAGGAGACCCACAGAGATCAGGCAGCCTACTGAGTTTTTTAAAATATTTTTACTTCCCTCCTGCTGGCTGTCTGATCACCCTCCCAGCCACCATAGGAAGCAGCCTGCAGTCTGTCTATATGGCTGCACTGGCACTAGTGGAGGTGGATAGGATTGGGCAATAAATAATCCACATAGAAGGTCACACTGATGCCACAGCTTTCTTCTCTGTTTCTGCTTCTGAAAGCAAACAGTTATTTCTCATTTGGCACTAAGACCCAGAAATCAGGACTTTTGAAAGCCATTCATGCTCAGGATGTTTTGAATCTTCAGAGGTTATACAAGTTACTATGGATCATAGTGGAAGAGATGGTGTCTTATAAAAAAAATCCTCGTGTATTCATATTTGCCTAATGTTAACACATTGTATATTAACATGATCATTCATATTTGGATTAGCTATCTAGCCATATAAATGAATGGGATTGAGTTGATGGGCATTTGGTTTATGGCTTGACTCTAGGCTTCATAGGTCTCTAACCGTCCAATCCTACAGCGGTGCAGCAGTGCTGGCATAGCCTCCACTGCACCCCATGGAGAAGTTTTGGCTGCTGGAGGTCTCTTTGGGGTAAGGGGACACTGATCCCCTTGTTTCAAAGTAAGACCCAGAAGTGATATCACTGGCACAAGACTGCGTTGGTCCATGCGGGCGGATCAGGCCCGGAAAGGGGGTTTAGATGTAGCAGGCACCATTATTGGTATCAGTAATAAATAGCTTTGGAACCCAGGCCCTGAACTGATAGCATATGTTAAAGTCATCTTGCTGAAGTGAAGCAGATCTAGGTCCGGTCAGTGCCTAGATAGGTAACCACCAGCTAGCCCCAGTTCCACAATTAAAGAAAGGCAGGATATAAAATAAATATAGTATTTACGACCTGTGATGAAACTTGACCAAGCGGCTATTCACACACTATCATTTATCATGGGATAGCAACCTCTGAATGCACCTCTAACTTCTTTCCACATTCAGGGAGTAAATCAAGGATTTGAATGAACTGAACATGCACCACCTGGTAAAGTGAATTACACAAGGATGTGAGGTGTGGTATCTCAAGATAACAACCTCTGAAACTTGACTGTGTAAACCAATCACAGCATTATCACACTTGTGGTTCTCAAGTTTCATTTTGACTTTACCAAAGCCTTGATTTTGAATGAAGCTTCTTTTGATGTTATGCTTATAAAGTGAGATCCTGGTCTCAAATTCCCCATTATTTCAGAGTACTTACACATTGATGAGAGAATATGTTTCTTCATTGGAACCAAGATTCAGGACGAACATCCATTAATTATTGTAATATTCAGACAGAAGATGTACTCTATGAGAATTTGTGAAATCCTCTACCCATTTTTCTTGAGACTTCAAGAGGGAAAAATAAATCTTGAAAGAAAAGATGCAATCCAAAGGGAAACTGGAAATTCTCAAAAGCATCAAAATACTTATAAATTATCAAAGGAGAACAAAGACATGTTTTATTTTTTCCTCCACAAAAGTCTTCTCCCCAGGCTATTACAATGCGTTACATAGGCACAATCAATATATCTGAACTTGAGAACCAAAGTACTTTGGAATAAATTAAATTAGTAGGAGAAGAAACAAAGAACAAATTAACATGATTTTAAACATTGCTTAAATTTTCATGAACTTGAACCTTGAAACGTTATGATGAGCTCCCAGGAGCCTGTGCTAATATTTGCCAATAATTAAGAGTTGCACTTTTATGTTGAATCTGACATTAAAGGTTGAAAACCAGCAGTGCTTTTGCTGTCTTTATGGTCATACTGATACATTTTTTTAAAAAAAAATTGTTTATCATCTTAATTATTAATGCAATCCTTTAAATGGCTCTATTACATTTTATTTGTTGGGTTGTTCCTCCACCTCTTGCTGTTAATTTCCTAATGCCTGAATATTTAAAAAGAAGTTTGTTCCCATCCCTACTCCCTGCCCTGCTTTACATAAGCTTAGATTATTGAGAAGGAATGGCAAGACTAAACTCTGAAGTCTACAGCTCTTAAGGACTTCCAGATAAGAATACCATCCTATGAAGCATTTTCAGGATTGAAGGACAGCATTCCACCCATTTTCCCAACAGACCTTTACATGATAAGTCATTCATAAAATGGGCAAAGGCACCATTCTAGCATGTCCAATGAAAGATATCAGGATTATTTTTTATCTCATAATAATCCATAGCCCAATCTGATCTAACCCCCTCCCCACACCAATGTAGCCAGGCCACCGGTTCATACACTGCATGCTGAAGGAGGCAATCTAAGAGGCCTCCTTCTGTTTATTTGCTTGACCAGGGATAAGACTTTGGTGCCCAAATGGGTCTCCTTGGACCTGCAGCAGCAATTTCGTGGGCACAGGAAGGCAGATCAAGGCCAGAAAGGGGGAATAGGAGATTGGCAGCACTGCTGTCACTGATACTGCCCCCTTCCTGGCCTTGACACAAACACACACGGCTCTCCATCCCGTGCCACCCACCACTGCCCCCCACACCAACTTACTGGGGCCAGAGCACTTCTGTAAACCACTAGTGCACTGCCATGGCTGCTCACCTCTTGTGGTGATGGCCTGGCTGCGCTGAATAGTGCGACAACATAAGAACAGCCCCACTGGATCAGGCCATAGGCCCATCTAGTCCAGCTTCCCGTATCTCACAGCGGCCCACCAAATGCCCCAGGAAGCACACCAGATAACAAAAGACCTCATCCTGGTGCCTTCCCTTGCATCTGGCATTGTGACATAGCCCATTTCCAAAATCAGGAGGTTGCACATACACATCATGGCTTGTAACCCCTAATGGATTTTTCCTCCAGAAACTTGTCCAATCCCCTTTTAAAGGCGTCCAGGCTAGACGCCATCACCACATCCTGTGGCAAGGAGTTCCACAGACCAACCACACACTTGCAACTCCCATAAAGCATACTGTGCCACTGGAATGTGAGTTCTGGCAGCACAGCGAGCCCATAGGATTGGGCCGTTAGCCCATTTCTAAAGCCGTACTGAAGAAGGTCAGCATAAATTCCAGGTGAAACCAGCATTATAAACTTGCACCAGTCATATGGAAATGGATTCAGAAAATCAAGATATCTAGGGCTTTCTGGAGTAGGCTGACAGCACCACTTGAACACCATTACCCCCAAAAGGTGGATTTGCCACTGGGGAAAAAATGGATAGTTGGAAAAATGGTTGGCAGTCTTGGCAACTCTCCAGGTGGTTCCAACTAAGGAGTTAAAATGCCACCCAAATCTTACTGTGGCACAGCAGTGCTATCAAACCTGTTAATCTATCAAAATAGAGTGAGCACATGCACAAGTTGTAACACAGAATTGTAGAATCTGTACAGGCCTGAGGTCAACTAAATGTAGGCTTGGCATGCTTGAGCTCTGCCTCGGACTGGAAGAGGACATCATTTTAAGCCTGCCTGCCTATATAAATACTCTGTACTCTGCGTAAGCAGTCAAGCTGGCTAATACCTTTTGAAGAAACTCTTGACAGTTTCTAGATCATAGGCTTTCATGGGCAAACCATGACGTACAGCAATTCCACTTTATACCACAATAAATGTACAATTGCTAATTTACTGCTCAGAATCCAGATGTCTTCCCTCAAGAAAGCATTTCTGTTTTGAGCATACGGCATTTCCCAGACTTCAAACCCCTATATGTTGCTGCTGGGAAAATGCAATTTTTTTCCTCGTAGCCATAGTTTATTGTGAGTTTTCGTTACTTCTTACAATCACAATAAATACAAACTGACATAAAAAAGGAAAAGAATTATATCAAATTTAAAACAAGAACTTAAACATTTGAAAAACATATAGTCCCTTTGGGCAGTATAAAACTGTTAGGAAGAGGGAGGGAGCTTCTAATAATTAACATTTATTGAAATGCAATTTTTTTATATGGTGCTCAAATGCCTTTTCTTTACCTAAGACACTCCATTCACAGACTTCAAAGCGGGAAAGACATTTTGGAGGGAGAGGGGTGAACAGGGGCAATGTGTGGGGGGAGCAGCTCTACCAGTAGTGTCAGTGGTGTTCCTCAATGTTGCTGAAGGCTTTTTTGGTTTCTACTCATCAGATGCCAGAGTTAACGCAGGAGGCATTATCTGCACTATGATTTAATTTTAGTTATCATATAACCAAATGTTATTGGCTGTGTGGCATCATCCTGAAGCCAAATCAGAATTAGAACAGAAAGCGTTGCCCCCATTCTGATTTGACTTGATGATGTTACCATGTAGTGCCAATTAGAGTTGGTTACATGATTATATCTGAGGTGATGAGGGAGGGCTAGTGTAGTTGAGAGTTTGGGAGCAAAGGAGCCAGGTCAGATGGGTGAAGTGGGCTGGTCAACCTTAGGAACTTTAGGGTCTAATGCGAGGTGAATTCAGATGTGCAACTCCCTCTCTCCAAAGGCCTTCTTTGCACTCCATTTTTAGGAGAATGGGAAGATTACCCTGTTTCATTGTGCATATGACTTGGACTAGTTCTAGTTTTGTTACTGGCGTCGGGCACCCAATTCCATGGCACTTCAGTACCAGTAATGTGGTCCCAGCACCAGCACTGGGTGTTGCAGGCATACCGTAAGGCATGTTTGCACCACCCAATGAGTAAGCAGTACCAACAGGGAGACCTGTGTCATCCTGTTGATGCCACAGGCAGAGCCCTGGCCACTGGCAGAGTGCAGGTAAGCACAGAGTAGCACAGGGGCAAGGTGGGGGAGGCTTTTCTGGGTGAGGGTAAGGTGGAGAGAGGGCAGAATGGGGTGAGGGAGAGGCCTGGGAAGGGGTGGAACTGGTGGAGGCCTCCTCCACTGAATCCTATTCCCCTTGTTGGGCTCGAAAGCCTGACACGGGGCTTCTGGAGTCTGCGCCAACAAAATAGCTAGCACTGACTTGAGAAGTCCCATTGAGAAGGCTGGGGTGGTACATGAGATAAAGGGACAAATGTCCCCTTACCCCGAGGAGACCTCCAGCCTGCTCAATTTCAGCACAGGAACCAGTGGTAGCCATTTAGTGCTGCTGCTCCTGTGCTGGGTAAGATTGGGCTGTTAATCTGCCCCTTGACTGAATTCCCTCTTTTAAGTAGTTCCTGTGGTCTTATGTTGATATCTTGATTCTGCTTTTTTATCTTGATTATTAATTTTTAAATTGATATGTTGTTTGTAATCTTACTGTTGTACACCACCATGAGGATTTTTAAATAAAAAGTCATTTTATACATGTTTAGTTTGTAAATAAATAGGTGGAGAGAGTCATAATGTTCTATGAATTTGCATATCGCTATAGAGCTGTATATATTAGTAAGTGTTAGCAAGTAATTTGACCCATCAATAACCTTCCTTTTGTTGGCAGATAAAAATGTTTGAAAATAATTTTCAATATCTCTTTAACAACACAGCAGAAAGCACATGTTAATGTGGTTTCCTCTAGATATGGCTGTCTGTGATAAATGCTACCAGATTTTCTTACTAGTCATATTTTAGAAGACAAATGGGCTCAGCAAAAGGGCATTTCCTTTGGAGGATGCAAGCTGCAGACCACCCAGGAATTATACAGAAGTCATTGTATCAGGCTGGAAGGAGAGCACAAAACATCACTAAATCAGAATACAGATAGCTTAGAATATTAGAGGAGAGACTTGCATCTAGTTGGTGTACCTCTTGGTGGGAAATAAACTGAGTACAGTGATAAGACATTTAGGGCACAATCCTATCCTGCACTGCCACAGGCAAGCCAGGAAGTTTGCACTGTATCCAGTGCAGGATTGTGACCAGAAGTGGCTTAGCCAGAGGCAAGGGGAAACTTTTCCGCTTACTCCTGGGTAAGGGTTGCTGGCCCCTATGGGTCTCCTCAGACTTGTGCCACCTCTGGAGGTGGCACAAGTCTGAGGAGAGCGGAGTGGCTTGAAGCTGCTCCGTTCTCCCTGGGAACAGATCCCATAACTGCCAGATCCCAGCCCCACCTGCTGCTTCCTGCCCCTGGGGCTGCCCACCCACCCCAGGAATGCCTCCCCCCTCCTCCCCCACACCTACCTTTTCCTCTTGCATCGGCCCAGCCAGGCCGACGTAAGACTCTGCGGGGAAGCCGCCACAGAGGCCGGATTCAGCCTCCATGTGTTGGCGCATCTCCTTGTGCCGATGCGGCTTCCTTGTAAGGATGCGCAAACGTGCTTTACAGCACATTTGCAACCCTTCTGGGCCGATGCAAGGGACTTGCGTCAGCCCGAGGCATAGTTAGGATTGCGCCCTTAAATAAATGACCTGTCAAAGGTTCCAGGCTGGTGTAATCTTCAGTACTGAAGAAGTACTGCCATCCTCCAGTTGGATGGCAGGCAGCTTGTCAGGCAGGAGGTAACAGCAATGGGAAGGGACTTGTCTATCGATTCCTGACCAACTGTGCCTGGCTAGCACATCACAGGGCTTTGGGCAGCGCTCACAAATATATTGCATGACACTCATGCAAAGTACGTTCTCATGAAAGAAAAACCAGTTGATTTCTTCCTGAATCTCTCTACCCCATCTTAGTTGGTCATTTGGGCCCTGGTGTTCACTAATTTTGGCCTGGAAGCTGAAACTAGCAGCAGCCCTCTGGCACTTCTTCTGCTACATTCCTCAGCTTTCCCACATTTGGCTTATCCAGTGCCCAATGGGGCTGCCTGTTATTGTTGTCTCTCATCATGGATTGCATGCATTGTTCCTCACAGTACCATCCTCTGAGTGGAGTGACAGAGTGGCAGAAGTGAGGCTGAAGCCTTAGATAAACAAATGAAAGATTGGTGCTTTTTCTAATCTTCACTCTGCCCTGAGCAAAAGCATTGATGCCAAGGGGGTGTTCTTTGTTTGGCAATTTCCCTGCATTAGAGAACCCCTCCTTCTGTTCTGTCCTGCAGTTCTCAGCATATGGCCGCCATTTTTGATGAAGAGGAGTTGGGTTTTGAGGCACACTTTATCTCCTCCCAGACTTTGAGGGAGCAACACGTCACTCTGCTGCTCTCTAAATTCATAGTGAGTGCTGAGAGAGAGGGCATGCTCCCAGATTTGTGTAAGGGAAGTGGTTTCACTAAGTTTATGGGCTGGGTTAAGTGGGTCATTTCTACAGAGGTGCAGGGCTCTTTAGCCAGGAAACTGCCAAGCTGACCAAGGACTGCCCATGCCTGTCTAAGTTGCACAAAAGAAAAATGCAGGGACAAGGACAAAGATAAAAGCCGCAACCCTTCCTCTGTTTGCTCCAGTAAAGGCCCTAAATGGAAACATAGGAGACTCATACCCGATTCTGTCTCTTCACCTTCCTCCAACAGGTGGTCAAAAGAATGGACTCATAAGCCATTTCTCTAAGAGACCTAGTTCTAGAGGCAACTCTAATTCTGCTACTGAGTTTAGACATCAAAAACCTTTTAATAAGAGGGTCCTCCCATTTCTGTGCAGGTGTGAGGAGGGTGAGCTGACTAAGTAGAGAGTAGGTGAGAGAGGTAATCAAGACAGGTTGTTTGCTATTCATCTTTCCTCTGAGACATTTACTAGTACTACTTAAGAGTCTTAGAGTTCAGGGACTTTCAGATTTTCAGATTCAGACACCTTTATTAGGCATTATTAAGCATACAACAACAACAAAAAACATACAAAAGTGCACAAGCATAACATAGTAAACTACAAATATCACCTATAACCAAACACTTCAGAGAGTAGGGGCACGCTTCAGATTAGTCGCCACGATTTGTGAGATAAATTTAGCTATCTGAGAAACAATGTCAAAATCAGTGGAGGCTAATAAAAATTGCAATCTAGCAAAATCCTCAGCAGGGGTGTTAAGGTGAAATTGAAGGGCCAGACATTTCCTTCTGGCCTCATTGTGAAGCGGACAATGAAGAAGAAGGTGGTCTAACGTTTCTACAGCCCGCTGAGGACAGGGGCAAATTCTTTCCTGGAAAGGAATGCCATTAAATCTACCCCAAAGAACAGAAGATGGAATAGAATTACAACGGGCCATAGAAAAGGCCCTTCTAATCTTTGGGCATTCCAAAATATAGAGATAATTGGGAATTTCGCCTACTTTAACTGGTAAGTGATAAAATAAAGGTGAACAAGTTTTATTGGCTGCAGATAAAATATTGGAGGAGTGAATATCCAGGAGTCTCCCTTTAATGAGCCTAAAAGCCTCAGCTTGGGGCAAATGACCAAGTAAGTCAGGCTCAACTCCCAATTGTTTTATTTTTGCACTCCAAAGTTTATCAGAGAAGTAAGGGTCAACAAGGAGGTGATATAAAAGAGTGTTAGGGTCAGAATTATAGAATATTTTGAGCCAAAATTTAATCGCTCTAATCCACGCAAGTGTTTCAAGTTGGATTTGGCCTGATTCAAGACAGAGCACCGCATAAGACACACACCGGGGCAAACCCAGTGTGCTTCTTAAGAAAGTTGATTGAATCTGCTCTAGTGAATTATTGAATGACCCAATCCAAAGTGGAACCCCATATAATAATTGGGGGGAGCATTTCGCATTGAAGGCCTTCAATGCCGCCGGAATAAACTTGCCACCTTTACTGTGAAAGAAGCTGACAATGGCTTGCGAAGAGGCTTTAGCAAGAGAACGAGCCATATAACAATGGGACGTCCATGCTAAATTGTACGCAAAAAGAATGCCCAAATATTTAAATGTTTTAACCTGTTCTATAATTTGGCCATTGAATCTCCAAACACTTGGACTCCAGGATCTTCCAAAAACTATAATTTTAGGTTTGGTATAGTTAATTTGTAACTTGTTAGCACAAAAAAATTCTATACACTTACCGATCAGACGTTTGAGACCCAGGCTAGAACGGGATAAAATGACCGCATCATCAGCGTAAAGTAAAATTGGAACCTGCAAATCCCCCAACCTAGGGGGGTGACCGTCAACAGTAGCCAGGGAAGGAGCCAGGTCATTTAAAAAAAGATTAAACAGTGTGGGAGCCAGCACACAGCCTTGCTTCACCCCCTTGTTGGTGGGGAATTCATCAGTATAGTTGCCTCCTGGGGTGTATCTGACCTGGGCAGATGTGTTGGAATATAGGCCCCGAATAAGAGCAAGTAGTTTAGAATCTAGCCCCATACTAGCTAGTTTTGTCCATAAGAGATTTCTATTCACATTGTCAAAAGCCCCTTTAAGGTCCAAAAATGCAACAAAAAGTTTTGATTTCATTTGAATAGAATACTTTTGTGCTAGATGTTGAAGAATAAGGGCATGGTCCATAGTGGATTGCCCCTGTCTAAAGCCTATTTGTTCTATACCCATGATATTAGAATGGGTAATCCATTGGGTAAGGCGCTGAAGAAGAAATTTAGCGTACAACTTACCAACTACAGAGATAAGACTAATGGGTCTGTAGTTATCCGGCTTACTAGGGTCGCCTTTTTTAAAAATGGGAATCACTGTGGCTTTAAGCCAAACTTTAGGGAAACAACCAGAAGCATTAATGGATGAAAAAAGCGGGGCGAGAATAGATGTCCAGAACGAAGGATCTTCTTTGAGCCAGATGGTAGGAATGGCATCAGGCCCCGGAGCCTTGCCCGACTTTAAGGCTACAATTAAATCAAGGATTTCCTCTTCCGATACATCGGGCCAAGCCTCAAAATTAGAGAAAGAAATCTCTGGGCCCCCGTTGCAGACATCCGCTGGATCATAAAAAAGATCCAAAAAATGTTGGCGCCAGGTGTGATTAGAGATCAAATTAGGCTTACCTATACCTTTATTGGAGGCTCTAGCGACAATGTCCCAGAATAACTTATGGTTATTGCTAATTGTGGCTTGAATCAATCTTCCCCAGGACTTTTTAATAAACTCATGTCGCTTGGACTGAGTCAGATCCTTTAGGAAAGCAAGGGCTGTAAAATAAGTTTTTAAATCATCCTTAGAATTGCTGGCTCTAAAGTTCCCAAAACACACCCTGGCATGGGCCTTAGCACGTTTGCAGTCCTGATCATACCATCCTGGGTTATCATTATTGGGTCTGCCTTTAGCCTCAGTCACGGCCGAAGAGTTGGCAATATTAACATGAACATAGTTCATTAAGGATTCAAAGGCAGACACAATAAGTTCAGGTTCTGTTAAAGTCAGAACATGTTCCCATAAAATCTTACCACTCGAGTTGTTCAACAATAATTGAATTTCAGAAAGAGTGGAGTCATTCCATCTAATTTTAGCCAAACAAATAGAACTATCCCTATCACACAAAGGAGGCTCAATACAAGGTAGACCTACGTTAAAAACAGTACATAGAGGCAGATGGTCACTCAATTTAAAATCATCAACTTTAAAAGTAGAAACAAAAGGCAAAAAAGAAGCTGAGATTAAAACATAATCAATGACACTGGTACCTGCTGGGGAAACATAGGTAAATTCCGAAGCCCCAGAAAAATTACATAGGAATTTTCTTTCAGAACAATGTAATGCGATGACTAGTATTTTTCCCAATGCTATAGTAATTCTTGGCGCAGATTTTAACTCAAGAGTTGGGGTTGGTAATGAGATTTTTCTTAAGATGGCTTGTGAGGACTATCTGAAAGTCAGAAGGAAAAAGAAACATCTTCCTTGCCCAAAGGCTCTAAGGAAGCAGTTCCCAAACTTACCATGGTCATGGCCCCCTTCTTTCTCAGCAGCCTCTTCATCCCATCTTTCCCAGGCACTGCCATCTTGTACCATGCAAAAGGGCACTCCTGTGAATTTGCCATAATGCCTGAGGATGCCACAGTGCACAATTTGGGAACCACTGCTCTAAGGCCTCTTTTCCTCAAAGCAATTCCAAGGCTTTACACAGTCCTCTCCCAGAACCTTTCTATAAGGTTACTGAGAATGAATGGGCAAGGCCTACTCATCATACATCCACTCACAGATTTGCTATTAAGCATTGTCCCTTGGCTCCTGAAGTCATGGAAAAGTTTGAAATTTCTGTTGTGCATGCACTGACGGGATGATTAAGCTCCAATTCTGTTTTCCCCTCTGATTCTGGTGGTTTACCTAGGGACCCATGCAATAATAGGACTGGGATGACTTTCATGAAAATGTTTGAGCCAGTAGCACTGCCAACTTCCACTGGTAATTCCTGTTCTCCAGAGCCATTTGTCTGTGGGTCAACAACCTGACTTCCCCTGAGGGAAGAAACTGCGGATGAATTGCCCATAACTTCACGGCAGCCTTTCTCGCAGATTCTTCAGTTCAGGCCCCAGCAGCCTATGCTTCTATATGTAATATATATGTATGGAAATATTTACTCTTTTCTTAATCTGTGGAACTATTCAGGGGTAATGCTGAGACCAACACCTGTCTATCATTCTACAAACTCCCACACTTTCAGAGAGTATGTATCTCTCACTTCAGAGATATCATTGTGGGTTTTGATTAGGTGGCATTAGGAGATGTGCAGAAGTTATTAAACAATGCAATCCTATCTTGTGCTGGAACAGGCAGGCCAGAAGGCCTGTGCTGTATCCAGAGCTAGATAGGGGCCAGAAGTGGCTCAGTCGGAGGTAAGGGGAAACACTTCCCCTTACCCCCGGCTAAGCCACCGCAGCCCCAATGGGTCTTCTTGGAATTGTGCCACCTCCAGTGGTGCCCAACTCAATTTTAACAGGTGTCCCCAATTAAAAATATTTTAGTTGCACTGATCACTGAGCTTAGAAAATCAAAAGCTGCCTGTACTGATATATGTGCGAGTTATGTGCCTGCAAAACAGTACATATCTGAAAACAGGTAAATGAAACCCAGCCTTCCCATAGGAGTGATATGGGTTAGGGGAAAAGTAATCAATCACTGACATTAATGACTAGCAAGTACAGAGGGTTACGTAGAGTAGGTTACGTAGACTGCAAGCCGCTCTGCACTGCTCAGGAATGGAGGCTAGGATTCAGCATATCTGCTGGGTCCCAGCCCCATCTCCTGCTCCCCGACCGCCCTCCATCTGCCCCAGAACGCCTCCTTTCCTTCTCCTTTCCACCCTCCCAAAAGTCTTGTATTGGCCAAGCTCAGCTGACACAAGCCTCCCTGTCAAGGTCAGCACCGAGCCTGGATTCAGCCTCTGTGGGCCAGCGTGCATCCCTGCACCAGCCCAGCTGACTCGAGGCGGCGCAAACATGCCCTCCTGGGCTGGCGGAAGGGACTTGCATGGACCCAAGGATGCCTTAGGATTGCGCCCAGAGTCTCACAAAGAAGACTTTCACCCCAGTATTTGCTTGAGCTTGAGAAGCAGAAGGAATGTGAGGAGACAAAAGGTGAAGAGGAGGTTGATGTCATGTGGACTCTAACAGTTAAGCAGTTGACAGAAGCATTCAATTTAATTGAGAGTGCTTGGACTATCTGTTACTTCCATCTGCATCCCCCCCCAGGATTGGATCTTAGGGGCGGGTGAAGTGGGAAAAGGTTCCAACACCTCTGGCACTTACCCCACACAGGAAGAAGTCTCGAAGGCCTCAGTATGGGGCAACACCACTGTTTTATTCTGGTCAATTTTTTTACATTCATTTGGCCCTGTTACATCACAGGGTCTAGCATACATCAGTCATCAACACGATCCCCTCTGGTTCTGGAGCTCAAAGGTGCTGTTTCCCCCCTACTGGGGCTTGTTGGAAAGACTCAGGACCCACGTCGCCCCCGGGGAGGGTTGCCAGTGGCCCATCAACCCCCTTCTCCCTGTGGGAAGTATTTCAGTGAGATAGTTCAGCTGGACAGGTTCTGCCCTGGCATCGGAGGGCACTGTCTCCTGGAATTTTTAAGGGGCTGCTGGATCTAACCTCTGAGAACTGCCCCATAGGAGGTTGGCCCTCTATCAGCCCAGAAGGGCTCCTTGCCCCTTCTCTCCACCGGTCACTCTCAGGCCCAGGCTCCCAAGATCTCTTCCTCTGCCTTGCATCTTGTTACCTGGGAAGGAGCACAGGAGAGAGCCTCACCTCCAATCAACTGTCTGGCTCCTTAGGAGCCTGCCAGCAAGCCTGTCAGGCTCTGCCCCTTCCTGCTCTGCTCCCTGCCTGAGTTCTCACAGGATCTTGGCCCTGGAGGAGGCTGCAGACAAGCCACAAAGGTACTCTGACTGTGTTTGCAGGCTGCTTCTGCAGCCACGACCATGGCCTCGTCCTGCACCATCCTGTTCCCTTCCTCTCGGGTAAGTGGGGGGATGGGAGGGGGGCTCCCAGGTAACACTATCTTAGATGAAGATACAGAACACCAATCATAGCTCCAAAGTGAGTGGAAATGTGCTGTGCTGTCAAGAGATTGGGGGGGGGGGGTGAAAGCCATGCAAAAGATACAGTTATCCTACATCTTAAAACCCTGAGACAGCAAACACTCTGTCATTGGCATCAAAATCAGCAGCTTCACCATCCCACTCTATGTAACCCTCCGTACTTGTTAGTCATTCATGTCAATGATTGATTATTTTTCCCCTAATCCATATCACTCCTGTGGTTTCCTATGGGAAGGCTGGGTTTCCTAAAACTGAGTGTTGGGAGAGTTACAAGAGATAAAAGAAAATATTTCTTTATCCATTGTTTAATTAATCTTTGGAACTCCTTGCCACAGGATGTGGTGACGGTTTCTGACCTTGATGCCTTTAAAAGCGGATTGGACAGATTTATCAAAGAAAAGTCCATCACAGGTTGTAAGCTCTGATGGGTATGTGCAACCTCTTGGTTTAAGAAATAGGCTACCTGAAAAGATCAGGTGCAAGGGAGTGGCAACAGGATGCAGGTATCTTGTTGTGCTTCCTGAGGCATCTGGCGGGCCGCTTTGAGATAAAGGAAGTTGGACTAAATAGGCCTTTAGAAGCCATCCCTGGTCCACCAAGTGAATTTCCTCTGTAGCCTGCCTGCAATAGCACACCCCCTCCAAAATCAGTAAGGTTTTCAGTCCCACCCAGTGCCCAGTTCAATTTAAGAACTTCTCTTTAAACCAGATCACTGTCAGGATCCACCTGGCTTTGCAAGTCTCAAAAAAGTTCACCTTATCAGCTGAAGCCTCTGTTTTGATCCTTTTTAGTGGGGGGGGGGAGGCTGCCTTCTGGAGCATTTTTTGCGCTCCAGTTCCATCTGATCAGGACCATTCTGGTGGCTTCACATTCCCCTTTGCCTGGCCTGACCACCAGCCAAGGCATGTTTGCTTACTTGCGAGTAAACACGACCATGAGGCTTAGTTTTGCTTTCCATAGGGCTCAGTACATTTGTCTGCTTGGAGGGAGGGACTTCCTTCTCAGGTGTTTTGGGGGGCTGCATTCATTGGATCAGGACCATTCTGGTGTTGTTGGATTCCTCTCAGCCTGCCCTTTCCGACTGACTAAGGCAAGATCGCCTACTCATGAGTAAATGTGCAATACGGCTCAGTTTCACTTTCCATAGGGCTTCATGCATTTTTTGTTCTCCAGTTATTTGGCCATAACTTTTGATAGAAAGGAACTTTTTCACTCCGGTTTTTTTGCATTGCATTCTGCTGGAAATTCCACATCCAACGGTATATAATAGGGGTCTCCAAACCCCGGCCCGGGGGCCAGATGCGGCCCGCAGTGAGCCTCTATCCAGCCCACTGCCAGCCTCTTGTCCCCTGAAAGTTTCTGGCCCACTCGACTGAACATGACCAGAGCTGTGCTCTGGTTGCATCTGGAGGGTGTTCTGAGGGCCGGAGAGACTAAGTGAATGAGCCCACTCATTCATTTATTCATTCATCTAAGTTCCATCTCTAATTTATTTATTTAAATTTTATATTTAAATTTTTTTCTGGCCCTTAGCACTGTGCCAGATATTTCATGTGGCCCTCTGGCCAAAACATTTGGAGACCCCTGGTATATAACATGATGGGGTTACTCCTAACCACCGCTATTTTAGTATGTCAGCCCCCCATGTGCGTCACCCCTCCTGTGCGTGTCACCCGGTGCAGCCCACACACCCCGTACTCCCTTAGCGACGCCACTAATCATTTATTGACACTGAACTGCTATTTGGTTGCTCATTCACCCAGTTTGGAGAGATCCCTTGGAATACTTAAGGATACATTTTGGTTTTCAGCCTTTATTTTTTAGGGCAAGTTTCTCAACAACTCAGGGCCATGAATGGAACCTCCATGGTCACAGGTGATATACCTCTGCAAATGAATAACTGGGAACAACCAACATGAGTTTACCCTGCTTATACCTTTAGGATCCAGATCAGAAGGACCTTAATTTGATCCAGCAAGATAATTCTTACAAGCTATTCTTATGAGAAATCATTTATTGAAGTTCTCAGTTAAATTTTCCCCTATTCTAATTAACTATACTTTTACTGCAAAGTATTATTTTACCTTTAATTAGATGTCTTTTGAAAAGTAGAAACATATTTATATCAGCAACATTTGTTGTACCATTTGCTTTTGCTGCTGCTGCTGCTGCTGCTGCTGCTGCTGCTCAGTTCAAAAGGATACACAGGATTACTCTTTTATTGGACCAACTGTCTGGGATTAATGCAACAAAGCTGTGAACTTTTCAGAACCATTCCTCCAGAAAGTTTTTAGGGATTCATCAGGGGAACTCAGTCCCATTAAGTTGTGGGTTTACACCTGGGTTGTCAAATTTGTTTCATACAGCAGGCAGACTAGCATTTGTGATGCCTGCTGAGGGCTGGCGGTGATGTCATTAGGCAGGAAGTGATGTCACTAAGCAGGTCAAAACCAGAAATAAGCACTTTTTCTCACTTAAGAACTAATTAGCTGCAAATTGTCATTTGCAAGAGAAATATGCAAATCTTGATCATATTTCAAGATATGGGAGAACCCAATTATCATGCGGGCCACCCTTTCAGTAGTGCCACCTTAGCGCTGCTCAGCAGCTGAGAGCTTGAGGGCCAGATAAAAAGCTTCAGTGGACTGAATCTGGCTCCCAGACCTTGTGTTTGACACCCCTGGTTTACACCTTCTTTCTAGACATCCTTTGCTAGTAGTTAATATCCCAAGCTATTCTCTCTCTCTCTCTCTCTCTCTCTCTGTGTGTGAGAGAGAGAGAGAGAGAGAGAGAGAGAGAGACGAGAGACGAGAGACTATAGTAAATGATATTAAAATGGATCCCAAGTTTTAAGTTTTAGTCTACAAACAAGATTCCAAGTGCCTGGTTAGAATGGCACAAGTTGGCTAATAAATCCAGGACGTAGTAGAACAGAATTCATTTGATTCTATAGTATGCTAAGCAGCACTTGGCAAGACTGAGATCTCTGTTCTGTTATCTTCTTGCAGGTTCAGAAAACTGTCTTGAACAGAAGCTGAAAACACCCCGTCGAAGATGTCAACAGCCCAAAATGCTGAATAGCCCTGAGGACAACATGTATTATAACCAGTTAAATGTGAGTTCAAAGTGACAATAAAGCTGTTTTACTGGCTTTGTTTCCAGTTAATAATTTTGTTATTAATACCTGTTCCAACCCCCTCTTACCCCACCCTGTCCGCTCACCCCCCCCCCTTTGACTTTCTTCAGCTCTCGTCTTGAACATGTGCTTATGCTCTTTATCTGTTGCTTTCATGTCAGGATGTCTGCCTTCACGGTGAATAATTGATGTGGTTTATCAAAGACGAGCAAGATGCATGCTTCATCAGGCTCGCTTGAGCCCTTTGATCAAAAAAATTATGCTGTGACTTCTGATATTATCAGCATCTGCTTGCATTCAACACAAAATCACTTTGAATTAAAAATTAACGACTTGCTGCTTTGCTTTGACTGTGTGTTCTTGGCCCTCTCCACAGGGAACTCTAGAATATCAAGGGAGCAAGAGGAAGCCAAGGAAACTTGGGTAAATATCTATCTTCTTAGTTCTAAGCAACTGTAAACAGAAGACGTCCTTTGTGATATTACAGAAAATGCAAAAACTTTCTAGAGAGATGTCTAAAAATAAACAGCCAGCCTATCTCTCCATAGCAACTTTTGGGCATTTTCTACAGAAGCAAATAGAAAACTTGCATCTACTGTTATCTGTATGAGAACCATCTCTTGCAAGAAAAGGGGGAGGGAAGCAAAGATTCTTCTTGACAGAATTTCAGCAAAGTTTTTCTTCTTCTCTGTTTGTTTTATAAGAGTTTTGATACAAGTGGGGGATTGAGAGTCCTGAAAGCAGATCCCTGAGAACAGTGAGCTCAGGCAGACAATGAGCAATAGAGTGGCAGATGTTCCTGGTCCACAGTGCAGGCCAATAGGAAGGTGGAAAAGAGTAATTTTCTTCTTAGGAAGAGGCGGTTTTTGCCCATTCATTCTTGGTTAAGGCCTGCTTCATATAGTGCTCCCCCCCCCCATTTTTTTCACAGTGGCAATTTCCTGTCTCCATTTATAGTTGTGTATACTGTCACTTTGTAATGAAGTGTGGCATGCTTCCTTGTTTTCCTGTGAGACAGCCACTGCATACAGCCTAGTGATAATGCTGATGATTGCATTGATTATTGAATATCTATCACAGGGACCAATTATATCACAGGGACCAATTGACTTAGGCACCAGCCCTATCCAGCTTCCCAGTGCAGCGCACGATCCATTCGCCCGGCTACATCAGCACTGGAAAGTTGGTTAGGATTGGGCCTTACAGTACTTGGAGTGCACAATCGCTCAGCAATCACCTCCCCATATGAACCTTCCTAGGACTTTCAATCCACTACAGAGCCCCTTCTTCAGATTCTACAGTCATCTTTGTCAGCCAAGGTGCTTCAGGTCAGGACTGGACCAGCCATGAGACTGGCCGAACCCCTCACCTCAGGTGGCAGGTTGGGGGAGACAGCCAACTGGTGAGAGATGCCCACTACCTCCTCTGGCCTGCTGCCTACCCCTGTGATCCATCCAGCTGCTCCATCCTCTTCTTGCACATTTGGAGAGCCATGGGTGGGAGGGCTTTCTTCCTCCTGCTCCAGGTCCACCACCACTTCTTGTAAAGTTACCAGCTGTGAGAATGCTGGAAGCAGAGACATTCACTCCCAGAATTTTGGTAGAGCCACTTAGTAAAACATGGCATTGGAGCAGGGCAATGAAGATGATGAAGTTCAAATGGGGACGTGCATATGGTCATTGTGCATTATTATGGCAGAATTTTGGGGGTGGGTTCAGGTGGTAGATCACTTGGGATACCCTGCTTTGAATGGTCTCCCAAGGGAAATATGCCTGCCTCCTCCTCCTTTTAAACTGTACTTAAGCAGGTCTTTTTGGAATCATTTGATTTCTCCAAGAACTTTTCATCAGGCTGGATGTCCAACAAAATGGGTGAGAAGAGACAAAGTTGGGCATGATAGAAAAGATTTTTTTAAAAAATAGGTATTTCATGTTGCTAGGATTTTCAGCTACAATTGCTGTGCATTATCTGATAATAAGTGTCCTCCCACTCTTGCTGGTCCTAACTAGTCCAAGGGATTTAGCAATGAACAGAATGCGGATTCGCTCTTCCTTTGCCTGAGCCTGTGAATCAATTGAGAGTGCTAATGACATGCAAATTAAGAGATCTACAAGTGCCATAACCAAAACCAACACTCAGGATTGTGCCCACTGGAAGCCAGCCCTTTTGAAAACTGTGCTCTTCCCCAGGCACAGGAATCATGCACAGTATTGTGTTTGTTTTATCATCCATGCAAAAGACCTTCTTGTACCCATATAGCATAAACTTCTAAAAGTGTGTAGCTCCATTCAGACTGGCTTGTATTTTCTTTGTCCTTAGGCAAATAAAAGTACTTGATTGGGAGGATGAGTATTACAAATCATTGTCAGCTGTAGATTCCATCACAGAGGAAGACAACACATTCCAGGCTCTTCCTTCCTCCAGAGGAGTGCCCTTTCAGAGCTGAACTTTCACCACTTAACTCTTGGTGTAATATTGGTAAGAAACATATGTTTCTAATTTCTGCTATACATGTGTGTGTAATGTACACATATGTGCAAGAGTGTATAAAATACATAGGGGAACCACGATTCATGCTGTTGGGCTACAATGCTTTGCCCACCTACTTGGGAGTAAGTGCCACAAAATTCAGTGATTCTTACTTCTGAGTAGATATGCCTCGGATTGTATTGTTAGGCAATTTTGCTGAAATCAGGGCAGATCCAGCAAATATTTATGTCTGCCAGGCTGTTCATGCAGACTGTCCAAGGGAGGGAAATAAAGCTAACTGTATTCATGAATTTCACAACCTCAATCTCAAAAATGCAACTTCTGGCTATAATAGAATGTTATTCTAACTATGATGGCAAAGCACAGATTCTGGTGCTTCTCCCATTTACAAGGACAGCTTTTGTTTTGGAATCAAAGTATGGCGCAGCATTGGGGAATGTTTCATTACAGGGCTCTGAAAACTTTCTTTGACGTATGAAGCTAGGCAGAATTAGCACAGTGGGGAAAAAAGTATAATAACCATTTAAAATGCTGAATGTGTCATTTTGACTTTATCTTGTAAAAAAGTATTTTGTGATAGAACATGTGGCTCTTATTTCCCTAGAGGGGGAGAAAAAAAATCATCAAACGCCTAAATGGTAAAATGGTTAATAGCGTATTACTAAATCACTTAACTTAGCAATTTATAATATAGTTCCGACTGAAGTTGGAAATAAAAGACCAGGCCTGATACACTGTATCACCTCAGGGAAACAAAGTGTATGGGCTATCGTTGTATGTCATTCAAAGAAGTAATCTCTACTCATTCAGGTTAGCTGGCAACCTTCAGTCTCGAAAGACTGTAGTATCGCGATCTGAATGGTGGTTCTGGAACAGCGTCTAATGTGGCTGAAAAGGCCGATTCGGGAGTGACAATCCCTTCCACACTGGGAGCAAGTGCAGTCTGTCCCTGGTCTGTCTCCCTGGCTATGGGCCTTCCTTCTTTGCCTCTTTGCCTCAGTCTGTTGGCCAAGTGTCTCTTCAAACTGGGAAAGGCCACGCTGCACAGCCTGCCTCCAAGTGGGCTGCTCAGAGGCCAGGGTAGAGATTGGAAATTGGTACAGGACCATAAAAAGTCTACAGAGTCTGAATGGTTATCAGTTCCTTTCACATTCAACCCCCTTATATTTGGACCAGCCTACAGCATCCCTCCTGCATGACTCAGGACCTGCCACAGGACCACTTATAGATATGACCTACCACAAATTCAATAAACTTTCTGTTTCTGTGCCTACCCAAGACTGTAAAAACAGAGCTGGAGCGTTGTCAAGTCCACAGTGCCTGACTGATAGGCTACATTTGGTTTAGCAGGCCACATTGTATGGACCAGATTTACTAATTTAATTCTAGTTCTGTTATTTTTATTAGGCAATTTGCAGAAGTATTGCTACCTTGCATTTCTGATTCACTGCAGTTTGGTTCGATGTTTAGTATTTTAAATGCTCTTAATAATAATCGTTACCCCTGCTAACTGGGTAAGAGGCATTCTTTCAAGTGGGTGCTCCTCTTTTATTTAGCAGGGAGAGAGTAACTGGCCCTCCTCACTCCTGCAGTATCTTTTCCAGTGGCTGTCTGCTGGTGTTCTTTTGTATCTTTTTAGATTGTGAGCCCTTTTGGGACTCACAATCTAGGGAGCCATTAGTTGTTTTGTTGCTATTGAAATTGGACTTGCAGAACTTGTCCAGTGAGATCTGAAAACACAAGCAGTGTGAAGTTGTCCAGTGAGATCTTCTTCCAAGCAGTCATGCATTTGAAGTGCCTCAAAAATATCAATTCAATTCAATTTATTAATACAGTCAGAGACCAGCATAAACCAAACACAACAACGTTGACATGCATCAAACATAGATTTAGGGCCAAATCCTATCCAATTTTCCAGGGCTGGTACAGTTATGCCAACAGGGCATGTGCTGCATCCTGTAGTTGGGGGGCTTTCATGGAGGTCTCCTCCAGCTAAGGGAATGTTTGTTCCCTTTCCTTGGGGCTGTATTGCAGCTGCACCGGCATTGTAAAGTTGGATAGGATTGGGCTCCCAAAATGCTAAAAGATTTTAACAATTGAATACACATCACACCAAAACAAAACAGGAAAACAGAGAACAGATAAACATTAAAAAATTTTCCTCATTCCTGACAATACCCTTGCGGGTTTTGCAAGCAGCTGCCAAGAAACTTGCACTCCACGTTGTGGACTGTGAATTAGTTCCCATAAGAAATTTCTTGGCCATTTCCACATCAGGCAGGAAGGCTTGAAAATTTCCTAATCAGGGGAGTAATAAACTTACACATATCCCCTGAGAGAATGAGCAATGAAACAAAACATGTTCAATTGTTTCCACCTTGCCTGAGCCACGGGGACAAACTCTTTCTGGGATAGGGATCCTTCTAAAACAACCCTCGACAAATGCCAAGAGGATGGCTTTCCATCTAAGAAGGCTTTCCTGTGCCCTGGGAGCTCAAGTAGTGAGAAATAGATGGCTGGTGCAACTATATATCTAGTGACCTCCAAGGCTAAAAAATTTGGGGTTCTGCAGATACCCCCTTGCCGTTCGATGTCCAACAACCTCTGCTTTATGGTTGCTCATGTCTGATTCAAATCCACAGCCTCTGGAGAGAATCCCAAGTGGCTCGGCTTCCTGTGGACTGCCTTAAGGCAAGTCGATTTGCTCAAATATAGGTAGCAGAAAGGATGCAGAAATGACCCAGAACATTGGAGCATGCTGGTTCTGCTCTTCTGGGTTATTTTAAACAGAATCCAGGCAGAATGAGGAGGTTACACCCAGAGCTGCCAAAGCTGAAGGTAAGGGAAAGGGACAGAGGGCGGGGGGCTTCATGTCTTCATCCCCCAGCCCTCTTCTTAATCTTCATCTTCATCTTCTTCTTATTATTATTATTATAATACACATCAAAATGACAACACAGTTGGTAATGATTGTATACACACAAAAAACACAACATTTATCAGCTGGTAAATCCTCATCCACACGGACATCTGCCTGACGTCTAGGTGTAGATGAGGCACCGACGAAGGATGGACGCTGTGCCAATTATGGTGGTCTTCTGTAATTCAACTGGTGTTATTGCCGGGGCATCCAGTTGTGCAAAGTACTAGTTAAATTGTGTTGATATTGTCCCTCATGCACCAATTACTATTGGCAGCACTTTTACATGCTTCATCCAGACACGTGTCAATTCTATGCACAGGTCGCAGTATTTGGATACTTTCGCCTGTTCTTTCTCCAAAATTCGCGAGTTGCCAGGAGTGGTGACATCTATGATTAACACGTGCCTAACTTCTATGATGGTAATATCTGGAGTATTGGCCTCCACGTGTCTGTCAGTCTGTATCTGAAAGTCCCACAGGATTTTGACCTCTTCATTTTCTACTACCCTTTCTAACCTGGTGTTGCCATGGCTTTTCTGATGCGGGTATGTTGTACCTTTTACATAAGGCCCAGTGAACTAATTTGACCACATTATTGTGCTGGTCTTTGTAATCGGTGTTGGCTATTTTGGAACATTCACAAATGAGATGATTGATTGTTTCGTCCCATTTTATCATAAACAACATTTACTATCATCACTGGTGCCTTGTATTTTTGTCTTCATTACATTTGTTTGCAGAGCCTGATCTTGTGCAGCTAGAATCAGTCCTTCAGTCTCCTTCTTGATGGTACCTGTTCTTAACCATGCCCAACTCAAGCTGTTATTGCTCTTGCCTTCTATACCTTTAATGAATTGTCCATGTAATGGCTTTTCTGTCCAGCTGTTGACCCGTTTTACATATTCTTGCCTTTTGTACTCCTCTTTGCTTTCTGTAACTTTTATCAGCTTTTCCAACTGAACTGTTTTTATCAGCTTTTCCAAGCTTCTCATGATAGAGTCATTCAGTCCTCGCTTTTCCTCTTCTACTGTTTGTTGTACTTGCAAAAGCCCCCAGCCTCCGATCTTCCTCGGTAGGTACAGTCGGTCAACGTCACTTCTAGGATGCAGTGAGTGGTGTTCATCAGTTTATGGGTTTTTTGGTCAAGAGTCTCAAGCATTTTGGTCCATTCAACAATGCCAGCTAGATACCTAAACACTGGAATGGCCCACGTGTTTATTGCCTTTATGATGTTCCCTGCATTTAGTTTTGATTTAAGCACTTTTCGTACTCTCCTTAAGTACTCTCTCTGGGTCACATTTTTTACTCTTAGATGCAGTATATTGTCGCATTCAAGTATGCCAAGATATTTGTACTGGCCATCATGTGCAAGCGCTTTTATTATGTCACTGTTGGTGAGTTTGATACCTTCCAGTTGTTGTACTTTCCCACGCTGCAATGACAATATTGCACATTTATCAAGTCCAAAATTCATCTGTATGTCTGTACTGAAGATCCACACCGTATTCAACGAGGACTCGAGTTCAACAGGGCTTCTGGTGTATAATTTCAAGTCGTCCATATACAGAAGGTGACTTATTTTGCCTGCCTGCACTGATATATTATAGCCCATTCCTGTTTTGTTCAAAATATCTGTCAGAGGAATGTTGGCAACCTTCAATCTCGAAAGACTATGGTATCGCGCTCTGAATGGTGGTTCTGGAACAGCGTCTAGTGTGGCTGAAAAGGCCGATTCGGGAGTGACAATCCCTTCCACACTGGGAGCAAGTGCAGTCTGTCCCTGGTCTGTCTCCCTGGCTATGGGCCTTCCTTCTTTGCCTCTTAGCCTCAGACTGTTGGCCAAACTGGGAAAGGCCATGTTGCACAGCCTGCCTCCGAGCGGGCCGCTCAGAGGCCAGGGTTTCCCACTTGTTGAGGTCAGAGGAATAAGAGTAATGTTAAACATAGGGGTGACAATGAATCACCCTGAAAAATTCCTCTCTTGATGTTGACTTGGTCTATTTCTTCTCCATTGATTTTTTTCTGTAAACCGCTTTGGGAACTTTTTGTTGAAAAGCGGTATATAAATACTGTTAATAATAATAATAATAATAATAATAAGCCAATAACATAGTAGTCCACTTTTTCATACTCTGTTTTATGAACTTTCAGATGTTTTCACTGATTCCGTATTTTTCCAGGCAGTTGTTGATCCAGCTGTGAGGCAAGGAGTCAAAGGCCTTCTTGTAATCAATCCAGGCCATCATGAGGTTCGTTTTTTACAGTTTTTCAAGATCATTTTATCTATCAGCAGTTGGTCTTTTGTGCCTCTGGATTTCTTAAAGTTGCCTTTTTCCTCAGTTGGGTAGAGAGACTGTAGCATCAGGTGGTTGTATATTGAAGTTGCAATGATTTTTGTGAGAAGTTGGAAGGTAGTTGGAAGGCACGTAATAGGGCGATAGTTGCTAGGCACATTGCCTTTTTCCACATCTTTCAGCATCAAAAATGTTCGCCCTTTTGTCATCCAATCTTCAGTAGTTGCATTTTGGAGCATGTGATTGAATTGCACTGCAATTCAGTGATGGAGACTACTCAAGTATTTCAGCCAGAACCCATGTACTTCATTTGGTCCAGTGTGCTCCAGCTTTTAACAGTCTTTGCATGATGTTTTACCATTTACTCTGTAATTATAATGTTATCCATTTGTTTCTCGCTGTTGTTCTTGTTAACATCCTTAATCCAGGAAGCATCTTTATTATGTTTAAGTGGGTTCTCCCATATGTCTTTCCAGAATTTTAAAGTCTCCTCATTATTTGGACCCTCGTTGTTCTGCACTACACTTCCTTTTTGGAGCAGTTTGTAGCACAGTTGCTGATTCTTGTGGCACTGGGTATTTTGTTGGAACTTTTGTACCATTGCATCATATCTTTCAATCTTTTTGGCAGCGGCTATAACTCGCTGTTTGAGCTCTTCGATGACTACATTAATAGTTTTTCGTTCAAGGTCATACGTTTGTAGAGGCTGTTTTTGACTTTCTCATTCTTTAATTTTGCTTCTTTCAGAAACTTCAAGTTACTGAGATCAGCTCTCACTTTCTTTATTTTATTTTCAAGCCAAGTTTTCCACCTTGGAGGATGGGATGGTATTTATAATAATAATAATAATAATAATAATAATAATAATAATAATTATTATTATTATTATTATTATTATTATTATTATTATTGTTGTTGTTGTTGTTGTTGTTGTTGTTGTTGTTGTTGTTGTTGTTGTTAACAGTATTTATAAACTGCTTTTAAACAAAAAGTTCACAAAGCGGTTTACAGAGAAAAAACTAATGGCTCCCTGTCCCAGTAGGGCTCACAATCTAAAAATATGCAAACTTGCAAAAGATGCAGGCACTTAGGGCCTGATCCTAACATGTGCTGGCCTGGAGGTGTCACGAGAAGAGGGAGGTCGACCTGGGCCCTGTGGAGCTGGTGCACAGGTAATATCACAAGGGCGCACAGAAGGGAGGGTGGGCGGGCCAGAGCAGACCTGGGGGTGGGGCACTTAGGCCAGATCCTTACCCAGGAGGCAGGATGTCTGGTCTAGAGGGTAGAGCTGTTGTTAAGCCCAAAGATACTATCTGAAAGTTGCTAGTTCAACATCACCAGAAGCTTCCGTGAGTGGCAAGACCTTGAGAGAGCTGATAAGATAAGCTGAGCTCTTTTGGGTGAGAGACAAGGAAAACAGCTTTGAAGCTTCTTCTGTGAGAGGGGAAAGAGCTGTTTGTCAGTGTGAGAGGCAACTGCAGCCAGAATGTTCACCAGACTGAGAAAAGATCTACCTGCAATGTTGATCGTTCTTGAAAGACAGAACTATTTGTTATTGTAAAAAACCCCTTTATTGTAAAATCCTCCAGGCAGTGAAAGGCTGCCTGTGTGAATTGCCTTGAATAAAGTCAAAGGAGCAATCCAATGACCAGAAAGGCAGTATATAAATACCAGTTATTATTATTACCTCAATCCTGGGTGACCCAGCGCAGCTCCGGGCTGCTCAGATTTACCCTACCTTTTTTAGGGGCTGCTACAGCATTACACAGGGTAAAAGGAATGCAATCCCCTTGCCGTGGGCTGAGCCGCAGGCAGCCCTAACCCCACTCTGGATACAGGGCAGGCCAGTCGGCCTCCTCATTTCAGTGCAGGTTAAGATTTGGCTGCTAGTTGCTTTCTTCAGGGGTGTGTCGAGGGAAAGGCAGAAGTGGACATGGCAGGAATTCCACCCCCCTTTTTTTCTTGGATGAAGAAGGGGGCTACTGCTATCCAGATCTTCTTCCTGCTCACTTTAAGCAAGTGAGATGGGAATTAGAGGATGGGTTAGAATGCCTCCATCAGCAGCAGACCAGAAGGGGCAATGAAAAGACATGGAATGTGGGGTACTATTCATCTCGCCTTCAAACTCATTGCCTTCAGGCCATCAATGGGCCAGACCTGCATGTAGTTTACTCAAGTCCTTGTCACTTGATTACTCAGTATCTATAGACTCACAATTGAGTGTATGAACTGATTTCATGGAAAGCCTTCTGCTTGAGGGATGTAAGTTGATATGAAAATGATCTCAGTGATGTTCATTCTGTGATAGCTTATTCCTATAGATGTGAAAGACACCTATATATCACTATTCTATTCATTTTCGATATTCAAAAAATTCATTCATTTGGTTAGTTATGCATTTATTATAGTTACATTTTTGGAAGGTGCTATTTCACTCAATTTTGGAACAGATCCTTGTTTTCATAGCTGGAGGGGGCTTGTCATACAACAAAGCAGTTGGCTTTTTTCCTTGCTTTTAACCATTAAGAGTTTAAAAGACAAGTAATCACACCCCTTGTCACTATTTGACTGTGCAGTCATCAAGTAATGGAGCTGTGGGGCCCAGTGCAAAACATTTTTGTAGGGCCACACGTGGTCACTCCACTCATTAGGACAAGCAGTAGCAATTAACCCGAAGCTGATGGCACCCCACGTGAAGCTCAGCCCCTGATAGTTGATACTGGCATCATGATATCACCAACAACGGCTTCTGGGGGGTCTGGTTTCAGGCCATTCAGACCTAGGGGTGGGTAGGAGGTCTGTCCAGCAACAATGCTCTGATCACTGCACTCTTTTCATGATGACTTGGCATGGAAGATTCCATTCCATCAGCTGCGGGTGTTCTGCTCACTGGCCCAACTGGCCAATTCACCCTAAGGCTGGCCCTGCATCAGTTTTCCTGAAAGGTGCAAATGCAGTCTTTAAAAGAGCCATCATCAGCCCAATCAAAATAAGTGGTTTAAAAACAGTCTCAGCTTCCTATGAAGCTTTTACTTCTTTCACACTAATGGCTAATTTACGTAATACTGTATCAGGGATTGTACTAATCTTTGTGCTAAAACCTAACAGAGATGTGAACATTTCTCTCGGGCATATAATGCACGTTTATTTAATGAAATTGCTCCGTAACTTTTTGGCCTCAGTATTATATTGTGGCAATGAACTGTACAGAATGAGCATTATTTTAAAATATGTCCCTGAACCTCCATTTTCAGTGCAACAAGATAGCTCCTTGTGCTAAACTCTGAAATACAAAGCGCTGTCTGATTTCTAAAAGCCCATATCCTCAAAAATCATTTGAACTTTATTTCACCCATACAGTATATATAGTACTTCGGGCAATGTGCATGACTTTTCCCCCTTCATCTTATCCTCTCAAAATTCCTGAACTTCATGACTGAGGGTCATCCTGGTCCACTATACCATGTTGCCTTATACTGAATTGGACCTCTAATCAATATAGCCTAGTTCAATTGTTCTCAAATTTTTCATCCTCAAAACCCAGTGATTTTGATGAAAATCACTTTGATTAAAGTGAAAAAAGTTTCACTTTACCAGCCTCACAAGCCTCTGTGACTATAATGGTGATTGGGCATCTGTGCTCCCCAATACCAGTAGCAGATTTAACCCCTAATGCACATAGCCTAACCTGCCTTGTCAGTTTCTCAACTTACCAAAAATTGGGTCACAACCCACTGGTGGGCTACGGACCCACAGTTTGGGAACTGCTGGCCTAGTATTAAATCTGCTTTGACTGGCAGTAGCTCTCAAATACCAGCTCTGCTATCTGATGATTCAACTGGAAGTATGTCGCCCTGGTACCTACCTGGGCAGAGAACGGCCTTCAGGAGGGGGAGCAGCAAGGCGGAGGCAGGTGGAGGACCCGTGGGAAGGGGAAGGCCAGGAGAGGCCGATTCAGCCAGGGGAGGAGATCCCCAACTGGTGCGGAGTCCAGGAGCAGCAACCTGGTGCCGCTGGGTCACCCATCGGGTGAAGCGCTGGATTCTGACTGCCTCCAACAGCCGCTCCACAGTCGCACGCTTGCGCGCTGCCCTGATATTGGGGGGCCCAACCTGAGACAGGAAGGGGTGGGGCCAAGAGAGGAGGCAAGCGAGCTCATAAGGAGCCTGGCCGCCAGCTGGGGAGGAGGCACCTCCCAAGGCTCCTGGAAAGGAGGGTGGAGGACAGGAGTCAGCAGACAGTCCTACAGCCCCCTTTGGCCTGCCACTCACCCCTGGGGGAGAGTGCTGGCAGTGCCCCCAGAGGACCCCTGGGGTGGCAGCAGCTCCAGCAGCAGCCATCAGCAACCCCTCCAGGCACCCCAGTGGTTATCCAGCCTGATCCCAACCCACACTCTGGGGCTTCCTGCATCCGATGCGAACAGGAAATCTACCAGGGAGGTCAGCAGGACCCAGGGTCACCCCAGTACCCTACCACCGGACACCCTGAGCTACTACTCCCATCCAGTAAAGACCCAAGTGAGAGGCGAGACAACCCCACTACTTACCTGGAAGGCCGACAAAGACTTTACCACCTATCCTACTGAGAGACTTATTACTGGGGCTCCTGTGAAGTAACAGAGCCCCTAATGAATGTGAAAGAAATTACTCAATTAAATCGTGCCAGCAAACCACTCTTCTTGACTCCTCATGATCTACGCCGATGGGGTAAGTTTGCAGCCTCGCACCGGTCTGTGGGGGAAGCCCAACTCCTTGACGGTCCCGGGGGCATGGACATCACAAAGTGCCAGCTACTTAAACCTTGAATCTTCTCCATACAAAACCTGTGTTTTGCCACTGTCATATGGTCCATCTTTACCAAGTCTTTGAACCAGCATCTTGCTACTGATTTGGACACCTCTGTTTGTCACTCTTTGTTTTAAACTAGACACTCTCTTGAAAGCAGGATAGCAGGCTGCTGAATGTCCAGGATTGCTCACTTGCCAGGAACAAAGCAGTGTGCAACAATGAGTGCTAGCGCAACAAATACCCTCCCCTTCCCAATGTTGGCGTCTGGAGCAAGAGAAGAATTGGGGTCCCTGCATACTCTGGACCTTTTTTCATGTGGTTCCTCCCCCCATTGTGTCTCCTCTCCTCCCTTCCCCGCTAGTTTACCATGCTGGTCTGGGCTCAGTCTGGTGGGCAAGAAGGTGTCCCCAGTTCCACAGCTTACTCACATGACCCTATGAGAATTCAAGGGACTTTTGAAAGCAAACTCTATTGGCCATTAGGGCAGAGGAAGGAGGGTGAATCCAGGCAAATCTTGTACATGTCCTTCCCTCAACCTCATCCCAATCCAACAGCTTAATCCCCAGGAACCCTCTGCAAAGCAAGCTAATTGGCTAGTGGAGTAAGGGAGTACGGGCCTATGCAAGACTCCCACATACTCTTTTTCTCCTGTCTACTCCACCATCCAATAGGCTTGCTTCCATGGCCCCTTGCTTTCTTGCAGGATCATAGAAGCATGCTCTGGCTGCCACACAAGTCACAGCAGCCCAGAGCTGATAATTAAGGAAGTATGGAGTCAAACCGTGGCTCTGCTTTTCTCAGACTACATGCAATTTGTGTGTAGTTTTTTCCCCCCATATTTTTTCAATGAGCAATCTTGGCTGTCACAACTCATGATGAATTCTCTGAAGGCACTCCTGGATATTGCCAGTGTGATGAACAGTCTTCCGTTCCTCATCTATTTCCTTAAAGAAGGCCTCAACATAAGGTTCATTTAGCATTGTGCTAAATTCCACAGAGTTACGCAAATACGCCTGACACTTGGAGCTGTAAGGAAACTAAGGCAGCTGTTATCAATCCCCTCCGTTCCTTCACCTCCCCCTCCTCCCCCTTTCACAGGTGGGATGCTGAGCTTTTAAGAGCCCAGTCCTATGCATTTCTAGATACTCAAGTATAGTATGTGAAATTTTTGGCAAGTAATCAAGCTCCAATTCTCACTTTGCCTTATCTCCGGGTCAATCAGAGGGCAGAGCCTTTCAACTCTGAACAGGCTCTTTCTCTGCTAAACTTAGGCAGGCAGCTGGTTAGTTGCTATAGTTACTTTCCTGGGACGTTTCAGCCAAAGTTAACCTTTTATTCCCCTCCGTTCCCTTTTGCTGCTGCAAACCGATTCCCTTTAGCAAAGGCTTTGCATTTGGCAGAGGTCTTTTTTTTTTTCAACACCAGGATGGGATCCCCTTTCCATTTGAAGCAACAATTCCCAGGCTACAATTCAATGCAGCATTACTTAAGAATAACACCCATGGAAAGCAGTGGGTCTACTTCTGAGTAAAAAGGATTGCAAATATATGCAGCTGCATCTCTCTGTTGTGAATTGAATTGCACACTCCCAGTTATGTGTTATGGGTTGTATGTTGTATGTAGAGCTTCTGGCTTAACACACCAGACACCTTAAAGGTGGATTTGATTCATGGTTCTCCTGCAGTGCTTCCCAACCTTTTTCACTTGCATATCCCTTGGCAATAATAAATTGTACCCTTCATATTAGCAAAATGTTTGTAATAATACAGGCCCTCATCTCCTCTCTATGAAAACCCAGACTTCATGTATTCATCACAGTGTTTTCTCTTTTTATCTGTTTGAGGAACAGAAGACTCTGCTTTTGCACTGTTTTGCACCAGAAGTGTGCTGAGAAATTCTGGGTGATTGATCACTTTCCATATTATGTTTCAGCTTTTTTACTGTGCTGGTTTTCAATCACTGGTTCATACATGAATTGATGACCAAAAACTAGCTGTTGGTGGGGCTTTCAAAGCCAACTAGCTACCTCCCTTCCTGCCTTGCTGGTCCTTGCAAGGCATTCTGGAGCATGACCTGCCTTTTTCTACCATTATTCCATTCTTTTTCAAGTACCCCTAAACAACCCAGCCCATGTGACCCACCCAGCACAATAGTCCCTCGTCCTGACTTGACTGAGTAAAATGTTAATGTTAGTAGTAGGACAGTTAGTAGCAGTGGCATAGCTAGGTCATTTGACACCTGGGACCCATAAATTTTTGACAGCCCCATACAACAAAATTAATTATTGTCATTATTAAAATACATAAAATTAATAAAATATTAATTAATATTTTCATATTTTTATACCGTCCTTCCTCTAAGGAGCTCAGGGTGGTGTTCATGGTTCCTCCCCTTCTTTTGTCCTCACAATAACCGTGTGAGGCTGAGAGATAATAATAGTCATGACATGAATAATAATAATGACCAGAAAATAAATGCAGTGAATATCTCCCCAAAAGCAATGGATGAAAATCAGTGCCCTCCCCTGCTATTGCTCCTTGCACATTGTGCCCCTGCATCTGGAGCCCAGGTCTACCCACCTGAAAGAGGTGGCTCCAGAGGACAGTCTCAGAATGGGAGCCCATGTCTACCTGGCAGGTAGCTCTGGGTTTAAAGTCTGGACGGGAACCCAGGTCTACCTGGCAGGTAGATCTGGGCTTCAAGTCTGGGTGGAAGCACAGACCTACCTACCTGGTTGACCTGCGTATTGGAGTTAAGAACGTAAGAGCAGCCCCACTGGATCAGGCCATAGGCCCATCTAGTCCAGCTTCCTGTATCTCACAGTGGCCCAGCAAATGCCTCAGGGAGCACACAAGACATTGCATCTGGCATTCTGACATAGCCCATTTCTAAAATCAGGAGGTTACACATACACATCATGTCTTGCAACCCATAATGGATTTTTCCTCCAAAAATTTATCCAATTCCCTTTTAAAGGCATCTAGGCCAGATGCCATCACCACATCCTATGGAAAGAGTTCCACAGACCAACCACACACTGAGTAAAGAAATATTCTCTTTTGTCTGTTCTAACTCTCCCAACACTCAATTTTAGTGGATGTCCCCTGGTTCTGGTGTTATGTGGGATTGTAAAGAGCATCTCTCCATCCACTCTATCCTTCCCCTGCATAATTTTGTATGTCTCAATCATGTCCCCCCTCAAGTGCCTCTTTTCTAGGCCGAAGAGGCCCAAACGCCGTAGCCTTTCCTCATAAGGAAGGTGCCCCAGCCCAATAATCATCTTAGTTGCTCTCTTTTGCACCCTTTCCATTTCCACTATATCCTTTTTGAGATGCAGTGACCAGAACTGGATGAAATACTCCAGGTGTGGCCTTATCATCTATTTGTACAATGGCATTATAATACTAGCCGTTTTATTCTCAATACCTTTTCTAATGATCCCAAGCATAGAATTGGCCTTCTTTACTGCCTCCACACATTGGGTCAACACTTTGAAGATCTGTCCACCACCACCCCAAGATCTCTTTCCTGATCTGTCACAGACAGCTCAGAACCCATTAGCCTAAATGTGAAGTTTTGATTTTTTGCCCCAATGTGCATGACTTTACACTTACTTACATTGAAACGCATCTGCCATTTTGCTGCCCATTCTGCCAGTTTGGAGAGATCCTTCTGGAGCTCCTCACAATCACTTCTGGTCCACCACTCGGAAAAGTTTGGTGTCATCTGCAAACTTAGCCACCTCGCTGCTCAACCCTGTCTCCAGGTCATTTATGAAGAGGTTGAAAAGCACCAGTCCCAGGACAGATCCTTGGGGCACACCGTTTTTCACCTCCCTCCATTGTGAAAATTGTCCATTGACACCCACACTCTGTTTCCTGGTCTTCAACCAGTTCCCAATCCATGAGAGGACCTGCCCTCTAATTCCCTGACTGTGGAGTTTTTTCAGTAGCCTTTGGTGAGGGACCGTGTCGAACGCCTTCTGAAAGTCCAGATATATAATGTCTACGGGTTCTCCCGCATCCGCATGCCTGTTGAATTCTAAAAGGTTCCTGAGGCAAGACTTACCCTTACAGAAGCCATGCTGATTCTCCCTCAGCAAGGACTGTTCATCTATGTGTTTTGAGATTCTATCTTTGATGAGGCATTCCACCATCTTACCTGGAATTAGTAAGGCTGTTAGGCTGACTGACCTATAGTTTCCTGGGTCCCCTCTCCTTCCCTTTTTAAAGATTGGTGTGACATTTGGTATTCTCCAATCCTCTGGCACTATGGCTGTTAAGGTAGTGCTCATGGGCCCCCCAAGCAATTCCCTGGAGGAACCTTATTGGTTCCATGCTGTGTCATAACAGCACCTCATTGGCTCTTTGAATAATAAGTCTCATTGGTCCATTTTGAGTTAAGGAAATCTTACATAGGACAGTTGTATTTTGTTTTCTGGTTTTTTGCCATAACATTTGATAGAATGGAGATATTTCACTCTGGTTTTTTCATTGCATTCTGCTGTAAAATCCGCATCCAGAGGTATATAGCATGATGGTATTATTCCTAACAACCACAATTTTAGCGATTTTGGTCACTTTGGTGTCACCCCCTCCCGTGTGCATTACCCAGTGCGGTCCAAACCCTCCACACCCTGTTAGCTACGTCACTCACTAGTAGCACATATACCCAGTGGACATTCAGAATCTATCTGGAAACCTGCTTGGTACTTTGGTACAGCTGTTTA
Source organism: Tiliqua scincoides (assembly GCF_035046505.1). Classification (NCBI taxonomy): domain Eukaryota; kingdom Metazoa; phylum Chordata; class Lepidosauria; order Squamata; family Scincidae; genus Tiliqua; species Tiliqua scincoides. The sequence continues at coordinate 105,412,445 of NC_089821.1, forward strand.
AGTCTACATTTCCTTCCAGTCATGTATCTTAAGGATGTTACTAAGGTATAGCAATCAGGTGGTCATGGAAAATTTCCACCTAATGCCTCTTGGCTGCGACCACCATAAGTAGATGGGAAGACTAGTTTCTTTACTTAAAAGCAAAACATTCTTACACAAACTCCATTATGAGAGTTCTTTTTTTAATACAGAAATGTATCAGTCTAACATGTTTCAAACAATTAGAATTATTTCTTAACTAGCACAAGGCCACTGTCCTATTTGTATCCACAGAGCTGCAATATTATAAGCACCACTTTGGTTACAGTGAAGTTATTCCCCAAGACCTGTTACAGGAAACTCGTCCTTATTAAAGTAACATTAAGTGCTGCTTTTTATTGATCTGATCCTCTGCCTTGATGATTAGAACTTACTGATGTTTTAATAATAACCTTACAAGCTTTATCTCCATTTACTTGCTTGCAGTGCCCAAAGATGCTGTGGAAACTAACTTAGCATAAACATTTTGCAGAGGTCTTTAAATGCTTGGAGAAAAAGCAAAGATTCAGTTACACTGTATATTAAGGAAGAAGGGGGGGGGGAGAGAAATGCCCTTACTAGATAAAAGAGAGCCTTGAGTGTGAACATCAAAGAATTGTTAATGACAAGAAATACCATTAGGGTTAGCATCCCTTTTGTTTCAAGCCTCTCACACCTGCAGTGCATTGAAGACACTGTCTTTGTTGGTCCATCTGAATTACCTCTATTAGCATTTATAGAAAAGTGGTTGGTAAAACCACCAATATGTGCTGCAGGCCTTTTCTATGTCCCTTTAAAAAAAAAAAAAAGTCAGATATTAGTTCTCTGTGGGTTTCCTTTATGATACAGTATCTGCTGCAAAAGGAAACCCCAATGCCAGGATTCGGTTGATTGCAAATGAGCCTGGCTGAAAGGGAAAGGATAGCTTTTGTTACTGAAAAGCGAGGTAATATAGGCAACTATATGAGAAGCAGTGCACATAAGAAGTTCACACATTAGCAAGAGCAAAATCAGAGCGTGAAATTCAGATTAGGCCACCACAGGCTGTCAGAAGAAGCAGTGCGGGGGGGGGGGGGAGCAAAGGGGTGGGAGAAGTATTGGTAAAACTTGGCATGGCTGAAGGTGTAACCTGTTTCATTTGGCCCCTGAAAAACAGTTTAACAGATGGTGGGACCAGCTGTCTTTTTCAGCCATTTAATAAACCCTTTGGTGGTAGCAGTTTGAGAAGTAGGGGCCTGAGTGTTTTTAGGTTAGAGGGGGAAAATAAAGAAAATCTGTCCCAGTTGTCTTTGCCAAGCCGTTAAAACAGAGACTTTTCAACAAATTGAAAGGATAAAAGACATCTAATTGAGGATATTACCCTGATGATCTGGGCTCATCTCCCCAAATGCCTCTTTTCCTATGATGAATAAATACCAAAAAGGCCAGTGTATGAAAATACATATACTGTAGCATTATTATCTTGATCAGTCACTTCGATTTCAGCTTTTGCAAAGGAGCTACCTATCAGTAATTAGAAATCTTAAATGAACTGTGGAATGAGAAACTGACTTGCTTTCTAAGGCACAAGCATATGACAAAATAATAGTTACAGTGACCAATTTTTATCAGTAAGCGAGAACTCTCTTGGTTCAGGCAACCAACTGAGATAAATAGACCAGTCAATGAACTCCTATAACTTCATGAACTAAAATGCTAGTCGGGCAGCATTCAGGGGCATGTATTCACTACTGAGAGTTTTGATACAAGCTGTGGTGAATCATGATCTCTTTGTTAATGGTGGCCTGAGATTTTCTGCAGAAGTATATTGCTTCTTCACTGCTTTCTTTTCAATAAGATTCCATTGCTTTTTCTTTAATAAGATTTCTTCAATAACACGTTTTCATTAAAAAAAATTAATATTCTCAATGCAAAAGTTAAGTGGCAAGTCTCAATTATGTGAGAGATGTTTTATGTAAAAAGCATGCCTGGTGTCTTTGAAAAGAACAGCTCTTTTTGCACATTTACATGCTCCCCAGCTGAGCAGCCACCCCTTTCATTTGAAGAGGGTTTTGTTCTGCCTACAGGCCTATTATATGCATTAGAATGTTTGCCCTTAATAAATGGCAACAACAAGGCCGATAAACTCCTTTTCAAGTGAGGAGCAGAGTACAACACATTCTGCCCACTCCGTTGTTGAGTTGAGTGTCACAACAGTGACAGCAGAAATACTGTAGATACCCACTATAGTATGTGAAATTTTTGCCAAGTAATCAAGCTCCAATTCTCACTTCGCCTTATCTCCAGGTCAATCAGAGGGCCAAGCCTTTCAACTCTGAAAAGTTTCCTTTTCAGACAGGTGCCACGTTTCTCAAGTAGCAGGCAGGCACCAGGCAGGCAGGGCAGAGATCTTTTCTACGGCAACTGGGAAATTCCAGCCAAAGTTAACTTTTTAATCCCTTCTGCTGCAGCCTGGTTCTGCTTTGCAAATGCTTGCAAAGCAGGTCTGTTTTTTGAAACACCAGGATGGGAATCCTTCTTTCCATCTGAAGCAGGCTACAATTCAATGCACCCTTACTTAAGAATAACACCCATGGTAAGCAGTGGGTCTACTTCTGAGTAAAAAGGGCTCCAAATATATGCAGCTGCATCTCTCTGCTGTGAATTGAATTGCACACTCCCAGTTATGTGTTATGGGTTGTATGTTGTATGTAGAGCTTCTGGCTTAACACACCAGACACCTTAAAGGTGGATTTGATTCATGGTTCAACCTTTTTCACTTGCATATCCCTTGGCAGCCCATTTCCATAAATTGTACCCTTCCTATTAGCAAAATGTTTGTAATTAGTAAGACAAGCCCTCATCTCCTCCATATGAAAACCCAGACTTCATGTATTTATCACAGTATTTTCTCTTTTTATCTGTTTGAAGAACAGAAGACTCTGCCTTTTGCACCAGAAGTGTGCTGAGAAATTCTGGGTAATTGATCACTTTCCATATTATGTGTCAGCTTTTTTACTGTGCTGGTTTTCAATCACTGGTTCATACATGAACTGATGATCAAAAACTAGCTATTGGTGGGGCTTTCACAGCCAACTAGCTACCTCTCTTCCAGGTCATGCATTCTGGAGCATGACCTGCCTTTTTCTGCCATTATTCCATTCTTTTTCAAGTACCCCTAAAGGTCCTGTTGAGTGTCCCTGGGAGTACATGAATACCAGGTTGGGAACTACTGGTATGTTGTTTACAGTGCACTTTGATAGTGTTTACAAAAAAGTGGTGAAGACCAGAATTTAAAAAAGAATAAAAATGTATCTTATGATCTTTTACTGTGTTTTCAATAAATTAAAGACTACAGTTCTTAGGTAACAATTAGTGGTAGGTTATTTTTCAGGATCTGGCCTGGGGTAAAATCAGACAAAACTATAGTCAGACACCCCCTAAGTTTAACCCCCAACTTATCCGAGAGTCATAGAAAATTCCATGATTGTTGGCTCAAAACTTGCCCTCGACTTATCTGTGGGGTCGACTTATAGACGAGTGTCTACGGTGAGTGCTTTTGTGGCTTGCATTTGCGCCTCTTCAGCTTGCATTTGCGCCTCTTCCAAAACACTTTAGTAATTACCTAGGAACCATTTTTTGTTTTGTTTTTAATAGTCATCCCTACCATAAAGGGAGCAAAAAGCAATGATTTCTATGGCAGTTTGCATCTTGTTAGCTACAATGTAAAACTGCTTTCTGAGCTGAACATCTGAATTAATACATTGGAATGATTAGTTATTTCTTGTTGTCAAAAGCGGAGGACTCTCACTATTATCTGGTTTTACTGATAACCAGTTTCTGTATATCTTAAAAGGAATATATTTTTCCAAATGGAAATGGATTTATGCAAAAGAAAAACTCATTTGTGTTGGAATTCTGGAATCATTGGACAGTACAGTTGGAAAAGGCCCAGTGGACCATATACTGTAGAGGCATTATACACTTGAAGAACTGGCAATAAACGCTTGACCACTATCTCTTCCACTATCTCTACTGCTATAGCACTATGTTTGTAAGAGTGAATGTTAATTTTTATTACTAAATGTTGGATGTAACACAAATAAAGATGACACAGCAGGTTGCTAGGTGAAATCAGTTACACAATCCATGATACATGCAAGATACATCCATGAGACATCCATGACTACTAGCAAAAGTCTGAAAACAGAATGTATTTCTCTCACTCAAAACAGGTACATGGTCTGTCTTACAACAGAGATCACTGCTCTGTCAGACAGCAAAAGAAACCACACACAGAAGGAAGTTGTGAAGGGCCATACTGTCTTAGAGCCTGATCCTGTGGTCTGCACCGCGCCTCCGCGGTGCGGACAACAGTCGCAAACGTGCCTTAAGGTGTGTTTCCAGGGCTTACCGCTGAGCCAGCACATGGCGGCTGCCCGGGTTCCGCGGCTCTGCGGTCTCTGTGACCACCGGCTGCGGAACGGGAGATGGGGCATGTTCGGGGGCATGCAGGGAGGCTTTCCAGGGAGGAGAGAGGCATGGGTGGGATGTGGGGGAGGCATGTTGGGGGCCGGGGGAGAGGCGGATCCACCCTACACAAGCGCCTTCACTTTAGTGGCGACCAAACAGTCGCCGCTAAAGTGAGTAGCCCAATTGCAAGACTGCTTCCCTTACTTGGGGGAAGGGGATGAATGTCCCCTTCTCCCGAGAAGCCTCCCACGGTAGTGCAGGAGGCAATGGATCCGGCGGGAGCCCTCTGTGGAGCTGCCAGGTCCCGCAGCTCTGGGCAGCTCAGGATTGGGCTGTTAGCCAGCAAGCCACAGCTGCCACTGAAGTAATACACCTCTCTCAGAGCCCAGTATTATATGCCTCACCTCACTGATGCACCTGCACCAAAAAGGTGCATGCTGTATCCTACGGATTAGGGGGCTTCAGAAGGAAAAGGGGAATTATTTCTCCTTACCCCTCTGTAAGCCTCCCACTCTGCAATGGATCGTCTTGGACCAACGCACATCCAAGTAGAAGAAAGGGGTATGGAGGTCCTTTAAAAGAGGGGATATGATTCAGGGGTGCACCACTATCACCAAATTCATCCCCTCCCCCTGTTCCTCCCCTCCCCATCCAGTTTTGGGCCCTGGATAGGATTCAGCTGTTCCTTTTCTAACATGACAAATGAGAGGCCAACTGATAGTGATCTGAAATTTGCCCAAGCCCCTCTAATTACTGACCCTCGAGATCTGGTTATCAGACTCTTTTGAAGAAGTGCCATCCAGAATGCAAAAATGTATCAGCTTAAGACAAATTGCTCATACACGTGATAACCATGTCTTTTCCCCTTATCACCTTTACATTTGTTATAGGTAAATAATTCTAGTGAAGTATACGGTGCTCAGATTTGTTGTGAGGGGGAAGGAAGCTTTCTCCACTGGAGTTCATTCTGCTTTGTGGTAAACCACAACTCTTTGCTGGAATGAATTATCTTCTTGTGGGATTTACCATATTGTACAAAATGGTTTGCATTTTATAACAAATTGCTTTGAGATTGTGACATACTTGAATCTCTCTCAAATGTGTTTATAATTTTTTCCAAGTAGTAAAAAAGATAACTGTCAGCCCAGTCCCATTACAGAGTCCCCCTGTCATAAAATGGCTGTTGATGGAGCACACAGCCCTTCATCAGCAGCCATGTTAGGAGCACTGCTGCAAGAGGTGACAGTGCTCCCAGGATGCTGCTGGACCTACCAGAGCAGGTAATGCAGCAGCCAGAGCAGGAAGAGGGCAAAGCAGGGTGGGGAGGGGGGAAGAACGGGGTCAGGGAAACTGTGGGAGGGGGCAAATCTGGTGCAAATCTGGTGGTGCATGCAGAATCTTAGCCTCCTTTTTCACAGGCTGCCCACCCTGTTCCTTTCCTCAGGCTTGTGCCAGCTACATAACTGGCTCAGGTTCAAGGAAACCCAACGAGAGCAGGAAGCTTACAGAGGACTAAGGTGAATCCCTTTCCCATCTGAAGCCTCCCAGCAGTGGTGTCGCTAGGGGGGTGTGGGGATGCGGGCCACACCGGGTGACGCGCCGGGGGGGTGACATGCTAACTGCAGCTTTAGGAGCTACCGCATCGTGCCATACACCGTTGGATGCGGAATTCCAGAGTGCAGTGCAAAAAACCAGAGTGAAATCGCTCATTTCGTTCAAAAGTTATGGCCAAAAAACCAGAAAGAAAAAATGTATGGATCCCTATGGAAAGTGAAAGTGAGCCGCATTGCGTGTTTACTCATGAGTAGGCGTACTTGCCATAGTCTGTCGGAAAGGGCAGGCTGAGAGGAATCCAATGACACCAGAATGGTCCCAATCCAATGAATGGACACCAAAAAAAAACACCTGAGAAGGAGATCCTTGCCTCCAAGCAGATGAATGTATTGAGTCCGAAATGAGCCACGTGGCCGTGTTTACTCACAAGTAGGCAAACTTGCCTTAGTCTGTAGGAAAGGGCATCAGAATGGTCCTCATCCAATGAATGCAGCCCCCAAAACACCTGAGAAGGAGGTCCCTCCCAGCTGCAGTCTATTGAGCTCTATAGAAAGCAAACTCAGATCGATGGTCACATTTACTTGCAAGTAGGCTGACGTGCCTTGGCTGGTGGTCAGGCCAGGCAAAGGGGAATGTGAGGCCACCAGAAGGGTTCCAATCCGATGGAGCTGGAGTGCAACAAATGTGCCAGAAGGCAGCCTCCCCTCCCCCCCTAAAAAGGACAAAAAAGAGGCTTCAACTGGTAAGGGGAAGTTTTCTATTGTGCACTTGCAAAGCCAGGTGGGTCTTTATCTTGATATGCCTAAAATAGAAGAACTTTAAGCTGGGCACTGGGAGAGCTGGAAATCTCACTGATTCTTTTTTTTTGGGGGGGGGGGGGGGTGTTATTGCAGGCAGACTACAGAGTAAGCTCCATTGACCACTATGGGACTTACTTCTGAATAGTCATGCATAGGATTGGGCTCACAGGCTGCAATCCTACCCATACTTTCCTGAGAGTAAGCCCTGTTGACCTCTATGGGACTTACTTCTGAGTAGACATGCATAGGATTGGGCTCACAGGCTGCAATCCTACCCATACTTTCCTGAGAGTAAGCCGCATTGACCACAATAGGACTTATTTCAGAGTAGATTCACTTGGTGGAACAGGACTGGCTCCCCCTTATTTATTTATTTCATTTATTTACCCTGCACATGCCTGATCTTGTCTGATCTTAGAAGCTAAGCAGGGTCAGGCCTGGTTAGTACTTAGATGGGAGACCACCTGGGAATACCGGGTGCTGTAGGCTTAGACCATAGTCTTTCGAGACTGAAGGTTGCCAACCAATTATTTATAATTATTTATTTTAATTTGCTTGATGATGTCACTTCTAGCCATGACATCACTTCCAATGGGTCCTGGACAGATTGTCATTCTAAAAAGTGGGTCCCCGTACTAAAAGTTTGAGAATTGCTGCAATAAGGTGTTAGTAAGTTGAGGGTGTGTGTGAGTGTGAGAGAGAGAGAGAGAGAGCGAGAGAGAGAGAGACTCTACAAGTTTTCAAAATCACTAAAATCAGAATTTGGAGGAATAAGACCATCATGTTATATATCAATCAATGTGTAATTTCATGCAGAATGCAATGAAACAAACCACATTGAAATATTTGTGTTCTAACAAAAGGTACAGCCAAAAAACCAGTAGGGGCAGGGCGCCCATCACCTGGGGCGTTGCCCCACGCACTGCAGGGGGTGACGCGCAGGCCTCCCACACCAGGTGACACAAATCCTAGTGACGCCACTGCCTCCCAGTCCACTCCATCCTCAGTGATATAGCACATGCCTTTTTGATACAGCTGCACCAGTTGGGGGGAGGGAAGGATATAGGATTGGGCCATTTATCTCTTAATGTGCCACTGAGATGAAAGCTGGTGCAACTAGGATAGTTATAGCTTGTTAGTGATGTATAGATCATTGTCCTAGCTCAGCAGCTTCTTATGGTCAAGGGAGCTCTGATGCATGCATTCCTTTGTGCACGTGAATCTGTTCCAGTCTCTGAGATGAATTGAGCCACCCACACAAACAACTGTACTGTATGTTCACTGGAGTACCCATGAGGCTCTGGATCAGGGCAAATGCTTTTAGACATTGCTGAAAATGGCCTGAAGACTTTTCAATCTACATGGTTTTACCTATACTTTGGGGCACTACATACATTACAATTTTCCTACATGGATATCATTTTTAAGTCAGAAAGAGCATACAGTACTAGCATGTGTGATGAACACACACTCACAACTATTTTTCCACATGTATATGTGGAGAGAAGTCATGATTGTCACTAAGTGGATGTGCTGTGAAACATACACATGATGCAAATAGTAAATGTGCCTTTTCTCACGAAGAAGGGAAAGTCAAGCAGTCATTAAAAGGGAAAGAAAAACATTTTAAGATGGAATTCTAAAATGGGCAACCATTTCTGAACATGTACATTCAGCCACATAGCACTTTAGCAGCAGTCTATTGATTTTCTGGCAGTGTGTATTTTATACATTGGTACCTTGCAGTTCATAGATGGCTATTAATTCTTTCACTTTATTGCTTCAGCTTAGCTTATGATACATCTGAGTAGATAAAGAGAAAGATACCCATACACACCCTACACTTACAATACTAGCATGCAAGAGGAGCCTTCATGCGCAGAAAATGTTTGTATGAGAGAACATTCAAACACTAACAGTTATCAACAATATGAATCTGCTGGTTGAATAAAACTTGGCTTGTAGACTTGGGTTGGTTGGGTTAACTCCATGCCCAGCCATGCTGATAATAGCCTTAGCAAGAGTCTCCTTTAGCCTCAGTTATCCAAATTATATAATCAGAATATTAATGTGCATAGAATCAACAAAGAATGGCAAGCCATAACGTGGAAAAGAACTCTTAATAGTTATAGATCATGCCTTGTTATCCACTGGGGTTCCGTTCTGGAACCCTCAGTGGATTAAAAAAATCAGTGGATAAAAACCCACTTCCATGTTTCTTGTTCCTCTATTGTCGCCCCAGAATGCATAGATGCTATACTGCATTCAGCCACTAGATGGGGTAAATAATGGAATCTAATGGAATGAAATTATAATTATTTAACAGTGCAAAGGTAGGAAATGGGATTTTGGGAAAACAATTTTTTTTCTTGTTACAAGCCATTTAAAGGTGGACCTCAGTATCATTGGTAAATCAAATCAGTGGATACCAAATCAGTTAATACCGAGGTCCCACCTGTACCTTGTATGATAAGATCACTCAGCAATTGTCAGGCAGCAATTTTTGTGTCCTTTTCCCTAACTCAGTGCTATTCAAACTGGGGCATCATGACACCCCAGCCTGAGGGCCCTGGTCTCTGCCCCCTTAAGGGGAGGGGGCAGCCTAGAGGCAGGGGGAAGGCAGCGGCACGATCCCCAGGATCGAGCTGCTCAGGGGGCTGCAGGGGCTTGGGTGCACTTACCCAAGCCTCCTGCAGCCTTCCTGGGTGCGGGGAGCCCGGCGCGACTTCTGGCAGGGCTCCCCACAGCAGGGAAAGTGGATGTGGAGCAATCACGCTCCCCTTCCGCTTTAGCAAAGTGATCCTGGGCATCGCGCCGCTGTCTTCCCCCCGCCCCCGCTGCCTTCTCCCCCCGCCCCTGGGAAGACTTGCTAGCTCTCAAACTCTCCCAGAGGGAGTTCAAACTCCCAGAGAGTTTGAGAACCATTGCCCTAACTCTTTTCTCCATCGTTTCTAAAATCTGACTTAGCTATATGCCTTGGTTGTATTGTTCAGAGGATAGTTCTGTTGTCTCTGTTGCAAGCTTCTTTGGTGACAACAGCAAGGACATGCTCAGAGTATGAGGTTTGCCTCTGTTGCATTGAGGCCTTAGTTAAGAAAAGGTTACTCATGCTTCTATTGTTTTGAAATAAATGGAACTTAAGTTAGTCATGACCAGGTTACCCCATTGATTTCAAAGGGACTTAAATGCAACCAACTTCCTTTGGATTGGTGCCAAAGATATATTTCTTCAGTGAAAGCAGGGGAAAGAAAAAACCCGTAGAGAAAGTAAGAATTCCCCAGTATGTGGCAAGATAATACTAAACACAAACAAGACAAATGTCAGAAGGAAGCTATTTGAGGCTTGTGTGAGTCTCCTGACAGCCAAGTTATCCTACAAAGAGCAGCAGAGAGAGGAAGTGATTCATTTTTACAGACACTGTGATCACAGTCGCCGTGGAGGCTATAAAATACAGAGCAGCCATTAAAAGGTGGCCTACCCAGAAGACTATAAATTGACAGGGAGAGTAAAACCTCCTGTTAGGTGGTAAGCAGGATGTCAAAAGGTCATTGTGGAAAGTTTGGTCATTTCTCCTGATTACAAGATAAAGCAGGTAACTCTACAGAAACTTAAGGCAATCTTCAAGCATCATGCTTTGTTCTGCTCTTGGGCCAGAAAGTTCCTACAACAGAATGTCTTAAAATTAATTTTGCTGCAGAAACAATTTTAAATACTTTTCTAACTCTTCTGATTTAAGATTGATATATTGCTCATGCATGTGATAACCTCTTGTATTAACGACGTGATATCATAGAATGTGAATAATCTTGTTTTAATATTCTTAATTATTATTATTAAGTGGAGCTAAGTTCATGAGAACCAACAAAATAACTGGTAATCAAGAGATAAGTAGTGTGTGTTATAAAGAGAAATATGCAACCCACAATTTGCTTGTTTTCCACACAGACTCCAGGGCTTGTCTAAGCCTATAGGTCAGTGATTTTCAACCTTTTCATCTTGCGGCACACTGGCAAGGCACTAAAATGGTCAAGGCACACCATCAGCTTTTTGACAATTGACAAGGCACACTGTGCTGTCGATGGGGGCTCACATCCCCAAATGGTCCTATTGATAAATTACCCTCTCCCAAATTCCCGTGGCACACCTGGGGACCGTTCGCGGCACACCAGTGTGCCACAGCACAGTGGTTGAAAATGGCTGCTATAAGTAGTACCAAAGGTGGGCAAGATCATTGGCCCTGTTGCTGAATCATAAACTGGAAATTAAAATACAGGTGCAATCCTAGGTATGCTTACTTGAAACCAACTGGACTTCCTCCAGATAAAATATGTTTAGAATGTGAAGGTATTTCTCTTCAGAAACCTAACACGTGGGACAAATCTCCTCCAATCCCACTTCAAAATGCAGTTTTGTCCCTTCTTTTTAACCATTTGAAACAGAACTTCCTCATAGTGGAGCATGCCTCAGCCAACATAAAAGAAATGTTTTCAGTTCTCAGAGTCTGTGGGTAGGAAGCAGGATGCAATCAATGGCAAGGAAGTTTAACCCTGGAATGGAGTGAACATGTGATTGCAAATCTCACATAGGTTGAATGTCTTGGATGTGCTCACAGACATAATTTCCCATGGAATAACTGCATATCTGACGCTGGTCTAAGACTACCTGGCATACCAGGTGGCTAGGAAAGAGCCACCAGCTTCCTTGAGAACTCACTCTGGATTGGTTTCATTCCCCACTGCAAGACTGAGAAGTATTCCTGTTCCAGAACTCTGCTCTGTTCTAGAGCAGCAACTTGGTCTTTACACCATCAACATTTATGTTTTATTATACACTGTGCTCTGGACACAAGTTGAAAGCTGATGCCTTGCCTTGGCACATGGTTCCACAAAGTATCTTCTCCTGATTGATCTGTACCCACCTCCAAGTCAAGGGGAAGCTAGCTTTCTCCACTAAGTGTGACTATACAGAGACACAAAGGAGGAGGACAGGGTTGCTTAGTTGCAATTAGAGTTCTTTAAGTGGTTTTCTGTGCAGACACTGAACTACGTGACTGTACTCTCTGCAGGTTTGATTCCTACTGTTGGGTCTCACTTCAAAAGCTACAGTTTAATTGGGCACTCACAAAGGAACTGAGGGATAGGGCATCTTCCTGCCCTTGAAGCACACAGCATGAACAGAGTTTTCCCCACTCAAGAACAGGGGCAGAATGCTCACTAAAAGTCAGCTCATGTGCAGAACTCCTCTACGCGTCTGCACGGACGACCACTGAAAGCACTGTTTCCTGATCTAAACAGCCTGTACCTCTTAAGCAGTTCAGGCCCAAATCCTAACCAACTTTCCAGCTCTGGTATAGGTGTCCCAATGGGATGTGTGCTATATCCTGCAGTTGGGTGGCATTCATGGAGGCCTCCTCAAAGTAAGGGAACCTCAGAGCTGCATTGCCCTTTTGTCCATGCTGGAAAGTGGATTAGAATTGCATTCGTGTGTTGTTTTTTAGCCCTAATGATACTGATTTTGCTATAGAGCTGCGGTTTGCTGTCCAGTCAATGATAGAATATGTTCTCCACTAATATATGGATATGTGATGTGGTTTTCTAAGGGCCCCCAGTCTTTTTGTGCTCTTAAGTGCTCTAGCCAAATACAAGTAGTCCAAATACAAGTAGAATTCCTTCCCACAAGAATAATCTGTGCAATTTCATTTCCAATGGGACCAAATGCAAATTCCTTCTAAAATGCTCCATTTGTTGACAAGGTGCATTTTGCTGTGTTGCAAATGTTTGAAGTGGTAATGAGGATACCAGCCTTAAAGCTACAGTATTTGCATTCAGGCAAATCAGGGATGCTTTGCATTCAGCTTAACACCAGCTACTGTGCTTTGAAACAAAATACTGTATAAGTGACATTGACATGGCTGAAATCCTTCCTGAATTAAACCAGTTCCAGCTCTGGCTTTCCTACATATTGTAAGTTGGGGGAGAAAAATGTAGGATTTGATGGTCATTTTCATAAGGGAACTTCTGATAAATTGGGAAAAGCCCACCATTACAAGGAATTACTTTTGCTACAGCACATTATTTCATATTTATAGCAAGATACTGGTTTTCATTAATGGTTCTATGCCTTTGAAAATTCATAATGAAGTTATGTCTACTCAGAAGTCCTACTGTTCAGTGGGGCTTACTCTCAGGAAAGTGTGGATAGGATTGCAGCCTAACAGCGCAATCCTATCCACACTTTCCTGGGAGTAAATCCCATTGACTCTAATGGGACTTACTTCTGAGTAGACATGCATAGGATTGGGCTATAAGTTGCTGATGTACTGAAGTATCTAACTTTAGCTTCCATGTTTAGCTTGCTTTTCATTTTGGTATATGCCCAATTTGGACAAGTCATTTATTTTAAAAGATTAATTAATTGCAAATTGGGTACATCTTACCTTCGCTATTAGAGAAAATGTGTGCATATTTATTTATTTACAAATTTATATCCCACTTTGGGCACAATCCTAACCCCTTATGTCAGTGCTTTCCAGCACTGACATAAGGGCAATGCAGCTCTGAGGTAAGGGAACAAACATTCCCTTACTTTGAGGAGGCCTCCGTGAGTGACATCCAACTGCATGATGTAGCACATGTCCCATTGGAAAGCACTGACATAAAGGGTTAGGATTGCACTCTTTATCTCCCTAATGGGCATAGTATTAATCAAACTTAAACTGAATCCTATCCAACTTTCCAGGGCTGATGCCACTGTGCCAATGGGGCATGTGCTGCATCTTGCAGTAGGTGGGCATTTGCAAAGACCTCTTCAAAGTGAGGGAGTGTTTGGTCCCTTACCTCTGGGCTACATCAGAACATTGGATAGGATTGGGCCCTTCAGGATACATTCAGGATACAATTTCGCAAAAGCTGAAAGCAATGGTATGGGACATTTGTGACTAACTTAACTTCTACTGAAATCTGATCTGCTTTTGCTGAACTGGACTCTCATTGACCATACAATCCTTGTTCAATTAGTCCTCACAACTTGAGAGCACTTTTTTCCCCATTGTACAGATGGGAAGCAGAGGTGAAGACAGAATAACTTATCCACAGACCACCCAGGATGTCAGCAGAGTCTAACTGTAACAAACTGTTTCCCAAACTGTGGGTCAGGGCCCCACCATTAGGTCACGAGCCTATTTTTGGTGGGTTGCCAATTTAGTACAATTACAAACTTTGTAAGCACCCTTGCTCAGTTTGCAGAAGAAAATTGTTGGCTGGAATGCTAACCTGTGAGGTAGTTTTCATACTCCCAAATTAAAATGACACATTTCCTGACTTTCTCTAGTAATTGGCATGCTGTAGATCACATGTGAACCCAGTTTCAGCCTTTTGTCTGGCCTGGGAGTCCCTAACAGCACGTCTTCCTCTCCAGCCTTCTGGGTACCCTGGAATGACTATAAAGGTTTAGGGCAGGGCTCCCTGCACCCTGGGGAGGCTGCAGGAGGCTTGGGTAAGTGCTCCCAAGCCCCTGCAGCCCCCTGAGCGGTGCAATCCTGGGCATCGTGCTGCTGACTCCCCCCCATCCCCGCTGCCTCCCCCCCATCCCCGCAAGAACTTACAGTGGCTCAAACTCTCCTGGAGAGTTTGAAAACCACTGGTTTAGAGGAACAGTCCTTGAACTCCATTTCTAGGGAGAGTGTTATAAATGCCCACACACATATACTATATGCAAGGTCTCTAGCAGCCTCAAGAGCACAGGATCTCTATTTCTAGATCTCTTTTTTTGTCTAGTGGGTCATGATAGAAGTGAGTCCTGGTGCTGAAAAGTTTGGGAAATGCTGCTCTCACACATACAAATGCAAGTCCACTGGACTACAAGGTCTCTCAGAGAAAGGAGCTAAACATCCAAAACATAGAAGACAGTTTATGCCTTGACTATGGCAAGTGTCTAAATGCTGCTAGGGAGCAATAGGATACATTTCTTATTACTATCACAACTCCCCCTAAGTCATCAAGGGAGGACAAGATAAGTTGCTGCACATTGTTGTTGGCATCCTTCAGTCTCAAAAGACTATGGTGTCACACTCTGAATGGTGGTTCTGGAACAGAGTGTCCTCTCCAGAGCGCGAAGCCTGGGTAAAGTAGGTATGGAGGATAGGCTGTTACCCATGCAGCAAATCCCCCCTCTCCACGTCGCTGAATTGGTCCAATGGAAAGGCAGAAGCCAATATGGTTGGTTCCAGCGGCGTCGCAGGAGTTGCCAGAACATGACTGTGTTCAGCCATGAACTGCCTCAGGGGCTCCGGCTCTGGATTTTGCCTCGAGGTTGACTCCTGAAGCCTTTTCCATAACTGGATGTAGCCACAAGGCAGTGGAGGTTTGGGATCAGAGTTTTCCTTCTCTCAGATGAGCTGCCTTCCCAGGCTAACGAGTCCCATCTACCCGGTGGCTGTTTAGTCGCCTCTTATGACAAGTACAGCCAAACTGAGGGCCTATTCTTATCCCCAGCCCCCAGGGGTAACACAACACAACCATGAACAGTATAGGCCAAATATACACTGCTCAAAACTATAAAGGGAACACTTAAACAACACATCCGAGATCTGAATGAATGAAATATTCCTATTAAATACTTTGTTCCTGACATAGTTGAATGTGCTGACAACAAAATCACACAACAATCATCAATGGAAATCACATTTATCAACCCATGGAGGTCTGGGTTTGGTGTCACACTCAAAATTGAAGTGGAAAAACACACTACAGGCTGATCCAACTTTGATGTAATGTCCATAAAGCAAGTCAAAATGAGGCTCAGTAGTGTGTGTGGCCTCCACGTGCCTGTATGACCTCCCTACAATGCCTGGGCATGCTCCTGATGAAGTGGCGGATAGTCTCCTGAGGGATCGCCTCCCAGACCTGGACTAAAGCATCAGCCAACTCCTGGACAGTCTGTGGTGCAACGTGGCGCTGGTGGATGGAGCGAGACATGATGTCCCAGATGTGCTCAATTTGATTCAGGTCTGGGGAACGGGTGGGCCAGTCCATAGCATCAATGCCTTCATCTTGCAGGAACTGCTGACACACTCCAGCCACATGAGGTCTAGCATTGTCCTGCATTGGGAGGAACCCAGGGCCAACCGCGCCAGCAGTCTCACAAGGGGTCTGAGGATCTCATCTTGGTACCTAATGGCAGTCAGGCTACCTCTGGCGAGCACATGGAGGGCTGTGCGGCCCCCCAAAGAAATGCCACCCCACACCATTACTGACCCATTGCCAAACCGGTCATGCTGGAGGATGTTGCAGGCAGCAGAACATTCTCCCTGCCGTCTCCAGACTCTGTCACGTCTGTCACATGTGCTCAGTGTGAACCTGCTTTCATCTGTGAAGAGCACAGGGCACCAGTGGCGAGGTTGCTAATCTTGGTGTTCTCTGGCAAATGCCAAACGTCCTGCACGGTGTCGGGCTGTCAGCACAACCCCCACCTGTGGATGTCGGGTCCTCATACCACCCTCATGGAGTCTGTTTCTGACCGCTTGAGCAGACACATGCACATTTGTGGCCTGCTGGAGGTCATTTTGCAGGGCTCTGGCAGTGCTCCTCCTGTTCCTCCTGGCACGAAGGCGGAGGTAGCGGTCCTGATGCTGGGTTGTTGCCCTCCTACGGCCTCCTCCACGTCTCCTGGTGTACTGGCCTGTCTCCTGGTAGCGCCTCCATGCGCTGGACACTACACTGACAAACACAGCAAACCTTCTTGCCACAGCTCGCATTGATGTGCCATCCTGGATGAGCTGCACTACCTGAGCCACTTGTGTGGGTTGCAGACTCCGCCTCATGCTGCCACTAGAGTGACAGCACCGCCAGCATTCAAAGGTCACCCAAAAATCAGCCAGAAAGCATAGGGACTACAAAGTGGTCTGTGGTCACCACCTGCAGAACCACTCCTTTATTGGGGGTGTCTTGTTACTTGCCTATGATTTCCACCTGTTGTCTACTCCATTTGTGCAACAGCATGTGAACTTGATTGTCAATCGGTGTGGCTTCCTAGGTGGACAGTTTGATTTCACAGAAGTGTGATTGACTTGGAGTGACATTGTGTTGTTTAAGTGTTCCCTTTATTGTTTTGAGCAGTGTATGTTCTGAAGGAACTTGGTGATTTTGTCTTTAATGCTACACAGCTCCGTACTGAAGTAACACCTCAATGGGAATCAACCCTTTCTCCCACCCTCATTCTCAGACCTTGTTAAACAGAACATCACAGGAAGCCCTTTCATATGGACAAGACCATATGGGCAAGAGACCATATGGTTTTGTCTGAATGCATGAGATCATTCAAGAGCCTTACAGTGTATGAGTTTGTCTGGGAGTGGACAGGCTATGTAGGTTCAACCTACACTGAACTCAAAACTTGTTTCCCTGGAAGTAAACCTCATTTGTTTCAATGGCACTCCAAATAAATATGTCTAAGAAGACATTTTATTCCTCCAAATAAATTATTTGGACATTTATTTATTCCTCCAAATAAATATGTCTAAGAAGGTGGGCTGTTAACATTGATGAGGCTCTTATAGGACTGAATAATTACACATTGCTGCTGTAGCATCTCAGTCTACAGCATTGTATGAGATTGCATTGTATGGGAATGGCAATACTGACCTTTGCAATGATTACTTGAGATCATGTATCTGAGGCATTTTGAACCCTGATATGGTGGTTATTGGGGGGGGGGGTGTACATACACATTTTTCATACATTCTCTTATTTTGCTGAGTGGTCTGATGCTCTACATTTATTTCTGTGGAAGGCAAAATTAACCATCTCTCTCTCTCTCTCTCTCTCTTCCCCCCCCCTTCCTGGCTGCCTCTGCCTCCCTGTGGAATAAGGAAAAGAGGGTCAAGGTGCCCCTTTCACTGCAGGAAAAGGAACACTGCCAAGAAGACCAAATCTATTGCCTCAATTCACAGTCCTCTGCTCTTGCTACTCCTGCCTTTGGGGAGGCAGGTCTGTGACTTTATCTTGCTGCTGTAATCTTATGAGTTCACTGAAATCTGGGCTTCTAGAGGACCTTTCCTTGCCTCTCTGTGGCCAAATTGGAAGGAGGAAATGCAAAGCCTTCATCCCTCTGCTGCTGTTTACTCATGAGTCCTCAGGGCCAGAGAAGAATGGGCTGCAGTTACACCAGCTTCTGCGTTTGTTTGCCTGGACTCTGCATCATTTTAAGGGCTCTCAATGTTCCTCATTTTGATTTTTCTTTTTTAAATCCTCTGTGTCTTTGCTGTCTCTTTCACTGCTTTGGTGTAATGTTTGAACTGATGGCCTTGCTGTATCTCCTAATAGTGAAAACTAATTTGTGAAATAAATACATAGTCCTGTGATCTTCTAAGGCTTTCTCTTTTTTTTAAACAGCAGTTCTTCAATGTTCACTGCATTAAGAGTCCAGTTTCAGGAGACTGGAATGTACCTCTTTTGCAACAGTAACTTTTTAAGGAAATGATCAGCACATACACTTTGTTGATCAGCACCTTCTTGAACATGTTTACTCAGAAGCTAGTATATTAAATGGTACTTATTCCTGGGTAAGTGTGTATAGGATTCCATCCTGAGATTTGTTTCTCCTGCCCCAAAAATCAGAACCTATTCACTCCACTTTGGTACCCACATGCCCACCCCAACATTCCCATGTTAAGGCCACATGCTCATCTATGAGAAAGCATGCCTCATTAATAGCTTTGGTCTTACTTCTGAGAAAATAGGAGGATCTGGATCTAGCTGATTTGCCTATCTAAATGGAATCTTGATTTCCAATGACTCTCCAAACTTTTCCAGAAGCCCCAGGAATGGAGATCTATTAGGTGTATATGTATGTAAAGTTAAATCTTCCCAAAATTAAAAAAAAAAAAAATTTCTAAACACATTTAGGATTGAGATGTACATTTAATTTATGGGGGGGGGTCACCTTTCTGTTTGGAAGAGCCCAGTGGGAAGGTTTAACAGGCTTCTGCCACTCATTTGACTGTTCTCCAGTCTCCTTCAGGGTGTCAATGCAGTTAACCTAAATTTATGTTAAACCGATGGAAAATGAGGGAACAGTGGGACTGCTGCAGATGATGATGATAAATAATCATCATAATCTCCTCTCCCAGGGTCCCACCAAAGAGAGCATGCTTTGCAGGTCCGCACTGGCTTTCCTCATGGAGGCCTTTCTGAGCCAGCAACAGCACTTCCTGCTTTCTTTTTAAAGTGCAGAAATAATGCACAGGTAGGGTTACCAGAGTGGGACAGAGTGCCTATACCTTTAACCATTGTATACAAGAGGGAATTTGGGTAGGTGCAGCTCAACATGGAAGGATTTAAAAAGGTGCACCTGCCAGAGACTGCAATCATAAGAACAGCCCCACTGGATCAGGTCATAGGCCCATCTAGTCCAGCTTCCTGTATCTCACAGCAGCCCACCAAATGCCCCAGGGAGCACATCAGATAACAAGAGACCTCATCCTGGTGCCCTCCCTTGCATCTGGCCTTCTGACATAACCCATTTCTAAAATCAGGAGGTTGCGCATACACATCATGGCTTGTACCCCGTAATGGATTTTTCCTCCAGAAACTTGTCCAATCCCCTTTTAAAGGCGTCCAGGCCAGTTGCCATCACCACATCCTGTGGCAAGGAGTTCCACACGCTGAGTAAAGAAATATTTTCTTTTGTCTGTTCTAGCTCTCCCAACACTCAATTTTAGTGGATGTCCCCTGGTTCTGGTGTTATGTGAGAGTGTAAAGAACATCTCCCTATCCACTCTGTCCATCCCCTGCATAATAATCCTATCCAGTGTACCTAGGAGTAAGCCCCATTGACTCTCATGGGACTTACTTCTGAGTAGACATGCATATAATTGGCCTCTAAATTCCCTTGTCTATGCAATGGTTAAAGCTATAGGCACTCTGCCCCCTTTGTATCTGATAGCCCTAGCACAGGACATTCTTGTGGCCTGCCACTGAAGAAGGGATGCCTCTCCCTCCCTCCCCTTCAGTGGAAGGGGCAGAAAGGGCAAGCTGACACTTTGGTTTCTGATCTTCTCTTTCCCCAGCCTGGTGCTCAGCACAGTTCAGCCAGCTCAGGCTGACCTCGACTGGAAGAGGTGTCTGTGGGCCCAGTCCTAGCCAACTTTCCAGCGTCAGTGCAACCCCAGGCAAGGGAGCAAATGTTCCCTTACCTTGTGGAGGCCTCCATAACTACCTTCCCACCACAAGTTGCAGTGCACACCCCATTGGCATGGCTTCATCAAGGCTGGAAAGTTGGCTAGGATTTGGCTGTGTTCTGGCCTGGAATGCTTTGCAAGTGTCACTCCCACGTAAGCCTAGGAACTGCATGCCTGGACCCCCACAGCACTGTCCTCTCTTCTGCCCAGCTGGGGCCAACTAAGCCCGATGGGGAGATGCTTGCATCTCGACTTCTCCTGCAGAGGGGGCAGAAGGTTGATTCCACGTGGAAGGGAGGAGTTCCAACGCCTGTAGCCAAAAGTAGGGTTTTTCCTTCTTCCCTAATCAGATCCGCGCCCTTTTAATGCGCTGAGTAAACTCTGCAGAAGGAGCCACCCCAGTGCTCAGCTCACTGCACAGCGAGTTGAGACCCAATCCTAGGCATGCATGCCTACTCAGAAGTAAGTCCCACTTTGCTCAATGAAGTTTACTCCCGGGTAAGTTTGGATAGGATTGCAGCCACTAGGCAAGTGAAGGTGGGCGATGGCGAATCATACGCACCCATTTCTGCCCAACCCACATATGTACACATTTGATCCCTGTTTCGCATATGCAGTATTGGGAAGAGGTGGCTTAACCATTTTTGGGTGAGTGTACTTTCATACTGTAGCGCAAATCCATGCAATACAGATAGGTAGGTAGGTAGTTTAGACCTAGCAGGGTGACCAGGTGTCCTTTTTCCAGGACATGTTCTCTTTTTTAGCCTCGTGTCCGGGAAAAGAACTTAAATGTCCTCCTTTTCCCTGTGAGAAGGCAGCACAGAGCCTTCCTGGAATGAATAAATTATATGTAATAAAGTGATTGAGTGTTTAAATTAACCACATGAAATGTATATACGAGTGTGCTTAGCTTTTATTTTGTCGTGTCCTACATTGTTCTTGAATGTCCTACATTATGGGCTTCCTGGTCCTCTTTTGGGGTGATGACATCTGGTGGCCCTGAGACCCAATATGCCTCTGTAAACTACCTTTATATTCCATACATATAGGCTGTGTGTGTGTTCGAGATTCAATCTATGGGTCTGCTTGGACCTATGGGGCTGCTTAATAGAATTATGGGGGGAGGGTCGCTGGAGGATTGTGGTTTTGTGAAACCCACCACTATGGATCTCCTTTCCATTCTTCTGCCTGCATTTCCGTCTTATCGATCTGCTTAAGCGGTGACACCACGTTCCGGGGCCAGGACGTGCTAATGTGCGGGGGTGTGCCTATTCGTCAGGGGCCCGGCGGGGGTCTTAGCCTCCCCCCGGGACTCCTTATGGAGCCGTGGGAGAGGACTTGGCCCTTTAATCCCTTCAAAGGGACCGAGCTGATTGAAGCCCCTGCAGCCCTTTGGAAGTCTTTGAGAGGCCAGGGATTGTTTGTACAGGGAAGCCCGATAAAGATCTCTCTGCGCCCGGCGTGAAAGTGGCAACGCGAAGACAATTGGATCCAACCATTGCTGGGCGGCTCCGGTTACCTGGGGGAAAGTTGCAGAGATGTCCGAGCCGGGCCTGCGCTTCGCTTCCCCGTCACTCCTCCTTCCAATCCAGGCCCACCATGGGCAAGCCCCCTTTGGGCACGTGTCCAAACCGTAGATGGATGGGTGTCAACCTCCCAAGAGTTGACTATTTCTCTCTAGGCGGAGAAAGGCTTTCTCTTGTCTTGATACCTCCTCTGGGGGCTGGATACTAGAAGCCCTGGTCAGAGGTGCCCATCAAACCTCCTGCTGCCCCCTTTTCACCCACCCCCTTGAAATGTCAGCCGGCTAACCCTTCACCCCCCCTTGGTATGTAACCAATATTCAGATCCTGCTTTAAAGCAAGCTCTCCAAGAGACACAGACAGACACTGCAATCCTCCCATCGCACATTATTATTATCCTCCAGCAGTTCCCAACATTTTCCCACTTGCGTACCCCTTGGCGGCCCATTTCCATAAATTCTACCCCTCATGTTAGCCCTACAAGGCATTCTAATACAGACCTGACTTTTCCCACCATTATTTTTTCAAGCACCCAGAAAGTTCCTGGCAAGTACCCCCGGGGGTAAACGTACCCCAGGTTGGGAACCACAGTTCCGCTGTGGAACCCGAAACTGCATCACTGCTTCCAGGTCCAGCCTATTGGTCCCTGGCAATAAGGACTGCAGGATCCCCAACAAGTGTTTGGAAGGAAGGACTTCCATCGACGTCAGCAGAAGTGGTTGCCACCCAGGGTGCTGTTGGCAGCCACTCGAAATGTCTTTCGCACTCGGTTGGGCAGAACTCCTCCGCAAAGCGCGCTCCTTGAGCCTAATGCTCGCAATGTGCTTTGGAGCCAGCCAGAGGTCTGTTCAAGCTTGGGGGCGAGTTCCTCGGGCTTTTTCTTCTGACCACAGTTGTTCAGAACTTTCTATACTAGTCTGAAAGGGAGGGTCCTTCGCTAAGAACTTCCTATAAGTTTGAAGTGGGGGGGGGGCCTTCTGCCAGAACAGTCGTCATAACTGTGGAAAACTAGATCGCCTCTCAAGGCATTCCACAAAACGTGCGCCACGTTTTGAAAACCCTTTCACTCTTGTCTTTCCAGTTCTGGTTCATCAAAAGGGGGAGGGCGGAAGTTGGGAATCAGGCTGTTTGCAGCAGAACAAAACGTTTGCGAAGAATCTACTCGAGTTAAAACTTCCAGTCTGGAAGCCTCCATTCCAGAAGAGTCGCAGGCTGCAGTCCTATCCACACTTTCCTGGCAGTAAGCTCCATTGACTCTAATGGGACTTACCTCTGAGTAGACATGCCTAGGATTGAGTTCTCAGGCTGCAGTCCTATCCACACTTCCCTGGGAGCAAACCCCGCTGACTATAATGGGACTTACTTCT
Organism: Tiliqua scincoides; assembly: GCF_035046505.1. Classification (NCBI taxonomy): domain Eukaryota; kingdom Metazoa; phylum Chordata; class Lepidosauria; order Squamata; family Scincidae; genus Tiliqua; species Tiliqua scincoides. Next base: position 105,435,336 of record NC_089821.1, read on the forward strand.
GAGTAGACATGCTTAGAAGTGGGCTTTCAGGCTGCAATCCTATCCGCACTTCCCTGGGAGCAAGCCCCATACGCTAATGGGACTTACTTCTGAGTAGACCTGCATAGGCTTGGGCTCATAGAGGCAACAGCACAAGCTTTATTCCTTGCTGTTTGCGGAGGATACTTGGCATACGTTTATTCTCCCTGGTTTCAGAAAACTTTTGCAGCTGGACGGGGAACCAACAAGGTACCTTTTTATTTTTAATTTTTTTTAAAGCCCCCCCCCCTCCGTGAACCCGGAGGCAGATATCACAGGAGATAACAAAGACGTATTGTCCCTTGAGGGCCCTGCCACAAAACCCTCCATCGCACTTTATACTTTCTTTTTCCAGCATGCGGGGGTGGGGGGAATGGGGCGAGATGCGGTGTCTTGAAGATCGAGTGCGAGGGTCTCCAGGCGGTGAGGGGCCCTTTGATCAAGAAAATCCAATTATTTGTGTATATACATTTCCCACATAGTGATTACTTCATTAATTGTCCCGCCTTTATCTCCTCCCTTCCCATCCCCCCTAATAATCAGTTCTTTTATCCAGACCAACAAACACACCATAGGAGCTTTGTGGATTCAAAGGATTTGCTTTCGCTTCTGAAAGAGCCGCTATTCTTTGATGATTGGGCAGCGGCAAACTTCAAAGCCATAAATCTTCCTTCTGACTGGCTGGCGGCCCAGCAAAGTCCTTATCAAATTCTTGGAGGTGATCCTGGCGCAGGCAGACGGTCCGCGGAGATCGCGCTGCGCCTGGGCTGGCGGGCTGGGTGAGGGGGTCGGTGGGACGGGCGAAGGCCAGGAAAGGAAACTGGGCAGCTTTTCCGCTTCTCCTGGGCGACTTCATGCCGCGACGCGGTCCTCCTGGCCGCCCCTTCCTGCGGACGCGATAGCCATGGCAGCGGTGGCCGTCCTCCGGAACGATTCTCTGCAGGCGTTTCTCCAGGTCGGTGGCCCGGGCTGGGCAATGGGGAGAAGTGGGTGCAGCTAAAGGACCGAGTGCCCCGGAGAGGAGGCCACCCACCTTGGGGCTGGGAGCGAGAGGGAAAGGGACCGACGCTGCCCTGGAGGGGGTCTGAAAAGTTGCAGGGGGGTGCAAGCCCCTCAGCTCTCGGGGATGCAGATTGCAGCCCCGAGCCCCACCGTTGGGGACAGCCAGGCTCGGAAGACGCCAGGCATCCGTTGGGTCTTTGAAGGGATCGGCTCCTGGCTCGCAAGAAACTTCTTCACTTAGCAGTGCGCGCCGCGTGCCCACGTGGGGAGGGGACCGTCTCTTTCAAGCCAAGGAGTGCGCCACTGGCCATCTCTACAGCCTCGCATTCCCTCCCAATCCTCCGAGGACTTCCATGCGATCGGAAAGGCTCCCAAGAGCTGGAAGGGGAGGGCGACTGCGGTGGACTTGGGAGGGTGCCGAGTTGGCCCCACTGGAGAGGGAGGGGAAGGGTGGGTGGGTGGTGTGAGAGTGTGCGTGATGCTGCTGCTGCTGCTGCTGCCTGGGCTTCGCAGGGAGGGTGGCAGCAGCACAACTCTGGCGGAGGCTTCCCCGCCCACGCGCTCAGCAACCGGTGCTTTGTTACTCCTAGAAGTAAACTTTGGAGGTTGGCAGGGACCGACAGAGGGTGGAGAATGAATGGCTTTGGCAGCCAGGTGGGCGGGAAGGTGACTAACAGCCCAATCCTGTGCATGTCTACTCAGAAGTAGGTTCCATTGTAGTCCATGGGGCTTACTCCCAGGAAACTGTGGCTAGGGGGCTGAATCCTGTGCATGTCTACTCAGAAGTAAGCCCCATTGTAGTCCGTGGGGCTTACTCCCCGGGAAGTGCGGATAGGACTGCAGCCTGTGAGTACAATCCAATGCATGTCTACTCAGAAGTATGTTCCATTATAGTCCCTGGGCTTATCCCAGGAAGATGTGGGTAGGACTGCAGCCTAACAGTCTCTCCGCTTCCTTCCCTCCCCCCGCAGGACCGGACGCCGAGCGCCTCCCCCGACTTGGCCAAGCACTCGCCGCTGGCTCTCCTGGCCGCCACCTGTAGCCGGATCGGGCAGACGGGCGCGGCGGGCGCCCCCTCGGACTTCCTGCAGGTCTCGTACGAGCCGGGCCTGGGCTCGCCGTCCAGGATCTTCCACCCGTGGAGCAGCGAGATGCCGGCGCACTCCCCGGGCGGGCTGCCGCCGCCGCCGCCCAGCCTGGGCCTGGCCCCGCAGCCGGCCTTCGGGGGGGGCCACGAGCTGCCGCTGACGCCGCCGGCGGACCCGTCCTACCCCTACGAGTTCTCGCCCGTGAAGATGCTGCCGCCGGCGATGGGCGCGCTGCCCTCCGGCTGCCCCCCGCCGGCCTACGTGCCCTACGCGGCGCAGGCGGCGCTGCCGGCGGGCTACTCCAACCTGCTGCCCGCGCCGCAGCCCTCGCCGGCGCCGGAGGACATCCCCTGGTGGAGCCTGCAGCAGGCGGCGCCGGGCCCGGGCGCCTGCGCGCACCGCTTCGCGGCGGGCGGCCTGCAGCGCGGGCTGGTGCTGGCGCCGTCGGAGCTGGCGCAGTACCAGACGCAGCTGGCGGCGCTGCTGCACCCCAAGGCGCCCCTGGCGGCCACGGCCAGGAGGTGCCGCCGCTGCCGCTGTCCCAACTGCCAGGCGGCCCCCGACGGCGGCGGCGCCGCGGCCGAGCCGGGCAGGAAGAAGCAGCACCTGTGCCACGTGCCCGGCTGCGGCAAGGTGTACGGCAAGACGTCGCACCTGAAGGCGCACCTGCGCTGGCACACGGGCGAGCGGCCCTTCGTCTGCAGCTGGCTCTTCTGCGGCAAGAGCTTCACGCGCTCCGACGAGCTGCAGCGGCACCTGCGGACTCACACGGGCGAGAAGCGCTTCGGCTGCCCCGAGTGCGGCAAGCGCTTCATGCGCAGCGACCACCTGGCCAAGCACGTCAAGACGCACCAGAACAAGCGGCTGCGGGCCGGCGCGGGCGCCTGCGCCGTCAAGAGGGAGGAGCCGCGGGACCTCTGACCTGCCCCCTGCGCCCGAGGGGCCTGGAGCCCTGGATTACTTGGCCTCCGCCTCCCTGCAGCAGAGCAGGGCTGCTGTGGACAGGCCTGCGGGACCCCGCTGTGGGGCAGGTGTTCACCTTAGCACTGCCAGGGGCAACCCCAGAGCAGGGTGGCCCCCAACCATCTTCGTCCTGGGAGCCCCGAACCACTGGGAAGATGCTTGTCACCCCCACGCTGTGGGGGGCCTGTGGGCAAGGAAATCCCCTCTCACGCCTCAGGCACCCACCAGGGACCACAGCTGGTGATTTGTATCATTTCTGGTTCTCCCTTGAGTTCCTCTAACAGTGCTACACACCAAGAGATGGATCCTGCCTGTGGGCGACGGTGGAGCTCTTGAAAGCCCCTCTCTAAGTCTTTGAGATTTTGACTTCTGCTCTGGATTTGAGATGCATTCAGTGAAGAGCTTTCTCTGCTTTGGCTCCACAGTAAAAAAAAATCCACATTTTTCATCACATCCCCCCACTCCTCAGACTACAGTGCAAGATGCTTGAAAGAACTGCATAGACCAGAGGATTGACCTTTTTCTCCCCTTTGGAAACAACAGCTGGCCAAAGTGAACTGGATTACCTGTTTCAAGTAGAAACAGCAATACTTGGCTAGGGGGGATCTGGCTCCTCGTTATAATTATTTGCGTGACTTTCTTCAGGCAAAAAGACCAATCTTTTGTGTACAGCTTATTTAATATCTTGGTTTTGATAAAAACATTTCTCCCCACCCCACCCCCATCCTCGGCTCCCTGTGGGGGCTACAGCATGAGATATTTCTGTAAATCCACTTGCAACTGCAGTGTGAAAATAAATACGTTAATACTTGGGGCATTATTGGAACGATCCCACTGAGTGTTTATTTCGTTTGAGTCTTCTTTTCACACTTCTGAAGGCTTTACAAAATGTCCCATTTGAAGATAGTCTGTTTCAAGTGTGTGTTTAGCCTGAACAAACAACCCCCTCCTCATTTATTTGGCAAGCACCTCAATATTTTGAAGCATAACCTATAATTTGTATTAATTTTCTCAGCTGTTCCCACAGCCATGCAGAAGTTCACAAAGCTTCTCTTTGTGGAATGCAGGAGGTTTAGGGAAGAAGTAAACTTCTTTTTGGCTTCATCCATTAATTTTGGAAAGCTCCTTCTGGTCAGGGTTGTAACAATCAAATATGATAACAACCCAATGTTGTTTTCATTAGTGGCATCACAATTTAAAAGTCACCAAATGGAATCGTATACAGCAAGACTTCTAGAAGAATCTTGAGCCCAAAGAGAAAGCAAAAGTCAACTATGCTGGTTTCTTAGGTAGAGGTGATGTTAAACAGAAGTAGGTTCCATTAAATGTCATAGGACTAATGAAAATTATCCAGCCAGAGGGTTTTGTTGTCCATGGCCCTTAGAAGTGCTTAACTTTCGCTGGATCATAGCCAATGTGTGTTTAAGCACCTGCAGATGCTTGCTGGACTAGAAAGCATACATGACAATGATGCATTAGACCTGCTTCATCAACTTTCTGACTCTTGGTCCAACTCACTACATGGGTAAAGTTCCTTCACACTTTCGTTTTTCCTCATTTTCCAAACTTTAATGGTGGTTGGTGGGAGAATGAAAAACAAGAAAACTTTTTTGTTTGTTTTTTATTCTGATACTGGAGTAAGGGCCCAATCCTATCCAATTTTCCAGGCTGGTGCAGCTGTGCTAAGGAGGTAAACGCTGCATCTTGTGGTGGAGGGGCAGTCACTGAGGCCTCCTCAAGATGTGCGAACATGTGTTTCCTGAACTTGGGGCTACATTGCAGCTGCACCAGTGCTGGAAAGTTGGATAGGATTGGGCCCTCAGACTGCAATCCTAGCCACACCTTCTTGGGAGTAAACTGCACTGACTATAATGTTCTGAGTAGACAGGCATAAGATTGGGCTCTCAGGGCCCAACTGTATCCAACTTTTCAGGACCAGTGCAGCCGCAATGCAGCCCCAAGGTAAAGGAACAAATATTCCCATACCTTGAGGAGGCCACTGCCTCCCCATCGCAGGATGCAGTTCATGCCCCATTGGCACGGCTGCACTGGCACTGGAAAATTAGATAGAATTGGGCTCTCGATCTCTTGCTAAGGTGATGGATTTTATTTCTACATTATAAACTTTATCCAAGAAAACATTAAATAATTGCTCTTGTGAAATAGATTTTTATCCACTGGCAAACTTGAGCCTTGTACATTTATATAATTATAAATACATTCTAAACATTTTTAAAAATCTATGTCAGTAAAATGGTTAACTACTTTTAAAATAAATAATCTACAAAATCATATGCATTGCTAGAAGTAGACAGAACAAAATGAGATTTCTGAAAGCATGGACAAAATTAATATTCATTTTTATGTTCCCTTCCTAATGATGCTTTTGAAAACCAGCCTCATTGATACAGGCTTCAAAATGAATTTCTTCTGGACTGGAGTGTTAGTAGAAGTTCACACCAGGAACTGACCTATTTGATTGTCTGTATAATTTAAATATATATATATTTGGTGAATTAATGATAAATATAAAGTTTGATCAATATCTTGCATCAATATTAAGACATGGAAGAAGCAGTTGTAGAACAATTTAATGAGAATATAGTGTCAAATTTAGCCTCTGGTCATGCGTGCATTTTCAACTGCACATTAAAAATGATATTGTATATGTGTAGTGACAAACTATTATAGATAAGCTTGCAGGGATTAAATATGAAATATGTGACTTTTGAATATGTACAGTACAGAATGGGGTAGCATCTTGACGACTGAAATACCTATAAAATACTATTTTGTTACAGACTGTGCAAGATATATGTTTAGATTTAATGGGAATTTGGCAGTGCAGTCTACTTCAGATTACAGTCATTAACATTAAAACATGAATGTTAGAATCACAGAATACCTAGTGAAAATGCCTGCAGTGAAGGAAGGGGTATTTGTACATTTGTGAAATAGTTTCCCTGTTTAGTACATGACCCAGTAAATGGTATTTGGATTTGATATTATTTCAAGTTGCCTTCCAATAGGCTACTTTTATTTTGAATGAAAATACTTTAGTTTGAACAGGTTGTGAGTAAAATTTATATTTATGCTTTTAAGGTATCCCGTTCTCCTGTGTGGAGTTGAAACTTCCTCATTAGAAATGAGAATAATAATGCACAAGTCCAAAGTATGTCAGTAGGAATTATTTTCAGATAGATAAGTTTAAGATCGTATTTTAAATGCAGAATTGATTTAATTACAAATATGTAGGGGAAGAAATAAGCATGATTTGGAAATCATCCTTTTAGTTTCAGTTCCAGTAGTAGGCAAATGATTTTGGGTAACAGCAATATGCAGAGAGAAGATTATGCATCAATTTAGCAGCTATACAGGAATCACTTAAGAGATAACATTGCAGTTGCTGTTGACTAAACAATAAAGATCAGCAGAAATTTGTATAGAGACTGGATCCAAATCATTCAGACTGCATAGTTGAAGTTTCATTAGATTAGCTGCATTGTTGAACTGTTTTCCTTTTTTGATTCCAATAGCTTGATCTAATTCCTTTGTTCCAAATAAAGTAAAATGATGTTGGTGTCAGTGATGCACTACCATGGTTTTCTAATAGAACCCTTAAAAATATGATTGGATTGTTGGATTATAAAATCCAAGTTGGATTATAAAATTGGTTTGTTCCATTGTTTAATCAAGCAGAGATCAGAGTGAGTGTAGATCTATATATTCTAAACAGCCAGACATGAATTTGTGGATTGTCCATTGATAATTTTTCAAAGTAGACAGGGAACTTTATTGTTCATCTAATATCGTGTATTCTAATGAAGATACTCTATTTTGATTCATTTTTCATAATTGTCTCTTTGATTCCAAATTGCTAATTAGGGGCATGAACCCAGCCAAAATTAGTGAGGGCCCAATCCTATCCAACTTTCCAGTACTGGTGCAGCCATGCCAATGGGGCATGTACTGCATCCTGTGGTGGTGGGGAAATCATGGAGGCCTCCTCGAAATAAGGGAATATTTGTTTCCCTATCACAGGGCAAGGAAAGCGCCCTACAGGTAGACCACAGCTGCGATACAAGGACATCTGCAAGAGGGATCTGAAGGCCTTAGGAGTAGACCTCAACAAGTGGGAAACCCTGGCCTCTGAGCGGCCCGCTTGGAGGCAGGCTGTGCAACATGACCTTTCCCAGTTTGAAGAGACACTTGGCCAACAGTCTGAGGCTAAGAGGCAAAGAAGGAAGGCCCATAGCCAGGGAGACAGGCCAGGGACAGACTGCACTTGCTCCCAGTGTGGAAGGGATTGTCACTCCCGAATCGGCCTTTTCAGCCACACTAGACGCTGTTCCAGAACCACCTTTCAGAGCGCGATACCATAGTCTTTCGAGACTGAAGGTTGCCAACTAACTAACTATCACAGGGCTGCATTGCAGCTGCATCTGTGCTGGAAAGTTGGATAGGATTTGGCCCTAAGATGGGCAGCCCAATCCAATGATGTCCTAGTGCCAGGGCTGCAACTGTAGCGTCAGCTCTGGGTGTCACAAAAGTGCCATAAGGCACATTTACACCACCCAGGGAGTAAACAGCGCTGGTGAGGAGGCCTGCACCACCCTGTTGACGCTGCAATCAGAGCCCCGGCCACCAGTGGGGAGCAGGTGAATGCCAAGCTGCATGTGGAGGGTGGCGGGACGGCTTGGAAGAAGCATTCCTGTGTATGGGAGGGCAGAATCAGGGTGGGATAGGTCCAGGAGGATGTGCGGCCAGTGAAGCCTCCTCCACCAAATCCTATCCCCTGTGTTGGGCTCAAAAGCCTGACGTGGGGTTTCTCGAGTCTGAAATAGAGAGTGCAGACTCAAGAAGCCCCATTGAGCAGGCTGGGGCTTTACTCAGGGTAAGGGGATGAATGTCCCATTGATTTCAGCTATGAAGTTTAAAGTACTGTATGTGTTTAATTTTGCTACTGAAATGAATAGGGTTTAAAAGTGTTTAACTTTGGCTGACTTTTGAACTACACAGTCTAATGTTAATTTTTGTTATTGGAAAAAGTGAAAAAATACATACAGCCCAATATTAATATAAATATTGGTTTGTTGTATACAATATAAAATATGTTATTCACTTCACATAGAAGAGAATTGACAGTGGTCATTGTATCACATACCAACATTACCTGTCTTTGTTCATCCTCAAAAACAGGCATTGCAGGAAAACAGGGTTAACTTTGCATTTCCTCAATACACCAGAACATTTTCAAAAACTAAATGCTTAGCAGGCAGTAAGAGCAATTTCAGTATTGGTCTGATATGAATAGGATGTCTTTGAACAGCAAATTCCGTGGGTTACTTGTTTTCACATTAGTTGAATTGCTAATAAACAACTGAAATCTTGGGACTTTTTCACATATCATGATGGGTCCACAGTACAGACCTGGGTTTAAGCATTCAGCAAAGCCATAGGCCCCAATCCAACTAAAGTTAATGCTGACTAACAGCAGAATCCTGTACATGTCTAATCAGAAGTATTCTCTTCAGGGAGGCTTGCCCCCAGCAAACATTTGAGTCTTGCAGCCTTAGGACCTAATACTATCCAATTTTCCAGTGCTGGTGCAGCCGCAATCCAGCCCCGAGGAAAGGGAACAACCATTCCCTTATCTGGAGGAGGCCTCCGTGGCTGTCCCCCACCACAGGTCGTAGTGCATGCACCATGGGCAAGGCTGCACCAGCGCTGGACAGTTGGATAGGTTTTGGCCCTAAGTCAGTGTGGCACTCAAGCAAATATGCATAGGATCTGGCTACACATCACCCTGAAACAAATGCGACCAGTTAAAACTAACACCCCATTCTTTCAATAGGACGGTTACAACTAACTTTAACTGGATCAAGTGTATACCGCTTGGAGTGTACCTATGCCTTTTTTCTCTCCTATACATGGTTGGAAAGATTGGAGCTGATTCCTTGGCATGTACGTGCAAATTAGTGGATACACAACCCAAGTCTATAAATCACACTCATTGAAATGGTGATGCAGGAAAGAAGCAGTCCCTACTGTAAGTTGCCATATACCTGTATTCACATTTCTGCAAATATTGGGTACAAAGTTGGGCACGTTGTTTGTCCCCATTTTTAAGGTTGTGATCCTAAGCATGTTTATTGGGGCATAACCACCACTAAATGTCATGGATGTGCACTGGATGTAGTTTGCTTCTGAGTAAACATGGACAGGATCAGGCTGCCAAATGCTATTAGATGATTTCAGTGGAACAGGGTGTGTCATGCTTTTTTGGAGAGAAAAACATGTAGCATTCTGCTGACTTCTGTTAATTGAGCCCCAACTCATAGACGCTTTCTTTCAACTTGATCCAAGGGGGAAAAGAGACATACATTACTGGATACAGATCTGTGGACTTCAGGGGAATAATCTAAATGCTTAGTTAGACACAAAACTTGGGAAAAATGATAGGAAATCAAACAAATCGAAGGGTAAGCCGGCAGCAAGAAACATCATCAGCCTTGGGTCCACTGATAACTTTATGTTTAAGCTGATGATGTGTGACTTGACATGTAATTGATTCAGTTCATAGAATGTGCATGTAAATACAGTCTTAAAAGCTTTTAAAAATACTTACGGATGATCTTGTTCCTGATGTAATATTCCCAAAGACAAGAATAACTTCAAAAATTCAATAGGTTCTCTGTACTGCCTTCAAACTTTTGAGATTACTACCAGACACCTGTATTCACTCCATATCAATTTCTGTAAGACCAACATATCAGTAAGAGCTCAGTCCTTTGAACTGAACTAAAAATGAATGCTTTATGAAACTTGAGCTCTACCTTGACCTTAACAAGGCTCTTAATTGGCCTTGGTTTCCTAATTCAGAGTTTTGTGTCTCGGCAAGTAATGACTCAAACACCATTAGAAATCACATAAGGATAAAGAAATTTTGTGTGTGTGTGTGTGTGTGTGTGTGTGTGTGTGTGTGTGCGAGAGAGAGAGAGAGAGAGAGAGAGAGAGAGAGAGAGAGAATATCCTTGAGCATTATGACTGATAAATCTATATTTGCAGCTTTTGTTAAATGGGAAATAACTTGAAAGACAAATTATATTTTGAAAACTTTTGGAAGATGTAAAGTGCTTTACTTAATGCTAGAAGATCACTGGAGGTGATGTAAACAATATAAAAGCTTCTGATTTATTACCAGCACACGTGATTACGTGCTTCTATTGAATGCAGTGAATTAATGTTTCATGTAGTATGCCTTGGGGATATAGAGCTCGATATTCTTCAGCTGTTTCATAGGATACTTTTAATATTTTTATATGTTCAGTCTCCTGAGGATTCACTTGTTGCTATCCTGTGCTTCTTTTTTTGTCAAAGCACAATTTTATTAGTCTTTTGAAATTTGTTGTTTTGCAGATTTAAATTTTTTTTTACTCTTATCATAGTATACTTTTACTAAGGGAGTCTGGTAGCCATAGGCTTTTTTCTTCTTCAGATTAGCTCAGCGGTGAAAATCTTGGTTTACAACAATGTACTGTACACATCATTGCATAAAGCAAATTATCAGTGACATAAGTTTCACTTCTAATATTTAACTGCATTTTAGTAGCATAGTTTTATTTATGCATATCATGTACTTTACATGTTTTGAACTGGAAATTTCCCAGTAACTACACTTACTTATGTGGAGGCTTACAACAGATTTGTGTTTCAGTGAGGTCTGTAAAGTGAAGGTGGAACCTGTTTTCTGTTTCTTTTCCACATTGTTAATGCAGGAAATACTCACCGCCCAGTCCAGGCAGCAGTGAAACATACTTTCTGCTGGTGCTAACCGCCATTAAACAGTCAGCGCCGCTCGTAAAAGACAACATAAGAAGTAGCTGGGGGGGGAGAACAGAACAAGACGGGGTGTGGGGGTGGGTGGATCAGGTCTAGGTAGAGGTTGATGTACTTTGCCTAGATGCAATTAAAACAGTATTGGACAATTTTGGGTGCAATCCTAACCCATTATGTCAGTGCTTTCCAGCAGTGCCAGTGGGACATGTGCTGCATCCTGCAGTTCGGTGTCACTCTTGGAGGCCTCCTCAAAGTAAGAAAATGTTTGTTGCCTTCCCTCAGAGCTGAATTGCCCTTATTTCAGTGCTGGAAAGCACTGACATAGGGGGTTAGGACTGCACCCTTTATAGATGAAAATTCCATCACAGGTTACAAACCATGATGGGTATTCTTCCTGGTTCTAGAAGTAGGCTATTTCAGAATGCCAGATGCAAGGGAGGTGGCAGCTATCAGGTTGCAGCTATCTTGTCTTGAGTGTTCCCTGAGGCATTTGGTGAGCCACTGTGAGATATAGGAAGCTAGACTAGATGGGCCTTTGGAGCACACTGGTCCAGCAGGACTCTTCTTATGTTCTAATGATGCTGTTGGGGTCAGCAGTGGCCCAACTGACTTGGCTTCAGGTGTGCATCCTGGCAGAGTGGCCGCTGCAGGCAGCAAACTCTTGCTGACATTCAGGACTATAGAGCAAGACTTGCTGGAAGCTCTCGGTGCAACAGTTGGGTGTGCTCCAAGTGCCAGCAGCAGATTGAAATGCAGCAACCTCATACCAAAGCAGCCAGGGCTTGATTATTGATCCAAGCTGCTGGAGCTGACCAACCGACATAGGCTGTGCTTTGGCCCAGCACAAGCATCCTGATAGTCCGATACATCTAATAATCTGGTATCACCTGGTCTCAAAGGTGCCTTATTATTGGAAGTCAGCTGTAGTTTGCTACATCTATTTTGTCCTTAAGGTAATATTATCAGGGGTTATTCTATTATTAGTTATGTTTCAGAACCACTTCACATGCAAATATTTCCTGTACAGATATCACTTCCTTGTACAGACTGGCTATATGTTGTCATACGTGGCCAGCCTGTGCTTGTATTTTGGGATATGTATATATGTGGTGTTGAGACACTGAGGTCAGCTGCAGTAGCCACCACAGATACACACAAACAGTGGTGCATATTCATGCGCCTTACAGTGTATATTTGGAATAGTCAACTGAAGGCTCAGGTGCCCAACCTGATCTTTAGATTTCCATTTGTCTCATCATGCCCTGATCCTCCTATACATAATAAGTCCTCTTATTATGTATAGTAGCCATTTTTTCCCCATGTGTGCCAAAGTTAACTGTAAATAGCTACAAAGGCTCTGTCAGAGTTTGCCTCTTATTTACCTCAGACAAGTAGGATTGAAAATCTGAATTGTACAATGAAGAATGGTGACAGACCTCTGCTTGTTCACACAGGAATTAGCAAGGGAATTCAAGAGCCCTTTGTGGACATCTTGAAGCAAGCGGCTGAACTGCATGTTATGGGAATGGCTGGACCAAAACTGCTATTGCTGTTCACCCTGGGAAGGGCTGTTTAAATACCTCTTTCTGTATCTTGATCCACATGAGAGTGAGTAGGCAAAGCAAGTGTTCCGGCCCTTCAGCTCTTCTTTAGCTCAGAAGATATATCCTGTAAAAACCCAGTTGGGATCAGAGCTATACACATAGGATAGAATCTAGATCTTTCACAAAACAGTGCCTCATCAGCAGAAACTCCCTAAGGGTCCCAGAATGCTCCTTCTGGTCACAAATGATGGTGGTGCACTGCTTCAGAAAAGGTCTGGATGCTACTCAGAATCTACACATGGATTTCTCTATCACAGGACACTTTTTCATGAACAAATGAGACAGTGTTCAAATTATGACATTTGGGATGAAAAGTTGGGGAGTGTCTCAATGAAATCCACAAGTTCTAACCCTTAACACCCCCCTTTCATTGTAGCCAATTATGTCCCCCATAGTCTCCTAAAAACTTCACCTTAGAGGATGGTGTAACAAAAGGTAAGGGGTCATGCCCCCTCTGTGCCCCCCCCAATAAGCTGAGCACTGAAATGATATGTTTTTCAATAGTGTGACATTCTTACTGTGCAGCTGCTTCTTTGGAGAGTTACCCAGAGATCAGACAAGATGCTTGGTCCACAGAATGGACTTCAGGCTCACAAGACAGTACAACGGTTAAACCAACCATATTCTGGCCTGTAAACTGCCTGGAGGAGAGAATGTACAAGAACCATATGTAAGCTAATCTAAACTGCTTACAGGAAGTGTGGGGTATATGTAGTGAAGAATTCTGAAAGAAGGATACCCAGTAAAGAAGTTTATTTTCATCAGTTCTGCTGCTAATTTAAACTACTTTAAAGTATTTTTTAATATAATAAAATTACTCTGCTAGATGCAGCAAGCTGAAAAATATTATTTCCTTTAATTAAAACAAATAAAACCTCCATGTGTGAAAGACTAGGATAAAATGGGTCTTATCATTCATCACATAGTAGTTATGCAGTATACGGTATATATTTTAATTTAGATCCAACTTTTTGTTCAAACATTTACAAAAATTAACAAACACCAACAACAGTAAAAATTCATCAAACCATTTCAAATAACAAGAAACATAGATCAGTAGCAGCATAACATGTACAGTGGGAAAGAATCAAATCAGTTTAAAATCAGCAGGAGTAAAGCTTTCCAAAAAAAAGAATGTCTTAGGCCCAAATCCTAACCAAATTTCTCATACTGACATAGCTGTGCCAATGGGGCATGTGCTGTACCCTGCAGTTGGGTGGCAGTCACAGAGGCCTCCCCAAGGTAAGGGAAAGTTTGTTCTCTTACCACAGATCTGCATTGCCTTTATCTTGGTGCCAGAAAGTTGGTTAGGGTTGTGCCATTAATTGTCCATTTAAAAGCAGCGGTGGGGGGAGAGAGTTCACCTGACCTCTGTGGGAAGGAAATTCCACAACTGAAGTGCCACCCCTAACAAGTTCCTGTTTCTGGTGTTCACCAATCCAGTTTCTGTTAATGGTGGGCATTGCTGGCTCCAACTTGCTGGGGGACCTGGGGCAAAGCCTTGCACTGGATCCTTCATTGTCCCATCCCACCCACCCACCCACCCACCATAGTAAATTAGTGCTGCCACTGCCACCAATATTGAGGAGTCAGCCCAAGCACATAGGCCCTCAAATGGATACAAATTATAATCAGCTAGCACCTGACCTGATTGTCAGGGGCAAACACAGAGCCTCTGAAGCTAATCTTAGGGCTGGGCAGATTCATGATTGGTGACATTGCACTGGGTTTAAGGGCCAGCCCCAAGCCACAAGGATCTTGTTTCCCCCCCCCCCTTTTGCAACAAGCTATGTCACACAAGGAGTTAAGAAGCTCTGGCAGGTCCTAATTCATATATTGCTCAAAAGTCTTAGATGGTCCAACTTGGATGCTGAGGCAATTCATGTATTTTGCAACTAAAGTTGCAGTCCTGCAGAGTGTACACACTTCTCTGGGAGTAAGTTCTACTGATCTCACTGAGACTTACTTCTGAGTAGATGGCCACAAGATTGTACTATAAAGGTGCATTTTATTTTCTAAACATATGTGTTTTCTTCATGAGGGCTGGACTACAGGTAGTTAGAGGGACTGTAGTGCTTTGTCAAAAACGGAAAAACAAAAACACGCACAGTTGTTGTAAAGCATATTGTTGCTGTTGCTGCTGTTATACCACTTTTCAACAAAAAAGTTTCCAAAGTGGTTTACAGAAAAACAAATAGCTAAGGGCCCAATCCTATCCAATTTTTCAGTGCTGGTGCAGCCATGCCAGTGGGGCATGCACTGCATCCTGTGGTGGGGAGGCAGTCACAGAGACCTCCTCAAGGTATGGGAACATTTGTCCCCTTACCACGACGCTGCATTGTGGCTGCACCAGTCCTGAAAAGTTGGATAGGATTGGGCCCTAAATGGCTCCCTGTCCCAAAAAAAGGCTCACAATCTAGAAAGATGCAGAAGAACAAGACCCTGTGCTGGGGTGAAAAGGGTGAGTTAATCTCCCCCTGCTAAATATAAGAGGAGCACTATCTGAAAAAGTAACTTGTGCCCAGTTAGCAGGAGATAAAGCAAAGCTTGGTTTAATTGTAGGCAGCACACAGATCCTTGCCTGGCTAAGTGCTATCTCTCCCACGCCAGCAAATCTGGAGAATAAGACAGGAGGATGACAGTGTTTCATGGAAAAACTCATCCACCTGCAATCTGAACAAACTGTGGGCCCCCAGCAACAACTGTGGTTGTCCATCAGCATGGCCCTGGCCTCCAACACTGCCTTGTCAAGGCTTTGCAGAACTGCCTCTGTAGGTAGCCTCACCTAGAGCCCAAGCCTATGCAGATCTACTCAGCAGCAAGTCCCATTCTAGTCAATGGGGCTTCCTCCCAGGTAAGTGTGGACAGGACTGCGGCTGCAGGCATCCCCGGGGAAGGCAGAGGAACCTTTTCTCCGCCTCCGTGTTCCAAGCCGGCCCCTTTTCCAAGAGGCTCCAGCGCGCAACCAGCCTGCGGTTGCTATGGCGACGCTGTGGTTGCTGGGCCTGCTGAGGCTCTGTTGTGGGGCTGGGCTGGGCTGGCCGGGGTGGGACGGGGGGCGTTGAAA